>NC_136421.1:61932500-62622500 GCF_052625555.1 Lactuca saligna | reverse complement strand
CCTCTGGGCCGCAAACTCCAACAAATATGGTCATTTGACCATACACTTCCGTATAAAGCCATACACTCCTTTATTGCAACCCAATAGCCTCCTAGCACTTGAACAAAGAATTTTTCTACGCATTACGATGTTTATACGTGTTTAATTAGTTTTTTAATCACTAATTATATGTAAACATATGTCTTCATATGATACTAGGGTCATTATGTGTGTACAAGTCTTCACTTGACACTAAGCACTCAACCGACACTTCCATTCGATCCACTCGCTACAGGTGAGTTCATACGCCTAAATGAACCTTTTAAATGATTTTAACTGATTTTATGGGGGGGGGGGGGATACAAGTTGAACTATACCGTTATTAGATAAATCACATGTGATTAATAACTGTATAGCAAATGCATTTTTACATGTTAAACTGCTTCATCTAACAAAAGGTTTTCCAATCTTGTTTTCAAATCTTGTTAAAAGTATCAATTTCTCTTTTAGATTATCAAAAGTATTCGAAAGGTTTTTCAAAGGGTTTCCAAAGGTTTTCAAAGCTTGTTTTATAAAATGACATCAAGTCGTAAATTCTTATTTGTAAAGATTTCCCAAAGGTTTTACCAACGTTTTCTTCTATGCTTTTATTTCGTTAAATGCATGCATATATTTGTATAGTTATATAAATAATGTTGAAAGGACTTAGAACAGCTAGTTCTCCCTATTTCCTTTTCCTCGTTGGGATGTGGTCTGGTGGGTATCGGTTATCCGTCCGAAGGTCATTTAAATATTAGTTATATATCATGTATACATGTATAGACATAATGGTTTCCATCAACCAGCTCATTTCCCTTAGGCAGCAAGGGCATCCTTCCATTCATCATTCATTTACCTAAAACATTAGTAACTATTATAGGAAAAGTTAGGAGATTCTATCTCTCTCTTTATCTCTCTCTCTCTCTCTCTCTCTAGTACGAAGATCTACTCAGGAGTCAGTTCACTTGCGATTCTATACTATTACTATAATACTTTAGAATGTGACACCCTATTTCCCTCTACGACGCTTCATCGCGCCATCGCCGTGTAACCAGCGTCTCTTGGAAGGAGAGCGAACATCATGTGTATAGATCTATATGGGACTGACACTCCCGCATCTTGACTGCTAGCTACAGTCCGCGTCGGTAAGGCCCATGGGTGACATAATGTCACTAACTCTACGCGTGACCTGGAGGGTCATCGGATACTCTATCGTTGATCAGCATGGTTACATACGAGTTCACATTCACCCCTTGTTTTAGACTTTGCTAGCTGTATCGTTCATTCGATACTATCTGGAGTCTGTATTTCCTTGTTTTAGACTTTGCTAGCTGTATCGTTCATTCGATACTGTCTGGAGTCTGTGCTTCCTTGTGTTAGACTGAGCCAGGCGTATCATTCATTCGATACTCTCATGGAGTCTATGTTTTCATTTGCTTTAGTCAGCAGTATTACTGAGGTATATGTTATTTTCCCCTAGTATTTTTACTTGTGATTTTCTCATAATTCCTTTAAAGTTAAAACTGTATTTTGGGGAAAATTACTCCTTAAAACATAAATCTGTCGAGTCTTGGTAGAAGACTGCTTTTATTTAGAAAATATAGGATTTTTTGGAAAGAACGCTAATACACCGTAGATTCTAGACTACTATCTTTCATAAAGTTATTTTGAATAAAAATGTGTATTTATACAAATGACACTTAATACTTATGAACTCACCAACATTATAAAAATGTTAATACTTGCTTTCAAAATAACTTCTATTTCAGGTCATCGATAGAAAGGTACATCCCGGGAGCTTTTGCGAAGTCAGCCTAGAACCGAGCTGCATCTATGTTATGACATGTATTTACTTTGATGTTGCTATGAAATGTAACCTATGTAAAATTATTACTATTAATGCAATGGTTGTTGTACTTTGATTACTATACTGCATATGTTGTGATACTTGACATGACGTCCTCCACCCCAGAACGTATTTCGCCATTCTCGGTTTTGGGGTGTGACAAATGGTGGTGATTATAATGGTGATGATGATGGTGATGGTGGTGATGGTGATGAAGGTGATGGTGATGGTGATGGTGATGGTGATGGTGATGTGGTGATGGTAATGGTGATGAAGGTGATAGTGATGGTGGTGATGGTGATGGTGATGGTGATGATGGTGATGGTCATGATGATGATGATGATGATGGTGATGATGATGGTGGTGGTGGTGATGGTGATGGTAGTGATGATGATGGTGGTGGTGGTGATGGTGATGGTAGTGATGATGATGGTGGTGTGATGGTGACGGTGGTGATTGAGGTAATGATGATGGTGACGGTGGTGATGGTGATGGTGATGATGATGGTGGTGGTGGTGGTGGTGGTGATGGTGATGGTGGTGATGATAATGGTGATGGTGATGGTGATGGTGGTGATGGTGATGAAGGTGATGGTGATGGTGGTGATGGTGATGATGGTGATGGTGATCAAGGTGATGGTGATGGTGGTGATGGTGATGGTGTTGGTGTTGATGATAATGATGGTGGTGTGATAATGGTGGTGGTGATGGTGGTGGTAATGGTGGTGATGATGATGGTGATGGTGATGGTGGTGATGGTGATGGTGGTGATGGGGATGGTAATGGGGATGGTGATGGTGATGTCGATGGTTGTAGTGATGATGATGATGATGGTGGTGGTGGTGATGATGATGGTGATGGTGATGGTGATGGTGATGGTCTGACATCCCCAATTTCACGGCCAAAAAGACCGATTTGTTTATGCTTTGTTTTTATAACATTAGAGTAATCTTTTGATTAAAAGAGTTGCGGAATTTGTTCCCAAAATAAAATATGATCAAATTTATCAAAATGTTTGTCAAAGAGAATGCATTTTCATTAAATAATAAAACCTCGGGATGTCATGTTCGATACAGACCAAAAACATAAACAATATAAAATAAACCTTACAACAGTTATTTATAAATACTGATCTATAATCCAAAATCTCTCGTCAAGTCCACCAACTTATACTCTTGTGCCATCACCTGTAATGTAAAGAAAACTGAGTAGGTCAGGCTTGGGAGCCTGGTGAGCATATAGGGGTTTCAACCCACAATAATACATTTATTATATTCAATTATCAAACAATCAACCCAAATACCCATCCCCATATCTCCTTTATTTTCTCAAGGGTTTACCCTAAGAATCCACTATCCTTCATTCATTCATTCCTAAGGATTTACCTAAGGAATTGGCACAAGGTCTATTTGCTAGCACGGTTTATACAACAGGCACTACGTCACACAATCACCAGGGTTCATACAATAGGCACTACGTCTCATAGTCACCAAGGTTTACACAACAGGCACGAAGTCACATCGTCACCAAGGTTTATCAAATAGGCACGAAGTCGCATCATCACCAAAGCTTACTCAATAGGCACAAAGTCGCATCGTCACCAAAGCTTTACTTAATAGGCACGAAGTCACAACGTCACCAAGGCTTTACTTAATAGGCACGAAGTTACATCGTCACCAAGGCTTTAGTTAATAGGCATGAAGTCACATCGTCACCAAGGCTTTACTTAATAGGCACGAAGTCACATCGTCACTAAGGCTTTACTTAATAGGCACGAAGTTGCATGGTCACCAACTATTCCATCTACCGATGTTCTACCCAACATTTTTGTAGATATAAATACAAACACAGTTTAAATCATTTAACACCTGTATAAAAACATAAATTCCAAGCCCATCTCAAATAGACAAATAATATATAACACATAGCACGTATTTCATAGCTAGTACTTTATATTTATGTGTTAGAAGAAAGTAATTATACACTCACTTGATCAGAAGATGATCGGACAACATTATGGCTTGTAAAAGTAGTATTCTTCGGTAGATCTGGAAGATCTTCACAAAAGTCGGACTCCTCGCAGGCAGAGCTTCGGCTCGGGAATTTCACTTCTCGGGATCTTCGGGGCCTCAGGAATGATACCGAGGCTTCGGGATAATTCTTGCACGAAAAGCGATGCAAAAACGCGAGAGAAAGAAGAGAAATGAGCAAATGAATCGGCTGCACTCGACTCCCTTTTATAGGGTCTGGATTCACGATTTATGCTGGGCATAATCTTACATTACGTTGGGTGTAATGTGGATCAGCTCGCTGACTCCCCCCTTGTATAATATCGAAAATTTATATTTAAATTTAATATCGAAAATATTTAATAAACTTGAAAAATTCATATCTTCCTCATAAGAACTCCGTTTTCGACTTTCTTTATATCCCCACGTAGGTGAGACTACGCTCTACAACTTTTGTTCAGAATCCGTCGGCTAATTTTGAATTTATTTTTATTATTTATTTTTAGTAGACCGGGACATGAAAACTCCGTTATAAATTCATAACTTCTTCATCCGACGTCCTTTTTTGCCTATCTTTTTATCGTTTCACTACAATTAACGAGATCTTCAATTCTCGTTTACATTGTTTCGGCTAAAAACCGCTCGATCTCAAATCGAGTATTTGGGCTGCATACCGCTAAGTCGAAACTTAGAAAAATCATAACTTCCTCATACGAAGTCAGATTTGGACGTTCTTGTTACGCACACTCACGGTTTAACGTATTCTATGACTTTCGTTTAGATCGCTAAGGCTAAATATCGCTCTAACGTAAATTCACTTTTTACGTCGCGCTGTGTCGTGTCGGTTCTGTCGCGAAACTTCCACAAGTCATAACTTCTTCGTTATAACTTGGATTTCGGCGTTCTTTATATGTACGGAATCCCTGTAACATATACTACAACTTAGTTAAAATTATTCATTCTAAATAATCTTCTATCAAAAAGTCATTTTTGACACTTGTCGTCTCTAAATTGACTAGCCCTGATCTACGGGCGTAACAATTATCTCCCCCTTAGGATGATTATGTCCCATAATCATCAACGAAACAAGATTCGTATACTGACTCCATATGGTATCTCTCCATCCTATGTAATAACTATAAGTTCTATATTTCCTCGAAAGAGTATCTAACTCTTGGACTTCTCGATAGTAGGTAGTGCTCAATCCTGCATCTGCTCTTCGTACTATGTTGTACTTTCAATTGTAACCTTCGAGTTACAAAATAAATCCTTCTTGTGACTCCTTCTTGTTCTTAGGATAAGTACTTTCCTTTATCTATTGTAACAGACCGATGGGTTATGTTATAATGACCTCTCATCGTATGATGCAATGCTTAGACTCAAGTCTCTTAGAGTCAAATTCCATAATGGAATATACCTTCCTTCATATTTTAATGTGATATAATCACATTTTAGCATGTAGCATTTCTAGCTACTAACTTCTTTAACAACGAGCACGATGCTATCGATCGCATTGATTTCAATCTTCTCACTTAAGTCAGATGCTACATCAAACTCGGTTCTCGGAACCACGTAACAAACTCATTGCAGTCGGACTCAATTTGTCATGACCGCTAGGGTCAGAATAACAACCCTCTTACTAGTCATTACTGAAACAATGGTAATGACATACATGAATAAAACGGAATCAGTTACTAGTTGCTTGGTAACCTTGCGACTTTCCCTGATCCAAGCGTGAGTCCTGTGCTTCCAGTAGTATAGATCTCTACTACTATTCACACCTACTCATACTCGTCCCAAGTATTGTCTCGCAGTCCCCAAGTCCTAAAATCACCAAACAATTTAACACATACTAATGTGTCCAATTAATCATAAAAATTTTCCTAGACTCTATTAGGACTTCTTCCATGCGGATCTTCAATCATCAACTCTATTTACCAGACATATTCTAAAGGCAAGATATCACTCTTACAGTTTCTCCCGATAGGTATCATTCACTATCATAAGCCTCTTAATTCCTCCATATACTCAATTCTCTACGAGTCTTCACCATAACGCTTTGTACATCCAAGTAGACGTTCGGTGCACCGGGCGAGAATTTAAGATAAGAAAGCTTTTATTTACGATAGATGTATAAATCTCCTTATCACTCCGAAACGTTTACATGCTAGTTCTAATATCGTAGTCGCACGCTAAGAATCTTAAACACATAAGGTTTCCAGATCTGGTCGGCAACAGACCATAGATCCAAACAAAAATTTCATATATGGCAAACATATAACCTTTAGCACATAAAAGCATTTTAGGCATCTTTCCTAAAATATACTAATGCTCGTGCCTAAAATATGGTAGACACTCATCTCACAATCATCGCTTAGCATTCTAATTTTAAGTCTAGAAATCCTACAAATTCCTAGTTCGCTTAAACTAATGCTCTAATACCAACTGTAACATCCCCAATTTCACGGCCAGAAAAGACCGATTTGTTTATGCTTTGTTTTTATAACATCAGAGTAATCTTTTGATTAAAAGAGTTGCGGAATTTGTTTCCAAAATAAAATATGATAAAATTTATCAAAACGTTTGTCAAAGAGAATGCATTTTCATTAAATAATAAAACTCGGGATGTCATGTTCGATACAGACCAAAAGCATAAACAATATAAAATAAACCTTACAACAGTTATTTATAAATACTGATCTATAATCCAAAATCTCTCGTCAAGTCCACCAACTTATACTCTTGTGCCATCACATGTAATGTAAAGAAAACTGAGTGGGTCAGGCTTGGGAGCCTGGTGAGCATATAGGGTTTTCAACCCACAATAATACATTTATTATATTCAATTATCAAACAATCAACCCAAATACCCAAATACCCATCCCCATATCTCCTTTATTTTCTCAAGGGTTTACCCTAAGAATCGACTATCCTTCATTTATTCATTCCTAAGGATTTACCTAAGGAATTGGCACAAGGTCTATTTGCTACCACGGTTTATAACATAGGCACAACGTCACATAGTCACCAAGGCTCATACAATAGGCACTACGTCTCATAGTCACCAAAGTTTACACAACAGGCACGAAGTCACATCGTCACCAAGGTTTATCAAATAGGCACGAAGTCGCATCGTCACCAAAGCTTTACTTAATTGGCACGAAGTCACATCGTCACCAAGGCTTTACTTAATAGGCACGAAGTCACATCGTCAGCAAGGCTTTACTTAATAGGCACGAAGTCACATCGTCACAAAGGATTTACTTAATAGGCACGAAGTCACATCGTCACCAAGGCTTTACTTAATAGGCACGAAGTCGCATCGTCACCAACTATTCCACCTAGCCATGTTCTACCCAACATTTTTGTAGATATAAATACAAACACAGTTTAAATCATTTAACCCCCGTATAAAAACATCAATTCCAAGCCCATCTCAAATAGACAAATAATATATAACACATAGCACGTATTTCATAGCTAGTACTTTATATTTATGTGTTAGAAGAAAGTAATTATACACTTACTTGATCAGAAGATGATCGGACAGCACTATAGCTTGTAAAAGTAGTATTCTTCGGTAGATCTGGAAGATCTTCACAAAAACCGGGCTCCTCGCGGGCAGAGCTTTGGCTCGGGAATTGCACTTCTCGGGATCTTCGGGGCCTCGGGACTTGCTTCGGGGCTCGGGAATGATATAGGGGCTTCGGGATAATTCTTGCACGAAAAGCGATGCAAAAACACAAGAGAAAGAAGAGAAATGAGCAAATGAATCTGCTGCACTCGACTCCCTTTTATAGGGTCTGGATTCACAATTTACGCTGGGCGTAATGTGGATCAGCTCGCTGACTCCCCCGTTGGATAATATCGAAAATTTATATTTAAATTTAATATCGAAAATATTTAATAAACTTCAAAAATTCATATCTTCCTCATACGAGCTCCGTTTTCAACGTTCTTTATATCCCTACGTAGGTGAGACTACGCTCTACAACTTTCCTTCGGACTCCGTCGGCTAATTTTGAATTTATTTTTATTATTTATTTTTAGTAGATCGGGACAGGAAAACTCCGTTATAAATTCATAACTTCTTCATCCGACGTCCTTTTTCGCCTATCTTTTTGTCATTTCACTACAATTAACGAGATCTTCGATTCTCGTTTACATTGTTTCGGCTAAAAACGACTCGATCTCAAATCGAGTATTCGGGCTGCATACCGCTAAGTCGAAACTTAAAAAAAACATAACTTCCTCATATGAAGTCAGATTTGGACGTTCTTGTTACACACGCTCACGATTTAACGTATTCTACGACTTTCGTTTTGATCGCTAAAGCTCAATATCGCTCTAACGTAAATTCACTTGTTAAGTCACGTTGTGTCGTGTCGGTTCTGTCGCGAAACTTCGACAAGTCATAACTTCTTCGTTATAACTTGGATTTCGGCGTTCTTTATATGTACGAAATCCTTGTAACATATACTACAACTTGGTTAAGATTATTCATTATAAATAATCTTCTATCAAAAAATCATTTTTGATGCTTATCGTCTCTAAATTGACTAGCTCTGATCTACCAGCGTTACAGATGGTGATGATGACGATGATGGTGATGATGATGATGATGTTGATGATGGCGATGATGATGATGATGTAGGTATACGTGTTTTGTGGGATGTATGTGAACGTATTCATAAGCATTATAGTGTTAAATCAGTAAACGAGTAATGGATCTCGTATGTGCACACAACTTTATGAATGATATTAATAGCTATAAGTTGGAAAAAATATAGATAATTATGTATAATACAGGTTTGAAAAAAAAGGAGCGAAAAAAACGACGTTTGGTGCCCGAAAAATCGAAAATAAGAAAAATCTGTAGCTAATTAGGTACGGAATTCTAACAGAAAGCATGTTCCGTAGCTAATCCGTAGGTAAATAGCTACGGATTAGCTACATAATTTGCTTTCCGTTAGAATTCCGTAGCTAATTCGTAGCTAATTAGCTACGAATTAGCTACTGATTTTTCTAAATTATTTTCGAATTTTCGGGCACCAAACGTCGTTTTTTTCGCTTGGTTTTTTTTCACACCTCTATTAGACATGATTATCTATATTTTCACTAATTTATAGCTATTAATATCATTTATAAAGTTGTGTGTACATACTAGATCCATTGCTCGTTTAGTGATTTAACACTATAATGCTTATGAATACGTTCACATACATCTCACAAACACGTATACATACACATATATACGTACACATACATCTCACAAACACGTATACATACACATATATACGTACACATGTACCACAACTCATTCATGTATATAAATATACATATACAAACAAAATCCAGAGTCAAGATCAAATAAGAAGGAAATTTTTGGTAGGAAGGTAAGAAGTTTTTTTTCTACATATTTTTTTCACGAACAAACAAAATGAATCATTAGATGATTCATTTGTATGATGATTCACAAGAAAAAATTCTCAAAAAAACATCTCGATGATTCATTTATATAATGATTTTGTTGTTATTCACTAAAATTGTCATAAAAGTGATTTTTTCTTAATTTACTTAAAAATGAATCATAAAGATGTTTTTTTGAGAATTTTTTCTTGTGAATCATCTTACAAATGAATCATCTAGTGATTCATTTTTTTTGTTCGTCAAAAAAATATGTAGAAAAAAAACTTCTTACCTTCCTACCAAAAAATTTTTCTTACCGGATCTATATCCCAAAATCCATCACAAATTGATGAAAAGTATAGACATTACAATGCTAAAGTGTGAAACGAGTACTTGATCCCAAAGGGGCACACGACTTTATGAACGATATTAATATCTATATGTTGGTGAAAATATAGATAACCATGTACAGTAGAGGTGTCAAAAAAACAAAGTGAAAAAAAAAACGACGTTTGGTGCCCGAAAAATCGAAAATAGGAAAATTTCGTAGCTAATTTGCTAATTAGCTACGGAATATGATTTCCGTTAGTATTCCGTAGCTAATTAGCTACGGATTAGCTATGAATATTTCTTATTTTTGATTTTTCGGGCACCAAACTTCGTTTTTTCCGCTTCGTTTTTTTCACACCTTTATTATACATGATTATCTCTATTTTCACCAACTTATACCAATTAATATCATTTATAAAGTTGTGTGCACATACAGGATCCATTTGTTCGTTTAATGGTTTAACACTATAGTGCTTATGAATACGTACACATATATATCTCACAAACACGTATACATACACATATATACGTGCACATGTACCACAACCCATTCATGTATATAAATATACATATACAAACAAAATCCATCACAAATTGGTGAAAAGTATACACATTACAATGCTAAAGTATGAAATGAGTACTTGATCCCGAAGGGGCACACGACTTTATGAACGATATTAATATCTATAAGTTAGTGAAAATATAGATAATCATGTATAGTAGAGGTGTGAAAAAAACAAAGTGAAAAAAAGAACGACGTTTGGTGCCCGAAATCGAAAATAAGAAAATTTCGTAGCAAATCCGTAGCTAATTAGCTAATTAGCTACAGATTAGCTACAGAATATGATTTCCGTTAGAATTCCGTAGCTATTCGTAGCTAATTAGCTACAGATTAGCTACGGATATTTCTTATTTTTGATTTTTCGGGCACCAAACGTCGTTTTTACCGTTTTGTTTTTTTCCCACCTATATTATACATGATTATCTCTATTTTCACCAACTTATAGCAATTAATATCAGTTATAAAGTTGTATGCACATATGGGATCCATTTGCTCGTTTAATGGTTCAACACTATAGTGCTTATGAATACGTACACATATATCTCACAAACATGTATACATACACATAAACACGTACACATATACCACAGCTCATTCATGCATATAAATATACATATACAAACATAATCCATCACAAGTTGGTGAAAATGTAGGCATTACAATGTTAAACTGTGAAACGAGTACTTGATCCCGAAGGGGCATACGACTTTATGAACGATATTAATAGCTAAAAGTTGGTGAAAATAAAGATAATCGTGTGTAGTAGAGGTGTGAAAAAATGAAGCGAAAAAAACGACGCTTGGTGCCCAAAAAATCGAAAATAGGAAACATCCGTAGCTAATTAGCTACAGAATTTTCTTATTTTTGATTTTTCGAGCATCAAACTTCGTTTTTTTGGTTCCGTTTTTTTCACACCTCTATTATTCATAATTATCTATAATTTCACCAACTTATAGCTATTAATATCATTCATAAAGTTGTGTGCACATACGGGATCCATTACTCGTTTAATGGTTTAACACTATAATGCTTATCAATACACTCACATACATCTCACAAACACGTATATATTCACATATACACGTGCAAAATCCGTAGCTATTCCGTAGCTAATTGGCTACGGAATAGCTATAAACTTGCATCCGTAGCTATTCCGTAGCTATTCCGTTACTAAACTAGGGCATCCCATTCTATAGCTGATCCGTAGCGATTCCGTAGCTATTTTCCGTAGGAAAATACAATGTTTTCTAGTTGTGAATAAAAGTCTTAATAAATTGATACCCAATGAATAATATAGAATAAAAAATCAAATATTTTAGAATCTCCAAAGCAGATTTCATCGTGTCTCACACTCTACATATGCAAGTTGTATTCGTGTTTTTGTGTACAATAATATACTACATGTATTGATGACGTGTAATGTATATCAAGGTATGACATCTATATCAAGATCTCAAAATTAAGGGCACACTGTATATAAGTTATTTCCTGACAAGTGGCAATGGATCAACATAGATGGAGACGGATCCAGCTATATTAATATGCCTTATGACTATCTATTTGTCATGACTCCTTTCACAACATGTGATGAAGCTGTATATTTGGAACTTTTTAATAAATCAAAATTTATTGAAAAAGGCTTAGTAGATGAAGTTACGACTTTTTACTTTTTAATAAATCAAACTTTGCAAAGATTATTGCAATTTGAGTTTATTTATTTTTTAATTAACGAAAAAAAAATTGGAACGGCATAACTTTTTTGTAAAAGGCTTGGTAGATTTAATTTTTGGAACGCCAAGAGGTATATTCAAGTATATTCTATTATTTATGCGATCATCGATACTAGTCTTATATAATATGTTATGTATGCTCGTACTACTTTTTTAACTTATAAAATGAGCTATTGATTGAGAAAATATGCATCCATTGAAACTCTAAGGATTTCAAGTAATATTTTATGAATATAAAGATGAATATCGAAATTATTTGGGAAATTTAGAGAAAAAAAAAGATTATGGTTGTTGACATACACAATTATGGTTGCTTTTTCAAATAATTCTAAAATTTGATGTTTAAATCGTAAAAAAAGCTAATCGGTTGGTTAACCTTGGAAAACATCCGAAGTTATAGTGGTTTCAATAGAATTCTAAGTTATATGATTACCTAAAAAAATTTATACCATGTTATTATGTTTTTTATTGGAAAAATAATCAAACTCTAAACGGTTAAGTAAAAAAATAAAATAAAATAAAATAAAATAAAAAACTAACGAAAACAACATAACATAACCACCAAAAGCTCAAACATCAGGAAAAGAAAACAAATTAACATCAAATAGCTATCAAAATGATTAGAAGTCACTCTACCCCATAAATCTCCTATCTTTTTAATCGAGAAGAATAAAAAAGGATTACATAAATCTGGTAAGAAGCTTGCCTGTGCACACCCCGAAACCAAGATAACCAATCATCAAAGGAAATTAAAACTGGAAAATTTATATCCCACCAAGTCCACATCTTGTGAATCAAGTCAATGGCAGCGCTACACCCAAAAAAAAAAATGTAACGTAGTGAATTTTCAATCAATTTTTTTTCTATTTAAAATATAAATATATCAACTCAAAGTCATTTTCATAAAAGTTTAGAAAACATCCACATGTCATCTTCACAAAATAAGTTAAAAACATTTATTAGAGTATGTGGAAATCCAAAAACATAACACATCCAGATGTGTGTGCAGTCAAGCCACATCATTCTCTTTCTTACCAGAACAATCAACGTGAAAAACATTTAGCTTTAAAACATAAATATGAAGCTTAGTGAATTCATCAATATACCATACATGCCATTACACAAACAATGCACACCACCTAATGGATCACGACCTTCGTCGTGTTGTCACATTGGGATCATTAGGTATGTAGTCCCAATGTTGCTCTTTGGAAGTTTTCTAGCAATTTACTAACTTTTTTAATATATCTCTACTGCTCAAAAAAAAAAAAAAAAATTATAGTCATTTTATGAAATTTTGCCTTTCTTATATTGCTAATGACTAAACTCTCTTAAATGTCTTGTTTCAATTACTTAAATATAATTTTGGTTTTGCTATAAGATTTGAATGAGATTTCACTATATCAATACATCAGAATGATAAATTGACAGTCATGGCTGAATAGTGTGGTTGGGTTGAGGCAATACTGTTTTGTGTGGAAGCTAACAAACCAGGGAACAATCCAGACATAAGTTAAAGTCCAGGAAGGCAAATCAGACATATGTTGTGGGCTCGAGAGCAATCCAGACATGAGTTGTGGGCGGGGAGGGAAATCCAAACTTATGATGTGGGCTTAGGGGTAATCCGGTCCGATGGATGTGGACCCAGTATCCATGTTATTATATGTTTGTGTGGTGGTACTTTGAGGGAAATCACTAAGCTTTGGCTTACATATTGATTTTATGGTTTCAGGTACGTTAGAGGACATGAGAAACAAAAAAGCATGATTAAGCACATCATCCTGGATATTTATTTGACTTATGATTTTGGGATACTCTGACTCATACTTATGGTTTTGGAAACTATGTATTGTGTGAATTATGGATTTTGAGATGCTTTTAAAAATAAAAATATTGTCATGATTTTAGGGATGTTACAGGTTGGTATCATAACCCTGATTGGAGAGAATTGGATGAACACTTGTGTGATTCCAGACTCAAACTAAGGATCAGCAAAATGTTTTTCAAAATTTAACCATAAGAGAACCAACAAGAAGGATGCGATGTGTACAATCATCCGAAGCCAAGAAAAGTGATTCCCCGTGTTACCCATACTTGTATTGCGTATTGATGATATGATAGAGTTGCATGCTAGTTGTAGGCTAGAATCAACATTTCATCTCCAAAAATCAGGAATAAAGGAGAAAGTACCTTCATTCGATAATATGTTGAGAGTAATCAAGGTTGTGGACTTGACATCCCTTCTCTATATATTGTCGTTTCTACAACTACTATCCACCATTCCATCATTATAAAATTTGTTTTTAATCAGACAATTCTTTTGTGATTCAATTTTATATAACTCCATGTAAACATCTTTAATAGCCACATTCTAATGCCATTTATCATTCTAGAATGGTGGATTGTCTGATGCACCAACTCTTCTCTCCATGAAGTTACCAATAGAAATTTTCCAATCCATAAGATCACTATCAATTTTTAGAATAGATAACCAAGTCCCCGAGAGACCACATTTAGCTAAAAACTTACCATTAATTCTGGAAATGTGATGTAGAGAACCATTTAACTAAAAGAGTTATATTTAAGGATCAGAGACTCCCACTAAACATACATCTTTTATTATTTGGTTTCACCAAAGTATTCCAAGATTTCCAATGATTTTTTTCTCTTTTTGTAACATTCTGATCCCGAGGTACTTTGCATTATGAAAATATTGGCATTTTATAGAATCTCCACGACGTGGTGGGGAGGCACCATGACATGGCAAGTCAAGATTTTTCCGCGTGTTTTATTTAAGCCACCACGACATTGATTGAGAAGCTTTGAACCGATTACTACTATTGGTAGGGCAAGAGCAGTAGTGAACCATCTATCCAGAGTGTGGGTGATGACTTAATTGCATAAATTTTTTCAGATGTTGGTATTGTCTAAAGGATTTAATTGGACTTAGTTAGAGATGTTTTGCGTGCATCGATTTTTTGGTAAGTACGTAGTTGAATTGGTGATTCGTCTGTTTTGGTCAAGGGTTATAGTTCTTTGTCGTTGAGATTTTAGAATCATTCATATGGTTTCGGAATGTATGTGATAGCTAAGATTGATAAGTAATGGAATGTCATTCCTTGTAAGCTCTGGTTGTCGACGGTTTGAATAGTAAGGTTGTGAGATGGATTGGAAATCCATCAAACTTTGTAGATTGGAAGAGCTTAGTCGAATCCAAGTAAGGGATAAATGTTTGGTTTAAGGATTGCACAAGAATGGATATGCATGTCTCATAACGTATCAGTAGTGACACATGGTGGATATCTCATCAGGAACAGGTTAATGGATTGTGTTAGAGCCTCTCTGCCTGTTCTTGTCTGATAAAGGCTTTGGGGTTCAAAGCATAACCCAAATACCTTATTAGGGTATAGACGAATGTTGGTTCAAATCATGATGATTATGGTTGTTATGGTAGATAGACGATAAGACCATGGGTTGGGTTCATGGAAGTATGGAAGTGTTGTAAGACTACGGGCAACCGTAACATTTACAAGGTTATTAGGTAGTTATGGAAGTGTTGTAAAGCTATGGGGAAGCCGTAGCATTCACAAGGTTGGTAGGTTGATATGGGAGTGTTGTAAGACTATGAGGTAGTTGCAGCATACATAAAGATGATAGGTTATCCGGGAAGTGTTGTAAGTCTGCGATGTAGTCATAGCATTCACTAGAATGATGTAGGCCATTGTAGGGGCAGTCATTGGCTGATGAGGGATCAACGCATGCCTGGGTTGAGGTGGACAATATTGATAAAATACCACTCCTTGATTAGTGTAAGGATCGTTAGATCTGAGGAAATATGGGGCCTGTAAAACACTCGATTGGGTGAGACCCATGGGCGAGGCCCGTTGGAGTGTATAGATTGGCTGAGACCCGTGGGCGAGCCCTATTTGGTTATGATAGCATGGATGAGACCCGGTGGAAATTGGATGGAATAAGGTTTTGGATTGTCTTTAGAATGTGATGACTCTATGGTTAGTGATTGGCATCCGTGTGGTCGTTAAGCTAAGGTAGCCCTTATTAGTTAGACTCTTAGTCAGAGCCTTGTAGTGAGACCAAGTGTGAGACTGTCAATCTCCTCTGTGGATTGGGGATTTTATATATCTTTTTAGTGGGAGGTCATCATGGAATCAGAAGGTTTTGGATAGGATTTAAGTGTGAGTCTTTGGATTTCTGGATGTGAGTTATGTTTCAGGATGACACAAGGGATTGGGACTTGCATTGGTAGTCACCCCTGTTTATATGAAAAATCTTTCCAATAGCAAGGTATGGTTAGGATTCTGCCTATCAGGTGTGTCAGCTAGATGATTTAGGATCGAAAGGATGTCTTTAAGCTCAAATTGCAGAGAGAGGAGCTATTGATTGTGTTTTATAATGGTTCTTACTATGAGGAGGTCAGGTAAAGTTTTGGGGGTTTCAAAATTATAGAAGTGAAGTACTGGTTTTTCCGTATTGAATATGTTAGTGGATCAATAATTCGTTCTCCATCAGGGCGTATGAGTACTGTTATGATTGGGTTTTGATGGTAGTACTAGAAGGTTGATCTGAGTATGAGTCAATTTTTTGTCGAAGCATGGTTCAAGAGGAATCAGACGTATCATCTGAATTCCTTGAAGGTAGTAAGGATTGATTTCGAGGACAAAATCTAACTAAAGTGGGGGAGAGTTGTAACACCCTATTTTGAGTCGTTCCATAGTTCGGGGTCGTGACCCAACGATCAATTATCATAAGGCTTCTGGCCTTGGGGTAGGAGAGGTTTAGAACCCTTTGGATGTGGGTAATGTAGATCATGTGATCCAAGAGTTTGGTTTGTGCTTTGGATCCTAAGGGTATAATAGGAAAAATGATGTTTCATACTTCTTTTATGAATTAAGGATTTTAGTTCATTGTGTTTTAAGTTAAAAGTAATTTGATAGGGTTGTAGAGCTCCTCAATACCTTTCTGTGGATATAAAGATCGCTGAAATTGGAGTTGAAATGAAGAATTTATGAGCGCTTGAAGTTAGGATGGTTTTGGGTTAAGCCGCATACACTGGGCGTACGAGGAAGTACACTGGGTGTACTAGGGTATCCCTACGCTAGGCATACCAGGAGTACATTGGGCATATGAAATCAGTGCCCAAACCCTATTTTCATGGTTTGATCCCTATTTATGCTCCTTAACTTCTCCAAACCCATTCCATTCTCAGCCTCCACTTCTCCAGTGCCCTCCCTTGAAACCCAAACTGTGACAACCATCAAATTCCGATAAAGTCAAAGTCAAATAAAATCAACAAGTCAAACCGGTCAACCCAACTAACCCTTGTATACTAGGGCTCACGTTAGGTAATTACTATACAACTCGCTATTCTAATAAGAAATCATAAATTGAAAAGTCCGTACATCTAGATTTCCTTAACCTAAAACTGTGGTAAGTAACGAACCATACCGATAAAACAATGTTGCATACTCATTAGGAGTGTGTAAGATCCTTAAACATGGCTTAACGGGGCTTACGGACCTTGCGTTACGGAGCCAAGCACTCAAAAAGGTCACAAAAGAAGTCTCTCCCAATCTCTTTCGCTCTATCTCTCACTACCCTAAATCTCTCCCAAATCTCTCCAAGAATGTGAAATCTCTCCCAAATCTCTCTTGGTATGAGAAATCTCTCCAAGAATGTGAAATCTCTCCCAAATCTGTCTAATATGAGAAATCTCTCCAAGTATGTGAAATCTCTCCCAAATCTCTCTTTGTATGAGAAATCTCTCCAAGAATGTGAAATATAATGTTGTTAAGGCCGGAGTCACCCTCCTGACTTCGGATTTGCCATTTTTCACCCGATTTTCGACCACGACTCCGTTTTAAGCCCGTTTTTAATTATTTTAACGCGGGATTTTCCCCAAAAATCATATTTTAACATATAAGATACTAAATATTCATAATTTAAACATATTTTTATGGAAATATTTATTTAAGAATAAAATCTATTAAGTGAGATCTTGAGGTGGAGTGTGGATCTTGCCATAATATTTGACACAAACAACCATCCCATGCCCATTCCTTTGACCAACTATTGTAATCTCCACCACTCCTAGTCCCCTCATGACACCACCCCACTCATTTCCCAGCAAACCCACGTCCAAATGAGCTAGAAAACCCTGTCTCTCACTCTTCACTTCACTCATTTTCCTCATTTCCACCAAGTATCAAACACCACTTTTCTCTCAAATCCTCTCACTCAAATTCGAGATTTAAGGGTTGATCATCAAGTTTTCTCTCATTTATGGTAAGTTTCATCACCCTCCTTATGGTTATTACATTCCCTCTTACTCTAATCATAAATATTTTACACAAACATCATCACATTCATGTTAGATCTTCGAATCTTCAAGTGATCCTTTAAGTGTTCTTGAGTTGAACACTTCTCATCTTCAACATTCACCCACTGAAATCATATAAGGTGAGTTCATACCTCTATCTTTTCATGTTTTTCTTAAGTTTTAAGAGAGGGGGGGGGGGGGGGGGGAATACAAGTTAAAACACCAAAAACACAACTAAACTCATTGAACAACCTTCATTAGAAAAGTTCAACTCCATTCACGGACTGTTTTGGGCAACTTAAACATTTTATATTTCTAAACTGCTTCTGGTGCAAGTAGTTCCAGTTCTTAGCTTTAAAATGACTACTTATACATCTCCACACGATTTTTCTACAATTTATGGTGATTTTTACAAAACTGCCTATCATTTCAAGAGCAACTCCGGACCAGTCTGTGATTATGGACTTTTTCATACAAGTTGGAGGTTATTAAAATTCATAATAAAAATTATGAACAAACTAGACTCATTTCCAAAACTCTCAGAATTTATGGATTCTGATTTGGACCTTTGATGATTTTTATATAAATTTTCTAAGAACAGTAAAAGAAAATGTTAACAACAGAAAAATGCTATCAATTTCATTTCACCTTGTAACATGTTGAGCATGGTGTATATCTTTATGTGAATATATGTTTTTGCAAATAGATGACAATTTGTCTTAGTATATAGTCATACATCAGAAAACAAATGGAGTTTTACCTACAAAAGTATGGTAATTAATTAGTTGTTATATTGCATGTTGCTTCACTTTAGTAAAAGGTATATATACATATCGGTAAACAAAAGGGTTTTTACCTTCACAAATACAGTAGACTAGTTAACCATAATAAACAAAGTTATAACTATTACATTTAAACATTTTGATAAACTATAATAGGTATGGTTTATGTTTCCATTAACACAACAAACATATTTCGGAAGGTTTTATTCCCACAGAAAAAGGTTTTACACTCACGCACACAACACGTAAACTTGTTAACTTAAATTGTGACATTCTTCTCAGTACTCCTAGAGTACAGGTTAAAATTCTTGGTAGTTATAACCAGAGTCTCTTGTAGGGAGAACGTGATAGTTGTGTATACATCTATATTGGGTTTGACACCCCACACCTTGTTGCTAGCTAAAGTGGGACCTGCAGGTCTACGGGTGACAAGTTTCATATCAGTTTTCGACGCCTGAGAAACGTCGTGGCAGGTTCATTCAGTCATAGTATGGTTATATCGACTCACATAGGGAGTTAACAACACATAAAGTTTACGAAATTTTTTATTAATCAAAAGGGGTTTTATGTCGATTTAAAATCACTTTCTATATCAATAAGTACGAATATTACTGTACACTTTCGGTCTTGGTATTTAAGACTACACGTCATTCATTTTGGGATTTTCCTCAAATCTAAAAGGTTTTTATGTCGATTTAAAATCACTTTCTATATCAATAAGTACAAATATTACTTTACACTTTCGGTCTTGGTATTTAAGACTACACGTCATCTATTACGGGATTTTCCTCAAATCAAAAAGGGTTTTATGCCGATTTAAAACCACGTTTACATCTTTAAGTATGGCAAATACTTGTTTATTCTTGGTCCTGGGATTTAGGACCACATAACTTTTATAAGGAAAATATTGGATTTTTCTTGGTAACACACAACACATTACAAAGAACGGCTTCCAAACTCTTTATCTAAAAAGCTTATGAACTCACCAACTTAATTGTTGACACTTTTTCAAAATTACTTGTATTCTCAGGAAATCAACGAAACCAAGTAACCACAAGCTTTTGAGTATGGAACGCTACGGCATTGAACAACTATTTTTATATGATTTCATGATCAATCATTGAAATATGTAATACTTGAAACTATGTAATTCTTTCCTGATTATATTTATGATTGGTTGTATATACTTTGAGAACTATTATACTCATTGTTGTGATACTATACATGAAGTCCGCCACCCCCGGACGTTTCCGCCATCCTTGGTTTGGGGGTGTGACACAAACCCTAGTTTTGGACTTGTGAGAAAAAGAAGGTGTTTTTAAGTTCTTTAGAGGGTTCTTGGTGAATCTTGGAGAAGAAGGAGCTCATTGGAGGAATGTTGGTTGCATTAAAGCTTGTAGACCCAGACTTTATTCACCTTGATCTTTCTTGTAGAGGTATAAAGCTTGAATATTGATGATGCATTTGTTAGATCTAGCTAGTATTGGGTGTTATGAGCTTTTGGTCATTTTAGTGCATAAAGTTTAAATCTTGAAAGTTTATGACCTTGATATAGATAAAGTTGGAAACTTTATCCATCTAAACATCATATTGATTCAGATCTAAAGGTTTGAGACTTGGACTTAATGGATTAATTTGAAAAAGATGCACTCTGGGTCACTTTTAGACTTAAAGACTAGATCTTGGTTGTTTGGACCATTCTAATGGATAAATTTGGAAACTTTATCCATTATGAAGTTATTAGGAACCATAAAAATATAATCTTAGTCCTTGTTTTTCCTCCATGCATATTTTAGGATGTCTTAATGAGTTAAGAAGCTACGTTTTTGGTATTGAGCACTTCCTCGCCATGCAAAGTCATAAAGTTGGAAACTTTATGACTTAAGATGTTATTTCGAAACTAGATATGCTTTTGGTCGAAAATACTTAATGGAATAAGCTCTTAAAAAGAAGAAGTGGAGTTAACTAGCGTATGTTGGGCATACATTGGTGTACGCTGCGCGTACGCAATGAGAGACTCAATTGTGGATCTTGAGTACGCCAGGCGTACAAGCTGAGTATGTTAGGCGTACTCAACCGAGTCAACTCAGCTGACTTTTGACCTTTTGACTTTTTGACTTTCGACATAACTAGGATTTTGACTAAGTTAAGCTAAGGGTATTTTGGGTATGTTGAGTTGTTGTTTGAGTTTTAATCATTGTTTATTGTAAAGGTGATCGGTAGAGCTGGTATTTAGAGCAGCGTATGGTTGCATCTATTTCATCTGACTATGATGTGAGTCTCCTCCTTGTGTTTGGCAGGTCGAAGACACCAATTCTTGCCCATAGATTATTGTTATTTGTATGCTAGCTGTCTATGTGACTCTTGCATGTGTTGTATGTGTTTGTATCTATACTCAACAGGGCCTGATGAGTATGGGGCCCATCGTATGTTATTGACAAATCTGTACCGGGAGGGGCCTGATGAATACCAGGTGAGGCTTGATGTCGGGTAGGGGCCTGATGGATGTTGGGCGGGGCCCGATGTATGTATGATATATATAGTATGTGGTATTTTGAGGAAGTCACTGAGATTTGTGCTCACGCTTTATGTTTATGGTTTCGAGTACCTCCGGTTTGAATGGGAAGGGCCCAACTTGATCTCAGCACATCCACCCATGTTTCCACAACTTTGTGATTTTGGGATTGTATTCTGATAACTATTCTTACTTTGATATACTCTTGAATGGTTGAAAAGGATAAATGGTCTTTATGGTTGAATTAAAATTGAAATTTTACCTTATGATTTTCGGGTCCTTACACATTAGGTGTACATTATGCTACACTGGGTGCAGCTGTTGCAGACCAAAACACTAAACCTAAGGTTTTGAGCTGTATTTAAGGCCTCTAACTTCTAGGGATCATTCCCATGACAACCTCGATCACCTTATATCATTCCTTTAAACCCTAGCCTTTATTTGTGAGTCTTGGAGCTTTTAGATAGTTTTGTGTGCTCTTTGAAGGAAGACGGTATTTGTAGAACCAAATAGGAATCTTCAAGGTGTGTAGATCTGGAATTTGAAGCAACATCTGTCTCTGTAAGGTATAAAGCTTCCATCTTTGTTAGGATTAGATCATCCTTAAAAGATCGATTAGATTCAAGACAATTAAAACAAGAACACAATAATGATTCAAAGTATGTCAAATGATTAAACGTCACGCCTCAGAAGAACTCTATGAAGAATTGCTAATATAGAGGAGTGATTAGGGTTACAGCGTAATAATCGGAGTTAACAAAAATTTGTTGCATGCATGTATCTTAAATACTCTAACCCTAGAAATAAATACGAGTCGAGAGGACCAACTCGTTAATACAAAAGACTAAACTAAAAGCCTAGTTGTAACGACCCAATTTTCATGTCCAAAAATTTCATTTTAAAATATTACTTTTAGAAAACATTAATAAATAAAAGCATTGTTTGATCACGCCATAACACATCGCAAACCATGTTTTAATATTCAAACCATACAATCCATCAAATATCAGAGTACAATCCCAGTGAATCTCGTAAATGCGGAAACCGAAGAGTGTGTGTGTATGACATGCTGCTACCGTGCCGGCTCCTTTCCCCTAGCTGAGGAGGTACCTGAAACCAAAACTGAAACCGTAAGCACAAAGCTTAGTGAGCTCCCCCATAATACCCCATACCATACAACATATAACAAATAACATGCAATTAGGAGATACGGGCCCCGCCCACACTCGTGAGGATACGGGCCCCACCCACACCTCACTTTCTGAGAGATACGGGCCCCGCCCACACTCGTGAAGATACGGGACCCACCCACACTTCGCTACCTGGGAGATACGGGACTAGCCCACACTCCATTCTCGGAGGGATACGGGCCTCGCCCACACCCAACCGTCAACACATATCATACAAGTATCACGCAGACAACAAGTATCAACAGTTCTATCATACTGGTATATATCACAATCAACTCGACTAATAGATACGGGCTCGACCCACACTATAATACTAACGTCTCATCTATATGGGCCGACCTTGGTGCCTTAGACCCGTTACTAATGAAAGGAAACTCACCTCGAAATAGCTGCTGGTCTGTGTGGGAATTGATCACCTACTACTGCTGCTGCTGCTCCGGAAGCTCCCCGGCTGTAATTCCCACAATATACTTAGTCATACACTGCTAACTGTCCTTTGGGTAAAAAGACCATTTTACCCCTGGTCTAGCCCTAAGTCAAATCAAAGTCAACTATTAGTTTACCCGACTCGCCGAGTGGATCTCCACTCGCCGAGTCCCTAGCAAACTATTGTCCTGGGTCCCTGATTCTACTCGTCGAGTTGGGCTATGACCCGACGAGTTCATCTTCTAAACTGTCATTCAACTCCTTCATCCTACTCGCCGAGTTGTATGAAAAACTCGTCGAGTTCATCTTCATCCGAAGAACACATATGCTAAGACTCGCCGAGTTGTATGAACAACTAGCCGAGTCTGTTCTTGATCTTATGAAGATTGCCTTGGACTCGCCGAGTCAGGGCATTGACTCGCCGAGTCCTAACATGGGTGAGTTCAGCTCCCAACTCACCGAGTCACCCCCTGTGACTCACGGCTCAACTTGATACATCATGAAGGGACCAAATCGGTGACTCGCGACCAGACTCACCGAGTCGCCAATACGACTCGCCGAGTCGCCGCCATGCATCCACCAAATACACCGATTTACTCGATTTCAGTCCATGCCATTCATAGATCTGGACTTCTAGGACACAAATCACACATAAAGTTTCCAACTTTACGTGTGGATATTCACTAATGTGGATTTTAGGGTGTAAAATGCCTCAAAAGGGTAGATCTAGGATGAACAAGCCACATGGGGCCATAAAGCTAACAGATCTGAGCTCCTGGAGCTCAATCTTGCCTAGATCTAAAGGTTAATCCACTTATTACGAAACATTACACACAAACAAGTTTGAAGAATTGCTCAAGAGTGTCTCAAATGAAATCTTAAGCATAGAAACAGGGGAAAAACGAGATATACCTCAAGGAAAATGTTGAAATGACACAAAGATGGCTGATCTCCTTCTCCTCTTCTTGATCTACTCCTCTTTCTCCTCAAAACCTTCAAGAACACACCAAGAACACTTCAATCTCTCAAGGAAATAAGGGAAAACGATGTTGGGGGAGTTCTGGGGGTGAATGGGGACGAGTTGGGGCGGAATGAGGGTTTAAATAGGGTGCAAACCCTTGAAACTTAGGGTTTCATCCAGCAGCGGTGACTCGCCGAGTCCAGGATATGGACTCGCCGAGTCGCCCACTTAAACGTGTCCTGAGTCTCGTCCCTACTCGGCGAGTCGGACCTTATGACTCGCCGAGTCCAAGGCTAAAATAGGGCAATGCTCAAATAAAATTCACATACCGGAAACCAAGTGCTACAAATCTCCCCCACTTATTTTAGACTTTGTCCTCGAAGTCTGCTGCCCGGTCCTGAAACAGCTCGGGGTAATGCTCCATCATCTCGTCCATTGGTTCCCAAGTCCATTCCGAACCCTTGCGGTGCTGCCATTGCACCTTTACTAGTTCTACCCTCTTGTTTCTCAACGTCTTGGTCTTTCTGTCAAGTATTGCGACTGGGCGCTCAATGTAATTCAAGCTGTCATCAACCTGAATATCCTCCAACGGTACTACTGCTGAATCGTTCACCAGGCACTTCCGCAGCTGCGAAACATGGAAGGTGCTGTGGATCTGACTGAGCTCGGCTGGCAGGTCCAGCCTATACGCCACCTTGCCCACCCGGGCTGCAACCCTGAACGGCCCGATGAACCTTGGGCCCAACTTGCCCCGCTTCCTGAATCGAATGACACCTTTCCAAGGCGACACTTTCAGGAGGACCATATCCCGACTTGGAACTCCAAGTCGGATCGACGTCTATTGGCGTAGCTTTTCTGCCGACTCTGTGCAGTCTGAAGTCTGCTCCGAACCTGCTGGATCCTCTCGGTCGTCTCTAGCACCACCTCGGTGCTTCCCATGACTCTCTGGCCAACCTCCCCCCAACATATCGGGGTTCTACACTTCCTCCCATACAACATCTCGAACGGTGGTCGGTCAATACTCGCGTGATAGCTGTTGTTGTAGGAGAACTCAGCCAAAGGAAGATAGGTATCCCAGCTACCACCGAAATCCAGCACACACGCCCGCAACATGTCCTCGAGAGTCTGGATGGTCCGCTCACTCTGACCATCTGTCTGCGGGTGAAAGGCGGTGCTGAAATGTAGACGAGTGCCCAACTCGTCATGAAATTTCTTCCAGAATCTGGAAGTAAAACGCACATCCCTGTCCGAGATTACCGATACTGGCACCCCATGCCGTGCCACAATCTCCCGGATATAGATGTCGGCCAATTTTTCGGCCGATATGCTCTCCTGATTTGGAATAAAGTGAGCACTCTTGGTCAATCTATCTACGATGACCCAAATCAAATCCACTCCACGTGCGGTCCTGGGAAGCTTTATGATAAAATCCATCGTGATATCTTCCCATTTCCACAGTGGAATGTCCAACTGCTGCATCTTGCCATGCGGTCTCTGATGTTCGGCCTTGACCTTCCTGCAGGTCAAACACCGCTCGACGTACCATGCCACATCCCGCTTCATGCAAGGCCACCAATAATCCGGACGAAGATCCCTATACATCTTCGTCGCCCCGGGATGAATAGAAAATTGGGACTTGTGCGCCTCCTCCATCAAAATCTGACGCACGCCACCGTGATACGGCACCCACACCCTACGGTGTAATGTCAAAAGTCCTCTGCCATCATAATCAAAGGAGGAAACCTGACCCACCACACGCTCGCTCTTCCGATGCTCCTCCTTGATAGCCTCCTGTTGAGCCTCCCGAATTTGCTCCAACAGGGGAGTCACCACAGTCATCCTCAAACAAACATCCCTGATCGGCACCGTCTTGCGGCTAAGCGCATCGGCCACCATATTGGCCTTCCCCGGGTGGTAAAGGATCTCGCAATCATAATCCTTCACCACGTCCAACCACCACCGCTGCCTCATATTCAGATTCGGCTGGTCCATGAGGTACCTCAAACTCTTGTGGTCCGTGTAGATGGTACACCGAACCCCGTAGAGGTAATGTCGCCAAATCTTGAGGGCAAAGACCACCGCCCCCAACTCCAAATCATGCGTCGGGTAATTTGCCTCGTGAGGCTTGAGCTGCCATGAAGCGTAGGCAATGACATGCCCTCTCTGCATCAGAACTGCGCCCAACCCCGAAATGGATGCATCACAGTAAACCACAAAATCCTCAACGCCCTCAGGCAGGGCTAGGATAGGCGCCTCACACAATTTCTGTCTCAGCATCTCAAACGCGGCCTGCTGCTCGGGTCCCCACCGAAAGACCACGGCTTTCTTCGTCAGTCGCGTCAGGGGTACGACTATCTTGGAGAAATCTTGGATAAACCTCCGATAGTAGCCTGCCAATCCCAGGAAGCTCCGAATCTCAGATGGAGACTTTGGGACCTCCCATCTCATCACGGCCTCGACCTTGGCCGGATCAACCAGAATCCCGTTCTGGTTGACGAGGTGTCCAAGGAATTGCACCTCACGCAACCAAAACTCACACTTGGAGAACTTGGCATACAAGCTCTCCCTCCTCAGGGTCTCCAATACCTCCCTCAGATGCTCCTCGTGTTCCTCCCGAGTCTTGGAATAGACCAAGAGATCATCGATAAAGACTATCACAGACCGATCCAGCATCGGTCTACACACGCGGTTCATGAGGTCCATGAACGCTGCAGGAGCATTGGTGAGCCCAAACGGCATCACCACGAACTCGTAATGACCATAGCGCGTCCGAAACGCAGTCTTCTGCATATCCTCCTCCCTGACCCTCATCTGATGGTAACCCGAACGTAAGTCAATCTTGGAGAACCAAGATGCTCCCTGAAGCTGGTCAAATAGGTCGTCAATCCTTGGAAGCGGGTATCGGTTCTTCACCGTTACCTTGTTCAGCTCCCAATAATCTATACACATCCGATGCGACCCGTCCTTCTTTCTTACAAACAGAATCGGGGCTCCCCAGGGTGAACTGCTCGGCCGAATAAATCCCTTGTCCAGCAGCTCCTGTAGCTGCGTAGACAACTCCTGCATCTCGGGAGGAGCCAACCGATATGGTACTTTGGCTATCGGAGCCGCACCGGGAATGAGGTCAATCCTGAACTCCACCTGTCGCTCCGGAGGTATCCCAGGTAGTTCCTCCGGGAAAACATCTGCAAAATCTCGAACCACCGGGACCTCGCTCACGGTCGCCTTACCCGCCTCCCGGGTATCCATCACATACGCGACATAACCCGCGCATCCCTGCTGAAGGTAGCGCCTAGCCCTCGCTGCTGAACATACAGTGGGTCCACACTGCGGTCGCTCTCCATGAATCACTAACTCTCCCCCGCTTGGGGTCCTGACTCGCACTAGCTGCTGCACGCAATCTATCACTGCCCCATTAGGGCTCAACCAATCCATACCAATAATCACCTTGTTCCCATGCAATGGGATGGGAACCAAGTCTACCAGGTAACGCTCCTCAAACAGTCGCAGAACACAATCCCGAAACACCATCGATGCTCGCACCGATCGATCGTCAGCAATCTCTACCTCTAACGGGCAATCTAACTCGCCTGAAGTCTCATGAAATCTCTTGCTAAGAGCAAGAGAAACGAACGATCGGGATGCACCCGAGTCGAACAATACCTGAACCGGGATGCCGCTCACATGGAACGATCCTAATACACATGTATACACACGAAGCACATATCAATATCATAACAACGTAAAATAAAAGATAGTAGGAAGGAATCATACCCGTCACCACATCGGGCGCGGCGCGTGCCTCCTCGGCAGTCAACTGAAATGCCCGACTCCTCACCACTGGAGCCTCTGCCTTGCCTTGATGGCCATCCGTGATCCGCAGGGTCGCTGGAGCTGGCGCCTTCACTGGCGCTGAAACTGTCAACATGGGGTAATTGGCCTTCTTGTGGCCCCTCTGGTTGCAGTGAAAACACAGCAACTCGGATGTCTGAATAGCTGAAACTGGAGTAGTACAATCCCTGCTAAAGTGCCCTGTCTTGCCGCACTTGTAGCAGCCTCCTGATCCCATCCTACACATCCCCACGTGCGTCCTGTCGCATTTCACACAGCAGCTCGATCCCGAATGACCTTTCGGTCTACCGTCTGATCCCTTGGGCTTCTTCCCCGAAGCCCCTCCTGCCTGACCGTCCTCTAGTTTCTGTTTCCGGATGTGCTCCAAATCTATCTCTTTCTCCCTAGCCCTGGCAATCATGGAGTCCAGGGTGGGGCAAGCCGAAAAACTAACATGCTCCCGGATGTCAGCTCGTAGCATATCATGGTAACGAGTCCTCCTCATGTCCTCGTCACTGGCATACTGGGGCACCAATAAAGCCCTCTCCCGAAACTTGGCGGTGATCTCCGCCACGGTCTCTGTCGTCTGCCTCATGTCTAGAAACTCCCTGGCCAGCTGCTGAAGCTCGACCGCCGGCGCAAACTCTGCCCTGAACCTAGCCACAAAGTCCGACCAGGTCATTGCCTCGATAGCCGAGGCTCCCAACGAGTCACCCACTGACTCCCACCAATCCCGGGCTCGATCCCGTAAACACCCTGCTGCGTACCTCACCTTCGACCCCTCGGGGCAGAAGCTGATCAACTGGGCGGACTCAATATCCGCAATCCACCGCCTGGCGACAATGGGGTCCTTCACCCCATGGAAATCCGGCGCACCACTGCCCCTGAAGTCCTTGAAGGACAGTGTGCGAGATCCCGACTGGCTAGAGGCCAAGTCGCTCCTGAATGCCCGTAGGCGATCCTCCATCAACTCCATGATCCCTTCCTTGATCGACCCAAAGATGATGGGGGTCGACTCAAGGATGCCCCTAGTGATCTCCGACGTGATGAACTCACGTAGCCTCTCATCAATCGGCTCGGTGCCTGATCCCGAACTTGACCCCTCTCCTGACCCGCCATCTGTCGGTCTCGGTCGAAGTACCACCATTCTGCAAAACATCATAATAATCATTAGTGGTACTGCTACTTTCTGAGGGATCTCGACTACTTACAGGTTCCTTGGTCTCGTCTTGGCCTTCCTCGGCTCGGGTACGGATCCTATGCTTTCAGTAGTACGGGCCCATACTACCTTCCACATCTATCCGTACCTTCTCCGAGGAATTCCTCGACTCCACCAGCTCCCCTTTACTACTGCTACTCTCTGTTATTCTCATCCTAGGCTTGCCCTAGGGAAAACTCAAGTTCAACACGACTGGTCCTCAGCTGCTGTAGGTCTCCTCATAATGCCAATTAGCCACCACCTAAACACCATCACATGTGATGAGGACTAGATAATCCTTCAAGTAAAAGATCTGTCCCTACAACGGTTGGACTCAAACAAGAGCTGCGCAATAGGGCCAGTTCCAATACTTTGGGATTATTCAACCCTGATTACATGTGGTGTGACGTGTTTACCTAGTGTCTAACTCCCATTACTCAGAATCCCACCAAGCACGAAGCAAGCAGCATTCGGATAAGGGAAAAACAGACTCAAGCCAAAACTATTCTTATAACAAGAAACGACACTTATCATAGGATGCTAAGCTCATATTATCAGGCATAACCTAAACAGGCTATCCTACTGCTGTCTACTCAATTCTAGCATGCAATATTCATAAAGCTGTAACACATAAGCAGGCACATAAGGCATCACTCCTAGATCCTTAGCCTATTCTAGCATGCAGTTCTACGTAAGCTGATAAACATAACATAAACTTGTATGGGTACTATGGGGAATACTTACTTGAGCTCGGCCGGTCGCGCACGTCACACACTTCGTTCTTTCTTATGACTCTTTTCCGGGTTTTAAAGAACAATTTCTTTTGGAAAATCTTTCAATCCCTCGATTTGAGTTCAGACACTCCCGAAGGCGTGTCCAAATCCCTCAAACCAGGGCTCTGATACCAACTTGTAACGACCCAATTTTCATGTCCAAAAATTTCATTTTAAAATATTACTTTTAGAAAACATTAATAAATAAAAGCATTGTTTGATCACGCCATAACACATCGCAAACCATGTTTTAATATTCAAACCATACAATCCATCAAATATCAGAGTACAATCCCCGTGAATCTCGTAAATGCGGAAACCGAAGAGTGTGTGTGTGTGACATGCTGCTACCGTGCCGGCTCCTTTCCCCTAGCTAAGGAGGTACCTGAAACCAAAACTGAAACCGTAAGCACAAAGCTTAGTGAGCTCCCCCATAATACCCCATACCATACAACATATAACAAATAACATGCAGTTAGGAGATACGGGCCCCGCCCACACTCGTGAGGATACGGGCCCCACCCACACCTCACTTTCTGAGAGATACGGGCCCCGCCCACACTCGTGAAGATACGGGCCCCGCCCACACTTCGCTACCTGGGAGATACGGGCCTAGCCCACACTCCATTCTCGGAGGGATACGAACCTCGCCCACACCCAACCGTCAACACATATCATACAAGTATCACGCAGACAACAAGTATCAACAGTTCTATCATACTGGTATATATCACAATCAACTCGACTAATAGATACGGGCTCGGCCCACACTATAATACTAACGTCTCATCTATATGGGCCGACCTTGGTGCCTTAGATCCGTTACTAATGAAAGGAAACTCACCTCGAAATAGCTGCTGGTCTGTGTGGGAATTGATCACCTACTACTGCTGCTGCTGCTCCGGAAGCTCCCCGGCTGTAATTCCCACAATATCCTTAGTCATACACTGCTAACTGTCCTTTGGGTAAAAAGACCATTTTACCCCTGGTCTAGCCCTAAGTCAAATCGAAGTCAACTATTAGTTTACCCGACTCGCCGAGTGGATCTCCACTCGCCGAGTCCCTAGCAAACTATTGTCCTGGGTCCCTGATTCTACTCGTCGAGTTGGGCTATGACCCGGTGAGTTCATCTTCTAAACTGTCATTCAACTCCTTCATCCTACTCGCCGAGTTGTATGAACAACTCGTCGAGTTCATCTTCGTCCGAAGAACACATATGCTAAGACTCGCTGAGTTGTATGAACAACTCGCCGAGTCTGTTCTTGATCTTATGAAGATTGCCTTGGACTCGCCGAGTCAGGGCATTGACTCGCCGAGTCCTAACATGGGTGAGTTCAGCTCCCAACTCACCGAGTCACCCCCTGTGACTCACGGCTCAACTCGATACATCATGAAGGGACCAAATCGGTGACTCGCGACCAGACTCGCCGAGTCGCCAATACGACTCGCCGAGTCGCCGCCATGCATCCACCAAATACACCGATTTACTCGATTTCAGTCCATGCCATTCATGGATCTGGACTTCTAGGACACAAATCACACGTAAAGTTTCCAACTTTACGTGTGGATATTCACTAATGTGGATTTTAGGGTGTAAAATGCCTCAAAAGGGTAGATCTAGGATGAACAAGCCACATGGGGCCATAAAGCTAACAGATCTGAGCTCCTGGAGCTCAATCTTGCCTAGATCTAAATGTTAATCCACTTATTACGAAACATTACACACAAACAAGTTTGAAGAATTGCTCAAGAGTGTCTCAAATGAAATCTTAAGCATAGAAACAGGGGAAAAACGAGATATACCTCAAGGAAAATGTTGAAATGACACAAAGATGGCTGATCTCCTTCTCCTCTTCTTGATCTACTCCTCTTTCTCCTCAAAACCTTCAAGAACACACCAAGAACACTTCAATCTCTCAAGGAAATAAGGGAAAACAATGTTGGGGGAGTTCTGGGGGTGAATGGGGATGAGTTGGGGCGGAATGAGGGTTTAAATAGGGTGCAAACCCTTGAAACTTAGGGTTTCATCCAGCAGCGGTGACTCATCGAGTCCAGGATATGGACTCGCCGAGTCGCCCACTTAAACGTGTCCTGAGTCTCGTCCCTACTCGGCGAGTCGGACCTTATGACTCGTCGAGTCCAAGGCTAAAATAGGGCAATGCTCAAATAAAATTCATATACCGGAAACCAGGTGCTACACTAGTGACGTAGCATCTAATACCCAACAATCTCCCCCTTTGCGTCAATTGAGGCCCGAACTCATTAGCCTTGAATTCGCTTTTTCACTTCGTAACCTTTTGGAATGATGCCATACATCGTCTGTCGGATATGTATGTACCACAAAATCATATCTGAGAAGCACTTGAGGACTTCTTTACCAGGTCCAATATAAACTAAAGAAAGGATGTAGTTTACAGATGCTTGTGATAAAGGAAGAAACATTCCTTGCGAAAGTCAGCACCAGATCGCTCCCTAGCTTGATACACAACATACCATTCCTTACGGTAAATCTTCATAATCTGCAGCTTTTCAAAATCCTTTGGATATTCCTTACAAACAACAGAAGGCTTCTTTCATAACACTGCTTCTACCTCAACATCCATTTCCTCATTCTCTTGAATGTAAGACTTTATCATTAACTAGAGGTGGGACATGATAGGTTCGTATTTCATTTTATCTTTCAACAGCATGTTGTAAAGAATGAGCCATTCATTAGGGTTAAGACAAGGTAAGTTTGCGAGTGTGAATTCGTAGCACTGGCTGGCTGATCCTCTTTCCACTTTGAACTTCGCGTTGGGAAATCTGTCAGTCTCGATTGGTCCTTTAACCTTGACAACAATTATTTTTCTTAACGGCCATGTTTCGTATTGTGGCTTCATATGCTTAAGATAAAAAGAGAATAGCATGTGATCAACCCCTCTATCAGTGAGTGGAACATTCACAACCTTCATAAAAGCACGAAACCTGAAAGCCTTTGGATTATTGGTAGATCCAATTGCGAATCTTGTGTATTTTGAAGATCAAACGACACAATTGTCTCTAACTAATATTGTATGGGTAAATCGACAACATCATTCTGGATTCACTTCGAGGTCCATTTGGGAAATAAAAGCTTCTTGCTTTGAAGAGTGGTCTGAGCCTCTTTCTCAGCTCTTTCTTTTTCTTTTAGCCTCTTGGATGATTCGCTGGTGCTCATCCATTTTAACTTCATGAGCCTTTCACCTTTTAAGCTCATTTTCATCGAGCTCTTCTTCGTCTTCACAATTATCGACGATGGGTTCATTACTGAACAATGTTTCCTTGCCCTTAGGTTCTTGCTTGACAACAAGTTTAACTGGAGCAATAGGTTTAACTGGAGCTTTGGGATATTCTTTTCTTTCTTTTCCTGACCCACCATACACACCTTCTCCCCCTTGTTCTGGATTAAAGCTTTGATACGAAACACCTTCTAACCTGTGAAGCATGGCAAAAACGGGCCTCACTTTCTCTTGCAGATGCTTTCAGACTGTGATGGTGAGCATTGGGTCCCTGGTCTCAAGGATATCGGAGAGCATGCCTGTAACATCCAAAATACAACTTCACATGACAACTCTCTCAGATAACAAATCATTGACATGTTTCTCTGACGCTTCGAGTTTTGCACTTAACACCTTTACTTCTTCTGTCTTGAGGGCAAAAGAGTCCTTGATGTTACTCTCCATTTCCAGTTCATCTTGAAGCTTGGAAATTTAAGAGGAGATAGAGGTTTGATGTAACAGCCCGAATCCAGGTATTCTTCTATTTTGGATTAAGTTGTTAATTTAGGGTTTCCATGGTAGGCGAGTACGCTGGGCGTACAAGATGCACGTTGCGCGTACTCGCGCGCCTCATTTGGACGCGTTCCCCCTCAGGTACGTTGGGCGTACCTAAGGTTACGCCCGGCGTAACTCATTCAGATCCAAACCCTAATTTCCTTTGGAGGGGCTATAAAAGGAATGTGTGGCTGGACTTTTCAGCCACCATCCCTCAGATTGAAACCCTAAAAAGAGTGTACCTTCGTTCTTTAGCCATTGTGTGTGTATTCTAATATTGGTGGTGCCATTCCAAGGTTGCAAAGGAGAAGAAGAGCTTGTTGGAGAGGCTAGAAGTGGTGCTCAAGTGTAGATTTGAGCTTTGAAAGGGCTAAAGCTTCATTTTGCAGGTAAAAAGTTCGGATCTTGTCACTTGGTTCATGTTATATGCTTAAGGTATCATTTTCTAGGGTTTAAGTCCCAAAGGTGGAGACTTATTGTGCAAATGGCCTGCACAAGCTTAGATACTTCATATTTCTGATCTATTGGAGTTGTAGACTCATAAAAATGGCATCTTGGATGTGGGTATTGCACCATGCATGAGATCTAGGTCCTTGAGTTGGAAAAGAATGTTGTTATGTGATGTTGGAGTCTTTACAGCCATGCCAAGGCTTAATGGTCTCGACTTTATGGGTTTAGACACACTAAAAGAGTCGGATCTGGAAGTTGGAGTAATGGCTTAACCGATTAAGACCACAAATGAAGAGTGGCTGATTGTGATGGTTACGCTAGGCGTAACTTCCAGTACGCGCAGCGTACTCGGTGGAGACCCCGATCCAGGGGGTTGGCGATGTACGTCCCGCGTACTCTCAGGGTTGACTTTTGTTGACTTTTAGGGTTTTGGTCAACATGAGGACTTTAGATCAAGGAAGGGTAAAATGGTCTTTTACCCTCTGAGGAATGATGATAAGGGGTAAAGTTTTAGTGGTGGAAGTCTTTGCGTATTAAATAATAATATTTTTATGTTTAGGCGAGGTAGAGTCGTCGTTGGGATTCGGTGATAGCGAGGACGCGAGATCTTAGACTTTCTACGAGGTGAGTTTTCTCACTACACTGTACCCGGAAGGGTTTGACTGTGTGACCGGAAGGTCGGATATGTTATGAGATGTATGTATTATGTGTGATAAGTTATTCGTTATATGTGCCGTGTATGATATGCTTGCTATGGGTCGGAAGGTATTATGTTATGGGCCGGAAGGTGAATATGTTATGGGCCGGAAGGCGTTGTGATGTGGACCGTAATGTTGACGTGGGTAGGACCGGAAGGTTTACCTAGTCGGGACGGAAGTCCCCTGAGACACATGGACCGGAAGGTCAGGGCCTGGAAAGGCGTATGTGCGTAAGTTGTATTTTGGAGAACTCACTAAGCATTTATGCTTACAGTTGTTGTGTGATGTATTTCAGGTACTAGCGAGGACCGTGGAAAGGCACCGGCGTGATCGTACACATTGTCGGGGAAAAACTATTTTATGATCTTTAGGATGGATTTCATTGTGACAATATTGTGTACGTTTGAATTTGAAATGTTAATCGATGTTTTGATGTTTACAAAAATGAAAAATTGGTTTTAAAATTTACGTTGTTACAAGTTGGTATCAAAGCCTTGGTTTGAGGGATTCGGATACACCTTTGGGCGTAACTGAACTCAAACCGGGGATTTGAGAAATTTTTAATTAATAAAATCAACAAAAATTTGATAAGTGATTTTGAAACAACCAAAGAAGAAGAAGTGTGTACAGTCAGCCATCGCCCGAACGGTAAACTCCCCAAAATACTCTTACAATATGTGTTATGAGATATGATATGATATGATATACATGCTAATAGACTAGGTATTCATATTAGGACTAGAGTGGCCTGATTTGTGATGCCTTAGTCTAGGGAAAATCTGCTACTATGAGGTGCTTTGAGAGCGAGTGGGTAGCTAGTGCATGGCAAGAATAGAGTACTCATGATCCGGGTTTTGGGGAGGAGGACTTGGGGTGAACGCTGATGCGGTGTAGTTGGTAGTATTGGGCCCGTACTACTGAAGACACCGGGTCAGTGGGCAACCCAAGTAAGAATCCCTGGGCATCGGAGACTGAGTAGGGTTGCGTTATCGAGTGCGATTATGCTCGATAGAGTCTCTGATATTTCTATGTTGTATTTCAGAGGCATCATGGTTGGACCACGCCACAGACCTGGTACGAGCAGTGTGAGTGACGAGGACCTTCGTCAGATGATTCATGAGGAGGTGGCTGTAGCGATCCGGACTGAGATTCCGGAGATATTTGGGTCTATTAAGACCACACTGATGGAGACTTTTGATGAGCGGTACGCCGCGGTGACTGAGGCCGTAGCCGCTGCAGCTACCGCAGCTGTGGCCGCTGCCAGACCATAGGGAGGTGACTCGTTGCTGTTCCGGGAGTTGAGCAACACGAAGCCACCTGAGTTTGACAGGACGCAGGATCCGATCACTGCGATGAGATGGATTGCTGATATCGAGGGATGCTTCTACACTTGTTCATGTCCAGAGCATCTGAGGGTACGATTCGCCTTGAACCAGCTCCGCCTGGGAGCAAAGGATTAGTGGAAGTTCGTGATGGAGAACTTCACTCTGGCGGAGGTTTCAGCCATGACTTGGGAGAGGTTTACTGCTATCTTCATAGACGAGTATGTTCCCCCGGTGGAGAGGGAACGGTTGGTTCAGGAGTTCTTGACCCTCAAACAGGGTAATGATTCTGTCACGGTGATCACGCGGAAGTTTCATGAGAGGGCAATGTTTTTCCCTTAGCAGGTGTCCACGGAGCAGGCTCGAATGAGCCGGTATTTGGGAGTGTTGAGGAGGGATATCCGGGAGTTCGTATCGAACTCATCATACCAGACTTTTGCTGAGCTTCAGGCGAATGCTAGGAAGCGTGAGATCGAGTTGGAGACCCAGGCCAGGGAGGAGGCCGGGTCTCAACGGGTGGATCGGTGGCCGGCTCAGTCTCAGCCGGCAGCCAAGCGGACCAACTCCGCCGATTCGAGGTCGGGAGGTCAGAAGGGTCGCACTTGCGGAAAGTGCGGCAAGGGTCACGAGGGGGTATGTCGATCGAGTGCTTGCTACAAGTGTGGCAAGGAGGGGCACATTGCTAGGGATTGCCCTAAGGGATTTATGGTTTGCTTTCATTGCAACCAAACCGGCCACCGGAAGGCCGAGTGCCACCAGCTTCGCCAGGGTTCTATGCCTGCTGCTAGGGTTACCGAGACGCGGCCAGTGAAGGCCGAGGCTCCGAAGGCTCATGGAAGAGCTTTCCAGCTGACTGCGGAGGAGGTCCGCGCGGTGCCTTATTGTTGGATTAATGTCTAAGTCCATAACTATAATTGGTAAGACTTGACCCGACCCGGCATGGTCCATTTGGGTTGCATGGCATCATGCACTTGGATAGACTATAATGAGAGAAATAAGACACTTATGGTTATTAATATATTATAAGTTCTAGTATATTAATAATAAGAATAATGATATTATTTAATTAGTATTGATCAAGAATTAATCTAGGATTAATTAAGTGATCAAAAGAAGACTAATTAAATATATGGGTTGATTGTGTAAATCATCCATACTTGTATAGTGGGCTAATGCTCCATGGATAATCAAGTTGGGCTAAAACCCATAGGATGGTCCATGGATGCTCCATGGTGTATTTGAACCCATGGATCCAAGGAAATGGAAAGTCATGACAATTAGGGTTTACCTTAATTGTAACACTATATAAACATCTTATTCTTGATCAAAATCGGCCACTAGAAAGAGTAAGAAAGGGCTAGCCGTTTTTCATGAAGTGTAGAATTCTCTCAAGTTATTCCAAGTGTATTTGGTGTTGTGTGAACCATTTGAGGTGTCACACTTGGGGCACTAGGCACTCAAGCTTCATGAAGACATTCTACATCAACGAGGTATGTATTCTATCTTGTTATATTGATAGTTTTGTATGCTAGATTAGGATAATACCTTGGATGTTCATATTTGCATGTATAATAGAGAAAACATAGATCCAAGGTATTTAGGGTTGCATGTACACTTAGGAGTGTTAGAATGCTCAAAACCCAACAGTGGTATCAGAGCCTAGGCTTGTTTTCTTGTTATACCTGCAATAGAAGCTGAAAAATCGAAATTGGTGCTGTCAGCCCAGCAGACTCGCCGAGTCCAAGGCAAAATGCATCCAACTCGCCGAGTTATGTTCATGCACTCAACGAGTTGGACCCCAGACAACATATTTTCGAGGTCTTTGGCTAGAAATGGACTAGGAACATTACCCTAAGTTGTTTTTGAACTTATAAACTTGTTTTTTAATGTGGTAATGTTCATGCTAATCCATTTTCAAAGATAATTGTCAATAGATTCATGTTTTGTATTAGTTTAAAGGTTAGACTAATTACATGAAAAAGTTTGATTTGAATTATCTTGTTCTTATGAGTTGCTTAGATTAATAGAAAAGTTAATTGAAATAGTTGTTTTCAATCCATTTTTATCTAAGAGTTGAGTATAAAATGTGTTTGTGTAACTTGACCTCAAGTTACATGAAGAGTCACATTAAAGACTCATAAAACTCATAAAATTGGCAAAGGTTACAAAAATGAAGAGTCTAGTTCTAATTAATTGGAGTTATGACTCCATAATTTGTCCTCAAGTTATGGAGGACCAAGAGTCTCTTCATTATATAAAAAATAATAATAAAAAAAGTGTAACCTTAATTAATTCCATAAGTTATAAAAAATAAAGAAAAGTTAATTCTTTTATTAGTTTAAAGTCTTCCATAAGTTAGGGAACTTGAAGAGTTTTTGGATTAAAACTACTTTAAACACATAAGTTATGGAATTAATTAGTTTTGAATAGTTTCAAAACTTGCCCTCAAGTTTTGGAATTTGTAAAGTTTTCTCTTATGAATACTTTAATTCCAAGTTAGCCCTTAGAATTTTAAAAGTTAAAATTCAACCCTTATACTTTATAATATTATAAGTTAATAATATATATATGTATAAGAGTAAAGTCAGTCTTACCGCTAGTATGCCTCATTCACGAAGCCGGTCTATAAGGTGGGTATAAGGTTGTTGCCTATAAAATGGAAACTTAATGGGTGTCCACTCTCACCCACCGCTTGCTTGACTGGTGGAGGGTCGTTAGCCGAACGGGTTTGACAGGACTATAATTCTCCCTTCATTAAAAGTATTAATGATAAATACTAAGTAACTAAACTCTTAATAATTCCCAATCTTAGTTACTTAGGAAAATGTGAATAAGGTGCTAATCCATGAAATTACACTTTACACTTTGTCTAAGTCGTTAGTGGAGCGTGTGTGGTTAACCGGCACACTAACTTGGACTTAACAAGGTAGGTAAAGGGTGACTTAATATTTATCATAGTATCGATGGAGCGTGTGTGGTTAACCGGCACATCGATTGATGGGTAATTTATTAAGGGTACCAAGTAATTTGCATGGTTACTTCACACCTTGTTTTGTGATCCTCGGCACCCCAGTCACAAAACCTGAAGGGCACACTCGAGATTGAAACATGCCATTGAACAGTTCAATGAATCTCAAAAGATCTAGGAGTTTCAAAACCAATTAAAACCTAATAATACATTTCGTTTATCTTGGTGGACATTGGTGAATCGTCATTCACCTACCTTCAAATTGTTTTATAGCTTGGATTACGACATACCTCTTCTAAGTTATAAAATAGTTTGATGAGTCCTAGCCTTAATATTTCATATTGGGTGTTATATTAAGGACTTTAAGATCAACTATCTTGAATATCTCCCAAAACATGTCTGGTTTAGACATTTATGATCTTCCCAAATCTCTTGAAACAAGCTTCCTAATGAAGATGATGTCCCATGGATATCATACTTCTTTCTCCTCCTCCAATTATTCTCCCTAACCCACAAGTTCTTGAAAAGTTCAAAGTCACTCAAACCCTATTGGAAAGGCAAGGTCTAGGTGTGATCACATCTTGGAGATGTAGTCACATATTGACAAGCCGGGAGAGTTGGGTGTCAAAGTCTTGAGAAAGTTGGTGGTTCAACTACTTTCTAAGTCACATAGTGAGTTCTTTTGGAACACCTATGAAATAGACTATGACAAGACCCTTAATGATCTTATTTATTTGTTAATATCAACTTCCTCAAAACTTTATGGACATTGACAATGGTGACACTAGAAATACAGAAAAAGCATTCTCTTCCCAAGGAATGGGATTGACCATAGTCAACTAGGTTGACCAAATGGTAAAGAGAAAAAGGCTAAGTCTATAATAGTCCTGTGTACCATTATCAAAGGGTCCATATGTTTATATTTCCAAAGTAAGGGTCATTAGTTGTGAAGCTACCAAATTTACCTAAGGATGTTAAAGTCAATAAGGTTGACTCTACTTCAGGTAAAGTCCACTAATCTAACTCTGTTAAGTTTCTATTATGAGATTACTGATACATGATGTGACTGGGTCACATGGTAATGTTTTAAGAATCAAAGAAAAGTGAAGGAACTTAAAGAAATAATATGCTGAATCTGATCGCATAGATGGATTTCTATCGTGTAGTTTGAAAATCGGATTCTTGAGCTACTTCTTAGGAGTTATGAGATATTGCTTAGGAATAGATAACAACAAGTTTTTCATATGGATTTTAAGGATAAGTTTTTCCGCAAAGTTTTAAAATAAAAGAAAATTTTTGGTTTTAGTTATTTTAAAATATCCTTACAATGGCATTTGAGGAAAAATTGTTGCTTATATGATTCCATTAATAGCAAGAGTGGAAATATGAAATTGATTCCTTCATTTGTGGTAATGTCTAAATTTACCAAATAAGGAAAGATTCTCATCATCCAAAGTCTCAATTGGACCGGGACTTGGAATCATGCAAGTTCTATAGCATGATGAATGAGAACTTTCAAGTATTGGAAAATTAAGACTAATTACTTATTCACATGGATATGTGAGTCAAGTAATGGACTAAGGGATCAAGTACATAATCATGTGCACTGATTAAGTCCACCACAAAAGATATAAGGCTATTCGTCATAGTTTACTAAAGCTCAGTAAATATGATTATACTTACAAGCTTAAGTGTAACTCTGAGACATTGGAAAAGGTTCCAATGCACGTCAGAGCGAATAAGAAGAATCAAATTAGGCAGAAGGATAAATGTTTCTCAAATATGAAAAGATGGGAGAGTACTTTAGTATTAGTTTTGTGATCATCTTAATGATTAAGAAACCATATCAAAATTAGTTCTCTAAGGAAGTCTTAGTGCATTCTTATGACTAAGAAGAAGGGATCTTGAATTGTTGAAATGGTTAAATCAAGAAGATGAGTCATACTTCGTTCCAATACAAGTCTTAGAGTCATACTCCAAGATTGTAATTTGAGTGACATGTCTTAAAGAAGGTTTAAAAACACTTATCAAATGTAAGAGTAAAAGTTTCCTACTCTTGTACATTTGACATTGGTAAGTTGTGATGTTTTGGATAAAACAAAGACCAACTAAGGCCAATTGTGTGAAGTGTTTGTCTTGATTAGAATCCACACTATCTCTTGGATGTTTGACAATGGAGACTTATAGGTCAAGAGGACAGTGGGAGTCTTAAAGGTCTTGAAAGTCTCAAGAACTAATCAAGAATAAAACCTGAAGTTCTTCACTAGCACACGACTTAAGGTTTATAGCCTATTGTGTTGACATATTTTGTGCCCATTCCAATCAAAGTTGGCTTTGTATATGAGTTCTTAGAGTTCTCAATTGGCTGCACAACAACTTGGAAGCAATGGCAGGCCCTTGAGCTGCCAGGTGGCAAGAAGTTAAGATTGAGTTCAGTCCATATGAGTTTTGATTTGTCATTATCCTTGTCTTGTGACTATGGTTTTGACAATTCACATGGATAAGAACACATACACCATTAAATCTAAGTGTCATAAGGTTTCTCTCCGATTCATGAAAATGATGGTGAGGAAACACTTTCACTAAGTAGTTTTTAGTTAGATAGTAATTGTGATATTTGCATTCTCAAAGTCGTTAGTGGAGCGTGTGTGGTTTACCGGCACACTAACCTGGACTTGTGGGAAGTGGCAAAAAGGTCTAACCATTATGATTACGGCATCCCTCTTCATAATTGTTTAGACACACAAGTGTGCTATCTAAGGGAAGGTGTATGATTTTGATAAAGTTCTATCAAAACAATCCAGTATCAGAAATCTGAACTTTGGTAAGAAAGTCAATAAAGTATTGATTTCTAGAAGTCCAGCTGATTTCTGAGTACATGTCAAAGCTAGTGGGAGCATAAGTGTTATGCTAATAATCATAATGTTAGTGGGAGTATGATAATTATGATAAGTATTGCAAGTTAGCAATGTTAATTATAGAAAACAAAAGGTTTCAATTGGGAAACGTTGTTTTGCTATAATTAAGGGAGAGGAAATTATACTTCATCTCAAATCTATAAGCTTAGATCGTGGGTTTTAATCATTTAGTCAAGGATATATATGAATTTCATGTTGGAATGGCTCAACATAAGGAAATTATGTATATGGGTCCATTATTTGCGTTCTAAAATTCGATTATGATTACGGCATCCCTTTTCATAATCTGAATTATGAGAACTTGGCAAATAGAAATGGAAATGTTATAGCAAAAGACTGGTTTAGTCTTTATGTGAGACATCATGAATCGTGTCCCATATGCTTCAGATATAGGTTCGATTACATGTGCTATATTCATCCTTTCTTAAAGTTTCCAAATGCCTGGGGCATTAAGAAGGGAAAAGGTTTAGAACTGGATATGACTAAAAGGATTAAACAATTGTCGAGGACAATCTAAGGTTTACCAAAGATTGGTTTCTCAAGGACAATTGGAAGTATAGTGATAATTCTAGAAGGACCATATTAACATAATCTGTAAGGAGGCAACTCTTGTTCAGAAGTGATAGTCGAAATGGAATCTGGAAATGTTTCAAAGTTAGAATTTTCAATCTGTGTAAGATTAAGGAAACTTAATGCAAGAAGGATGTTTCCAAGGAATTGATCTCCTTTGGAATACTCTGTAATGGTTGTTGCCAAGTCTTTCTGACTTTGTGCATAATCATTACAAGAGGATCAATGCATATAAGTTTAGAATCTAACAGATTTCAGTAAATGACATGAATTTGGAATTCTTGTATTTACAGTAAGGATTTGGGGTTGTGAAAAGAGAATCTTTGAAGTTATGTTCAATTGATCTAGTTCACAAAGTAAAGATCATAGACAAACATAGTATGCATACTTGGTGTGTGGCATGACTAGTTTTTAGAAAAACATAGTGTACATGCTTGGAGCATGGGACAACTATTGTTTTATATTCAAGAATAAAGTTGATAGCTGAAACAGTATACAATGAATAATGTGTAATCATATGGTGATAAATAAAAGATGTTTTATTTATGTTCATAGGTTTTGATACCATATTGGATTCAATTATTATTGTGTTTCACTTTGCATGTTTTGACTTCCCGAATAAACTAGGTTATTTTTCCGGAATGACTAAGTTATTCAAACCATCCACAGTCGGTCATATGTTGGAAGTAGATATGAATTAAGACTGTCATGGGTTGGCTTGTAGAGGTCTAAGATGTTGGACAAAGGGCTACAACACTCATGAGTGCTCATAAGTTTTGAGTATTGGATTCAACCCGCGCTCATTGGAATCACTTCATGGATTTTATCACGAGTGATCATGAGACGATAATATCTTATATTCTTCAGACCTAGAGATATGAGTTGTTACTAGGAGTTGATAGTACATTGATTACAGGAAACCGCATTTGGTAACTCGGTGCTATAAAACGTGTCTTTGTGTATGATTCAACAAGTAGTAGAACAAGCCATATGAGTCGAAGTTTATCCATTCCTTTTACCTTTGGGATAAAAGAGATATCTGTGGGCCCCTCGATGATTTGATGATGACAAATGGAAGTGCTCGGTCGGGCCAGGACTGATATGATTTGTTCAATTAGTCAGTTGTCATAAATCAGAAATCGGGAAACAACAAATGGACAGAGAGAATGATTATAATCCATGTCTCAGTCCATATGATATCTAGAATGGAGGAATATATGATCCCTTATCTAATGGACAAGTCATTGACAAAGGTCAGAGTTCATCTACAAGGTCAGAGTTTGACAGAAGCTTTTGAGAGCTACGATTGCCAGTTGGTTCCTGAAGTCATACGCAATAATAGTTTTAGACTTATCCAAGTGGGAGACTGTTGGATTAATGTCTAAGTCCATAACTATAATTGGTAAGACTTGACCCGACCCGACATGGTCCATTTGGGTTGCATGGCATCATGCACTTGGATAGACTATAATGAGAGAAATAGGACACTTATGGTTATTAATATATTATAAGTTCTAGTATATTAATAATAAGAATAATGATATTATTTAATTAGTATTGACCAAGAATTAATCTAGGATTAATTAAGTGATCAAAAGAAGACTAATTAAATATATGGGTTGATTGTGTAAATCATCCATACTTGTATAGTGGGCTAATGCTCCATGGATAATCAAGTTGGGCTAAAACCCATAGGATGGTCCATGGATGCTCCATGGTGTATTTGAACCCATGGATCCAAGGAAATGGAAAGTCATGACAATTAGGGTTTACCCTAATTGTAACACTATATAAACATCTTATTCTTGATCAAAATCGGCTACTAGAAAGAGTAAGAAAGGGCTAGCCGTTTTTCATGAAGTGTAGAATTCTCTCAAGTTATTCCAAGTGTATTTGGTGTTGTGTGAACCATTTGAGGTGTCACACTTGGGGCACTAGGCACTCAAGCTTCATGAAGACATTCTACATCAAAGAGGTATGTATTCTATCTTGTTATATTGATAGTTTTGTATGCTAGATTAGGATAATACCTTGGATGTTCATATTTGCATGTATAATAGAGAAAACATAGATCCAAGGTATTTAGGGTTGCATGTACACTTAGGAGTGTTAGAATGCTCAAAACCCAACACTTATGTCGTAGCTAGTATGTATTCTTTCACGTATTTACTTTTATGATAAGGTATTGTGCTTATATTATGATATGCGTAGGTACTTTTCTTGTGAATTTTGTACCTGGTTTGGTATTATTTGACTCGGGTGCGAGTCGGTCTTTTGTATCGTTGGCTTTTAGCCAGCACATCAGTATGATCGGGAGGTGATGAGTCGACTTCTGTGAGTTTCTATAGCGGATGAGATAGCGGTATACGCCACTGACGTGATTCGAGGATGTGTGCTCGAGATTTTTGGGGTCAAATTCCCTATAGACTTGGTTCCTATAGCGATGGGGGATGTCTACGTCATCGTGGGCATGGACTGGTTGAGTAAGTTTGGGGCAATCATTGACTGCGAGAGACAGCTGGTGACTATTTGAGACCCTAGTGGGGGAGTGCTTACGGTGTATGGCGAGGGGACCAGGTGTGGGTCGGCGTTTTGTTCGGCTGCCAGGGCAAGGCAGAGTTTGCAGTAGGGCTGCAATGGATTCATAGCCTACGTGATGGATACTCGAGTGGCTGCGGGGAGGCCTAATTCGGTTAACGACATTCATGTTGTATGCGAGTTTTTGGATGTGTTCCCCGAAGAGTTACCAGGTGTGCCTCCAGAAAGGCAAGTGGAGTTCCGTATCGATTTGGTTCCGAGAGCGGCGCCCATCGCCAAGGCGCCTTATCATCTCGCTCCACCGGAAATGCAAGAGTTATCCTCGCAGCTTCAGGAGCTATTGGGGAAGGGGTTTATTCGACCGAGGAGCTCACCTTGGGGAGCGCCGATTTTGTTCTTCAAGAAAAAGGATGGTTCACACCGGATGTGTATTGATTACCGGGAGTTGAACATGTTGACGGTTAAGAACCGGTATCCGTTACCTAGGATCGATGATCTCTTCGATCAGTTGCAGGGTGCATCTTGGTTGTCCAAGATAGACTTGAGGTCGAGTTATCATCAGATGAGGGTTCGGGATGAAGATATTTAGAAGACTGCATTCAGAACTCGTTATGGACATTATGAGTTTGTGGTGATGCCTTTTGGGCTCACCAACGCCCCGACCGCGTTCATGGATCTTATGAACCGGGTGTGCAGGCCGATGTTGGATCGGTCGGTGATCGTATTCATTGATGATATTTTGGTATATTCGAGGTCCAGGGAGCAACATGAGGAACATTTGAGGGAAATTCTTGGGGTATTGAGATCGGAGAGGCTGTATGCCAAATTCTTCAAGTGTGATTTCTTGTTACGAGAGGTCCAGTTCCTCGGGCATCTTGTTAACCAGAAAGGGATATTGGTCGACCCGGCCAAGATTGAGGCGGTGTTGAGGTGGGAGGTGCCGAGATCACCCACTGAGATCAGGAGTTTTCTGGGATTCGCTGGATATTATCGAAGGTTTATCAAGGATTTCTCCAATATCGCCGTGCCACTTACTAGGATGACCCGGAAGGGTGTTGCATTTTCGTGGGGACAGGAGCAGCAGTCCTCATTCGAGACCCTTCGTCAAAAATTATGCGAGGCCCCGATGCTTGCACTTCCGGAAGGGATGGAGGATTTTATGGTGTACTGTGATGCATCTATATCGGGTTTGGGGGCGGTGCTTATGCAGAGGGGACATGTGATAGCGTATGCTTCCAGGCAGTTGAAGCCTCATGAGTCGAGATATCCCACCCATGACCTGGAATTGGGGGCTGTGGTGTTTGCCCTGAAGATCTAGCGACATTATCTTTATGGGGTTCGGTGTACTATCTACACGGACCACAAGAGTCTGAAGTACTTGATGGATCAGCCAAATCTGAATATGCGACAGAGGAGATGGTTGGACGTGGTGAAGGATTACGATTGTGAGATCCTATACCACCAGGTCAAGGCTAATGTGGTGGCCGATGCATTGAGCTGTAGGGCGGAAAGCACCCCGATCCGAGATATTTGTATGAGGTTGACGGTGATGACCCTGATTTTGGATACCATTTGAGGAGCTCAGGCTGAGGTTGCGAAACCAGAAAATTAAAAGAGGGAGCAAGTTGTAGGTCAGGTATCAGGATTCGTCACGGATGGTCGAGGGTTTATGACTTTTCAGGGTCGGATTTGGGTACCGTTTGTGGGCGGTGCGCGCACTATTTTGATGGAGGAAGCGCATCGATCGAAATTCTCGATTCATCCCGGGGCTATGAAAATGTATTTGGATCTAAGGAAGGAGTATTGGTGGCCCTGTATGAAAAGGGATGTTGCATGGTTTGTTGAGAGATTCCTGACTTGTCGGCAGGTTAAGGCCGAGCACCAACGTCTGCATGGTAAATTGCAGTCGCTAGAGATTCCCGAGTGGAAGTGGGAACAGATTACCATGGATTTTATCACCAAATTGCCGCGGACTGCGAGGGGAGTCGATGCGATTTGGGTGATCGTGGATAGATTGACGAAGAGCGCTCATTTTCTAGCCATCAGCGAGAGCTCTTCTGCAGAGAAGTTGGCGGAATTATACGTGAGGGAGGTGGTATCGTGACATGGGGTTTCGATGTCGATTGTTTCAGATCGCGATGTGCGTTTTACTTCCAGGTTTTGGAAGAAGTTTCATGAGGAGTTGGGTACGAGACTGCATTTCAGTACCGCATACCACCCGTAGACGGACGGACAGAGCGAGCGAATGATTCAGACGCTTGAGGATATGCTCCGAGCATGTGTTTTGGATTTTGGAGGGAGCTGGGACACCTATCTACCTTTAGCAGAGTTTTCGTATAACAACAGCCATCATTCGAGCATTGGTATGCCACCCTTTGAGCTGTTGTATGGGCGGAGGTGTCGCACCCCCATCTGCTGGGGAGAGGTGGGGCAGCGGGTGATGGGTAGCACGGAGATTGTACTCCAGACGACCGAGCAGATTCAGCAGGTCAGACAGAGGTTGTTGACCGCGCAGAGTCGCCAGAAGAGTTATGCGGACAGGCGGCGGTCCGAACTCGAGTTTTAGGTTGGTGACCTTGTGCTCCTAAAGGTCTCTCCTTGGAAAGCAGTGATACGATTCAGAAAGAAGGGCAAGTTGGGACCCCGGTATATTGGAACCTTCAGGGTAATTGCTAGGGTAGGCCGGGTAGCCTACCGATTGGATCTACCTGCTGAGTTGGGGCAGATCCATGATACCTTTCATGTCTCGCAGATGAGGAAATGTATTGCTGACGAGTCGGCAGTGGTGCCATTGGATGATATTCAGGTGGATGCAGGTCTGAACTATGTGGAGAGACCACTAGCGATCAGGGATCAAAAAGTTAAGGTTCTGAGGAACAAGGATGTACCCCTGGTACAAGTGCAGTGGCAACATCGGAAGGGGTCCGAGCTGACATGGGAGTCCGAGTCTGAGATGCGGGATCAGTATCCAGAGTTGTTTTCAGTATGAGACTTCGGGGGCGAAGTTTGATTCTAGTGGGGGAGAATTGTAACAGCCCGAATCCAGGTATTCTTCTATTTTGGATTAAGTTGTTAATTTAGGGTTTCCATGGTAGGCGAGTACGCCGGGCGTACAAGGTGTACGCTGCGCGTACTCGCGCGCCTCATTTGGACGCGTTCCCCTCAGGTACGTTGGGCGTACCTAAGGTTACGCCCGGCGTAACTCATTCAGATCCAAACCCTAATTTCCTTTGGAGGGGCTATAAAAGGAATGTGTGGCTGGACTTTTCAGCCACCATCCCTCAGAGTGAAACCCTAAGAAGAGTGTACCTTCGTTCTTTAGCCATTGTGTGTGTATTCTAAGCTTGGTGGTGCCATTCCAAGGTTGCAAAGGAGAAGAAGAGCTTGTTGGAGAGGCTAGAAGTGGGGCTCAAGTGTAGATCTGAGCTTTGCAAGGGCTAAAGCTTCATTTTCAGGTAGAAAGTTCGGATCTTGTCACTTGGTTCATGTTATATGCTTAAGGTATCATTTTCTAGGGTTTAAGTCCCAAAGGTGGAGACTTTTTGTGCAAATGGCCTCCACAAGCTTAGATACTTCATATTTCTGATCTATTGGAGTTGTAGACTCATAAAAATGGCATCTTGGACGTGGGTATTGCACCATGCATGAGATCTAGGTCCTTGAGTTGGAAAATAATGTTGTTATGTGATGTTGGAGCCTTTACAGCCATGCCAAGGCTTAAAGGTCTCGACTTTATGGGTTTAGACACACTAAAAGAGTCGGATCTGGAAGTTGGAGTAATGGCTTAACCGATTAAGACCAGAAATGAAGAGTGGCTAATTCTGATGGTTACGCTAGGCGTAACTTCTAGTACGCACAGCGTACTCGGTGGAGACCCCGATCCAGGGGGTTAGCGATGTACCCCCCGCGTACATCTAGCAGTACGCCCCGCGTACTCTCAGGGTTGACTTTTAGGGTTTTGGTCAACATGAGGACTTTAGGTCAAGAAAGGGTAAAATGGTCTTTTACCCTCTGAGGAATGATGATAAGGGGTAAAGTTTTACTGGTGGAAGTCTTTACGTATTAAATAATAATATTTTTATGTTTAGGCGAGGTAGAGTCGTCGTTGGGATTCGGTGATAGCAAGGACGCGAGATCTTAGACTTTCCACAAGGTGACTTTTCTCACTATACTGTAACCGGAAGGGTTTGACTGTGTGACCGGAAGGTCGGATATGTTATGAGATGTATGTATTATGTGTGATAAGTTATTCATTATATGTGCCATGTATGATATGCTTGCTATGGGCCGGAAGGCATTATGTTATGGGCCGAAAGGCGAATATGTTATGGGCCGGAAGGCATTGTGATGTCGACCGTAAGGTTGACGTGCGTAGGACCGGAAGGTTTACCTAGTCGGGACGGAAGTCCCTTGAGACACATGGACCGGAAGGTCAGGGCCTGGAAAGGCGTATGTGCGTAAGTTGTATTTTGGGGAACTCACTAAGCATTTATGCTTACAGTTGTTGTTTGATGTGTTTCAGGTACTAGCGAGGACCGTGGAAAGGCGCCGGCGTGATCGTACACATTGTCGGGGAAAAACTATTTTATGATCTTTGGGATGTATTTCGTTGTGACAATATTGTTTACGTTTGAATTTGAAATGTTAATCGATGTTTTGATGTTTACAAAAATGAAAATTTGGTTTTTTAAATTTACGTTGTTACATTTGAAAGGCTTCATTGTCAGTTTTCAGACCAATACGAATCTCTTGCAATTTTGTTTTCTCAGATTTGAAGAGAGAACCCAGAGTCTTTATAGATTCATTGGCTGCAGTGGTATTGGAGTTGAAGGTTGTTTGGAAATTCTCCATGAAGGTAGTAGTGTTAGAAATCAGTTTATCGACTTTTTTCAGTCATAGTCTTGCAAACTTCAGCAGAATTAGCAACCGCCTTATTCATCTTTGTAGCATTAGCATAATGCTCCTTCATGAACTGCTGCTTTAGAGTATGCGTCAGAAGACGAATCTTTGGAAGCGAGAAGCTGTTGATCAATATTTTCATGTAGGGATTGAAGTTGCCCTTTCGAAACAGTCACATTATGTAACAACCATAAAAATTCAAGCCAATTTAAACTTTTAAAACATTTCAAATCCATTAAAAATTACAACTTGTTATCAAAATATATCATATCAGAGTATCCCATAAACAAATTCATAAAAAGTGAGGAGCTGTACGATCGCACCTTTACCTTGCTCTGATCTCCTGAAGTACTTGAAACAATAAACTGAAACTGTAAGCCCGAAATCTTAGTGAGTTCCCCCAAAATACCGATACACGTACACTCCATATGACCATGTCAGCAACATCATAACATAACAAACTGAACAGAATGCAATGGGTCCACAGCTTTACATACTGGATTACCCCTTGGGCCCACAGTGTGAGTCTAGATTGCCTTGCGGGCCCACAACTCACATTTGGCTTGACATCGAGCCCACAATACGATTCTCCCTTAGCTCGTAACTGGAATGCTCTCGGGTCTGTTGGTTACCGCACGAAGCAGTCCTAACTCAACCCATCCCACATAGCATATCAAAATATAACATAACCACTGAGCATGCAGATAATCATATAACATAGGTAGTTATACGGATCTACCTAACTAGCATAACCACTGAGCATGCAAATAATCATATAGCAACACAGGTAGTCCTACAAATCTACCTAACTAGCATAACCACTGAGCATGCAACATTAATTTCATACTCAACATACTAACACTGCTAGGTTAACATATTCAATGGTTTGGCCTTGGTGCCTTAGACCCCTTAGTATATTGAGGACAACTCACCTTCTAAAATGCCGACTCGGTAAATAAACTCCAACTCTCGGATCACTACCATAAACTCCACCACCTATTATCGTAGTATAACCATACTCGTAAGTTTCTAACTCTTCAAGGTACCCCATAAGTAAACTAGCCAAATCCTGGTCCAAGTCAAAGTTAATATTCAATGTCAACAGTCCATGTTGAGCCTTACTAGTCGAGTACCCTCGGCTACTCGCCGAGTTCCTCGAGATACTCGTTCACTCGCCGAGTCTCCGGAGTGACTCGTCGAGTTCCTAAGGTTCACGATTGAACCCTATGGCCACTCGTTGAGTTTCCTACTTGCAACTCGACAGGTTCACATGCATTTATCAATTTGGGGAAACATTAACCGACTCGCCAAATTTTACATCCAACTCATCGGGTCTACGGTAATCTTCATCAGACTCGTCGAGTTCAATGCCTATCTTTATATGATTCGCCGAGTCCCTTCAGCCCTTTAACCATGCAGACACTTTTTAAGCCATGCCCAGGCCCCAAATTACAGATCCAACTTCCTTAGGCATGCTTATCACGTAAAGTTACAAACTTTACGTGCATGCAAGGCTTTAAGACCCTAAAATGGAACAAATAATCTTGCAATGAAGTCACCTCCTTGGGGGAAGGCTCATACTAGACAAGGCTGATGGATTTATGAATCTAGAAGCCAAGGGGAGTCCATATCTGAAGTTACAACTTCAGATCTTGGCATAAACACAAGAACCCTTTCCTAAACTCATGCAAAAAAGGGTTTAGGAGAAAATGAGTCAAGGGAAATACGATCTAATACCTTCAAGAGAGCCCTTTCTGATGCAGAACTTAAAACCCTCAAACTCTTGTTTCAACTAGCTTGCTTCCCAAGTGATTCCTTCACCAAAAACTCCCCTCAAAGGTTAAACCTCCAAAGAATACACACACACACACACACTCGAGTTAGGGCCTTTCTGGACTCTCAATGGACTATAGAGAGGCTAAAGGAGGCTTGTGCTTCTTTAAATAGGGTGCAAAACCCCATGATTTAGGGTTTCATCTGCCAGCTCCTACTCGTCGAGTCCCTTCTTGGGCTCGGCGAGTAGGTCACTAAAACACGTGGACCAACCTGCTGCTACTCGATGAGTAGGGCAACCAACTCGTCGAGTAGACCCAAAGACTAAAAAGATTCAACATAATTCAATACCTAAGAATCGGGGTGTTACACATTATCATCACTCTCAGTCCGTATTTGGAAAGGACTGTAAGTGAATCCCCCAAGATCTTTGTGTTCAACATCATTAAAGATCATATCTAGGTCATCTCGGTTAAGAGGGAAATAGGAGGGGTGACATGGGTTGAGAGACCAGATGTTTTAACCTCGTATCAGATACGTTGACTGAAACAAGAGGTGTTGTAGAGGTGGTAGGGGGAACTTTAGAATCAATGAACATTGGGGTAGAAATAAGAATGCTAGTTTGTGGTTGTGAAGAAACTGGTGGAAGGTATGGTGTAATGGTAATTAGGATAAAGGTAGGTTGAGGTGAAGGAGGAGGAGAAGGAGCTGAATCATTAACATGTTGAGTTACCTTAGGATTTGATGTCTCTTCTTTGTTGTGAATGTGTATATCCTCGTTGCGAACGCTATCACCCTCGTTGCGAGTATTATCATCCTCCTCATTTCTGACTGAGTATCAGACTCTGAACCTTTGCTTGCACTTGGAGTGGGGGTCTTTCTCTTGTGAGCTACCTGCTTTCGCCTTTTGGGATTTGCTATACAAGGAGCAATTTTCGCCGTTTGCTTCTTTGGAGTGACAACTGGCTCAGAAGGACCCTCATTCATTTTCTTTTGCTTACCTCCCTTTTTCACCTTGTTAGCTTTGTCAATTGTGGTGCGCATCCCAGGAGTAGTGGTGCAAGCTACTGAAGATGAAGCTTTTTGTACTCCTCCGCAATTTTACTTGTTGCTGGCACACATCGAAACACTGTCTCCGGAATAGAGTCGGCAAAGGGAAACTTCGAGTTATCATCAATACGATCTTGGTTGTATGAAAAGTGGAAATCGAGGACATGAGGGAATCTCGTGTCATGGGGATTTGGTGTCTTTTAATCGCTCGTTGAACAACGATAGTCCAAAATCGAGCACAGGAAATCTCACTGTTTCCCGTCGTGGAATGAGTACTTTGCACCAGCTGAGCCCATAGCACGGCGCCATAATCAAGATTGATGCCATGGTAAAGACCATACATAGGGGTCATAAACAGCTTCCTAGCATATTCAGAACTAGTTACTCGTTCAGAGAAAGCTTTAAAAGGCAAGTTGGGTTTTCTGAATTTTGAGATAGAAGGAATGAGATCTTTATACCCCATCTCATAGAACATCTCCACAATAGTTACGATTGAGATTGAGTATTGATTCACCATAGAGTCATCGTATGTAAGCCCTAACTAAGAACATAACCTTGACTTGGTGGTAGAAGTCTTCTTGTCAGTGTTTTCAAATGTGATGTGTTCTTCTTCCTTGATGTATGATGCTGAGGAATAGGCCTTCGAGAGTAGAGACCTTGGGACACACTCAACCTTAGTTAAGGCAGTGACCAGTGGGGAGTACTTCAAGCATTCAATTATTGGTAACATGAAAGAATCGTACTTGAAGGGAGAAAAATAAAGAATCAAGTTTTGATTCTGTTTGATGGCAAGTAGTGACGAGTAGGGATGAGTTAGAAAAACAAAAAACCGGACCGGAACCAGAATCGAACCGGAACCAGAACTGATATAACCGGAAAATGCTTAAACGGTCCAGGTATTGGGTTCCAAAATTACTCTTATCTGGGTTCCGGGTATTTTGGGTATGGGTCCAATGGTTCCGGGTTATCCGGGTTTTTTGAACCGGATATGTTTAAAAAACCGAAATCGGGTTTAGTGGGCCAAGGAACCGGTATAGGGTAAAAGAACCGCAACTAAGGGTTATCTATTGTGATCGAAGTTCGACAACTCTCTTCTCTATTGCTTGATGACTCTCTTTTCTCTGCTCGACATTGAAAGGATCCTCATCTGTTTGTGATAATCATCAAATAAATTCAATCTCGTTTTTTTGCCTTTCTCTATGATCGACGACAACAACTCGTTTTTTGGCCCTTATATGTGATCGAAGACAACAACAATTCCTCTCTATGACCGACAATGGTTGACAATTGGATAGTTACCAATGAAGATACACAAGTAAGTATCAAGAATTATGATTTCATGTCTTGTGAAGATACACAACTCATTTTTTTTGCCCTTCACTGTGATCGACAATGGTAGACATTCAAATATTATGTTATGTAATGGAATCAACTATTGTGATATTTGTGTTTCAATCGTAGCCCTGGAATCTGAAATGTTAAAAGGGAAAATGGTTATTTCATCCCATTCAAAAGAATTAAGTTCCAATCTTGATTTTGTGCACAAAAGTTACAGTTTGACCTTTTTGGTTAAACAATTTGATTCTGAAAGTCAAAATGCAACTTTTCTTTCTTGAAACTTTAGAAAAGAAGAAAAGGTATAAGAAACACGTGACATATGCTTATTAATAGCTTTTTGTTAATGCGCAATTCCACATTATACCCCTAACATTTTTCATAAAGACTTAATAATCAAAGGATAGAATTGTCATTTGTCATTTTAAATTCATTAAGAGAGATGAAGAATGAGTCATTACTGTGTAAATAATCATATATTGTTTATGTTTTAGGTAGATGAAGAATCAACTTATAAAGTCAACATAAAAAGGGAAATTGAAGTTTTTTTTATATATCTGTATATTATAACAACATATTATAATTTTAAAGTATTTTTATTTGGTTCTTGTTATATCAGATTACCTGAATGCAAATTTTCTATTGTAGCAATTGGTGGCTAAATTTAATAGTATTTTATATGGATAATGGCATGAAATAATAGCTTAAGCAAATTTAAGATTTGTTTAACCTACATGACTGTTTTGAAGTGGTTTTACCATTCAAGCTTCATTTTTGTTATATTTAATTGAAACATGGTAAACTGTAGCATGTTTTATGTGTTTGACTAATAACATGACAATATATTTGAAACATTTTCTTCAATGCTAATAAGAATAGAGGTATTTTTGTAAGTTTTCTTATTCCGGTTCCAGTGTTGGGTTTCCGGTTCCAATGTTCAAATTTCGGTTCCAACCGGTTCCATACCCACTTTACCTGATGCGATACCCGGAACCGAACCGGAACCGGTTCCCGTATACCGGTCCGGTTATCGGGTCATATAATTCGTCAATTCCGGGTTCCGGGTTTTCCGGGTCCGGGTCCAACGGTCCGGGTTTGGACCCACTTTCATCCCTAATGACAAGTGAGCGGTCTGATCATGAACTGAGGAAGAAACAACCATTGTTGTAGGTTGATGAAGAAGAACAATAAAGAGAAATCGTCATTAAGGTTATTGATAGAATTGGTAGAGGTAAAAAGTAATCGTTGTAGATGAAAATTCCTTATATACGATTACGCAAGAGAGAGAATTTGAAGCGTTAATTGATCAATTTTCTCTAAAACGACGCTTGGAAAAGCGCGATTTGACAACTATAGCCCCGATAAAGGTGTTGGGTGGCGTGATAAAACGAAGTGTTTTAAATTCCATGCACCTAAATTTCGAAATTTTATCCACCACAAGCCGCGTCATCGTTATCTTGTTCTCATCCATTTGATCTCCAATCTTTTCAGTAAATACTCATACGTCCTTTCGCATTTGAGACACAAGGTAACTGGTGTGTATGAAACCGAACATCATTGAATCTGCGAAACTAAAAATGCCATAAGTACCTCAAATAAGACTTTAGGAAAATCAGAGAGATTTTCATGCAAGAGTGTGCCAAAGAAAGAGAAATAAAGCAAGATATATCTGTAGGATTTTAGTGATGTCTAAATGAAGACACGAAACTATGTATCCCAGGCAAATATCTCTTCCTTCAAAGTCAATAGAGACTAAGAAGTGTCTGTATGATTTCCCATTGAAATACGATCAAATGTTTAATAAGAAACATTGAAAGGCATCTTTTAATTAGGCTTAATGGGTGGTTAAATCTCCAACCAAACAATGAAATTGATATAAGTAGAAATGTGGGTTGAAGTACTCGTGTGACTAGTGTAGTCAGTTTAACGAGTAGGTTTGGAATTATTTTAGTAACTTTGATAAATTTAGAAATCTCAAAAAATGAAACTGGATCTAATGGGAAGAAATGTCTTAGGATTAGAGCATTTCATTAAGATCTCGCATAAGATAAAGAGATTCCTTGGTACAAACTACGAAAGTGGACATTCGTTAATTACATGGTGAAAATCCTGAACATGTAATTGTTCACCGTCAATTCAGTTAAGTGTGTTGGATTTTGGGTTTCACTCAGTTCGTGGTAGTACGAAACTATGATCATTAACACAGATTTGGTGCAACCATAAATCTCAGTGTTAGTATCTGAGAGTCTCAAGGGTTGCAATCATGGATGCGAAAGTGATGGAGAAAAATAGAGATGGTTCCAGAAGAACAACTGTACCTCTGCTATACGAAAGTGACTAAGCAGATAAATCTTAACTCAAAGTGAGAAGAGTAAGGTAGCTCATGACTGATGTGAATTTAACAACCTAGTTGGGAAGAAACGAATGGTAGATTCAATTCATTAAGGCTTCACATCGAGTCCATTGAGGCTTTGGACTACATACAGAAGCATGCTTCTAGGGACACTTAGCTAATTCATAGAGAGAAAAACTTATACCTGCCCCATAACACGAATTGAGAGATGTAATGAACATGATCCTTCGTGATCTTTGTATGTGTCTAAGATATTTTTGGTGTTTTAAGATTTATGAAAAAAAGAGACAGAAAAGAAACAAAAATAAAATAACTTTGTAATCTTGAAATTTTATGAAAGAGAAATAAAAAGAGAGGAAAAATATTTTTGAAATTTATGTAGAATAAAACTTGAAGAAATAATATATAGAGGAAAACAAAATAATGCCAAACAAAACAATTTTTTTTATGCGAATTAGGGCGAACATTTGTGTCAATTCGTGTCCCAGAAAAGTCGGAAACAAATTAGAACAAACGCTCGTGCCAATTTGCATGACAAAAATAAACGTGAAAGCGAGCATTAATTTTTTTTTGATGCGAATCGGAGAGAACGTTCGTGTCAATTCGTGTCCCGAAAAAATAGGAAACGAATTAGAATGAGCGTTCGTGCCAATTCGTGTAACAAAAAGAACCAAAGAGTTACTAATTGATTTTTGAATTTTTTAAGTTTTCTTGAAAAACAAACAAAACAAAAGAAAATCATTACACATAAAGAACAAAAGGATATTGGTGAAACCAAACAACAAATGAACAGTGGACACGAGTCACTGTGAGCGTACGCATCGATTCACATCGATAACTTTATTAAAACAAAGGTGGTTTTGGTACCGATTTAGCTTCCATCATTCCTAGGCCTTAAACAATTATGTTGAAGGTTATCTCAGGTAAGGCTTTCGTGAATATGTCAGCTAATTGATAAGAGGATCTTATGAAATGAATTTCAACATTGCCATCTTCTATATGATCATTGATGAAATGATACCTCAGTGCTATGTGTTTCGTCTTCGAGTGTTACACTAGGTTGTGACAAATGCGAATGGCAATTTCAGAGTCATAGTATAGTGGGATTTGTTTCATGCTTAAGCCATAGTCACGAAGTTGGATTTGAATCCAAATGTCTTGAGATGTACAAGAAGCAGCAACTATATATTCAACTTCAGCTGTTGACAAGGATACACATGTTTGCTTCTTGGACTATCAACTGACAAGTTTGCCATCGAGAAATTGGCATCCTACAGTAGTGCTTTTTCTATCTAATCCACATCTCCCAAGGTTAGCATCTAAAAATGCTTGTACAAAGAAGCCATATTTCGCAAGATACCATATGCCAAGTGATGACGTTCGTTTCAAGTATTTGAAAATGTTCTTGACGGCCACCATGTGAGATTCGCAAGGATTTGCTTGAAAACTAGCACAATAACAAATGGAAAACTTAATATCTGGTCTACTAGCTGTTTGAGACATCCATGATCCTATCATTTGACGATAAAGGGTCATATCAACAACTAGTTTTTCTAGAGATGGAGTCAGTTCCATTCGAAATGCCATTGGAACCTTCACTTTAGAGACCCCTACCATGCCAAACTTAGCTAGTAAGGTCTTCGTATATGCTTCTTGATTTATGAATATGCCTTCTGGTCCCTGTCTTATATGCAATCCAAGGAAAAAGTGAATTGGACCCATGTAGCTCATCTCAAATTTAGTTTCCATCAACTTTCGGAATTCAGCTGTTATGCTAGGATTCGTAGAGCCAATGATGATGTCATCAATGTAAATTTAGAGGATCATCAAGTGGTGACCCTCTTTCTTGTGAAAGAAGGTTGGCTCAACTGAACCTTGTTTAAATTTAGACATTTTAAGGAAATGAGTGGGAGTTTCATACCAGGCTCTTGGAGCTTGCCTCAGACCATAAGCTGCCTTGTCTAAGATGTAGCAATGATTGGGATACTTCTCATTTACGAACCTAGGTGGTTGTTTCACATATGCAGTCTTTTCTAATTCTCCGTTCAAGAAACCACATTTAATATCCATTTGAAATACCTCGAAGTTCTTGTGTGCTGCGTATGCCAAGAAGATGCGAACATATTCTAACCTTGCAACAGGTGCGAAGGTTTCTTCGTAGTCGATGCCTTCTTCCTGACAATATCCATTAACCACGAGTCTCACCTTATTCCTTATAACGTTCCCTTCTTTATCCATTTTGTTGCGAAATACCCACTTTAAACCTACAACTCATGCATTTGGTGGAGTTAGAATTAGACCCCAAACTTTTTTTCGTTCAAACTTGTTGAGTTCGTCTTGCATCGCTTGCACCCAATCAGAATGATCAAGAGCAACATTAACTGTTTTGGGTTCAACTTTGGAAATGATTGAGTGGAACATACAAAATTCCACTTTAGAGAATAATACAATTTGTTTTGCTTTTATATGAGATCTCGTAAGAACACCTGCAGAAGATTCACCAATAACTTGGGTTTTCGGGTGGTGTCTGGTCCATTTGCTTAGTGGATGATACTTTGGATCATAAGAGGGATCCAATTCAGCATTTACGTCTTCGAATTCTAATTGCACATACGAATCGTCATTCGCATCATTATTCTCCCCCTCGAATGACAAGAGATCCTCTTCTTCAGGAATTGAAGAATCCCTTGTAAATGGAGGTTTGTGAGTCATTGTGGGAGGCACTTCATTTGTGTTAGAGGATGGGTCATAAGAAGGAGACGAAGTGGAACCCTCCCCCCTGAGGACGTGCATTGGAGTCATAATTCTCCTCCTGGAATGTGGTGCTCGTGTCTTGAGGTACTTTTGTAGTTGATGACTGATTGTGCATGTCTATCGTAGTGTCATCAATTATCTTCTTCTATTCATCTACGTTGTTGTCAGCTGCTTTCACTTCAGATGTGATAGTCTTCTCTGGCTCATCAAAGAGTAGGATAAATTCGTCATACTGATTGGAGATTGGAATAGTGACTGGACTTGGCTTAGGGTATATCTCCTCCGATTAAACTCTCTTTCGTCCGAATCCTGTTCAAGTAGTTGTCATCAAACGTAACATAATAGGTTTCTTTCATATTCTTTGAGTGTTTGTTGAGAACCCTATATGCTTTAGAGGTCAGCGAATATCCGAAGAATATACCCTCATCAGCTTTCACATTAAATTTGTTTCGTTGTTCCTTGGAATTGAAAATGAAACACTTGGAACCAAATACATGGAAAAACTTAACATTAGGTTTACGATTATTTATGATTTCATAGGGAGTGATAGAGAATCGGTTGTTTAGAATGGATCTATTTTGTGTGAAACAAGCAGTCGCAATAGCATCCACCCAAAAATATAGAGGCAAACATGTGAAAGTGAGCATGCTTCATGTAGCTTCGCACAAAGAGCGAGTTCGTCTTTCAACTACACTATTCTGTTATGGAGTGTAAGGAGCAGACAAATTGTGTGAGACTCCCTTTTTAGCAAGAAATTCTTCAAACTCTTGATTTTTGAATTCTAGTCTATTTTCGTTGCGAACATTGTGAACTAACTTTTACAGTTGAAGCTCAATTTGCTTTATAAAATCCTTGAGTTTAGGAGTAGCTTTAGATTTCTATTTAAGAAAATACACCCAAGTGAAATGTGAAAAATCATCAACTATTACAAGAATATACTTACTACCACCAACACTTTGAATTGCAAACAGTCCACAATGGTCGATATGTAGAAGTTTCAATGGTTTAATGAATTTCGTGGTTACTATTGTTGGATGACTTTTCCTGTTTGCTATCCTATCTCACAGACTGCACACAAATGATCCTTATCAGACTTCAAGAGAGGAAGCCCTCGCACATGATCACCAAGAACAAGCTTGTTGATGTCTTTGAAGTTGAGGTGCGAAAGCCTTCTATGCTATAGCCAGCTATCATCAGAGTGAGATTTCGTAAGCAAAAATAAGGTAGGCTTCCCTCGTATCGGGTTTAGATTCAAAGGATACATTTCTCCTTTTCGCTGTGATTTTAAGAGAACTGCTTTCGTTTTCTTTTCTATTATCTCAGATCCTTCATCGTCAAAGGATACTTTCAAACCCGTCCCTACAACCAATTGTGAAACACTAATTAGGTTGTGTTGTAAGCCTTCCACATATGCCACTTTTTGAATCAAAAAATCTCCGTTCATTATGATCCCATAGCCTTTGATCTTTCCAAACGATTTGTTTCCTTACTTCACATTTCCACCATCTTTGAGAGCATGAAATTCTCGCAATTCTTCCTTCCTTCTAGTCGTGTGACATGAACAACCACTGTCGATATACCATTCAGAGTCGAATTTCCTGTCACGATTTACTTGCAAAAATCAAGCAGATTTAGAAACCCAAAGTTTCTTTGGTCCTTGTGAGCCTTTTACAGAAAATGGAAAAGCGATTACAAGATCAACCATATAAGTTCGTTTAACCAATGCGATTTCATATTTCTTATTTATGGTGAAGACTTTTACTTTATTATTTTTCATTTTCGTGTCTTTTGAATCAGATGAAATTTGTTTATTTTTGATTTGATTCTTGATGAAATCTTTCTCAACTTTCTTTGATTTAGTAGTCAACTTCTTGGTTTGAGCTTCAGAATCCGAGACTAACTTTCCCTTTCCTTTGACATCTTTGAACGAAGCCTTCGTAGCTTGAGAATGATGAGATTTTGGTTTCTCAACGGGCTTGTTTGAAAGAGAAGGTTTTTGAACAAAGTTTCTTTTTGGTTTCTGTGGATTGTAGAAATGACAGTGTGAACATTGACTAGGATTCGCATGCGAACGAGCTTTCTCATTTTGATTGGAAGATCTTTCTTTGCGAACATAGTTGGAATTTTTGGATTGCCAAAATTTCTTCCTTTCATTGAGATTTCTCTAATATCTCCTATTTCTTTGACGCTTTTGCTATGTGAGTTGTTCATAGGACTACTGAATATTCGCCTTGGGTTTCATTTTTCTTGCATGATATTCATCCTTTTGAGGTTTGCTTGAATCTTTTTTGTTCGACTTGGACTTCCTTTCTCATAGCTGGAATGACTATTTAGTGGTTCTGCCACATATCTTCCTTTTACTCTCCACGAGGTTCTTTCTGAAAGACCCTTTGTTTCGTTTGCATTGTCTATAGGGGCGGACCAAAAATATTCATCGCAACCATCTTTGTTATCTTCGTTGACGATGGACGTTAATTTGACAGTTTGATTTTTGTCCACTCTGTTAGTTCTAAAGACTTGATTAGATATAGTTTGGACTTTAGGAAAAAAGTTGCTTTTGTTTTTAATGTTTTTGGTTTATTTTGAGAAATAAATGCGAATGCAACCGAATTTCCAGAAATCAAATCTTTCGTAGGTTGAGGTTCATTTTTAATAAAATCTGAGCAATCAACCTCATCCTCTATAGAAATTTCGCTAATATAACTTTCCTCATCGAATTCAGATGTGCTTTCAACATTTATCTTATTTTCTGAACTCAATTTGGCACTCAATGAATCGAATTTCTGTATAGTATCAGATATAATTTTCTTCTTATCATTTTTATCCAAAAGCTATTTTAACATGTTTTTGTGGTCTTTGGACTTAATGTATGATTCAGTTCATTCCATTCCTACCCTGTAAGCATCAGAAGTTTCCTCTGACGAGACGATGGATTCACACTTATAACAGTCGACGTCAATTTCGTCTTCCTTTAATTCGAGAAATGGTAAAATCATATTGTGAATTTTCTCACCAATCTCACAATAAAGGTGCAACTGATTAATGTTAAAATAAAGCCTTTTAGCAATCAAGCAAAAAATGTTACGTTGATTTAAAAGCATCAAATTTTCTCGTTGCAAGTAAATTAACTGATCCCTAGACTTAGACAAATCCGACTCGATCTTCTCAATCCATATTCGCCTCTCATCGCTTTTCGACAAAACCCTGCTAATTTGATTAGTTAGGTTAAAGTTTGTTAAACGAGTTCTTTTTAAACTATCAGTAATGTTTGAAAAAGTAATTTTCAGGTTCTTTAATTCACTTTCGTATCTAGACACATGTATATTGAGAGATTCAAGAATTAGATTTACCTTGTTGATTAGCTATTCACATTTGTTGATTTGTTCAGGAACTAGTCTTGTAATGAAACAACCATCATCTCTTATTTCACTCCCAATAGCATTCTCCTTCTTATGTGACCCATCAACTGTAACCATTAAACACCTTCCCGTAAACCGCAAACTCTCATCTTTCGCAACGAACAACCTGCCATGTGTTGGCCTGTGAACGTCGTCATATTCCGAGTCAGTTGACCATATTTCAACTCCTCCAAACTCATTTTCCGCGGCATTTTCCTGCACAATCAAAGCAGACATAGAGTTATCAACAGTTTTCTTCTTCTTGATTTCCTCTAACTTTCACATGTGGTAAGCCTCATCATCTTCTCCTTCTTTCTTCTCATTCAACCTCTTCAGCATGCACTCCTTGGCCAAATGATTTTTTTCATGATAATAGTTGCAGTCACAGCCAGAGTCACCCACAAGCTTCTTTTCTTTCTTATCTTCCGCCTTTTGAGGAGCATTTTTATTCTCATCTTTCACCTTTTGTGAGCTGTAGCTACCCTGCCAATTTTGGTTCTTGTTTGATGGAAATTTCTTCCTTGCGAACCGCATGGGATTTGAAACCATTAAAGCATACTCCTCGTTTGTAAGATGACATTCAAAATGATCAGACCGAGAATCATCTTCTTCAACTATCTTGACCTTCGCAGGAAGAGCTAAAGAGCCCATACTAGAAACAACTTTAGCTTATTTCGACGCCTCACTTTCATGTGCCTTAAGAATCCCAACCAGCTTGGCTAAAGAGTAACTTTTGAACTGCTCATGCGCTTTGACTGTAGAAACCACTACCATCCACTCAGATCTAAGCCCATTCTTTAAAGTTGAAGGTTTTTACTATACTACAACATCCTATGGTGCACATACAACCCTAAATGCTTTGGATCTATGTTTTCTCTAATTATACATGCAAAATTGTTTCTAAAGCATTAAACCTAAAACTAGCATGGAAATGACATAATCAACATAAGATTAAATTATGGAGTTACCTCTTTGTTGTAGCTTGGAGAACTTCTTGAGTTTGGCCTTTAAGAACATAGTGCCCCAAGTGTTGCACCTCAAATGGAATCACAACACACCTACAACAAATGATACTTTTGAGAGAGTATTTCTTGCACCAAAATCGACTCAATGAACTCCTTGAAGACTAGTGTGTCTAGTAGCCACTTTTGGATGCTAAGGGGCTTCATAGTGTGGCAAGATTAGGGTTACACCATGTTAACTCTAATGTGCTTGACCTTCCATATTGCTTAGGCTCCATGAGTTTAAACCTCCATGGATTTAAACCTCCATGGATCATCCATGGGTTGTCACATGGGTTTAGCCCAACCTAAGGAATCATGGATCATTGGCCCATACCATAAGAGTGAATGATTTTACCAAATCAACCCCTCATATTTAATTAGTCTCACTTAATCACAAAATTAATTCCAAATTAATTCTTGATGAATACTAATTAAATAATATGATTTCATATTAATATATTAGAACTTATAATATATTAACAAATCATAAATAACCTCTTCTCAAAAGTCCATCGTATCAAACTGTCCTGGTGATATGCAACCTAAATGGACCATGCTACTCTCGCATCAAGTACATACCAATTATAGTTATGGGCTTAGACACCTAATCCAAATTTTCCCACTTGGATAAGTCTAATAACTATTATTGCAAGTACGATTCCACAACCCGACTAGCAATCGTAGCTCTTAAAAGCTGTTGTCGAAATCTGACCTAGACAATGACGCGTCTATTAGATAAGGGATTATATATTCCTCCATTGTAGATATCATATCAACTGAGACATGGATTATAATCATTCTCTCAATCCATCTATTGTTTCCTGATTTCCGATTATGACGACCGACTAATTGAACAAACCAAATCAGTCCCGTCTTGGCCAAGCACTTAGAGGTGTCATCACTAAATCATCGAGGGGCCCACATAACTTTTATCGACACGTGTTAAAAGGAACGAATAAAATTCGACCCAAATGCTTGCTTGTACTTACTCATCAAATTACACACAACAATATGTTTTATAACATCCAAGTTACTGCTGCGTTTACATATGTCAATGTGCAACTGAATTGCAACTACAACTCACATGTCTCCATTTCAAGAATATAAGATATTATCATCTCAATATCACTCGTGATAAAATTCATGAAGTGATTCAAATGAGCGTGTGTTGAATCCAATACTCGAATCTATTCTAGGAGTACTCATGAACACTGTAGCAAACTTGTGCTATGTCTAAAACACCTCTACATACCCGTTCATGACAGTCTTGCCTCAATACCTACTTCTAAAGTATGATCAACTATGGATGGTTTGAATAACCTAGTTATTCGGGAAGTCAAAACATGCAAAGTGAAACACAATTTAATACTAATCCTATATGGCCCTAAAACTTTTGAGTGCCATCTTGATTACTCATTATTCATTGTATAATGTTTCGATTTATCAACTTAATACTTGAATTAAAACAATAGCTATGCCATGCTCCAAGCATGCACACTATGTTTGTCTATGGTCCTGATTTTGTGAAATAAATCAATTCAAAAACATTTTAATGATGCTCATTTCACAGTTCCAAATCTTTATTGCAAGTGTAAGAATTCCAAATTATTGTCACTGCTAAACTATCATGTAATACAGCCTTTGTAATGTCATGGTACCAAAAGTCACGAAGACTTGACCAACGATAATGCAAACACTTTCCACTGAAAATTGATAACAAAACAATTCCAAGGAAGCAAAGTCTCAAATTCAAAGTACATTCCTTTGAACATCCTTCTTGCATAAAAGTTTCTAACTTTTTCATATATTCTTAATCTCTAACTCCCAATATGGAAACATTCCATATCTTGCCATACGACAACTCATTATTAATAGAATCCTGTCTATTCATAATAATGTCAATATGGTCCATCCATTGCTATACTTCCAACTGTCCTTAAGTGACCACTCTAGTCATATTCGGTTCTAGTGCTTTTTCCCTTTTACTGCCCTAGGCATTTGGAAAATTTAGAACACAAGAATATTATAGCATATGCAATCGATCCTATACACGAAGCATATGGGACATGATTCATAACATAAAGACATGATACTTGATCAGTCTTTTGCTATAATATTTCTATTTGCCATGTTCTCATAATTCGAATTATGAAGAGGGATGCCGTAATCATAATCAAATTTTAAGAACGCAATTAACATTTCCGTATGTAGACTTTCCTTATGTTGAACCATTCCAACATAACATTCATATATATTTGATTAAATCTAATTAAAAACTGAATTTAAGCTTTTAGATTTGAAATGAGGTATGAATTCCTCTCCCTTAATTATAGCAAAACAAATTTTCAAACCCTGCATATTTGCAAATTAAAACTTTTGTTTTCTATAATTAACATTGATAACTTGCAACACTTTCCATAATAATTATGCTCCCACTAGCATAATAATTATTATCTCACTAGCATAACACTTATGCTCCCACTAGCTTTGACATGTATTCAGAAATTAGCTGGACTTCTAGTAATCAATACTTGTTGACTTTCTTACCAAAGTTCAAATTTCAGATACGAGATGCTTCAATAAGACTTTATCTACGTTTCTCAAAATCATACAGCTTTCCTTAGATAACTTCCATGTGTCTTAACTATTCAGAACATACAACAATAAGCTCCAAATGGTTAGACCCTTTTGCCATTTCTCATAATTCAAACTATGAAGAGGGATGCCGTAATCATAATCAAATTTGAGAATGCAAATATCACAATTTCTAACTATTAAAATCTACTTAGTGAAAGTGTTTCCTTACAATCATTTTCATGAATTGGAGAGAAACCTTATGACACTTAGATTTTCTGGTGTATGTGTTCCTATCCATGTGAATTTGTCAAACCATAATCATAGGACAAGGTTAGTGAAAAATCCAAACTCATATGTACTGAACTTGTTCAATCTTAATTTTTTGCCACCTGGCATCACAAGGGCCTACCGTTTCTTCCAAGTTGGTATGCATACAACTGTGAACTCATAGAAATCATATGCATAGTCGACTTAATTGGAATGGGCACCGGAACAAGAATATGTCAACACGATAGGTTACAAATGTCAACTCGTGTGCTAGTGTTTAACCATAGGTTTACTCTTGATTGGTTCTTGAAACTTTCAATATCTTTAAGACTCCCACTAACCTCTTGACATATAAGATTCACTTTGTCAAGGAACATTACTTGACAAACAAATATTCAAGAGTTAGTGTGGATTCTAATCAAGACCAACACTTCACACAATTGGTCTTAGTTGGTGTTTGTTTTATCCAAAACATCACAACCTATCAATTTCAAATGTACAAGAGTAGAAAACATTTTACTCTACATTTGATAAGTGTTATAAACCTTCCTTAATTTAGTGTCACTTAAGGCACAAGCTTGGAGTATAACTCTATGACTTGTTTTTGGAATGAAGCATGAATCATCTTCTAGATTTAACCATTTCAACAATTCATGATTCCCCTTCTCAGCCATACAAATGCACTAAAATGTCCTTAGAGGATCAATTGTGATACAGTTTTCCACAATTATTAAGATGATCATAAAACATGATACTAAAGTACTCTCCCATCTTTTCAGATTGGAGAAACTTTTATATTTCTGCCTAATTTGATTCTTCTCATTCGTTCTGCCATACATTGAAACTTTTCCAGTGTTTTAGAATTATACTTAAACTTGTAAGCATAACCATATTTACTAAAATTTAGTAAATCATGATGAATAGTCTTATCGTTCTTTATGGTGGACCTGACCAATGCACATCCAGTGTACCCGATCCCGTAGACCTTCACTTGACTATCATATTCATGTGAATAAGGAATTAGTCTTAATTTCCCAAAGATGAAGTTCTCATTCATCACACAATACAAGTTGCATGATTCCATATTTCTATCCAACTGATACTTGGGTGATGATAGTCTTTTCTTATTTGGTAAATTTTGACACTACCTCAAACGAAAAAATCAAATTCATATTGCTAACATAGTAACATACAAACATCAATTTTCATAAATGCCATTGCAAGGAGATATAAGAAAATAAAACAAAATTTTATTTATTTATAAAATACGGAAAAACTTTTCCTAACAATGCAATTTCAAATGAAAACCATGTTATTACAAATTTCTAAGCAATCTATCATAACTCTTAAGCAACAACTCAAAAATCTGATCATCGAACCATGCGATTGAAATCCATGTTCGCAACTAGATTCAACATACTCTTCCTTTAAGGTTCCTTCATTTTGCATGATCCTACAAAATATCAAAAGGAAACCTTGTCACATCATGTATTAAGAATATACAATTAGGAACTTAATAGAGTTAGATAGTAGATTTACCTAAAGCAGAGTCAAACTTTTTGATTCTACCTTCTTTCAGATCTTTTAGGTAGTCAGGGTAGCTTCGCTTCCAATGTCCCTTCAAATGGCAGTAGAAACAAATGGCTTCTTTTGCATTGGCACATGAGACAATCACAGACTTAGACTTTCTCTTTACCATTTGGTCAACCAGGTTGACTATGGTCGATCCCTTTCCATTTGGAAGAGAAAACTTTTCTGGACTTCCAATGTTACCATGGTCAATGTCCATGGAAGTTTGAGAAGTAGATATTTCAATCAAATTTGCTTTTCCAGTGCGCTAAATCATTGCTGATTCAACAACAACAAGCAAATAGGGAAGATCAATAAGGGCCATGTCGGGGTCTGTCACATAGAGTCCTTAATGAACTCACAATATGACTCAGGAAGTGACTAAAGGACCCAATCAATAGCTAACTTCCTTGGGAACACGACACCCAACATTCTCAGCCTGTCAATGTGTGACTTCATATCCAAGACATGTACACACACAAACTTTCCATCCTTGTGTTTGCTATTCAATAGGGCTTGAGTGATCTTGAATTTTTCAAGTCTTTGAACTTGTGGGTTAGGGAGAATAATTGGATGAGGTGGAGGAAGTGAAGTATGATTTCCATTTCCTCTAATGCACGACAAAGCGATTAATCTTTCACCTTAATCGTCATGTCGGATATCATCTTCAAGAGGAAAGCTTGTTCCATAGGATTTGGGAAGACCATAGTTGTCTGAACTAGACATCTACAATGGGAGAAATTCAAGTTAGTTGATTTGAGTCCTTAATATAACACCCAAATGGAATATTAAGCCTAGGTCCCAACACAATATTTTACAATTCGAAAGAGGGATGTCGTAATCCTATCGCAAATATATTTGAAGGTAAGTAAAGGATGATTTACCAATTTCCACCATGAAAAACGAAATTGATAATTAAGTTTTAAATGGATTGAAAATACTAGATCCTTTGAGATTCATTGAACTTTTCAATGGCATGTTGAAATCTTGATTGTGCCCTTCAATTTTGTGACTGGGATGCCGAGGATCACAAACAAGGTGTAAATAACCATGCAAATTAGCTTGGTACACTCAATGTTACAACCACCTAATCAATGTGCCGGTTAACTATCCATGCTCCATTGATCTATGATTAACATCAAGCTACCCTTTGCCACGCACTGTCAGTCCGAGATTAGTGTTCCGGTTAACTACACATGCTCGACTAACCAATTAACAAGGTGCAAAGTGCAATTTCATGGGTTAGAACCAAATTCACATTTTCCTAAGTAACTAAGATTGAGAATTTATAAGTGTTTAGTTACTTAGTGTTTTATTATACTTTTAATGAGAATTTAAATGTCCTGTTAAACCCGTTCGGCTAACGACCCTCCACCAGTCAAGGAAGCGGTGGGTGTGAGTGGATACCCATTACACTTCCATTTTATAGGCAGTAACCTTATACACCCTTATGGATCGGCTTCATGAATGAGGCCGACTAACGGTAAGACTGACTTATTCTTATATATATATATATATATATATATATATATATATATATATATATATATATATATATAAGGGTTGAATTTCAAACTTTTAAAACTCTAGGGTTTGGAACTAAAGTATTCAAAAGTGAAACTTTGCAAATTCCAAAACTTGAGGGCAAGTCTTGAAACTTGTCAAAACTTTTCAAATCCATAACTTATGAGTTTAATATAGGTTTTAAGAAAAGACTCTTGACATTCCATAACTTGAGGACAAGTTATGGAGTTCATAAAAAATATATATGTAAAAGACTCTTCAAGTTCCACAACTTGAGGACAAGTTATGGATGACTTAAAACCATTTTATGATGAGATTTAAAACTGACAGTTTTCACTTTCCATAATTTGAGGACAAGTTATGGATTTCATCAAAAACAATTAGATCAAAAATTCCAACTAACAAAATCAAACAATTATTCTATGATCTAGATTAAACTCATAAGTCAAGATAATTCACATCAACTGTTTACAAGAAATTAGTCTATCATATAAACTAATACAAATCTTGAAACTATGACAATTATCTTGTAATTGGACAAGCATGATCATTACCATATCAAAAAAATAGATTTCATGGTTCAAAAACAGTTTAGGGTAATGATGCTAATTCAATTTGGCCCAAAAAACTTGAAATTCTACACAGAGATGCATCACCACGTCGTGGTAAATATTGCCACATCATGGTGGGCATGAAAAAACAAAAAATGCGGATTTTCCAGCATTAAAAAACAATAAACATTAAGTATAATGGAAAACAATCCTAGGCTCAGATACCATTGAAGGGTTTTAGTATACTACAACATCCTATGATGCACATACAACCCTAAATGCTTTGGATCTGTGTTTTCTCTAATTATACATGTAAAATTATTTCCAAAGCATTAAGCCTACAACTAGCATGAAAATGACATAATCAACATAAGATTGAGTTATGGAGTTACCTCTTTGGTGTAGCTTGTAGAACTTCTTGAGTTTGGCCTTTAAGAACTTAGTGCCCAAAGTGTTGCACCTCAAATGGAATCACAACACACCTAGAACAAAGAAGACTTTTGAGAGAGTATTTCTTGCACCAAAATCGACCCAATGAACTCCTAGAACACTAGTGTGTCTAGTAGCTAATTTTGGATGATATGGGGCTTCGTATATAGTGTGGCAAGATTAGGGTCACACCATGTAAACCCTAATGTGCATGACCTTCCATATTCCTTAGGCACCATGGGTTTAAACCTCCATGGGTTGTCACATGGGTTTAGCCTAACCTAAGGAATCATGGATCATTGGCCCACACCATAAGAATGAATGATTTTACGAAATCAACCCCTCATATTTAATTAGTCTCTTTTGATCACAAAATTAATTACAAATTAATTCTTGATCAATACTAATTAAATAATATGATTTAATATTAATATATTAGAACTTATAATATATTAACAAATCATAAATAACCTATTTTCAAAAGTCCATCCTATCAAACTTTCGTGGTGATATGCAACCCAACTGGACCATGCTACTCTCTGGGCAAGTACATACCAATTATAGTTATGGGATTAGACACCTAATCCAAAAAGTAACCTTTTGCTCAATCACCTCACGTCCAATACCATGTTTCGTCATCTTGCTGAGAAGATGATTGTAGCGATTAAATGTCTGGCTTAGATTTTCTTCTGGCTTTTATGCGAAAGCACCAAACTCTGAACGCAGGAGTGTTTGTGTAGAATGCTCAAGATTTGATTTAGTGGAGTAAAGTACCTTTAGCCTATCCGATATGGCTTTCGCAGTTTCACAGGAACTGACCAGATGAAAAGTATCGACATGCAAAGTGAATCAAATGATCATCATTGCTTTGATGTTGCTGACTAGTTTCTCTTTCTCATTCCGAGGAACATCCTTCACATCAAGGAGCAGCTGGTTGTATTCCTTCTAAGTTTTGATAGTTCTTTTGGTCTCAGTATGAACAAATGGACCTAGAGTAATGGCTTCCCATATTAAGTAACCATTATCATCTGAACCAAGAATGTAATCTTCAATACATAGCACCCAAACATCATATTCATGAGGGAAGAGAATTGGGATCCTTGTTGTTGATCCAATACTGCATGAAATATTTAAGGAGTTGATGTAAGAATCATTGTGCTGCATTATGATATTTTCTTTGATACCTGTTATGAATAAGATGTGTAAACTAAGACATATTATAGGGTAATATTAAGATCATTGTATGCTGTCAAAAACACAATAACAATGACTAAACAAGATCCTATATTAACGGAAACCATAATAACTCAATAAATAGAAGAGATGCGTATAGATTACACAGTCTCCTGCTCTGATACAAATTGTTAGGATTAAATAATCCTTAAAACATCGATTAGATTCAAGACAAGTAAAATAAGAACGCAACAATGATTCAAAGTATGTCGAATGATTAAACATCACGCCTCAGAAGAACTCTGTAAAGAATTGCTACTGTAAAGACGTGATTAGGGTTACAGTGTAATAATCAGAGTTAACAAAAATATGATTCATGCATGCGTCTTAAATACTCTAACCCTAGAAATAAATACAAGTGGACAGGCTTAACTCGTTAATACAAAAGACCAAACTAAAAGCACCATGACGCAACATCTAATACCCAATAATCTTAATGCTTGTGCATGTTTGTATAGTTGTGAGTTTTATGTTTTTGTCCCTATAATTTTGGTTCTTGTGAGTATGGTTTACTTCAGACCATTTGAATTCCCCCTTCTCATGTTTCTAAGGTTATAGAGTCATAGAAATGAGAGTTTGGGTACTCTCTTCCATCCATGCATGAGTTCTTGAGCAAAAAGTGACAATATGGACTTAGATTTTGGTTTTGTGCTCTTCTTGGCCATGCAAAGGGATAAAGTCAAAGTCTTTATCCATTAAGACATTCATTTAGATCAGATAGGTGAGTTAGAGAGTTTGGCTTGTTGTATTAAGAGCTTAATAAATGTTTTAGGGAAATAGGGGATCTACTCTAGGCATAGCCTTCTGTACACTAAGTGTAGCTCTAGCTGGGTGTAGACTTTTGTACGTTAAGCTTAGCTCTAAATTGGGCATAGATTAGTGTGCTACACTGAGCGTAAGTTAACTGAGGGTTGACCATTGACTTTTTGACCAGTTTGACTGTTGATCAACCATGTTCGGACTTAGTATTGGAAGGTTAAAGTGCTATTTTTCCCAAAGGAGGTTTAATTGTAAGCCTAGACCTTTCATGAGTTAGTTATTACCATCAATGTTTATTAGGTTTTATTTTGTAAATTTTTAGCAAGAGGAGAGTTGATATCGTTGGCTCGGGTGGGTGGTTTATATTGTCTTTAGGGTTGAGGTGAGTCTTCTCACTATACTATGTAGTATGCTAGCTTTCTTTGTGACTCTTGCATATGTATGTTGGGTTGGGCCCATTTGTCTGTTGGGATGGGCCCATTAGTATGTATGTTAGGCGGAGCGCAATTGTATGTTTGGTCGGGACTAGTAGTATGTATGTTGGGTTGGGCCCATTTGTATGTATGTTGGGTTGGGTCCATTTACTTGTTGGGTTGATCCCATTGTTTGTATGTTTGGTGGGCCCATTCGTATGGTACGTGGTATTTTTGGGAACTCACTAAGCTTTGTACTTACGGTTTTGTGGTTTATCATTTTCAAGTACTTTCTGTTCAAAGGGAAGGGCCCGACTTGACTGCACAACATCGTATGATGGATTTTTACGCACTAATTCTTATTGTTTACCTCTGATGTTTAAATATACATTTTAACCTGATTGTTTTTGGAACAAATGTTTGTACGGTTTTAATGATTTAAAGATGAAAATTTTATTGGCATTTTTGGACGTTACAGTGTTGTTTCCATTTCTTGATTCTCATGCGATCATATCATCTCATAATTTTTTTTTCCAAAATTACCTTCTTGTTAACTTGGTTGTTCTAATTCCAAAAATGCAGAGGGAATTCGATTCTGATATACGAAACTCCAAAAAATGACATTTAAAGTTTCGCGATTAATTGGGTCCGATTCGATAGATTTTACGGCTCTGATTTTGCTCGATGTTAAAAATATCATAATAATGAAATTGAATAATAAACCATAGTCTGAGTTCAAAAAAATGTCCAAAAACCATTTATGAGGTTTGTAGCTATTCCAAACAAAGGAGTGCACAATTCACTTTAGGAAAATCAGATTAATACTAATTTTATAACTTAAAAGAGGCGTAACTTCCTCTTACGAACTCCGTTTTGGACGTTCTTTATATCTGTAGAATTATATATATATATATATATATATATGTATATATATATATATATATATATATATATATATATATATATATATTAAGTATACTTAATGTGAAAAGTTTATTTTTAAGGCATTAATAAATGCACATTTTATGAATTGTTTTCCTATTTGTCAACGACGGTCAACTTTGAGAATTTTTAAGGTATTCCATATGCAAATTTCAAGCATAATGACTTCAATTTCAACCATGAACAAGGAATACTACACAATGCGTCATTTTTATAGTTGGGTTTGCAGTGGTTTGACCGATGAACTTTGAGCTATTTTTACCAATTGTTACAATGAACTAAACCTTACCAGATATGGTTTACTTGCTAGATGGTGAAAATTATCTTCCTTTATCCTTTTGGTATTATGCCTTAATCACTATTACTTGTATCTTGAATACAAACACCAACTTATATGTAGATAAAACACTTTATAAGATTTAGTATGGAAAAGCTTCATCCTTATCTTACTTAATGCTTTAAGGTTTTGAAGCCTATTTTAGACTAAAGCTTCTAAGCCCAAAATCTACTAAATACATACTTGTAGAATATTCTAAATCGCTTCTTAGATTATTTTATACAAACTCACTAAGAATAAGCTCTCTTATTCCTCTGAAAGATGAGTTGCAGAAAGCAAGTTTCTAATGACAAAGAAAGTGGGAGACACATGGAACTTATAGCAGATCAAGAACCGTAGCCTGATATTACAACAATTGGCACAAGTTTTAACAAGAAATTGTCAAAAATGAATAAAAGTTATTGATAAACACAAATTGTTCGCATATATGGTAGTAAACCATCTACAACATAAGAAATATGAAATATCTCATTGATGAGTTCTTGATGGTTTCTGAAAAATCCATCAACTAGCAAAATGTTATATCAAACTTTAAACCTGATTATTGACTTAGAGTTATGAACACTCAGATGTAATCCATGTATAATAATCAAGTATGAGCTTGATTAATCTTCCTCCCTATAGCAAGGCTAAAAGGAGTAAGTAATTCTTTTAGAAAGACTATAAACATGGAAACATATACACATTTAAGCAAGACTTGTTATAAAAGGCTCTACTCAAACTCAAGTCATTGACTATGATCAAAACGTTCCTCAAGTAGCTAGGATTAGATCCAGAAGGATGTTATTTACCATGACTACATATTGTGATTATGAGATTGACAAATAGATTTCAAGATAAAAACATTTTACTTAATAGACACCTTCTTAGAGATGTCTATATCGCTTAGCCTGGAGATTTTCTTAATCTAATTTATCCTAATAAAATATGTAAGCGTTAAGATCTTTTTATGAATATAAAACAAACATCTCAAGGTTTGAATCGTCATCTTATATTAAAATGCATGGTATGTTTTGTATCCAAATAAAGACAACATTTGTGTTTACTAAAAAACTAATGGGAGCGTAGTGAATATTTCTAATCTTGTATGAATAAGTCATACTTAATCACGAGAAATTACATTTCGACTATGCAAGTCTCTTTCGTCTCGACTTGAAAAGTGTTTCTAAGATGAAAGACTTAGGAATGACAAAATACATTCGTGGAATAAAAAATCTATGGAGATTGATAAAGACGAATGTTAAAAGTTTTGAATTTTTATACATATGCTGACTAAATCATGATAGAGATCAGGATCGAAGTTTTAAATATATGGAGATAGATAAAGATGAATGTTAAAACTTTTAAATCTTTGGAGGACTCTTGGCATTGACAGATGGCACCAATTTGAGCTAGCCTAAAAAATACCTAGCATATAGGTTTGATCTAGATAAAATGATTTATATTCTATTTGATTTGACAATTAAATCTTTCATTTATGGCATTCTATGCATAAGATTAGGTATATGACTATGCTAAGAACACATAATAAACTAGCAATTAGATACATGGGAGAGTCGTTGAATGATTGTAGGGACATTCTACGAGTACTTACGAAGAACTAAGAGAAAGCATATGAGTTACTAAGTTTAGAAGAGAATATTTATGTAACAAGTTATAAAAGATGTTGACTTCAAAATATATGGACATAATTATTAATTATAATTGGATTATGACTTCATTATAAATTAAGAATGAGTTTTGTTGGAATGATGTCCAAGAAAAAAAAAATTGCATAGTCTACTACAAAATAAGAATACACTGCTACTTTAGAAGATTCATTAAAATATGATTGGACGAATGAGCTCATTGAAAAACTAAGTTGAGTCCTTCCATTCAAGGATAAACTAGAAATATTTTGTGACTTTAAGAGTATAATTAATGAAGCTAAGAGACTTTATGACACATCAGAACACCAATCATATTCTCCAAGATATTTAACTTAATTAGAATAAAGTCAAATATAGAGATGATGGTATTCGAATATGTTGAAGAAAAATAAGTGACCCTCTTGAACTTTAGCTACCGCAGGCTCCATGCCACCGCAGTCAAGCGGTCTCTTCGTCAATCATCATTCGAAGTCTTCAAGCATCGCAATCTCTACCTTTACTTAGATTATTTTGTCTTTTTTGTAAAACATTGTATTGTCCAATATACCTTGCATGACTACTCTTAGAGTTGTAAATCTGTTATCTTTTGAGTCTCTATAAATAGAGCTCATTCTCATGTATTACGAACATCAGTGAACATGTCATCTATTTCTAATACACATCTCAAGGTTCTCTTTCTATCATACTTATCCAATCTTGTTAGTCACATAATCAATCATCATATCTCTTAGGAGCAAGTCTTTTGTGACTTAATCACTCAGTTTGATCTCACTTATTAAATTGATTTGAATGCATTCCTCGTTATGAATCTGCTTATGTGTATACTTGATATAAAAAATGTTGTCATTTACATTTCTTTACCTTTCTGCAACTAACTCTCTAACTTCTAACTCTTAATATTATTGTTGAGCTTTTTGGTCCTTCGAGATTAACCATTCCGCTATATACTTGTTCTAACATTTGTTCAAGTGTGTCTCAAAGTTTTTCTCTCAACAATTGGTATCAGAGCCATAGTGGTTGCTTTTTGAAAATCGGAACTCTTATTTTTCTAAGAGCCTTCTATACCACTGAAGTTCATTTCTAAAAAAAAAAAAAAACTTCAAAACATGGCACAATCGTTATCACTGAATGTTTCCAACAGTGTTGGTGGATCAAATCGAGCCCCAATACTGGTTGCAAATGAATATCATCACTGGTCACAAAGGATGGAAAGATATCTCAGAAGATTTTGTAGAAATGTATGGTGATCTATAGAAGAAGGACCTATGTCCCAGTCCTTACACAAGTCCAAACTGACGGAGCCACAACAAGGCTTGGAGGAGGTCAACCAGCCCTGAACCGTCCCACCAAGGATGATCTCGACAAGATGGAAAATGATGCTATTTCCTTTTATGAAATCTCATGTGGAGTTGCTCCTGACAACTTCGACATTATCATAAATTGCAAATTAGCAAAAGAGATCGGGATGTTCTAAAAAATCTGTATGAAGGCTCAGAGCAAGCTCTGTTGGATTAGTGTCTAAGTCCATAACTATAATTAGTATGTACTTGACCCGAATCGACATGGTCCATTTGGGTTGCATGGCATCGGAACATTTGGATAGACCATTTGTGAGAAGAGGAAAATTGATTCAAAGTTTTTATGGAGTTACAAAATTTGGTGTTAATTTTTTAAAAGAATTCCGTAACTTATTATTAAGTTATGGAACATGAAAAGTTTCATCATAAAACAAACATTTAACTCCATAAGTTATGAATTACCAGAAGTTTTATGTTTCCTTGATTTATGAGTTACTTTAGATTAATGGAAATTTTTTTTATGATTTGGTTGTTTTCAATCCTAATTAATCTAGAGGAAGTTCATAAAATGTGTTTTTGTAACTTGTCCTCAAGTTATGGACGTTTAAGAGTCTCTTCTTTAAAAGTCTTCTTAAAAAATAAGAGGTTACATAAAAAAAATGAAGAGTCTTCATTATAATGAACCATTAAACTCTTAAGTTATGAAATGAATAGTGTTGAATAGTTTCAAAAACTTGCCCTCAAGTTTTTGAATTTGTAAACTTTTCCCATGAATACTTTAATTCCAAGTTAAGCACTTAGAATTTGAAAAGTTAAAATTCAACCCTTATACTTTATAATATTATAAGTTGATACTATTTATATATATATATATATATATATATATATATATATATCATTACTATATATAAAAGCCTTATCTTTCTCGGGCCTCCAAAAGAAGTTCATAGGGTTCCAAATACCGCCACGTAACCTCCTCTCCAAACGACGCAACATACGAAAACATTGATTGAAACTGACCGTCGCATCCTATTGAACGCCTTCTTTTTGGAATTCGAAAGAATACAGAAAACCTTGATTATGCAACCAACATAATTTCTCCATTTTGTTGATCGCAAATGGTGGATTTAAAGAAGAACGACAAAATTGTTCCTACTGACTATAAGCTTTTTGTTTTCTGGAGCCTTCTACAAACGTTTGTATGTTTCGTACAATGCCACATCACCCAACATTAGAACGACACGAATCAAATTCGTGACAAAGGAACTAATGTGAATCGCCAAGTTTTTTCCACCGCTTCCAAAAATGATGCGTCAAATCGTCACGACCCCTCATACACAGGGTATATATATACCCTCTTATCTGCTTTACGACTAGTTTGGTTCAATTGCTCTTTAGTTTTCCATAGTCTTCTCTCTTCCTCATCAACTATTACCATCGTCAATGTATATTGTTTTTCAGGGTCATAATGGAGATGATCGAAAGCATGAGTAGTTTAGCCCCGCATAAGAAGAATTATTCTTGGATTACATGGTCTCTTGGGTGTTTTTCAAGACTATAACTATTTTTAGATTTAGTTTGATTTGTTGAAATCTCTGAAGAAACGATGGTCAGGTAAGATTTCACCTTTTTACTATTCTTTTGAAACCCTAGATTTGCTAAGTTTGTGTTTTTTTGTTTTGAAAGTCATTCAAATTTCAAGAGTAGCGGCTATAAGGTATCATAAAATTTGGTCCATCTCCTTCAGACAACATATTATGGGAGGTAGGATTTTGTTTTATGATGTTGGTCGTTAAGAATCTCAGAGGGTTGTTATCTAACTTTATCTTTTATTTCTTTTCTAAAGTTGAGGCTTCTTGATTTCAAGAGGAAGTTGACAACTATTTTGTTATAGAAGGTAAATCTTTCATTTTTCATTTCCTAATTATTCAATAATATATCTTTTCTTTTTTGTGAATAATTATACATAAGTTTATTTCAGTTTTGAATATTAATTTGTTGAGTATTTTGAAATATTGCATAAGGTTTTGAATCAATAAAAGTTTGCTGGACTATTATGCGTACATGTTTATTTCTAATATAAATAATACTTATTAATTTATGTCTTCTACATCTATGCTTAACTCCTTGATTCTACCACTGGTTTCTTTAAGGTTGTCATCTTTTCTGTAATTTATCAGTTTACTTTGATATAAATAATTATTTATAGACCCATAAATTTTTTAATGAAGTAGTTCAATTTCATTTAGTTAGTTTAGTTGTTTGTTTAAATTTTCAAACACGTGGCATAATGCTTATTGTTGATTTTTTTTTGAAGTTTGTGTAACTAAAAATGCATCTAAGTTTCTCTTGATTTCTGCCACCAAAATGATATTTTGTCTTTGTCGATTTAAAGCTTGGTAGGTTTGATTTCGATGTAAAACAAAGACAATTATCCAATTTATTTAATTTTTTTTATCTGAAATACTTTGGTCTAATTTCAAAAACAACTATCTTGTTGCAATCTTGTTGCAGAAGGTAAAGTGGTAAACCTTTAATTTGAAATAATATTTACAGTTTTATCATTATATTCATTTAAATGTGACAATTAACAATATGAATGCATGGTTATTAAAAAAGCTTCACGGATAAGTGATTGAATGCAATGCAGAAGAGAAACATTAAAGATTGCAAATGTGCAAGTTAGTCACTTTCTGATTTGGACATATATAGGAGCTCTTGTTGGATTAATCAAAAAAAAAAAAAAAATCATATTTCTATTATTACAAACAAGTATAATACAGAAAAAAAAACATAGCAGGATATATCTATTGCTGCAAAAGAAGATTATTAGGGCAAACATGGGAGAACTTTATCACATTAATTTTATAAGGAAGACCTATTGCACATACTGATATACCTTATATGTGACGATAATAATAGCAATAGATGATTTTAGTAGATTACATTTATGGTCCCCAATTAGATTACATTACATTTTTAGTAGATTACATTCAAGCAAGATCCATGAAACAAAGAATGAGGGTTCTGAATTTTCATTTTAAATAATCTTTTTAAGCCTTTGGTAGGCTTTCTGAATAAATAACCTTATCTAGAATGAAAAACAAGACAACAAGATTGCTTGAAATCAACTTATCTAAATAATAAACTTTTGTAACCATAGAAATAATGTTTAGTGAATCTTCATATATTTTACATAATATCACTGCTTTCTGGAAAGATTTTAAGCTCACAAATCCATCTTATTTATTAGGTTATGTCGAACCAAGAAACAATGGACATAGCAGATTAGCAACAAAGATCAAGGGGCAACCAAGGAATAAGTGGTCAACCCTCAAATAAAGAAATCAAGATAATATTTGACGATTAATTCCAATAGCCATTTATAGGCTTTCCATAAGGCAAAAAACTCATATAAGGAAATAAGAATGTACTTTCAATATATTTTGATTATAACAATGTACTTTCATTTCCTTTTTCTTATTCATGTATAGTTCATTGAAAATTCACCAATTTACCGCATTGTAGTTTTACATTTTTCGGTTATTAGCACAATATACTTTATATAACTGTTAAAAAACCCAAATTACCTTTCATGGACCATGCTTAGCACGGGCCTCAAATATTTCTAGTATATATATATATATATATATATATATATATATATATATATATATATATATATATATATATATATATATATATATATATATATATATATATATATATATATATATATATATATATAAGAGCAAGTCGTCTTACCATTAGTAGGCCTCATTCATGAAGTTGGTCTGTAAGGGAGGTATAAGGTTACTGCCTATAAAATGGCAGTTTAATGGGTGTCCACTCTCACCAACGCTTCCTTGACTGGTGGAGGGTCGTTACCCGAACGGGTAGGACAAGGACTATAATTCTCCCTTCATTAAAAGTATTAATGATAAATATAAAGTAACTAAATGTCTTTTATAATTCCCAATCATAGTTACTTTAGGAAAATGTGAATAAGGTGCTAATCTATGAAATTACAATTTACACTTTGTTTAAGTCAGTTAGCGGAGCGTGTGTGGTTAACCGGCACACTAACTCATATTTAACAAGGTAGGCAAATGGTAACTTAATGTTTATCATAGTATCAATGGAGCGTGTGTGGTTAACCGACACATCGATTGAAGGGTAAACACTTAAGAGTACCAAGTAATTTGCATGGTTACTTCACACCTTGTTTTCTGATCCTCGGCATCCCAGTCATAAAACTTGAAGGGCACACTCGAGATTGAAACATGCCATTGAACAGTTCAGTGAATCTCAAAAGATTTAGGAGTTTCAAATAAAAACCTAATAAATTATTTTGTTTTTCATGGTGGAAATTGGTGAATCGTCATTCACCTACCTTCAAATATTCTATAGCTTGGATTACGGTATCCCTCTTCGAAGTTATAAAATATTGTGTTGGGTCCTAGCCTTAATATTTCATATTGGGTGTTATATTAATGCTTTTAGATCAAATATCTTGAATATCTCCCAAAAGATGTCTAGTTCAGACATCTATGATCTTCCCAAATCTCTTGGAACTTCACTTCCTCCACCTCCCCAATTAATTCTCCCTAACCCATAAGTTCAAGGTCACTCAAGCCCTATTAGCAAGACAAGGCCTAGGTGTGATCACATCTTGGAGATGAAGTCACATATTGACAAGCCGGGTGAGTTGGGTGTCAAAGTCTTGAGAAAGTTAGTGATTCAATCACTTTCTAAGTCACATAGTGATTTCCTTTGGGACTCCTATGAAACAAACTATGACAAGACCCTTAATGATCTTATCTATTGGCTTGGTACTGCTAAATCAACAATGATTTTTAAGGCTAGTAAAGCAAATTTAATTAGAAGATCGACTTCCCAAAACTTTATGGACATTGACGATGATGACACTGGAAATCCAGAAAAACCATTCTCTTCCTAATGGGAAGGGATCGGCCATAGTCAACTCGGTTAACCAAATGGTAAAGAGAAAAGCTAAGTCTATGATAGTCCCATGTACCATTACTAAAGGGTTCATTTGTTAAAATTTCCAAAGGAAGGGGCACTAGTTGCGAAGCTGCCAAATTTACCTAAGAATGTTAAAGTCAGTAAGTTTGACTCTACTTCAGGTAAAGTCCATTGTCTAACTCTGTTAAGCTCCTATTTGGAGATTCTTATTACATAATGTGACTGACTCACATGGTGATGTTATAACAATCAAAGAAAAGAGAGAAAGCTTAAAGGAAGTATATGTTGCTTCTGATCGCGAAGATGGACTTCGATCGCATCAGAATTTTGAAGCTGTTACTTAGGAGTTATGACACATTGCTTAGGAATATATAACAACAAGGTTTTCATATGGATTTTAAGGATAAGTTTTTCTGCAAAGTTTTTAAAATAAAAGGAAATTTTTGATTTTATTTATTTTAAGTATCCTTACAATGGCATTTGTGAAAGAAATTGTTGTTTATATGATTCCATTGCTAGTAATATAGGAAAATGGTTTTGATGCTTTCATTTGTGGTAGTGTCTAAATTTACCAAATAAGGAAAGTTTCTCATCACCCAAGTTTCAATTGCACCGAAACTTGGAATCATGCAAGTTGTATAGTTTGATGAATGAGAACTTTCAAGCATTGGAAAATTAAGACTAATTACTTGTTCACATTGATGTGTGAGTCAATTGAAGGGCTAAGGGATCGAGTACACATTCATGTGCACTGATCAAGCCCACCACAAATAATCATTAAGACTATTCGTCATGATTTACTAAAGTTTAGTAAATAGGGTTATACTAGAAGCTTAAGTGTAATTCTGATACATTGGAAAATTTTTGATGTATGGCAAAACGAATGAGAATAGTCAAATTAGGCAGAAGGATAAAAGTTTCTCAAATCTGAAAAGATGGGAGAGTACTTTAGTATCATCTTATATGATCATCTTGATGATTAAGAGACCTTATCACAGTTCATCCTCTAAGTGCATTCTGATAGCTAAGAAGAGGAGCTATGAATTGTTGAAGTGGTCAAATCAAGAAGATGAGTCATACTTCGTTCCAAAACAAGTCTTAGAGTCATATTCCAAGACTGTAAGTTGAGTGACATATCCTAAAGAAAGGTTTAAAACATATGTCAAATGTAAGAGTAAAAATGTCCTACTCTTGTACATTTGAAATTGGCAAGTTGTGATGTTTTTGATAAAACAAAGACCAACTTAGGCCAATTGTGTGAAGCGTTTGTCTTGATTAAGAATCCGCACTAGCTCTTGAATATTTGGCAAGATAGTCTTATATGTCAAGAGGACAGTGGGAGTCTTAGAGATCCAAAAAAGAATTTCATGATCTAATCAAGATTAAAAAAATATGTAGTTGACATATTTCTATTTCTGTGTCCATTCCAATTAAAGTTGGCTTTGCCTATGACTTCTTAGAGTTCTCAATTAGTTGCATATCAACTTGAAAGCAATGGTAGGCCCTTGAGCTGCCAGGTGGCAAGAATTTAAGATTGCACAATTTCGTCCGTATGAATTTGGAATTGTCACTAATCTTGTCTTGTGATTATGGTTTTGACAAAAAAAATGGAAACGAACACAAATACCATAAAATCTAGGGGTCATAATATTTCTCTCCGATTCGTGAAAATGATGGTGAGGAAACACTTCCACCAAGTAGATTTGAAGCAGATAGCAAAGGTCTAAACAATTGAGACTATGATTACGACATCCCTTTTCATAGTTCTGAAATTGTTTAGACACACACTTATGAGCTATCTAAGATAAGGTGTATGATATTGATAAAGTCTTATCAAAGCAATCTAGTATCATAAATCTGAACTTTGGTAAGAATGTCAATAAAGTATTGACTTCCAGAGGTACTACTATTTTTTGGATACATGTCACAGCTAGTGGGAGCATAAGTGTTATGCTAATAATCATTATGTTAGTGGGAGAATGATAATTATGATAAGCATGGCAAGTTAGCAATGTTAATTATAGAAAACAAAAGTTTCAATTCGTGAGATTGCAGGGGTTGAAAAAGTTGTTTTGCTATAACTAAGGGGGAGAGGAAATTATACTTCATTTCAATTCTAAAAAGCTTAAGAAAATTCTATATATTGTGTTCTCAAAATTCGATTATGATCACGACATACCTTTTCATAGTCAAAATTTGATAATATGGCAAACAAAAATTATTATGGCAAAAGACTAGTCTAGAACCATGTCATTATGTCAAACATCATGAATCGTGTCCCATTTACTTTGGGTACAAGATCGATTACATGTGCTATAATATTTATCCTTTCTGAATTTTTCCAAATGCCTTGGGGCATTAAGGGGAAAATGTCTAGAATTGGATATGACTAAAGTGATTAAGCAATTCTCGAGGACAATCTAAGGCTTACCAAAGATTGGTTGCTCAAGGATAGTTGGAAGTATTGTGTGAATTTTGGAAGGGTCATATTGACATAGTCTGAAAAGAGGCAACTCTTGTTCAGAAGTGGTAATCAAAATGGGAATATAAAGTTGTCTCCACAGATAGAAGCAATCTGTGTAAGATTAGAAAAAACTTCGTGCAAGAAGCATGTTCAAAGCAATGCATACTTTGAACATAAGGATTTGTGTCCATGGAGTAGGTCTTCATTGGAATACACTGTAATGGTTGTTGACAAGTCTTTGTGGCTTTGTAAACATTTATTGAAAGAGGGTAGTGAATTTAAGTTTAAAGTCTAACAAGGTTTCGATTTGGGAGTTTGAAATTAGAATCATTGAAAGTTTGGTCAATTGGTTTATTTCACAAAGTAAGGCATAGACAAACATAGATTGCATACTTGGTGTATGGCAAAACTATTGTTTAGAAAAACATAGTTTACATGCTTGGAGCATGGGACAAACAGTGTTTTAATTCAAGTATAAAGTTGATAAAACCGAAACAATGAATAATGAGTAATCAGTATGGTGATAAATAAAAGTGGTCTATTTATATTCATAGGGTTTGATATCATATTTGATTCATTATTCTTGTGATTCACTTTGCATGTTTTGACTTCCATAATAACTAGGTTATTCTTCCGAATGACTAAATTATTCAAAGCATCCACAGTCAGTCATATGTTGGAAGTAGATATGAATCAGGACTGTCATGGGTTGGCTTGTAGAGGTCCAAGTTGGTAGACAAAGTTGTGCTACAACACTCATGAGTGCTCATAAGTTCTGAGTATTTGATTCAACCCGCACTCATTTGAATCACTTCCTGGATTTTATCATGAGTGATCATGAGACGATAATATCTTATATTCTTCAAACCTAGAGATATGAGTTGTTACTATGAGTTGGTTGTACATTGATTGCACGAAACCGCATTGGTAACTCGATGTTATAAAACGTGCCTTTGTGTATGATTCAACGGGTAGTAGAACAAGCCATATGAGTAGAAGTTTATCCATTCATTTTACTTTTGGGATAAAAGAGATATCTGTAGGCCCCTCGATGATTTAATGGTGATACATGTGAGTGCTTAGCCAAGCCAGGATTGAATTGATTTGTTTGATCAGTCAATTGTCATAAATCGGAGATCAGGAAACAACAAATGGACAGAGAGAATGATCTTAATCCATGTCTCAGTCCATATGATATCTAGAATGGAGGAATATATGATCCCTTATCTAATGGACAAGTCATTGACAATGTTCAGAGTTCATCAACAAGGTCAGAGTTCGACAACAACTTTTGAGAGCTACGATTGCTAGTTAGGTTTGAAGTCATACTCAATAATAGTTTTAGAGTTATCCAAGTGGGAGACTGTTGAATTAGTGTCTAAGTCCATAACTATAATTGGTATGTACTTGACCCGACTCGGCATGGTTTATTTGGGTTGCATGGCATCAGAACATTTGGATAGACCATTTGTGAGAAGAGACATTTGTGACATATTAATATATTATAAGTTCTAATAAATTAATATTAAATCATGTTATTTAATTAGCATTGATCAAGAGTTAATTTGGACTTAATTTAGTGATCAAAAGAGACTAATTAAATATATGGGGATTGATTGTGAAAATCGTTAATTCTTATATATGTGGGCTTATGATCTGAGATTCCTTATGTTGGGTTTAACCCATGTGGTGACCCATGGATACTACATGGAGGTTAAAACCCATGGATCCTAAGGAATGGGTAAAGTCACGAGTTACATGGTGTAACCCTAATAGCCACACTATATAAAGACCCCTTTAGCTCAAGAAATTGGCACTAGTGATACTTATATGAGGGCTAGCCAATTTGAGCATAAGTGTCTTCTTTTCATGGTTATTCCAAGTGTTGATGATGTTGTGTGAACCATTTGAGGTGTCACACTTGGGGCACTAGGCTCTCGAGCTTCATGGAGTTAAGCTACATTAACAAGGTATGTATTTCTATCTAGTTTATTATTCAAGTATCAAAAGATTGTATGCTAGTTAGGGTAATACCCTGGAGTATTCATATTTGCATGTATAATAGAGAAAAAATAGATCCAAGGTATTTAGGGTTGCATGTACACTTAGGAGTGTTAGAATGCTCAAAACCCAAAAAGCTCAAGACAAGAAGCTTACAACTGCACTCAATGAGTTCAACAACTTCAAAGCTCACACCAGTGAAAGTTTGGAAGACTCCTTTAAAAGATTCAACTTGATTGTCACAAAACTTTCCAATGTTGGCACTGTCCGCAGCAATCAGGAAATAAATCTATAGTTCCTTAATGGATGCAGAAGACATTGGACGATAGCCAAAATGATTGTTCAGGGAGATAGGAAGATTCACTCAAGAGTCCATTGTTCTTAAGGACTGTTCAAACTTCGGAGGTCCCCTTGATCTTGTAGCACAATCACCTCACACTCAAACATATCCCGCCTCGTATGACTCACCACAATAGTGATATGAAGCAGACTCAGAATATATGACGATGAAGAAGAGTTTCAAAATGCCATTGCCCTTGTCAGTCAAAAATTCAATCGCTTACCACCTTCATTTCCTAAAAATCAACATTACAACCGACCACCTTTGAACCGTAACTTTCAAAACAATCAATTTCATTCCACCAAGAATCCACTCCCTCCGCAGCCTCAGCAAACACAGTCTAAAGACGTACCACCGCAGTCTCAATGAACTGACTCCGTTACTTCTTTAGAAGACAAAAGTGATATTGTTATGTGTCACAAGTGTAACAAGGAAAACCATTTTGCCAAGGACTGCAAGGAAAACATAGTGAAAGACAGAGCGTTTTATCTTAGAATGGCTCAAGAACTGGAAGACAAAGAAAAGGGAAAAGCTTATGTTGCTCAAGTGAAAAGGAATCATCATGTGTGGTCATCCGGAGATGAAGATGAAGATGACCATAGTAAAGGAGAAGGCAAGATCTGTATTATGGCAACTACTAATGAAGACGGCTCAACCAAGCTAAAAAAGAACCATTTCTAGATGGCAAAAGATGGAACTCTCAGCATTGTGGAACAGGTAAAACTCATGATTCAAACTTTAAATTATAGCATGCATGGCTGTCAACCTTACTTGGACACACTCAATGACACATGTGTTGTCGTCCTTACAGACTACAATAAAGCCTTAGATGACAAGAACATAGCTTCGCAGGAGATGTTCCATGTTAGAGGACGTTTGGATAATAAAAGACTCAAAATGGCAATCATAGAGTAGGACTTGATGCTAGAAAAGGATGCTAGAATGTTAAGTGAAACACAACTAGAGATAGTTTTAAATAAGAGAGATTTAGCACAGAGAGAAATTGTACGCTTAAATCTTTTAATTGAAAAGATTTTTAATGATACTGAGGCCATTGAGAATCTAGTTAATAATGGGAATGTTGATAACACTTTCAATTGGGGTTGGTCCAATGGGTATCCAACCGTAACGGACTCCTCACCGGGTTCACCCCGGAACGTCCCTACGTCCCTCCAGACCGCAAATATTTGTTTCATGTCAATGACAAAACATTTCCTGAAAATATCCAAGCTCATTTAGGTAAACTTCATGATCTGAGTAATAACTGTGTTATCGAGGAAATTCTCCCTGAATTTTCTAATCATGATGATAACATAATTCACTCAAATTCTCAAACATCATCCGTAGTTGATCAGGAAATTGTTGTAGAAAGTTCTGAAGTCACATTGGACTTTCCATCCCTACAGTCTGACTGCAGTACTCCTAACCAAAGTCATCAACCTCAATCTGTCCCACTACCTACTATCAAATGTCCCATAAACGTGTCCACCAAGACTAACTCTGCGGTTGTTCAAAGCAATACACCGCAGACCATAGTCACAAGTTCTGTGACTATTGAATTAATTGATCAAGAATTATCAATCAAATATTTTGAAGTTAGTCAATGTTCTCAAAATCCTGACTTCTCCAGTTCGGATGAATCTAGTCCCTGCTTTTCGAAATTACCAAAGGATTTAAGGAAACCGCAATTGAATGTCACTAACTACGGTTCTCCTAAAACCGAAGTAAAAAGAGTTTTAAAAGAAGAATTTCGTTCCCGTGGCAAGCAAAGAGAAATTTATTCAAAAAAAGAAAATTGTTAAATGTCCTAAGTTAAAGAGTCCAGAAAAACTTGTTTTCTCAAATTATCACTTCAAATCAACTGTTTCCAACAAAAGAAAAAGGAAGGAGTTAAACACTGCTCAGAAATCATCTGACACAAAGGATAAGTGTTTTCGATCAAATGGTTTTCAGGTATATTCATTATATAATCCAAAATGGAAAGGTATTGTACCTACTCCAATCCTTCCAAAGTCATTTTCAAAAACTCAAAAATGGAAAGGAATTTTGTCAACTCCGTTACTCAAAAGGTCACTTCAAGAGCCTAAGAAATCACTTCAAAAAAGGCTTGCACGTGTCTACACACCTGCAAGACCTGCAAAAAACAACTTTTCAAAACACACAAACCAAAAGGTCAAATCTTACAATCCTCGGACTGGACAAAAACATATTTCTTCCTCAAAACCAAAGACCAAGCCAAATGTCAGAGTAAATGATAAAAAGTTCACGTGTCAATGTCAGTGTCAAAAGATCTTCTCTCATGACAAATCTAATCATTATCAAAAGACTCGTAACTATCCTCAATCTCACAAAACTCCAAAAAATCTCAAACACCCAGGACTAGGCTTGAAAGTTGACTTGAAACCTGTCCCTACAACCTCACATCATGCATCGTTTGAAACATCACATGTTACTCCGGGCTCCAAACTCGCTTGGATGCCCAAATTAACCACTTAACTTTTGTAGGCTTTGTGCAAGGAGGATCAAGAAGAAGAATCGTTGATCGACAGTGCCTGCTCCTTGCACATGACAGGAAGGTTAGAATACCTTCGGGATTTCAGGCCTATCTGCAATGGTGGACACGTTACTTTCAACAACAATGCGAATGGAATCATTCGAGGTTACGGTGTACTCACTACGAGGAACTTTTCAATTCAGAAGGTTGCTTATGTAAAAAGCCTTAAAGACAATCTTATCAGTGTTGGTCAACTATGTAAGGAAGGCAATCGAGTTGAGTTTGATGATCAATTCTTTTATGTTATGACGAGTGATAGAAGTACATGCTTGATCAAGTCACGATCAGAGGGTACCATGTATCCTCTAGATGTCTCTCTCATCATCGGAAAACCGCAACTGTGTTTTCTCTCCAAAGCTGTATCCGAAGTTAGCTGGTTATGGCACCGCAAGCTCGCTCATCTCAACTTCAAGTATATCAACACCTTGGTTACTGGAGAGCTGGTAAGAGGATTACCCATTCTCAAGTTCAACAATGACACTCTATGTCCTGCTTGTGAATGTGGTAAGTAGTCCAAAGGAAGTCACCCCATGGTGATTGACTCTTCAATATCTGAACCACTTGAACTTCTACACATTGATCTCTATAGTGCATCAACCGTAGGCAGTCTTCATCATAAAAAGTATATACTGGTTATAGTTGATGACTTCACTCGCTTCACTTGGGTATTCTTGCTCAGACTCAAATCAGAAACACCACAGATTCTCATTAACTTCATCAAATAGATAGAACTCCAGATTAAACTGCCTGTAAGACGCATTCTCAGTGATAATGGAACTGAATTCACTAATCATCCTCTCAACAACTTCTTGGTGTCAAAAGGTATCTCTCATAACTTTTCAACTCCTTATACACCTCAAAAAAATAGTGTAATAGAAAGAAGGAACCTTACTCTAGTTGAAGCAGCCAGATCCATGCTCAACTTCGCACATCTTCCTCTTTACTTCTGGGCTGAAGCTGTAGCAACTGCATGCTTTGTTCAAAACCTAAGCATCGTGTGTAAACGCCTCAATAAAACACCATATGAGGGACTTAATAACCGGAAACCAAATGTTCATTTCTTTGACATCTTTGGGTGTAGATGTTTTGTGATCCATAACAGAGACCAGCTTAACAAATTTGCACCGAAGTCCGATGAAGGCATTTTTCTTGGCTACTCTACGAACAAGGTTGCTTATTGGGTTCTTATCAGACGTATGAGGCTTATCATTGAAATTTTTTATGTGAAGTTCGATGACGCTTACATCCGCAACACCCCTCCATCTATTGAAACCACTGCCGTCATGGAAAGTGATATTCCTGCTTCTTCAGGACCTCTAAGCCTGGTTGAAGTAAATTATGATGATATTTTCAACCCTATTGAAACTACGAAACTATCTGAAGTTCTTGTGTCACCAACTGCTCAATAACAACACGCTGATGTTTCTGGTCCATCTCTATTCGAAGTAGGATCTCTCAATACTTTCACCTCTCCGTTTGAGGGGGAAAGCTCTACTCCGGATCAAACAACAACCATCAAGGTTCTAGTATTTGATGATGCTCAAGATCCTCTTCCTAAAAGATCATTACCATCAAACGAATCTTCGGATTCAGATGATGAAATCATAGAGACCATTGACACTCGAACCAATTCAAGAATCATTTCTCTCCCATCAGCAGTTCAGGGGAAACCTTCTCAGGTTCCAGAGGAACTCCCGTCAGCAATCCAGGGGGAACCTCTCCAAGCTGCTCAAGAAAATTTCATTCTCGCTCCATCAAGCCAAGATAACTCTGCAGGATGTTCTCAAATCCAAGGGGAACTGCCCTCCCCATCTGAAGAAACCTCTGTTATTGAAAACATTCCTTCTACCGTAGTTGCTGACCATCTGATGCCTCGTCTACACGTATGGACGAAGGACCACCCACCAGGTCAAATAATTGGAAATCCATCTGTAGGTATCCAGACTAGATCTGCCAAAGACTTATCTGACCATTGTCACTACGCAACATTAATGTCCACGGTCGAACCCCGATCGATCAAAGAAGCATTATTAGAACCTGATTGGATTTTTGCAATGCAAGAAGAACTGGAAGAATTCAAAAGAAACAAAGTGTGGCAACTTGTTCCCATACAGCAAGACCATACTATTGTTGGAAAAAGATGGGTGTTCAAGAACATGTTAGATGAATCTAGTGCGGTTATCAGAAATAAGGCAAGACTAGTTGCAAAAGGGTATAGTCAACTGGAAGGTGTTGACTACAATGAAACATATGCTCTAGTGGCTAGAATGGAAGCAATTTGAATCTCTTTAGCATATGTTGCCCACAAAAACATCAAGGTACACCAAATGGATGTTAAAAGTGCCTTTCTCAATGGGGGATTGAAAGAAGAGGTTTATTTGCAACAACCCCCCGGTTTTGAAAATATTGAATTCCCTGACCAATGCTACAAGCTTCAAAAGGCAGTCTACGGTCTGAAGCAAGCTCCAAGAGCTTGGTACGTGACTCTTTATGAATTTCTAGTCTCTTCAGGCTACAAAAAGGAGTGATTGATCCCATGTTGTTTAGAAAAGAAAACGGTGACCACCTTATGCTTGTACAAATATACGTGGATGATATCATCTTTGGATCGACTGATCAAGGAATGGTGACTGATTTTGCTAAGCTCATGACAAACAAATTTCAAATGACCATGAATAGAGAGATTAACTTCTTTCTAGGTCTTCAAGTCAAGCAAATTCAGCAAGGGATATTCATACATCAAGAGAAGTACACCACTGAACTTTTAAAGAAATACTCTATGGACAACTACTCCTCGGCTAAGGTCCCTATGGTCTTTGGATATAAGATCTCTGCTGATCCCTCTCGCAAATATGTGGATCACAAGACTTATAGAGGTATCATTGGCTCTCTTATGTACCTCACCGCAAGCCGACCAGACATTGTCTTTGCTACTGGTGTACGTGCAAGGTATCAGGCTGACCTAAAAGTGTCACACATGACCGCAACCAAAAAAAATTCTCCGGTACCTGAAAGGAAGCAAATCTCTTGGTTTATGGTACCCGCAGGAAATGATTTCAATCTGCAAGCATTTAACGATGCGTATCATGCTGGATGTAAACTTGATCGAAAAAGTACATCTGGTGGTTGTCAATTTTTATGAGTTAGACTTGTCAGCTGGTCCTCAAGAAAACAAAGTTATGTTTCTTTATCTATCACAGAAGCATAATATGCGGCCTGAGCTAGTTGTTGTTCTAAAGTTCTATAGATGAAGACACAACTGTTAGACTACAGTTACAGAATGCTGCAGATACCAATCTACTGTGATTCTGAAAGTACCATAGCAATTTCTCATAATCCTATTCATCGGTCTAAGATGAAACATGTTGAACTATGGTATCATTTCATCAAAGACCATATTTTGAAAGGTAACATCAAAATCATCTTTGTCCCTACTCATGAAGAGATTGCTGATGTCTTTACAAAATTACTTGACTCTACCAAACTCAATGCGTTCTTACAAATGTTAGGGATGATGAATTCGGATCCCCAATTCTTCTTGAATTGATAGGTACTGCAGACCCTTTTGGTCTCCATTGCGGTTCTAGATGAAAGACACTTATAATAGATGGTCTTGGTACATCTTGTGTACCGTAGTTAATGTACCACAACCATATGTTATATCTATCTTTCATGGGTCTTTATTGCTTATTGTTACTAGCTTTTGTACAAGTTCTCTTCTCAGTTTCTCCCACGGCAGTCATCCACAGTGACAAAGAAGCCATCCGCAATGATGTGTTCATCCGCAGTCACATTAATTGGTTTATAGACGGTTCATTTAAAAAAAACGAAAAATAGTGTGCTATTTAATGATCCTTCGTTAAATAAAACATTAAATAAAAACATTCCTTTGAGAAACTTTCACATTCTTTTCTTCCAAAAACCTCATGTCAGGCCTATTTTAGGTATGATGACAAAATAAAAGATTTTCCAAATCAAATCCTCTAAAATGTCTTTTCTTCTTACCCCAAACCATCACATCCGTTACAACTTCTACTTTATCCAACGGATTTTTCTCACCCCCTCCTCACGTTCTCAAGATGTGATTCAACATCTAACATTTCATTAAATGCAGAGTCATTTTTGTGGTTAATCCCAATTTCAATCTTTATCCCTTTTTTGTCAATCTGTGGTTAAGATTAAAGATGCTCATCCAAAGTTAAACCCAAACGTTTTTACCCAATTTCACTTAGGTCAAAAACATAAATGTTCCCCCCTCCAATAAACCACTATAAAACCCTTTTCTTCTCCACAATGAACCTTTTACGCTCTCAAAACCCTTAATCCTTCTCTGCATTCTTCAAGCTCTTATCAACTTAACAATGGTGACATCCGGCGCTTCCAAGAAACAATCAAAGGCCTCTGGATCAGTGAACCCAACTGGTTCAGATTCTCCCACAATTTCCTCAAGCAATTTTAGAGCTATTTTCGATGATCCACCCACATACAATGCTCCAACAAAACTGATGATCAAGTTCCTGAAGAATCATCCTTTATTTGGACCATTCGATGCATTCACAGACATTGTTCCACTCTCCACTCTTTACAAATGTGCTTTCTCTACCTACCGCCCAGTTGATAACCCTCAAGAAGTTCACATAAACCTCATTAACGATTCTTTGGTCATTCTATCCAAAGAAAAGTTTCTTTCAGCCATTAACCTTGTGATTCATCCCTCCATCAAGTTTTTCTCACCATCAATGGAGGACATCACCTCCACACTGTATCAGATGGGCTATCAGAAGCCGATCAAAGAAATTGGTGAGTTCAAGAAGAATCAACTACCTGCGGTCTGGCAGTTTGTTTGTCATTTTATCATCCGCAGTCTGTCCGGCAGAACCGGAGGCATGGATAACATGGGCCTAAAGCTTTTGGAACTAGTTTGGAGCATCTACATAGGCCACAATGTGAACTACGGTCAGATTCTTTGGGATGACTTTCTGCAATACATTCCCAAAGAGAGCCCAAGGAAAAATCCATCTGAGCTTACTTTTGCAGATTTTGGTCTCTCTGCATAGCTGATTTGCATGCGGATGCAAAGATCGACATGGGTGATGACATTAACTTCTTCGTCACCAAAGATCTAAAGAGGTACAACCCTTCCTCTGATCAAACTATTTTTCGTCCAATCCGCAGACTCCCTACACACATTCTTTCTACCCTTGGTCTCGAGACTGCTGATGTCTCAGATCACATAGAGGCTACAGAAGGTGTTAACCCATACCTTCCTACCCCGCCTCTTCCATCCATAGCCTTAAACCCTGAAGGTACCGTAATCCCTTGTTCTACAACTCTCTGAAATGTCTCTCACTCTCAAATACGAAAAACCAAGGTTCCTACCCTTCATGGCCCCCTCCATTCAAAGAAATCTAGAACTCCTAAAATGGATGCTCCCAAAACCTCCAAACCCTCAAAGAAAAGAAAAACTCCACCCGCAGCCAACACTGTTGAATCAAATCACCATGACTCTAGCAGTAACTCTGAAGAGGATAACCAACCTATCTCTATCCTCAAGAAACGAAAACATGATACCACTAGCCAAATGCATGACCGGACCGATACCTCAGCCTCTCCATAGGCTCCAGTAGTCCTTGGGATACCTGCACATCCATTCAACACCACTATCTTTTTCGTTTCAGACTAGAAAGTGAGTCTGAATCACAGCAAATAGGAGACTCCCCCTAGTAGACTCCCAAAGGGATGATACTAGTACTTGCCCTAAAGACTCCAGGGCTTCCCGACTAAATACTTTTTCACCCGAGGAGTTGATCTCCATCCAGTTGAACGTTACCCAAACACTACAAACACATTCCCATCCGCAGGGCACTTCTTCCGCCTATGCCAGAACTGAGCAGAGGCCAAACTTGACTACGAGTCAAGGAGACCGAGGAAGCTCAGGAAATCCTACTCTGCTTTCATTACAAATAGGTGGTTTAGGCACAGTGAGCACAAATGTGCAAGGATCCGTGAACCCAAGGGACACCTTGGTGCGATTTACAGGAATTGACGGTGAAGACTCTAGTGATTCTTGGAGCAAGTATCAACCCTCTAACGAGGCTGAAGCCAAGAAATATGTCACTTTTCGTAGGGCATTCCAAGCTCGAAAGGACCAGCAAATCAAACAACAGCAGCTCAAGGAACAAGAGATACAAGTTGTGGCCAAGTATTCGGCAGATGCCATAAACAATGCCAATACCGTAGCCACCATCCTCAACGTTAAACTGTATGTCTACAATGGTAGAAACAGTTCAGAAAGCCAAGGAAGTTGTTGCTGCTCAACATGTATCTAAAGCTCCCCCCTCTCCCATTGCTACAGGTTCACAAGATGACGAACCTGAAATCGAAGTGAACTGTGCTCCCCTTTTTGGTTTCGATGATGATGAACCACAAGAGGTAAACAAACCCTCTCCTTCTGATGACGATCTGATGATGTTTGATGAAGATGAAGAGTCCAGTGGTTCTCATAACTCCAATTCTAAGCCAAAGGAAAAGAAGAAGAAGAAACAAGCAGTGACAAGGAAGGAATTTCTTAGTCTTCAGGCTAAGGTTGATCAAATCTTAGTTGCGGTCAAGCCAAATCAACCGCAACCAGAAGACCTTCCTGGACCGCAGTCCTTGATGAAAAGAATAGAACGACTAGAAACCAGAGAGAGAATGGCTATTGAGCGTATCTCTCTGAAATTCGAAATCGGGATTAGATCACTGGACAATAATCGTCAAGCTGATCAAAAGAATTTATGGCTGTTGCGGAACTCCTCATCTCTGGGGTTACCGCAATCAAAACCGATCTTCAAGCAGCCATTGCGGATCAAGCATCACACTCTGAGAAGTTGATTGCTGAGACGCATACTGCGTATGAGTCTACAATCTCCGTTCTCCAAACAACGATCAATAGAATGCAATGATCACTTTCTACCAAATTCCATGGTCCGTAGATTCTCCAACTCACCAAGGAGATCCATAAAATACTCTTCAATCCCTCTATTCCCAACAATTAACATTTGGCAGAAGCCCTCAAAGCACAATTTCAAATGATGTTTGACAAGGTAGATGGCCTTCATCAATGGCTTGAGGAGGCTCCGGGTCTGAACTCCTCAAGAGGGGGATGTGAAGAAGTCTATCATTCCAGCCAATCCCTCTCACACCATCAAACTCCACCAGTCTCTACTGAAAAAATTCCGACACAACAGCCCTCACCACAACCAGAAAAACCACCCTCACCGCAACCATCTCATCACACTCCACCTCACGACTCCCCTATTCATGTTGAAAATACCCTTAAATAACCAGAGACTCCCCCGCACTTCAAGAATCTGGAGGAGTATATGTCTTTGATGTGCACGGAAGTACTCACTAATTTTAATATTTATAACCTTACAAACTTAGATTAACTACGCACTTATAGGAAGTGTACCTAGTCAGATTACGGTATAGCTTAGGTAAGTTGGGTGTCGATCACAAGGACCGATGGTGAATTAATTTAAAATATTTGATTATAGGTTACAAGACACACGAAAGAAATAAAGAAATGGTTATTGAATCTCAAACGAACAATTAATTAACAAATCTCGATAAACTAACAGGAAAGCAAATCTCTTCAGGTATTTTGGTTTAGATAAATTACACCTTAAAAGCATAGACAATTGCATACACAAATTCATTTATTCATGTTCACCGATTCCTAAAATGATTAGATTCGTGTTCACTATAACTAATCCTTTAGCAAACAAGTGAATTCAAACAGTGATCAGTTGATTAAACTAACATATTTCCTAGTGTTCAGTTCGTATCAAGCAAGACTTGTAATAATAGTTAATCAAATCGGTCATTCAATTAACCTCTTGTTGATGGTTATCAAACAAGGCTCACACGTTAACTTATTTATTCCTAAGTTAATCCTAGTATCGCATTTGCTATTTCTAAACTTATAATCTTGATGGTCAACAAAGTCATAAGACACAAGTAATCAAGCAGATGTTCATACATCTTAATTTACTTGACAATTAACAGCAAATAATTATCATTAACATATAAGGATCTTTTAACAAGCTTGGCAAGATAAATTAAACATAAACAAACAATTCAATATAGCAATTAGTCCAATAATTAAGGTTTCATTCAATCATAAACAAAAAGTAAAAGGTTTTTACACCTAAATCAGAAACTAAACACATAATAGTATCACAATGGAATGCTAAACATGGTCACGTTAACAACCCATATGATTACCGACATGTATCCGCTCTCCAATCCTTCCGATCTCCGCTTCCATTAGCTTAACGGCCTTCCGGCCGCCTTCTTGACCCTCAAAACGGCTTAACAGAAGTTAATTATCAACTAAATTAGGTTACAAGTCGAGTTCCCCTCTGGTTAGCTGATAATCGATTTTTATCACCCTTTGAACCGACTTACGTACGCTGGGCATATGTCGGATTACGCTGGGCGTACTTAGAATTTTGTCGCGAAGAGGTTATCCAGATGCAAGCCATTACGCTGGGTGTAACCATATACTACGTTGGGCGTAAGTCATCTTTGGCCATTACACTAAGCGTACTTAGCAATTACGCTGGGCGTAATTACCTCTTCTAGCATTTTTCTTTCTTTTAGCTTCTAAGCCCTAATTCCGCTCCAGTCTTTTGTTTTGCGCTCTATTGACAACTAATAGCTGAAAATCATAATTCAAAGCATTGTAAGTACCTTTTAGTTCTAAAAGAGAATAATAAAGGCTAAAATATTAAGATATAATGTATAAAAATATACATAAAAATACACATATCAGTCTTCTCCCAACTCAAATGACTCTCCTGCCACTGCTCAAAGAAAAAGTGATTAGAGAGCAGCCAAGCTTGCTGAAGAAGTATGGAGACTTTGCGGATTCCACACTGTCATGGATGAGTCTCTAATAAACTCTTGGGTCAATCCCCATAGAAGACTACTTGATGATGACTACGTCCCTCATCTTACCTATGCGGACCCCCCCCTCTGACGATTACTGGGATGTCCGAATATCACCAAATGCTAGATATTTCACTGTATTTGAGCAGTTCAACCGCAACCTTCCTAACGAGAAAAGACTTCCGATGGAATTTGAGAGACTTAGCCAATTCTATGCTAAGCATGACTCTCCCGTTAAACATATATGGTCTAACGATAGACCATCCGCAGTTAAAAATTACAAGATCCGGAAGTTCATGAAGGCTAAGTTCATCTAGTACACCTTAACCAGGAGGGAACACGACTACATCCGCACCCAGGCTGATTTTCCATGCATGAACTCTGAGAAAGTCTTTCTCATCACCAAGGTTTTTCAGCACAAGTCTGAGAAGCATCCGAAGATGAAGATTGCACTTGAAAGGGCTAATACCTTTCTTAAGGAAACGATTTGTGACTTCGCCAAGATAGATAAATACATTCACCCCACCATCTCCAAGATTGTCGATCTACCACCGCTTGACCCCGCATCGAAGCCTACCGAAGACTTTGAAGAAATATCTCTGATTCAACCAACTATCCTGAGCTAGGAGTCATTTTCAAGAGAAAGACAGACAATGTCAAATATTTCATCTCTACGACTGCCATGCATTGTCTCACCAGAAAACAACTTGACATCTACAAAACGCAGTTGAAAAATCCAAGCATACCACTGAAGAGATCAAGTTTGAAATACGTAGAAGAATTAACTCGTTGGAGAACATCAGGAAGTTTTAGTGGATCTTGATCAAGTTCCTTAAACTTGATAGCTGATCAAATTTAAAGAGGTCACTAAGGGGGAAATTGTTGAAGAAAAATAAGTGACCCTCTTGAACTTCAACTACCGCAGCCTCCATGCCACCGCAATCAAGCAGTCTCTTCATCAATCATCATCCAAAGTATTCAAGCACCGCAGTCTCTATCTTTACTTAGATTATTTTGTCTTTTTTGTAACACACTCTATTCTCCAGTATGCCTTGCATGGTTATTCTTAGAGTTGTAAATCTGTTATCTTTTGAGTCTCTATAAATAGAGTTCATTCTCATGTATTACGAACATCAGTGAACATCTCATCTACTTCTAATACACATCGCCAAGTTCTCTTTCTATCTTACTTATCCAATCTTCTTACTCACATAATCAATCATCATATCTCTTCGGAGCAAGTCTCCTATGACTTAATCACTAAGTTTGATCTCACTTATTAACTTGGTTTGAATACATTCCTTGTTATGAATCTGCTTATGTGTATACTTGATATAACAATTGTTGTCATTTACATTCTTTACTATTCCAAAACTAACTCTCTAATTATAACTCTTAATATTATTGTTGAGCTTTTGATCCTTCGGGATTAACTATTCCGCTATATACTTGTTCTAACGTTTGTTCAAGTGTGTCTCAAAGTTTTTCTCTCAACAGAATAATTTGTACAAATTAAATTTAACCATGCCCATTAATAAAGTCCTTACTTTAAATTTATCCATGTTGGACCAAGTTTATGTATTGATACATAAAGAGTTGGGCCACATGAACCATGGATCATAAAACCCATGGGTATGGGTTTGGGTTTTACCCATGACTCTTCGAATTCAACACATATAAATACATATATGACGACCTAAAAACCGCCAACCCTAGTGTGTGTGGGTGCATGCTCTTGGAGTTCATGAAGGGTTGATAGTTCATGGAGATTCTCTTTGAAGTCCTACCTTTGTCCTTGATGTGTTGTGATTCCACGTGAGGCTTCCACACTATTGGGGCTAAGCTCTTAAGGCCAAATGCATCAAGATGTCCAGCCATATGAAAAGGTATATTACGCTAACTAGTATCTTGTGTAGTTTACATCTTTGTATGCTAGTTATAGGCTTAATACCTTGGAAACACCTTTACATGTATAATTAGTGAAAACATAGATCCAAGCTATTTAGGGTTGCATGAACACCTTAGGCGTGTTAGAATGCTCAAAATCCAACAGTGGTATTAGAGACTAGTCTTGTTTTCAATTATACTTGATGCAAAGTCCTGTAAAATGCTGAAAAAATCGATTTTCTACTATTCTGGATAGTGGACTCGCCGAGTCCACTGATGGACTCGCCGACTCCATGCACAAATTCATCCAACTCATTGAGTTGGTTCATGTACTCGACGAGTTGGACCCCCAGACAACATATCTTCGAGTTTTAAGGCTGGAATTGATCTAGAATCATTACCTTAAAGTATTTTTGACTTATAAAACCTGTTTTGATGTGGTAATGATCATTCTAATCCAATTCAAAAGATAATTATCAAAAGTTTCATGTTTTGTATTAGTTTAATGATTAGGCTAATTACATGAAAATTGTTTAGTTTGAATTGTCTTGATCATATGAGTTTAATCAAGATTATGAATATTGCTAGACATGTTTGTGATAGTTGTTTTCAATCCAAATTAATCTAAAAGTTATTCATAATATATGTTTTTGTAACTTGTCTCCAAGTTACATGACAAGTGTCATTAAAAAAAGGTTATTAAACCATAGGTAACAAAATGAAGAGTCTTTTTGTCATAAATGGTTTTACAAATTCCAGAACTTGTCCTCAAGTTATGGATGTTCAAGAGTCTCTTCATTAAAGTTTTTTAAAACCTTAGTTAAACTCATAAGTTATGAAAATCTAAGAGTTTTGAAAAGTTTCAAAACTTGCCCTTAAGTTTTGGAGTTTGCAAAGTTACCTCCCCATGTATACTTTAATTCCAAATCAAACCCAAGAATTTTAATAGTTTAAAATTCAACCCTTATATTATTATAATATTAAAAGTTAATGATTATATATATATATATATATATATATATATATATATATATATATATATATATATATATATCTTTACTATCTTATAAAAGAAATCTAACTATTTCTAAAAATAGATTGATTATAATAATAATATTTTTTTAAGACGTCCAAATAATGAAGCTGATAGTACAAGTAAACATTAATAAAATAATATTAAATCTTAACCACATTTTGAATTCAAATATTTATCATCAAATCTCCTTATATTTCTCAGCAATTTGATATTGTTCCCTCAAATCCCGGATTCATTCAAATTTTGAACCCTTTTAGATATCCTTAAATTTAGCATGTTGATTCAAATATCCCTCCAATCGCATATACCTCTTTGTTCCCTCATCTGCTATAAAGCCCACCGTCTAGGAACAAAAAATAACTTCATTTCCCAAATAACACCATAGTTTGATTATTTTGTTTTCGACATGTACTTTCTTTTGTAACATAACATTTTTGTAGAGGAAACATATCACCGAAAGAATTTACACACCCCGCCGCTTTGCGCGGGTACGCTGCTAGTATATATATATATATATATATATATATATATATATATATATATATATATATATATATATATATATATATATATGTAAGACTAAAGTCAATCTTACCGTTAGTAGGCCTCATTCACGAAGCCAGTCTCTAAGGGGGTATAAGGTTACTGCCTATCAAATGGCAATTTAGTAAGTGTCCACTCTCACTTACTGCTTCCTTGACTGGTGGAAGGTCGTTAGCCGAACGAGTAGGAAAGGACTATAATTATCCCTTCGTTAAAAGTATAATGATAATACTAAGTAACTGGACACTTCAAAATACCCAATCTTAGTTATATAGGAAAATGTGATATTTGGTGCTAACCCATGAAATTACACTGTGTAACCTTGTTAAGTCGTTACTGTAGCGTGTGTGGTTAACTGACACACTAACATGGGATTGACAATGTGAGACAAAGGGTGACTTAAGTTTTATCATAGATCGGTGGAGCGTGTGTGGTTAATTAAGGGTACCTATTCAATTTGCATGGTTATTCACACCTTGTTTGTGATCCTCGGTACCCCAGTCACAAACTTGAGAGGGCACAATCGAGATTTAAACATGACATTGAAAGTTCAATGAATCTCAAAAGATCTAGGAGTTTCGAAAACTATTAATGCCTAGTATATATATAGGTGTTAGGTGGTTGAGGAGGGATTAATGAACAGAAAGGGAGTGTACGGCCAAAAGAGAGAGAAAGTGAATTTTGTGTAAGGAACTTCATTCTAATCAATTCAAACAAGATTCATATTATTCTTCTTCTACTCCTTCTCTTCTATTTTGATCTGGCATCATTCGTTTGATTGGGATTCTGCACCATCAAACGGATCTTATTGATACACAAGCAGATTAGGGACTTACTATTGGTTCTGATTCGGCGACTGAGGGGTTCAGATAAAGTAGGTCTGTAGGAAATTATTTTATTGCTTTCTATCTGTCAGTCATATGTTGCTTCCTCTGCGTGATTGGAAGAGATCCGACCTGGATTGTAACATATGCAACTCTATTTCTACGCACCTCTTTATCTATGAAATTCTTTTCTATCTATTAACCATATATTGTCCCCTCTGCGTGATCTGAAGATCTAACTTGCGACACAACATATGCAATATTCTACCTCTTAATCCCTCTATCCTAGTTAGCCATATGTTGTCCCCTCTGCGTGATTGAAAGAGATCCGACCTGGGACACAACATATGCATCTATCTCTAAGTCTGACTTCCTCCATAATAATTGTTAACTCACCTAAAGTAAGGAGTCCTTAGGAAGTTCTTGATAACCAGAGTATATCGGGAAGTGGGGAACATGTTCTAGTGCAAATAAAATTGAACAATTTAAGAGGTTGCCTATAGATCTCGTTGCTTAATTTAAGTGGATAACAATACCCGTGGTCGTCGTCAACTAAATGGTATACTTAGAAAATTTTGTCGATATCCTTCGTGTTTAAGTGGACCATAATACCGACAATTGACCAGATCTGTCTCACAACTTTGATCCCAAATATTTTTCTTTTTGTTAAATTTGTTCGTAGTTTTCCTCTATGCACAAATTTAGGGGGACAATTAAAAAAAATTCAAAAACTAAACAAAAATCAGAAAATTCAGAAAACAAACAAAAATCATAAAATTCAAAATAAAAAAATAGTGTTATATTCTGTTTTATTTCTTGTTCAAGAAAATCAAAAATCCAAAAATATTGTTGTTTCTCTTTTATTTTTTTTTCAGAAAATATGAAAAACCCAAAAATATTGTGTGCTAAATTTTCTTTTAGTTTTGTTTTATCTTGAAAAGTGAATTCAGGTGAAGATGAAACTCATGGAGTTTGTGTCGAAGATTTTTGAGTCAAGGATTCATCCGTGACCATCGAATAATTCTCATTCGAAGGAACAAGAAATGAAGATTACTCTTTCAACATTGAATCCTTGAACCCTAGAAGCAAGGTGAAGCTATTCTTGAAGATTATGTGACGGATTGCATTGTAGTCTTCTCAATCAGTCTGCTGCTATCTTGAACCTGCTGAAGTGTTCTAGAAGATTTGTTCTCTCTAATGTTCTCTCTGAAGATTCTCAAGTTGAAAGCGCTATCTTTCAAGAATCAGTACATCAAGCCTCCTCACCCAATGTGCGTTCAATGCCAAATTTGGAAGAAAAGCTCAAGTGTTCAAGATGAAGTCATTCATTGAAGATTCATCAAGTTCATCTTGAAGTTTTGAAGAATTTGAAGATAAATGTTGAAGCCAAGCTTACAATGAAGATGAAAAAGAAAGTCGGCTAATTTTTAGGGGGAACTTGTTGGTTCATTTAAGAAAAGAAAGCTATAAACCAAGGAGGAGATTGTTAGGTCAAAAATATGATTTATACTTTACTTTTCTAGGCATTTAATAGTTTTTGGTCATGTAATATATTTTTGCAGTTGTATTTATGGCCAAATGGGTGCTTACGGCCGTAAACACATTTATGGCCCATATTCCCCAAGTATATATATATATATATATATATATATATATATATATATATATATATATATATATATATATAGGTGTTAGGTGGTTGAGGAGGGATTGATGAAAAGAAAAGGAGTGTACGGCCAAAATAGAGAAAGTGAATCATGTGTAAGGAACTTCATTCTAATCAATTCAAACAAAATTCATATTATTCTTTTTCTATTCTCTTCTATTTTGATTTGACATCATCCGTTTGATTGAGTTTCCGCACCATCAAACGGATCTGATTGATACACAAACAGATTACGGACTTACAATTGGTATCAGAGCTTGGACTGTATCAGTCAATTTTTTCAGATCTGGACAATATTTGATCTTATTTTTAAAAGATTTTTGCGTTTTTGGATAGATCTCTGAAAATTAGGGGGGGGGGGGGGTTTGTTCTTCGAATTTTTGATAAAAACGACTTTTTGATCGGGTTTTGGAGCAAAAAGCGGTGAAAAACGTTGTTTTTCACGTAATCTGCGGCGACGGCGGCGTTTACGGCTAGGTTTTCTCGTTGTTTACGACCAGAGTTTGCGGTCCTCTGTTTGCAGCCAGCACATCGCACCTCAAATGCCTTCTCGTTCAGCAGCCTCGGTCTTGCACCTCCCACCTCGCCCTCGCACGTTCAGCAAGCGTCACAGCAGGCATCCTCACACATCAAAAATAAGAAACGAATTGGTGGTGCTGGGGATCGAAACCAGGTCTCCACCCAAACCAACCAACGCACCTTACCAACGCAGCTAGGCTGCTTGTTGTTTCAAGCCTTTTGATTTTAATTCAAAAGCTCTCACTATCGCACCTTATTTCACATTTCTTACACTTTTAACCCCAAATTTCAGTTTCTTTCACTTTTAAATTACGTTTTCAACCAAAAATTTTAGTTTATAATTTTTGACTTTTAATTTTGACTTCTGACCTAAAGTTTTGATTTTGACTTTTAAAGTTAGACCTTTGACTTTAAACTTTGACTTTTAAATTTTGCAAATTTAGCTTTTCGGTTTGACTTTTAAGTTTAACTTATCAAGTTTGACTTTTTAAATTTGACTTTTAATGTTAACTTTTGAGGTTTATAGTCAAAGGACGTTTTTTAAATTTAAGTTTGACTTTTAAATTTGATTTTGGCTTTTAGTTGTGCTTTTAATGGTTTTTGAGGTCTACAAGGGAATTGAAGACATGAAAGAGAGTCATCAGGATATGTTAAGACAAAAGTTCAACATGTTCAATTATATCCCTGGAGAAACCCTGGAAGCTCAGTTGCAGTGATATACTACACTTAGTACTGAGATGAATATAGTTGGGATCTTCTTGACTAAATCTGAGATAAACAAAAAGCTGCTAAATTCACTTCCGAAATCGTGGGATATGAATGCGGTTGTCATCAATAAGACATAAGATCTCAATCGTCTTAGTCGTTCTGATGTAACTGAAGAACTTGATGCTTTGAAGTGTGGAAAAACAACGAGTTCTACAAACATCCCGGTCAATGAAGTTTCATGCTCTTAATCATGTGAAGCTACAATTAAACTTCTTCGTGAACATAATGATTTGCTAAAAAGGGAAGTCGAGGACCTAATATACGAAGGATATCAACTTAGGAAAGGACAGAAACCCCTAAAGGCTGAATGAGAATCAAAAACCAAAGACTTTAGGAAGCTTCAGGAAGATTATAGCAATAAATGTGAAAATTATGATTATGTTAAGAAACAACTTGTTGAGTTAACTGATGAGATTGACACATTAAAAAGCAAATTTGAAACTGCAGATTTTGATTTTAAAAAATTTGATGTGTAAAGAGAAGTAGTTGCGAACATGATAGATCATCGCTTGCAATTTAAAAATAACCAACAAAAAGGTCTACGGTATGATAGTGTTCCTCCACCTTTCAATCATAACTACACATCCATCCCTACGACATAGGAATAAATTGATAGGGAGGCACATCTTCAATATGGCAAACCGGTTGGATCTATGTCAGGAGGTATTCAGGTTGAAAATACTAATGTTTCTACTTCATGTGTAGGTAAAGTAGTAGAAGATGAGAACAAGGAGAACACCATTAAACAAACCAACTTCTTCTTGAACTCTGATTCTGTTGCTTCGAACTCAACTGCTTCTGATCAACATGCTGTTGAGAAATACAGGCCACCAATTCCAGTGAAACAGAGTGCCTGTTGTATTTGTGCTTATGGGAAGAATAAGAGACAAGGCAAGGAGAGGTCACCAGGGGTAGGAAGAAACAACTTCACAGTGAAGAAAAAGACATGGTTTCACTGTGGAACACCTGGACACATTGCCAGAAATTGTCCTAATCGCACATATGTTCCCTACTATGCACAAGGGTGGCAGAACATGCCAAGAGGGAGATACTCCAAAAGAAACCCCTCAAGGTCACGTTCAGACAATGGTGACTGGAACGCGCAGAAGGTCAAGAATCAAAACTACAAGGTCAAGAATCCGAATCCCAAGGGCAAGAAGGGAATGTCGGCCAAGAAGGCCAATCCAAGAGATGCTCCAGTGACACAAAGACCGGTTAGGTCAAAGTCATCTCAACAGCCAAAATCAAGATCAAAATCAAGTACTGAGCCATACATCATATTGAAAAATATATGGGTTAAACCCAACTACAAATGGGGTCCAAAGGCTCATTCACCAAAATCTTCTAACGATTCTAATTTTCTTCATCTTCTATTTGTGGTAAATAGGATATATGTCACGGGAGAGAGTACTATGCAAGGATGAAAAAGGTCAACCCAATTTCAAAATGGATTGGGTTCCAAAGACCAACTAATCCCGCTCTGTGCTGGAGCAGCTATGGAGGCATATCATCATACTTCGGTTTGTTGGTGGTGGTTGTTCCTCGCACATGATAGGGGACATCTCTCAACTGTGCAACACTAAGAACTTTAAGTGAGAGTATGTGTCCTTTACGGGAAAAGAAGAAAGGAAAGGATCACATGGGGTTTGTGTTTAGTGACATGAAGAATTTTCAGATCTATTATGAGATTATGTGTGATGTTCTCAGACCTTCTGGATGCAAATTCAGTTGGTGAATTACGGTTTGTGTTTTCTTCTCTATACTCTCGAGTTTATCTTACACTGATTCGTTTTGAAGACAATCTTTATTCTCTTCAAGTTTTTCGTTAGTAAGTATTGTTGGGAAAGTGATATCAAGAAAGTGATAACGGGCAGTTTAACACCAGTGTAAGGGACTGAATCTGAATTGTCTAGTCTCCGTGTTTAACGTGCTGGTAGGCACAAAGGGTTTGACAGTGTGGATTTAGATAGGATTGTTTGGATTGACCATACGACGCTCGGGTAGATTGAGCAGTGAGATAAACATGGGAACCTACATGATACGCTAAATTAATACGCATCTAGAATAGTGGTTCAAATTTTCCTTGATGTATGGACTTATGTCCTTAATTCTGGTTCTGATAGGACGACTGAGGGGTTTGATGGGTTTTGAGCAACGCTTCCTAACTGTACATGCAATCATAATAACCTTGAATCTATGTTTTCTCTATATACATGCAAATTTCTTTTTCAAGGTTATTTCCTAACTACCATGGCATGGCGATTACATAAAACATAAAAACTAGTAGAAATACATACCTTGTTGTTGCTTGGATTCCTTCAAGACTTTGTGAGCCTAGCACCACAAATGTTGTGCCTCAAATGCTTCACACAACACCACAAAACTTGGAATAACTTGAGAGAATACTTCTTGCACTCAAAATTGGTTATGCCCTTTCTAGTAACACTAGGTCCCAATTTTGCTAGCCAAAGGGTCCCTTTTATAGTGGTGTCACAATTAGGGTTTCATTATGAAGACCCATAATTGTCATGACTCTTCATTTCTCATGACCCATGGGTTTGTAACTCCCATGGACTATCCATGGAGCTCCAAGTGGTTACATCCACAACCCATAAACCATGGATCATTAATCCACCATAAAAGAATTGATGATTTTCATAATCAACCCTATATATTTAATTAGTCTCACTTTGATCACCAAGTTAATACTAGATTAATGCTTGATCAAATACTAATTAAATAATACTATTATTAATATATTAGAACTTATAATATATTAATAATCATAAGTGCCTTATTCTCTCATTTAGTCTATCCAAGTATTGCAATGCCATGCAACCCAAATGGACCATGCCGGGTCGGGTCAAGTTCATACCAAATAAAGTTTTGGACTTAGACACTATATCCAACAGTCTCCCACTTGGATAAGTCTAATAAATATATTTGCAAATATGACTTCAAAACCCGACTAGCAATCATAGCTCTTTCAAAGTCTCTCGGAACTGAGTTGATGATGATACCCCATTTAGGATAAGTGATCATATAATCCTCTGCTCTCATGATATTAGCCGGGCAAACACATGGAACATGGTCTTACTTATTGTCCAACATTTGTTTCTCGATCTCTGATTTGTTTTGACATAGAACTAAATTGAACACATCAATTAGGTTCTGACCGGGCCCGGTACATAGGTCAAAACCAAATCATCGAGGGGCCCAGATATCACTTCTATTTCTAAAAGGAACAGATAAACTTCGACTAATATGCTTGTACTAACTACTTATTGAATTATTCACAAAGGCACGTTTTATAATATCGAGTTACCAATGCGTTTTCGTACAATCAATGAATAACCAAATCATATTCAACAACTCATATCTCAAGGTTTGAAGATTTATATGATATTACCATCTCACGATCACTCGAGATAAATTCCATGAAGTGATGCAAGTGAGTGTGGGTTGAATCCAATACTCAGCCCTTATGAGTACTCATGAATGTTGTAGCAACCATTGCATTGTCTAAAGCACTTTAGACAAATCATACAAGCCAAATTCATGATAGTCCTGATTCGTATCTACTTCCAACATATGACTGACTGTGGATGGTTTGAATAATATGATATATACCATAACATAATTATTCTGGAAGTCAAAACATGCAAAGTGAAACACAAGAATAATACTAATCTTATATGGCCCCAACAATTTGATTGTAAATAAAACATCTTTTATTTAAGCACCATATTGATTACTCATTATTTATGTTTCGATTAATCAACTTTATGCTTGAATTAAAACATTAGTTGTCCCATGCTCCAAGCATGTACACTATGGTTTTCCAAACAACAATTATGCCATACTCCAAGTATGCATACTATGTTTACATATGGTCCTCTCTTTGTGAAATAGATCAATTGACAATATTCCAATGATGCTCCTTTCACAATTCCAATCCTTGTTGTAAATGCAAGAATACCAAACTCTTTCCATTTACTGTAATCTGTTAGAGTCTAAACTTATATGCAATGATCCCCTTGTAATGACTACGCACAGAAGTCACAAAGACTTGGCAACAGACATTACAAAGCATGCCAATGGAAAACAATTCCATGGAAATGAAGTCTCAAATTCAAAGTACATTACTTTGAACATCCTTCTTAGCATTATGTTCTTTAATCTTACACAGATTCAAAGAATAACTTCCACCTATGGAGACAATTCCATATTACCATTTTGGCCATCACTTCTGAAAAAGAGTTGTCGCTTTTCAAAATATGTCAATATGGTCCTTACTCTATACTTCTAAATGTCCATGAGCAACCAATCTTTGGTAAACCTCAGATTGTCCTCAACAATTTGCTTAATCATTTTAGTCATTTCCAGTTCTATTCCTTTTTCCATCTTAATGCCCTAGGCATTTGGAAAATTTAGAATGGATGAATATTATAACACATTCAATCAATTCTATATCCGAAGCATATGGGACACGATTCATGCTATAAATTTTTATTTTCTATGTTCTCACAATTCGAACTATGAAGAGGTATGCCGTAATCATAATCGAATTTTAAGAACGCAACACATATAGAATTTCTTTATGTTGAACGATTCCAACATAACATTCATATATATATATATATATATACATACATATATATATATATATATATATATATATATATATATATATATATTCTTGACTAAAGTAGATTAAAATATCAATCTAAGCTTGTAGAATTGGAGTGAAGTATAAAATCCTCTCCGTTAATTATAGCAAAACAACTTTTCAAAGCAAATTGAAACTGTTGTTTTCTATAATTAACATTGCTAACTTGCAATATTTAAAATAATCATCATGCTCCCACTAGCATAATGATTACCAACATAACACTTTATGCTCCCACTAGCTTTGACATTTACTCAGAAATCAACTGGACTTCTAGAAATCAATAATTTATTGACTTTCTTACCAAAGTTCATATTTCGGACACTAGATTTCTTTGATAAGACTTTATCAAAAACATACACCTTTCCTTAGATAGCTCACATGTTTTTCTAGACCTTTTGCAATTCTCACTAGTTAGTGTGCCGGTTAACCACACACGCTCCACTAACTATATGAGAATGCAAATATCACAACCGCTATCTACTTAAAATCTTCTTAGTGGAAGCGTTTCCTCACCATCATTTTCATGAATCGAAGAGAAACCTTATAACACTTAGATTTGATGGTGTATGTGTTCTTTTCCATGTGAATTTTGTCAAAACCATAATCACAGGACTAGGTTAGTGACACTTCCAAACTCATATGGACTGATCTTGTGCAATCTTAATGTCTTGCCACCCGGCAGCACAAGGGCATACCATTGCTTCCAGGTTATTTTGCAAATAGTCGAGAACTCTCAAATCTCCAATGCAAAGCCAACATTAACTGGGATGAGCACAGAATATGTCAACACAATAGGTTACAAATATCAAGTTGTGGGCTAGTGATTAACAAAACTCTTGATTAGTTCTTGAAACTATTTCAGAATCTTTTAGACTCCCACTATCCTCTTGACGTGTAAGACTTCTCTTTGTCAAGAACCATTCCTTGACAATACAAATATTCAAGAGCTAGTGCGGACTCTTAACAAGTTAAACACTTCTCACTATTGGTCTTAGCTGGTCTTTGTTTGATCCCAAAACATCACAACTTACCAATCTCAAATGTACAAGAATAGGAAACATCTTACTCTACATTTGACAAGTGTTATGAACTTTCTAAAGACTATGTCACTCAAGTTACAATCTTGGAGTATGACTCTAAGACTTGATTTTGATGTATGATTTATCTTTTGATTTAACCATTTCAACAACTCATGATTCCTCTCCTTAGCCAAACAAATGAACTAAGGTGTCCTTAGAGGATCAATTGTGATATGGTTTCATAATCACTAAGATAATCATAAAACAAAATACTCAAGTACTCTCCCATCTCTTCAGATTGGAGAAGCTTTTGTCTTTCTGCCTTATTTGATTCTTCTTACACATTCTGTCTATCATTGAAACTCTTGGTCCATAATTATACTTAAACTTATAAGTATAACCATATTTACTAAACTTTAGTAAATCATAATGAATAATCTTATCAACCTTTTTGGTGGATCTGACCAACACACAACCAAGTGTACCCAATCTTTTAGTCCTTCACTTGACTCATATGTACATGTGAATAAGGAATTAGTCTTTAGAGTAAATTACACGAATGGTCCCTATGGTTTAGGGTAATTTTCATGTTTGGTCCCTAAATTAATTTTTTAACTCGAAAGGTCCCTAATGTTTGTTTATGTTATGCACTTGGTCCCTGTCTTACCTAAAAAAATTATTTTGCCCTTGATTTTTTAATTTTTTTGAAAATAAACACACCCCAACCCTACCCACCTTACATTACCTTACTTATATCACCATTTTCCCTATTTAAATAATAGTCTTTTTAGGTAAGATAGGGACCAAACGTGTAACAAAAACAAGTTCTAGGGACCAAGCGTGTAACAAAAACAAACAATAGGGACCTTCCGAGTTAAAAAAATAAGTTAGGGACCAAGCATGCAAATTACCCCAAGCCACAGGGACCATTCGTGTAATTTACTCTAGTCTTTATTTCCCAAAGATGAAAACTTCTTATTCGTCACGCAATACAACTTGCATGATTCCAAGTTTCTGTCCAACTGAAACTTGGGTGATGAAAATGTTTTCTTATTTGGTAAATTATGACACTACCACTAATGAAAGAATCAAATCCATTTACCCATATTGCTTATCAATGGAAACATATAAGCAACAACCCTTTTTCACAAATGCCATTGTAAGGATACTTAAAATAAATAAAATCAAAACCATTTTGTTTTATTTTAAAACTTTGCGGAAAACTTATCCTTACAATCCATATGGAAAACTTGTTGTTATCTATTCCTAAGCATTATATCTAACTCTTAAGTAACAACTCAAAATTCTGATCACCGAACCATGCGATCGAAATCCATCTTCACGATCAGAATCAACAAAAAATTCCATTAAGTTGCTTCACTCTTCTTTGATTTTTAAAACATAAACATGTGACCTAGTCACATCATGCAATAAAAATCTCATAATAGAAACTTAATAGAGTTAGACGATGGAATTTACCTGAAGTACAGTCAAACATTTGACTTTACTATCCTTATGGACTTTTAGGTAAATTAGGCAGCTTCGCAACCAATGCCCTTCCTTTGGTAATAGAAACATATGGACTCTTTGGAAATGGTACACGGGACTATCACAGACTTAACATTTCTATTTACCATTTGGTCAACCGAGTTGACTATGGCCAATCCCTTTCATTTGGGAAGAGAAAGGTTTTGTGGACTTCCAATGTTACCATTGTCAATGTCCATGGAAGTTTTGGAAGTTGATCTTCCAATCAAATTTTTCTTTACCAATGCTCCAAATCATTGCTGATTCAGCATCATCAAGCAAATAGGTATGATCATTAAGGGGCATGTCGTGATCCGTCATCAGGGAGTGACCAAGCCAAAAAGCCAACTACATTGAGACTTCGACACCCGACTCTCCCGGCTTGTCAATATGTGACTTAATCTCCAAGACCTAAGCACATATAGACTTTGTTTGCCAATAGGGATTGAGTGACTTAGAACTTATCAGGTCTTGAAACTTGTGGGATAGGGAGATTTATTGGAGGAGGTGGAGGAAGTGAAGTATGATTTCCAGTCCCACTAATGCACAACAAAGGGATTGATCTTTCACTTGGTTGCCATTTGGGATATCATCTTCATTAGGAAGCTTGTTCCTAAAGATTTGGGAAGACCATAACTGTCTAAAATAGACATCTATAATGGGAGAAATTCAAGTTAGTTGATTTAACGTCCTTAATATAACACCCAATATGAAATATTAAGGCTTGGACCCAATAACCTATTTATAACTGGAAGAGGGATGCCGTAATCCAAATTATAAAATAGTTAAAGGTAGGTAAATGACGATTTACCAATTTTCACCATGAAAAACGAAATATAATTAAGTTTTAATTGGATTTGAAACTCCTAGATCTTTTGAGATACATTGAACTTTCAATGGCATGTTTGAATCTCGATTGTGCCCTCTCAAGTTTGTGACGGGGATGCCGAGGAACACAAACAAGGTGTGCATAACCATACAAATTAACTTGGTACCCTCAACAATATTGCCTAATCGATGTGCCGGTTAACCACACACGCTCCACCGATCTATAATAAAGTTAAGTTACCCTTTGTCACTCTTACCAGTCCATGTTAGTGTGCCGGTTAACCACACACGCTCCACTAATGACTTGGTAAGGTACAAAGTGTAATTTTATGGGCTAGCACCAATTTCACATTTTCCTAAAGTAACTAAGATTGGGAATTTATAATGTATAGTTACTTTATAATTCATTATACTTTTAATGAGAATTTAAAGTCGTATCCTACCCGTTCGGCTAAGGACCCTCCACCGATCAAGGAAGCGATGGGTGAGATTGGACACCCATTAAGTCACCATTTTATAGGCAACAACCTTATACCCCCCTTATAGACCGGCTTCATGAATGAGGCCTAATAACGGTAAGAGTGACATATTCTTATACATATCTGAATAAAAAAAATTATAATAATAGTATAAGTGTTGATTTTTAAACTTTTTAAAAATCTAAGGTTTAATTTGGAATTAAAGTGTAAGACTTTTCAAATTTCAAAACATGAGGGAAAGAATTGAAACTATTCAAAGTCTCTTCAATTTGTAAGTTATGAGTTTTAATGGTTCATAAAAATAAAGACTTTTCATTTTATGAAACCTCTTTGGTTCTTTAATCACAATTTAAAGAAGTGACTTTTGGTTATCCATAACTTGAGGACAAGTTATGGACACCATTATTGCTATTAAGATCATGAATTAAACACACATGGAGGTCACACATAATTCCTATGATCTTCTAATAAATCATAAGAACAGAAATTCATGTCAAGCAATTTCAAGAAATCATATAAACATATACAATACTTGAAAATTGATAAAAGCCATGTAAACTGGGTTAACATAATCATTATCATTTTGAAAAACAGATTTTACAAGTCCAAAACAGATTGGGATAATGATTTTAATCCATTTCCAGCAACAAAACACGAAAATTTGCCCAGCTTGCTCCTACTCATCGAGTGCATTATCCTACTCGACGAGTATGATCAATTTGTTCATGGACTCGGCGAGTCCTCCCCATGAACTCGGCGAGTCCAGTCGTCAGTGAGCAGAATTTTCGATTTTTAAACAGTTTTGCATCAAGTATACAGAAAATAATCCTAGGCTCTGATACCACTGATGGGTTTTGAGCATTCTAACACTTCCTAAATGTACATGCAACCCTAATAACCTTGAATCTATGGTTTCTCTATATACATGCAAATTTCTTTTTCAAGGTTATTTCCTAACTAGCATGGTATGGGGATTACATAAAACATAAAAACTAGTAGAAATACATACCTTGTTGTTGCTTGGATTCCTTCAAGACTTTGTGAGCCTAGCACCACAAATGTTGTGCCTCAAATGCTTCACACAACACCACAAAACTTGGAATAACTTGAGAGAATACTTCTTGCACTCAAAATCGGTTATGCCCTTTCTAGTAACACTAGGTCCCAATTTTGCTAGCCAAAGGGTCCCTTTTATAGTGGTGTCACAATTAGGGTTTCATTATGAAGACCCATAATTGTCATGACTCTTCATTTCTCATGACCCATGGGTTTGTAACTCCCATGGACTATCCATGGAGCTCCAAGTGGTTACATCCACAACCCATAAACCATGGATCATTAACCCACCATAAAAGAATTGATAATTGTCATAATCAACCCTATATATTTAATTAGTCTCACTTTGATCACCAAGTTAATACTAGATTAATACTTGATCAAATACTAATTAAATAATACTATTATTAATATATTAGAACTTATAATATATTAATAATCATAGGTTCCTTATTCTCTCATTTAGTCTATCCAAGTATTGCAATGCCATGCGACCCAAATGGACCATGCCGGGTCGGGTCAAGTTCATACCAAATAAAGTTATGGACTTAGACATTATATCCAACAAGGTTTTGATAAAGTAGGTCTATAGGAAATTATTTTCTAGCTTTCTATCTGTCAGTCATATGTTGCTTCCTCTGCATGATTGGAAGAGATCCGACCTGGATTGAAACATGTGCAACTCTATTTCTACGTACCTATTTATCAATGAAATTCTTTCTATCTGTTAGCCATATGTTGTCCCCTCTGCGTGATCGGAATATCCGAACTGGGACACATCATATGCAATATTCTACCTCTCAATCCCTCCATCCTAGTTACCCATATGGTATCCCCTCTACGTGATTGAAAGAGATCCGACCTGGGACACCACATATGCTTCTATCTCTAAATCTGACTTCCTCCTTAATAATTGTTTACTCACCTAAAGTAAGGAGTCCTTAGAACGTTCTTGATAACTACGGTATATCGGGAAGTGGGGAACACGTTCTAGTGTAAATAAAAGTGAACCATTTAAGAGGTTGCCTATAGATCTCATTGCTTAATTTAAATGGACAACAATACCTGTGGTTGTCGTTAGTTAAATGGTATATTTAGAAAAATTTGTCGATATCCTTCATGTTTAAGTGGACCACAATACCAACAATTGACCAGATCTATTCATGAAAGTGAAGGTACTGATAAACAAGTTTAGGCTGTCTCACAACTTTGATCCCAAATATTTTTCTTTTTGTTAAATTTGTTCATAGTTTTCCTCTATGCACAAATTTAGGGGGAGAATTAAAAAAAATATTCAAAAATCAAACAAAAATCAGAAAAATTCAAAAAACAAACAAAAATCAGAAAATTCAAAATCAAAAAATGGTGTTATCAACTGTTTTTTTCTTGTTCAAGAAAATCAAGAACCCAAAAATATTTTTGTTTATGTTTTATTTTTTTTTTCAAAAAATATGAAAAACCCAAAAATATTGTGTGCTAAATTTTCTTTTAGTTTTGTTTTGTCTTGAAAAGTGAATTGAAGTGAAGATGAAACTCATAGAGTTTGTGTCGAATATTTCTGAGCCAAGGTTTCATCTGTGATCATCGAAGAATTGTCATTCGAAGGAGCAAGAAATGAAGATTATTCTTTCAACATTGAATCCTTCAACCCCAGAAGCAAGGTGAAATTGTTCTTGAAGATTATGTGACAGATTACATTGAAGTCTCCTCAATCATTCTGCTGCTATCTTGAACCTGCTGAAGTGATCCATAAGATTTGTTCTCTCTGATGTTCTCTCAGAAGATTCTCAAGCTGTAAGCGCTATCTTTCAAGAATCAGTACATCAAGCCTACTCACCCAATGTGCGCTCAATGCCAAATTCTGAATAAAAGCTCAAGTGCTCAAGATGAAGTCATTCATTGAAGATTCATCAAGTTCATCTTGAAGTTCTGATGAATTTGAAGATAAATGTTGAAGGCAAGCTTACAATGAAGATGAACAAGAAAGCCTGCTACTTTTTAGGGGGGAGCTTGTTGGGTCATTTAAGAAAAGAAAGCTATAAACCAAGGGGGGAGATTGTTGGGTCAAAAATATGGTTTATACTTTACTTTTCTAGGCATTTATAGTTTTTGGTCATGTAATATTTTTGTAGTTGTATTTACGGCCAAAAGGGTGTTTATGGCTGTAAACCCATTTATGGACCATGTTCCCAATATATATATATATATATATATATATATATATATATATATATATATATATATATATATATATATATATATATATATATATATATATAGGTGTTAGGTGGTTGAGGAAGGATTGATGAGCAGAAAAAGAGTGTACGACCAAAAGAGTGAGAAAGTGAATCTTGTGTAAGGAACTTCATTCTAATCAATTCAAACAAGATTCACATTATTCTTCTTCTCCTTCTCTTCTATTTTGATCTGGCATCATCTATTTGATTGGGATTCCACACCATCAAACAGATCTGATTGATACACAAGCAAATTAGGGACTTACAGTTCTCAATTATTTGCATAACAACCTGGAAGCAATGGTAGGCCATGTGCTGCCAGGTGGCAAGAAATTAAGATTAAAACAATTTCAGTCCATATGAGTTTGGTTTTCTCACTAACCATGTCTTATGATTATGGTTATGACAAATTCACATGGATAGGAACACTTACGCCATAGAAACTCTAAGTGTCATAAGGTTTCTCTACGATTCATGAAAATGATGGTGAGGAAACTCTTTCACTAAGTAGATATTCAGTAGATAGCAATTATGTTATTTTCAATCTCAAAGTCATTAGTGGAGCGCGTATGGTTAACCAGCACACTAAAATAGACTTGTGAGAAATGACAAAGGTCTAAACAATTAAGACTATAATTACAACATCCCTTTTCATAGTTCTAAAATTGTTTAGACATACATGTGAGCTATCTAAGGAAAGGTGTATGATTTTGATAAAGTCTTATCAAAGCATCTCGTATCAGAAAACTAAACTTCGATAAGAAAGTCAATAAAGTATTGATTTCTAGAAGTCCAGCTAATTTCTGGGTACATGTCAAAGCTAGTGGGAGAATAAAGTCTTATGCTAGTTAAATTATAATTATCATGTTAGTGGGAGCATGATTATTATGTTTTGTGTTGCAAGTTAGCAATGTTAATTATAGAAAACAAAAGTTTCAATTCTCTTTGAAAAGTTATTTTGCTATAATTAAGGGAGAGGATTTTATACTTCATTCCAATTCTACAAGCTTAGATTGAGATTCTAATCAACATTAGTCAAAGATATATATGAATGTTATGTTGGAATGGTTCAACATAAGGAAATGCTATATATGTTGCATTCTAAAAATTCGATTATGATTACGACATCCCTCTTCATAGTTCAAATTGTGAGAACATGGCAATTAAAAATTGTCTAGCATGAATCGTGTCCCATATGCTTCGGGTATAGGATCGATTACATCCATTCTAAATTTTCCAAATGCTTATGGAATTAAGAGGGAAAAAGGAATAGAACTGGATATGACTAAAATGATTAAATAATTGTCGAGGACCATCTGAGGTTTACGAAAGATTGGTTACTCGTGGACAATTGGAAGTATAAGGTAAACTTTAGAAAGGACCATATTGACATATTTTGAAAAGAGGTAACTCTTGTTTAGAAGTGATAGTAATAATGGTAATATGGAATTGTTTTCATAGGTGGAAGTTATTCTCTAAATCTGTGTAAGATTAGAATGCAAAGAAGGATGTTCAAAGGAATGTACTTTGAATATGAGACTTCGTTTCCATGGAATTGATCTCCATTGGAACACTTTGTAATTTATGTTGCCAAGTATTTATGACTTTTGTGCATAGTCATTACAAGAGAATCATTGCATATAAGTTTAGAATCTAACATATTACAGTAAATGGTAAGAGTTTGGTATTCTTACATTTACAAAAGGGATTCGGATTATGAAATGAGCACCATTGGAGTCGTGTTCAATTGACCTATTTCACAAAATAAAAGACCATAGGTAAACATAGTGTGCATGCTTGGAGCATAGCATGACTATTGTTTTAATTCAAGTATTAAGTTAATAATTCGAAACATTACATGAATAATGAGTAATCAACATGGTGCTTTGATATAAGGTGTTTTTTATTTACTCTCAAAGTGTTGGGGCCCTATAGGATTAGTATTATTCTTATGTTTCACTTTGCATGTTTTGACTTCCAAAATAATTATTTTATTCAAACTCTCCACAATTGGTCATATGTTGGAATTAGGTATTGAATTAAAACTTTCATGAATCTGGCTTGTAAGATTTATCTAAGGTGCATTAGACAAAAAAATGGTTGCTGCAACATTCATGAGTGCATATAAGTTATGAGTATTCGATTAAACCCATGCTAATTTGAATCACTTCATGGATTTTATCATGAGTGAATCATGAGACGATAATAACTTATATTCTTCAAACCTAGAGATATGAGTTGTTGAGTATGAGTTGGTTATACATTGATTGTACGAAAACACATCAGTAACTTGATGTTATAAAATGTGCCTTTGTGTATCATTCAAAAAGTAGTTAGTACAAGCATATGAGTCGAAGTTTATCCATTCCTTTTACCTTATAAGGATAAAAGCGATATCTGTGGGCCCCTCGATGATTTAGTGATGACACCCCTAAGTGCTTGGCCAAGCCTGGACTGATTTGATTTGTTCAATTAGGCAGTTGTCATAAATTGAAAATCAGGAAACAACAAATGGACCTAGATAATGATTATAATCCATGTCTCAGTCCATATGATATGTAGAATGGAGGTATATAGGATCACTTATCTAATGGACGTGTCATTTGAATTGTTCAGAGTTCGACAATGGTTTTAAGAGCTACGATTGCTAGACGGGTTATGAAGTCGTACTTGAAATAATAGTTTTAGACTTATCCAAGTGGGAGACGGTTGGATTAGATGTCTAAGCCCATAACTTTTATTGGTATATACTTGACCCGAGAGTAGCATGGTCCATTTTGGTTGCATATCATCAAGACAATTTGTTAGGATGGACTCTTGAGAGAAGGTTATATATTATTTATTAATATATTATAAGCACTAATAGTTTAATATGAAATCATATGGTTTTAATTAGTATTGAACAAAAATTAATTTGGAATTGATTTAGTGATCAAAAAGAGACTAATTAAATATATAGGGACTAATTATGTTAATTAGTTATATTTATAAGTGTTGGGCTTATGATCCATGTTGGACCAAGTTTATGTATTGATACATTAAGAGTTGGACCACATGAACCATGGATCATAAAACCCATGGGTATGGGTTTGGGTTGACGCATGACTCTTCGAATTCAACACATATAAATACAGATATGATGACCTAAAAACCACCAACCCTAGTGTTTGTGGGTGCATGTTCTCTCTCAAGTCCTACCTTTGTCCTTGATGTGTTGTGATTCCACTTGAGGCTTCCACACTATTGGGGCTAAGCTCTTAAGGCCAAATGCATCAAGACTTCCAGCCATATGAAAAGGTAAGTTACACTAACTAGTATCTTGTGTAGTTTACATCTTTGTATGCTAGTTATAGGCTTAATACCTTGGAAACACCTTTGCATGTATAATTAGTGAAAACATAGATCCAAGCTATTTAGGGTTGCATGAACACCTTAGGCGTGTTAGAATGCTCAAAATCCAACAATAAAGACCATTGTTAGGTGCGATATAAACTATACAAGAGGGGTATGTAGTTGAGATGGGATTTGTTCCTCTTACGTGTTGAGAGTTAGACATGAAATGCGCATTACGCAATATTGAACACCAAATGAGACTGATTACGATTCAAGTCCCATGTTTAACATGATGTGTCACACCCCCAAACCAGAACGGCGGAAACGTTCGGGGGCGGAGGACGTCATATTCAGTATCATAACAGTTCATAGAAAGGAAAGTACACACCACCATATATATTAAAGTTTCCAAGATGTTTACATAATTGTATTCTTTACATGTTCAAAAGATAAATACATAAACATCATTCAAAAGAAGTAATTAACGCCAGCGCGTTAATCCCAAAAGTTGATTCCCAAACCTGCTTAGCGGTTCCCTGAGAATACAAGTTAATTCAAAGAAAAAGTGTCAACAATTAAGTTGGTGAGTTCATAAGTAGTTTTGAAAAATTGGATGCCATTCCAAAATGGGTGTATGTTTTACAGAAAACGTAGCATTTCAAATGTAAAGAGTTGTGATTTGTTGTGTTGAAAGTGAATGTATTAGATCCAGAGAATCCCATATTTTCCCTAATGGTTGAGATACGAGTTGTTGTGTTTTCCAAGAAAAACCCTTATTTTCTTATAAAAGTATGAAATGCATATGAATGTTCGTGTTATAAGTTGTAAATAATTGCACCAGGAAAATCCCTTATTTTCCTATTAGTTGTTTGGTTTGTATGCAGGAAAAACCCTTATGTTCCTATTAGTTGCTTGGTTTGTATGCAGGAAAAACCCTTATTTTCCTATTAGTTGCTTGGTTTGTATGCAGGAAAAACCCTTATTTTCCTAACATAAATGGCAGTCTCTAAGACCGAAAATCGCAAGAAACTGACGTTCTCAAAAGTTGTGTCATAGTTTTATATAATAAAGCTATACGAAGATCGCATTTGTTAGATGAAGAATAGTTTTAATAGCTACTCGTTCATAAAAGCATAATACCATAATAATTGTATACCCGATGAGTTTTATAACCATACTAAACATAATATGCCTGTAACGACGTTCTTCAGGCGTCGCAGCGTTATGACAACTGTCACCCCAAAAGACGGACTGTAGCTAACAGTCAGGGCGCGGGATCATGACTTCCCGTATAGATCTATACACATTTGACACGTTCTCCGAACGGGAGACTCTGGTTATAGACAGGACTTGCAGCATTACTTTGTTATAAAGAAAAGTAACGTTTGAAGATATACACGTCTCATGGATTCTCAACTAAGTCGGTATTAAAGTGATAGTTTTGTATGAAAAGTTTATCCTTTTTCACAATGTTTGACAAAGCAAAATCATAAGTTTTTAGAATGTATAAAACGACTTAACAATGAAAGGTACTTTGAAATCATTATATACTTTGTATAATGTCTAATGCACGCAAAGTATGACAAGAGTTTTCCATAATAGTAATGAGTTTCAAGTGATTTATTTGATAAAACAAGTGAAGTGAAACTTTAAAAAATACACGATAATAACCGTATGTTTAGTTGTATTCCCCCCCTAAAAGAGTATAAAAGGATTAAAATGTATTTAAAGTGTGTTTGAAAGGGGTATGAACTCACTTGAAAGCTTGAAGATAGCAAGATGGAAAACCGGGCAGAGTTTCGTCTCGGGAAATGGATTTTTCTCAGAAATCTCGGGATTCCTCGGGAGTAAAATCGACCTTTAGGACTTGCACAAAATGACCAGGGCTTCGGGGTAGTGCGAGCACGGAAAACGAGGTAAAACTTAAGAAAAAGGAGAGAGAATGGGGCATTTTCCCGGGAACCCTCGCATGCTATTTATAGGGGGGCCTGAAAGGCCTCGTACGTGGGGCGTACACTCGTACGCAGTGTGTATGCGTACGTCATGCGTGACCGAAGCCTCGACTGCCTCGGCCTCGGATGGGACGGCTCAGGCAGTCGGGTCGGATGGGACAGCGGGTCGGACGGGCGGGTCGGATGCCTCGCATAGGGCGACGTGGACGGTTTGAGGCCAAGTTCCTCGAGTACACGGGGCGTACAGGGGTACGCAGCGCGTACCTCGGATGAGGACGCTGACTCCCCTTCGGATAATACCGAAGTTTTAATAAAAATTATATATAAATTATTTATCAAACTTCAAAAATTCATATCTCCTTCATACGAACTCCGTTTTTGACGTTCTTTATATCCCCGCGAAGGTGAGACTACGATCTACAACTTTCATTTAGATTCCGTTGGCAAATTCGGGAATTATTTTTATTATTTATTTATTAAAATGACGTGATTAAGGAATTTCTTTAAAAATTCATAACTTATTCATACGATGTCCGATTTGAGCGTTCTTTTTATGCATGTTTGTAGTTTAATGATATCTACGACTTTCATTTAGACACCTAAGGTCGAAAAGTGTTTTATTGAAACTTTGCGTTTTTACGCAACTTCGTATTACCGGTCTTTGTCGGAAAACTTAGAATGATCATAACTTCTTCGTTATAACTCGAATTTTTGTGTCATTTATATGTTTGGAAACCTTAAGACGATACCTACCACATAGTGTACTCCAAATAGAGTTTTTGAATACTTCATTTTTCGATGATATTCTAATTCCTTTCTCAAAGAGGTTACAGGACTCGATTTTTACTGACTTGAAATAACGGGTTGTTACATCATCCCCCCGTTAGAGGGAATTTCGTCCCGAAATTTTAATACAAAAGAAGAGTCTTAGGGGCTGGGGAAGAGATGTGGATACTTCTGTTGCATTTGATCTTCTCGTTTCCACGTGAACTCAGGTCCCCTCTTAGCATTCCATCGGACCTTTACTATTGGAATGCGACTCTGTTTAGTTCGTTTAACTTCCCTATCCATGATCTCGACGGGTTCTTCCACAAAGTTAAGATTTTCATGTAGTTCGATCTCATCGAGTGGAATTACAAGTGTTTCGTCGGACAAACACTTCTTCAGGTTTGATACGTGGAATACTGGATGTACTTTGTTAAGCTCTATTGGAAGTCGGAGTTTGTAGGCTACTGGACCAACCCTTGAAATGATTTCGAAGGGTCCAATGTACCTAGGATTTAGCTTCCCACGCTTTCCAAAGCGTATCATTCCCTTCCAGGGTGAGACCTTCAGTAGTACCCGATCGCCAATCTGAAATTCCAAGGGTTTACGTCTTTTGTCGGTATAGCTCTTTTGCCTAACCCTCGAGGATTTCAGTCATTCTCGTATTTGCACGATCTTTTCAGTAGTTTCTCTGATGATCTCTGGACCAGTGAGGGTGCTATCAGGGACTAGACCTTTTGCTAGTTGTGTGTCGCCCACTTCCATCCAGCACAGAGGTGATCTGCACTTACGGCCGTAAAGGGCTTCAAATGGAGCAGTATTGATACTAGTATGATAACTATTGTTATAAGAGAACTCAACTAAAGGTAAGTGAACATCCCATGCTTTACCAAAGTCGATTACACATGCTCGTAACATGTCTTCCAAGGTTTGGATCGTTCTTTCGCTCTGTCCGTCAGTTTGGGAGTGATAGGCTGTACTCATGTCCAATCTTGTTCCCATGGATTTTTGCAATGATTGCCAGAATCTAGACATGAATCTGTTGTCTCTATCCGAGATGATAGACATTGGCACTCCATGGAGTCGTACGATCTCTCGGATGTAGATTCTCGATAGCTTTTCCATTTTATCAGTTTCTTTGATCGGTAGGAAATGAGCGGACTTGGTTAATCTATCGACGATTACCCAAATAGTATCTTGGCCACCCTGAGTTTTGGGTTTGACTTGTTGTAAGCGTGGTTTTTCTAAATGATCTATTGAGGGATACTACGGGAAAGTTGTAAAGATTCCTCACATGAGTACTTCGGGGTTTTGAAAGTAGAAACCAATTGGTGTTTGTGTCGGGTTTTTCATTATAAATCGATCGAGTTCCGTTAGTCGATGGTTAAGGTGAAAGGGTCTTTTATAACACATGGAACTGGTATGGGTAGGGCTACACCAATCCACGTCGAATGCTGATGTCGGTACTTCTCATTGTAAGATGTTTGTTAGTGAAATAGTGCATTCTATGTGTGTGTTTTCAGTGCTTTTTAGTCTATCTCCATTATTACTACTATGAAAGTTTTGTTTAATGGTTGGGGTGTTTGTTCGAGTAGATTTGTTTTTTTAAACTTGTGACTCACGGAACTCCTCTACGTCCCTACTATCAAATGGAATGTACGTAACTAAGTTATCAACGAGAAATGTACCCAGAATAACCGTGGGGTCTGCAATAGCCTCCTCTTGGCCCATTGCGACTACTCGGCCTCCTCCACCAGCATTCATGATGTTTGACTCCAGGTAGTCCCTTCGGAAGTGTCCCGCTACTCCGCACTCATAACAAGCACAGTCTACTCCTATATTTGTGGCTGGAGTAGTTGGTTGGGCTAGTTCTCTGCAGTAGCGGATGGTGTGCCCTTTTCTATTACACCTAACGCAATGCATTTCACGGCAGGGTTTGTGATGATGAAAGTTGCATCGGTTGCTCTTAGGCTGGTTTCTGTTGTACGACCTTTTGGGTGTAGGAGTATGGTTACTCATGAATAAAGGGAAAAGGATAGGTACTTTTGTTCTATCTGTCTTCCTTGTCCCAATTGACAGAAAGGGCATGCGTTGGGCTTTTAAGTTTATTTGCATGGCATCACGATCACTCGTAGTCTTGGGAAGTCTCCGTTCTGGAGTTCATAGTAGAAACCATACCAGGTTCGTCAATCATAGTCTCAGGTATATGAGCCGTATATAAATAGGCTTGAAACTGTGGGTCTTTGGATTGAACTTGACGTACTACACGTGTGGTACTTCGGGGCGGTTTGTTGAATTTTTCTTCAGAAAGGATGAGAAACAATAAGTGCTCTATGCACGAGTACTTTGGTATTCTGGAATGACGGCTTTGCTAGAAAGAGAATTTCGGAGGAAGGGATGGACGTATGAAGCTGTTTTTGTGAGGATCAAATTGAATCAAGTCATATTATAATGTCAGAATCATAAGGAAACTTAAAGACATTAGATTTGAACGTAAGATGTTTACAGACAAAACATAACCGTGCAACCATCAACAGAGTTATAGCACTTTAGACTACTATAAGACTATTGCTGCGAATAAGGTATACTACAAAAGGTAAGTATACGCAGTACGAGCATCCCTATACCGACGGGATCCCGCAAGAGATAAGACTCTAGTTGCACTAGTTTTAAACATGTTTTAAAAAGACATACATAATACTGACGATTGGAAGTGAACGTATACTATAGTAGGTTCTTTCGTTGCTTCTTTCCATTCTGAGGTCAAACTCCTCCGGATTCGCCGTCGTCCTTCTCTGTTGGACAGTCCCTCTTGAAGTGTCCCATTACGCCGCATAGATGGCGTATTCGAGAGATTTCGACATTGGTGTTTGAGGTAATGTGTTGGGTCCGAGTCCAGCAGAAATTGGTAGTATGTCCGTTCTTGTTGCATTTAAAGCAGTGTAACGGACAACAACTACCTAGATGATGGAAGCCGCACTTATTGCATTTCGGTAGGTTTCCAGCATACTGCCTAGCTGGTGTAGGGACAATTGGGATACCAGAAGGGGTGGTAGTAGGATGTACAGATGTCGTGGCTGCGAAGGTTGCCACATGTTGTCGTCTTTTGCTCATCCCTTGGGGTGATTTTCCTTTAGCTTTAGCCCAGAGCTTTCGTTTGTTATTCTTGGGCTTGGGATTCGGGGTTTCGTGGTAATTTGTTGCCCGTTGAGGTATTTGATTGTTACTTGGATTGGAGTTATTGTTAACAATCCCACTAACATTCGCGCTGTTAGCGTTAAGGTGGGTCAGAACAGCTGATACGGCAGCCGAGACTGCAGCTTGAAAGGTAGCTGCATCAATCTGAAGAGTTGGTGTTTGGTTGATGGGTTGATCGTTTTTCTTTGGCGACATGATTCTGATAAGGAAATAACAAGAAGAACTATAAGTTTTAATGATTCGAAAGTCGCACATTAGTGTTTTGTTATATCAGAAGTTTGGTTTACCCCTGAATAGGGTTTTGAGTTCGACTTATAAGGAGAGTAGATAAACTCATGAATTGGAGAGGTATGCAAAGGGTTTAATAAAGGAAATACATCATATTATAAAACATGGTGCATTACATTTTGTAGTTAGGAAAATTTGACCTATCTAAAGGTCTCCGATTACGAGGTTAAGAAAAGTAAGGACTTTATCCGAGGTCTTATGCTATGACAAAATTTTGAAAGTCAGACAAGTATTATTTGTTACATGAGCTGGCTACATGGGTCTTAGATTCTGCCAACTGACGCTCCATCTCGAGCATACGTTGTTCATGTCTTGCCTGGCGTGCCCGAAGTTCTATCACTTTGGTTGGAGTTGCCGCTAGCTCTCTCTGCAACGCTTCATTTCGATTTACGATTCTCTCGTGAGCTAATCCTAACTGTCGGATGCGAACTGTGTTGACTCCAGTGTTCGCATCATTTTCCTCAGTTCGATGGATGGTCGTCCGTCCTTGTTCATCAATGTGAGAAATCCGACGAACCAATATAGGAAGGGATCTGTCTGTTTAGCTCCCCTCGCTTAGGTTGTAGAAGCTTCGGTCTCCGTTGAATGGAAGGGGTTGATCCTATTCGCGGCTCCACCTATTCAGGTTAGTTGTCTAAAGGGGCGTCGAGCCATGAAATTCCGGTCGAGGATTAGGATTTTGAATTGGAGCCGTTAAGGGTAGGTTATTGTTCTCTGGATCTAAGTCTGATTCTTCTTGCATTCCTTCCTCAGGATCATTCTCTATCCCTTCTCCATTACCTTGGTTGGGGTAGTAGGGGTCATTGGGGTGATGGAATCCTGCCATTGAGTCTGTACGAGAATAGGGTTAAGAATCGACTATAAGCTAAAGCACGTGGAATTTACTCTTAAGTTTAAGGGTTGAAGGCACTCAAATACTCCCTTAGTATTCTTTAACGATATGCTTTTGGTAAGTTTTAAATTTGTTGTCCATTACAAGCACTCCTTGGCATACGTTAGTCGGCCCTTGGACAAATATAGTTGATCAGGCTACATTCATCCCAGTTCCGATTACATGTCCCAAGGCATACCTGCAGTGCACAACTTATATATAATACTTCTATATTGTTTTAATTATGATACTGACCATGTTATTAATATGAAATGAATGCATTCCTAATTTACAAAAACTAAATAAATTTAATTTTAAAAGTATGACTCTTACTCAGAGTGTTTTTGCCAAGTTGCGTTTATAGTTGTATACCAAAAATGGTTTTGATATACTTAATTCACTATAAACAATGCTCTGATACCAATCTGTCACACCCCCAAACCAGAACGGCGGAAACGTTCGGGGGCGGAGGACGTCATATTCAGTATCATAACAGTTCATAGAAAGGAAAGTACACACCACCATATATATTAAAGTTTCCAAGATGTTTACATAATTGTATTCATTACATGTTCAAAAGATAAATACATAAACATCATTCAAAAGAAGTATTTAACGCCAGCGCGTTAATCCCAAAAGTTGATTCCCAAACCTGCTTAGCGGTTCCCTGAGAATACAAGTTAATTCAAAGAAAAAGTGTCAACAATTAAGTTGGTGAGTTCATAAGTAGTTTAGAAAAATTGGATGCCATTCCAAAATGGGTGTATGTTTTCCAGAACACGTAGCATTTCAAATGTAAAGAGTTGTGATTTGTTGTGTTGAAAGTGAATGTATTAGATCCAGAGAATCCCATATTTTCCCTAATGGTTGAGATACGAGTTGTTGTGTTTTCCAAGGAAAACCCTTATTTTCTTATAAAAGTATGAAATGCATATGAATGTTCGTGTTATAAGTTGTAAATAATTGCACCAGGAAAATCCTTTATTTTCCTATTAGTTGTTTGGTTTGTATGCAGGAAAAACCCTTATTTTCCTATTAGTTGCTTGGTTTGTATGCAGGAAAAACCCTTATTTTCCTAACATAAATGGCAGTCTCTAAGACCGAAAATCGCAAGAAACTGACGTTCTCAAAAGTTGTGTCATAGTTTTATATAATAAAGCTATACGAAGATCGCATTTGTTAGATGAAGAATAGTTTTAATAGCTACTCGTTCATAAAAGCATAATACCATAATAATTGTATACCCGATGAGTTTTATAACCATACTAAACATAATATGCCTGTAACGACGTTCTTCAGGCGTCGCAGCGTTATGACAACTGTCACCCCAAAAGACGGACTGTAGCTAACAGTCAGGGCGCGGGATCATGACTTCCCGTATAGATTTATACACATTTGACACGTTCTCCGAACGGGAGACTCTGGTTATAGACAGGACTTGCAGCATTACTTTGTTATAAAGAAAAGTAACGTTTGAAGATATACACGTCTCATGGATTCTCAACTAAGTCGGTATTAAAGTGATAGTTTTGTATGAAAAGTTTATCCTTTTTCACAATGTTTGACAAAGCAAAATCATAAGTTTTTAGAATGTATAAAACGACTTAACAATGAAAGGTACTTTGAAATCATTATATACTTTGTATAATGTTTAATGCACGCAAAGTATGACAAGAGTTTTCCATAATAGTAATGAGTTTCAAGTGATTTATTTGATAAAACAAGTGAAGTGAAACTTTATAAAATACACGATAATAACCGTATGTTTACTTGTATTCCCCCCCTAAAAGAGTATAAAAGCATTAAAATGTATTTAAAGTGTGTTTGAAAGGGGTATGAACTCACTTGAAAGCTTGAAGATAGCAAGATGGAAAACCGGGCAGAGTTTTGTCTCGGGCAGAGTTTGAAAGGGGTATGAACTCACTTTAGGACTTGCACAAAATGACCAGGGCTTCGGGGTAGTGCGAGCACGGAAAACGAGGTAAAACTTAAGAAAAAGGAGAGAGAATGGGGCATTTTCCCGGGAACCCTCGCGTGCTATTTATAGGGGGGCCTGAGAGGCCTAGTACGTGGGGCGTACACTCGTACGCAGCGTGTATGCGTACGTCATGCGTGACCGAAGCCTCGACTGCCTCGGCCTCGGATGGGACGGCTCAGGCAGTCGGGTCGGATGGGACGGCGGGTCGGATGCCTCGCATAGGGCGACGTGGACGGTTTGAGGCCAAGTTCCTCGGGTATGCGGGGCGTACAGGGGTAAGCAGCGCGTACCTCGGATGAGGACGCTGACTCCCTTCGGATAATACCGAAGTTTTAATAAAAATTATATATAAATTATTTATCAAACTTCGAAAATTCATATCTCCTTCATACGAACTCCGTTTTTGACGTTCTTTATATCCCCGCGAAGGTGAGACTATGATCTACAACTTTCATTTAGATTCCGTTGGCAAATTCGGGAATTATTTTTATTATTTATTTATTAAAATGACGTGATTAAGGAATTTCTTTAAAAATTCATAACTTATTCATACGATGTCCGATTTGAGCGTTCTTTTTATGCATGTTTGTAGTTTAATGATATCTAAGACTTTCATTTAGACACCTAAGGTCGAAAAGTGTTTTATTGAAACTTTGCGTTTTTATGCAACTTCGTATTACCGGTCTTTGTCGGAAAACTTAGAATGATCATAACTTCTTCGTTATAACTCGAATTTTTGTGTCATTTATATGTTTGGAAACCTTAAGACGATACCTACCACATAGTGTACTCCAAATAGAGTTTTTGAATACTTCATTTTTCGATGATATTCTAATTCCTTTCTCAAAGAGGTTACAGGACTTGATTTTTACTGACTTGAAATAACGGGTTGTTACATGATGTATATAACAAAGGGCTAATGATAAAAACTTAGCTTATAAATCAATTGCAGCTTTGAGCTTCTGGGAATTTAATGTTGATAGAATGGAAAAAAGTCATATATTAATATGGATATTGAAATGTTTCTAGATGTTCACCCTATCTATATCAATCTATAATGAGTATTGTGAAAGTGAGGGATTTAAAGATCTTTATTGTAACAACCTGAAATTTCCGTATCATCTCTTGTAACTCTTTCGTAGTACAATTCACGCAACCAATCGCCGTTTCCAAATTCGATTTCCGATCTTCCGTTTAATTAAGTCATTAACTTGTACGTATTTAAAAATGACTTAATGGGTGTCTTAATACATTTAGAAATCATTTTAACACCCAACTTTAGTGATCGGAATATTTCTTGAAATTTACCGTATCGAGTTACGGCAACTCAATCGGGTACGACCAAAAGCCTCGTCTAACGCCGGTATCGGGTAGAATTCCACCGTGTCCAAAACTTAGACACTATATAATGTGTCTTAAGCCTCCATTTGAAGCCTTTGGCCATTTTCTCATTGAATACTCCCAACCTCTCTCCTCATCCAAAATCAAAGGTCCAAAACAAAGATTTAAGGCTTCCAATCAAAGAGGTAACACCCCTAACTTGTTATTCAACCTCTTTAGCCTTCAAATTGGTGTTTAAATTATGTTTTAGGACCAATAACATGAGTTTACGGCCAAGGAACAAGCTTGGGCCGTAAACTCCTAAAGATGGGGTTTTTGAGCCAAATTACCCTTCCAAATCATAGTTGGGACTTAGATATGACCTTAAGGCTTGCTAATCTAGAATTGGAACACTTTAAACATGAATTTTGGGGGACAAAAGTGAGTTTACAGCCAAGGCACATTCTTGGGCCGTAAACTCCTCTTAAATGGGGATTTAGTGCCTTAAATCATGTCCAAATGCCTTGAAACTCAACCAATGGCCTTGTGGTAAAATCTAGATGCATCTAAAAATAGTTTAAGGGTTTGAAACACATCAAAAATGTCATTTATAGGAGTTTACGGCCTAGGAACATACCCTAGGCCATAAACTCATAAAATCTTGTTAATGATGCATCAAATACACTTAAATGGCTTGCATGAATTTCTAGAATCACATGTGATTGTTTTTTTAGCATCAAAAACTAACTTTTCATGGGTATAAGAGAGTTTACAGCCTTAGAACATGCCTCTAGGCCGTAAACTCCTAAAAGTATGTTAAATGATGTTCTAAATTCATAACAAGGCTTGGAAAATTAACTAGAATCACATGTGATTGTCCTTTGCAGTTCAAATCAAATTTTCTTGTCCATGGGTGAGTTTACGGCCGTAAACACTTATGGTGTGGCCGTAAACTCCCTTTTAAGTGTTATAATTTCATTCAATCAATTCCAAGGCATTTTAGAAATCCATTCCAACAATCCCCATGTCCATTTAAGCCATTAAACACTCAAAATCACACCCAAATGAGTTTACGGCCGTAAACTCATGTATGTGTGTGTTCTATGGCTGTAAACTCCTTAAAATGGTTACTCTTAGGGAGTAAATTCAAGTCCCAAGTCCCTAGTGCCGTTACACGTCTGAAGATGTCACCCGGGTCACTCCAAAGGCTCGTTTTGAGGTGTTTAACCTCGTTGGAGTGTAATGTTCCATATGATTAGTGAATGTATCCCTAATTGTATATATATATGGACATTATTTCATTTTACATAGGGACATCGCGAGTAATCAAACCCTGAACCAATGTCTAGTATCCAAAACCAACACATTTCCGAGTCCGGTGAGTTCATACCCCTACCCTTTTTCACTGTTTTCACTGTTTTCAGGGGGGAACACAAGCAAAGTACAAGGGAATTCTTGTACTTAAAACATGTTTTCAAATGTGTGTTTCATATTTCATATGCTTTTATAACTGATTACCACAACTGATAATCATTTGAACATGCAGATCACGTAACATATATTTGTGAAATAGGTCTTTAAACTGTTATGTTTTACATATATTTCACAAATGGATTTCCATATTTTATCAGTTAAAAGCATAAAATTAAACATTTGAATAATACTTGTACACTGTTTTGTCCTTGGTAACACTCCACACATATACGCGAGTGGAGGACTATCATATTATTACTAGTAAATTTGTTAATCCTGTATGATTGGAGACACGTCCTCGGCGAACACTCCACCGAGATACGCGAGTGGAGGACTACACCCGTAACCAGAATCTCTGGTATTTAGAGAGTGTGACTTGAGTGTATAGATCTATACGGGGCTGACTACCCCACACCTGGCTGCTAGCTACAGCCGAACCGAAATGGTTCAAGGGTGACGAAAGTCATAAGTATGTGGATTACTTATTGCCACATGTGGACTACTTATTTCCACAGGTTTCAGTCTATTGTATGGTTATGGAACTCGCAATTAGGATAACAGAGATTTATTCATAGTAATAATGAACCACTTTATACATCTTTTACATCTTTCACGTACTGTAACTAACATTCAGGAAAGTACGGGACTTTCCTGGGTAAAACATGGAACCTAATCATGTTTACATCTTTTACATCTTTAACATCGTTCACATTAGAAACCAACATGAAGGAAAGCATGGGGCTTTCGTGGGTAACACTTACATAACTAGAAAGAGTAACAAACTTGATAACATTACATCCTTTACAATTGGTAACATACAATAAGGAAAGTATGGGACTTTCCTGTTATTACGTGATAGGCAAACAAAACAGTTTAACAAGTCAAATAATCAACTATACATTTTCACATGAGCATACATGTTTTCAGTGTACAAACTTACTATAATTTACATTTGTGAAACAACAATTAACTTTTAAGAAAATACGGGATTTTCTTGGTATACATAAAATTTCAGAAACAGAAAGGAAACTTGAACATTTTCACAAACAAAAACCGCTTATGAACTCACCAGCGTTATGCTGATTTTTAAACCGCTTGTGTTCTCAGGTCAGCGTTAGAACAGGTACCCAAAGATCCTTTTTGCTTGAAGACGGAGTACATGAAGATCCGTTTCATTTTTTTATATATACTATGTATTACAACTGTACAAACTTTACTTTTGAAACAACTATAAAACTTTTCTTATGTAATGTAATGGTTGCTTTACTTTACTTACTATGTGCATTGGATTTGATACTCAACGTGGAGTCAACCCCGGAGATGTTTCCGCCTTCGATTTTCGGGGTGTGACATTTATGCTCATTAATATTATATGATCATATAGCAAGATAATATATGATCCTAAAGGGGCACACTAACAACAAATTGATGTTAATATATTTTTATAAGAATTTGATCCTTAATAAATATTTATATTTCTTGAAATTAATTGGAAAATAATTATTTTATGAAAATAATAATATTTATAGTAAGTATAATATAAATCATACGGAATGATTTATAAAACTTATATGTATTATATAAATTAAAAGGTGATTTAATTTTTGGAAAAGTTTAACAAGTTTTATAAAAGAATGAAACAGTGTTGCACACTCTTTTCTCTTTTTGTTTTCGTCCAAATGCCAAGGACACACTCCAAATTGTATAGGTTGTTGTTGATTTCCTAGCTTGTCTTGCTAGTTAATGTCATACCATGCCTCCTTACTTGTGTTAGATTGAGAGTATGGGTGTAAAAGTAGTTAAAGACTTTTTCCAAGTATATAAGCGATGAGATGGGGCTTTTTTTAGTTGCTTCTTGCTCTTATAAAATCGCCCATGCTCTCTCTCTCCCCTCTCTCTCTCTTTCTCTCTCTCTCTCTCTCTCTATATATATATATATATATATATATATATATATATATATATATATATATATATATATATATATATATATATATATATATACATACATATCTTAAACTGTTAAGAAACTAGAAGACAATTTGATACTTGCAAACTCTCTTTTTAGTCATTACATAGGTTTTGACATAAATCTTAATAGTGTTCTTATTGTTACGAGAATCCAAGACTAGCATCCATGTCAAGTTGAAGTAGTGTTGGTGTTTCTACTTTGGTGGAGTTCTACATCTACATTCTTCAATAACATCTAACCTCCCAAGAGGATCAAACTCTTCAAAGGTCGTATTATTTTTATTCCTATGGTTATAATAATCTTTCCGTGATTTGCAAAATGATCCCTGGTGGGTTAAAATAGTTTTAAGTTTATTCACAATTTTAAAGCTTCCATTATCATTCTAGTGTTTTTTTTGGAGATCACTGTTATGTATGATAGGGGAGGCTAGTGGATCTAACCGATTGGTCAGAAGCAGAGATTTAAAAGCAATCGGTATTGTGGTAGCAACATTGGTGGCAACCGGTTCCTCAATTGCCTGATTATTGGCAGCTGGTGCCTATTGTCATATAAATATTGAAAAATACAATGCAAGGGGATGTTGATGCCTTTCATTGTTAGATACATGATTAGTGGAAGAAATATGATGTAAATCTTAATTAAGAGACTCGACTATGTGTTATACCTTTTACAACTACAAATACCAGTGTCACACCCCCAGCCGAGGCGGTGGAACATGTCGGGCAGTGTGACTAAGATCATGGATCACATATAAACTGAATATATAGAACAAGTACAACAATAAAATAAAATAACATTCATATTCCATCTTGAAGTTTGAATACATGGTTCGTACAGATAATAGTATAATATATAAATTGCCTTAAACAGGTAGGCCAACATAATAAAAATAGTAAACTAAATTTCCTGAGATCACTGATTATCCTTCTTTATAAGTAAACAATATTTAAATAAGTTTTGAAAAATTCAAACAATGTCTTAACATAAGTAATTTCATGCTTAAAATGGTTTTGAAACGACCGAAATTTAAAAGTTGTAGTAAGACAGAGAGATATAGATATTCAAGTTAATGTTTATAGTGAGTCCTATAACCGAGCTATGCGACTTGAGCTTACCCGACTACAACATTGCATTTGACGTTGCAGTAACAATTGTATACACTTATCACCCGCTTTGATAAATCACTAATACTTATAGTTTGGGCTAATGATCCATGTTGATTAGGGATGGGCTAAACCTATATGATAGTCCATGAAGGTTTAACCAAAAGGGCCTAAGAAATATGAAAGGGTCATGGTGAATGCTTTGGAAAAATGAAATTGCTTGTATAATTAGAGAAAACTTAGTCCAAAGCATCTAGGGTTGTATGTGCACCATCGGAGTGTTATAGTACTTAAAACCCAAGAATGGTATCAGAGCATAGGGTGTTTTCTATTATATTTATGAAATTATGTTATTTTCAAAGCTGAAAAATTGCAATTCTAGACTCTAACTGCTGGACTCGACGAGTCCTATGAATGTACTCGACTAGTTGGATGATTTGATTATGAACTCGACGAGTCCATAGCCATACTCAACGAGTTGGATCGTCAGATGGCAATTTTTTTAAGTTTTTTGCCAGAATTGGATTAGGATGGTTAACACAAACTATTTTATATCATAAAATCGTTTTTTTCCTGATATGGTAGTCATTATCCTTATCCAATTAAAAGACAATTATCAAAATTTAAGATAATAATTTGATTATATGATTAATTGATTATTTGTATTGTTTGATATGAATTGTCTTACTATATAAGTTAAATTAGGTCAAATTGGTAAATGATAAATTATATGATAATTGTATTAGTTATATTTGATCTAAATGGTTCTTGAAGAGTTTCATAACTTTCCCTCAAGTTATGAAATATGAAAAGTCTCATTCATGAACATTAACTCCATAAGTTATGGATCTCAAAAGGTTTTGAAGAGTTACAAAACTTTCCCTCAAGTTTTGAAACTTGAAAAGTGTCATTCATGAAACTTTAATTCTAAACCCTGGATTTTAAAACTTTAAAATGCAACCCTTATACTATTATAATATTAAAAGATTAATACGTATACATAGGTATAAGACAAGTCAGTCTTATCGTTAGTAGGCCTCATTCAGGAAGCCGATCTATAAGGGGGTATTAGGAAACTGCATATAAAAAGTGTAATGATAATTATAAAGTAATTGAATGTTTTATAAATTCCCAATCTTAGTTACTGTAGGAAAAATGTGAAAATGGTGCTATTCCATTAAATTTCACTTTATACCTTACCAAATCTTAGTGGAGCGTGTGTGGTTAACCGGCACACTAACTTTGGACTAGAAAGGGTGGCAAAGGGTAGCTTGATGTTTTTCATAGATCAATGGAGCATGTGTGGTTAACTGACACATTGATTAGGTGATAAAAGACATCACGAGTACCAAGCACATTTGCACGGTTATTCACACCTTAGGAAATTTTGACTCTTCAATTCCAAAACTCGAGTTCAGAGAACTTCGTGAAAAGTATCTCCGAGGGTAATGTTTCCAGAGGTTCCTTCTTACCACTAGGGTAGATAAGTAAGTCATTATATAGCGAAATGACGAACTGATCCAAGTAAGAAAAACGTACCCTATTCATTTAGCTCTTGAAAACTATGGGCGTATTGGTCCTATCCGAAGGGTATCACTACGGACTCGAAGTGTCCGCATTGAGTTCGGAAGATAGTCTTCCGGAAATCCTTCCCTAACACTCGAAATGGTGATATTCGGATCTCAGATCCATTTATGAAAGTAATTCTTTCCTTGCGTTTGCTCAACCATTTCATCTATGTGAGGCACAGATAACGATTTCTAATGAAAAACCTTGACGGAGTCCTTGATATCCGAGGCACATACGATGCAATCCATCGATCCCTGGAAGAATAAGACTGGGGTTCTCCAGGGTGAGAAGCCTAGTCTTCTAATTCTCTTTCTGTGTGGTTCGTTAAGTTGTCTGTATTATTCTGGTTTTTCCGTAGGTGTTTAGGCTATAGGGCGATCTGTTTAAAAGAGTCGCACTGGGTTCTAAGTTTGTTCACATGACGATGCGATTACTCATAGGCTTAGGCAGTTCTCTATCCTGAAGTTCATATTAGAATTCATACATGTTTTCACAATCACAATCTCATGTATACGAGTCGTATATAATTAATTTTGAAAAGGTAGTCGAATAACTGATTCTTCTTTAAGCTCACATCCTTTCGAAGAAAAGGAAGTTAAAGCGGAATCATCAATTCTAAACCTATAGAACCTTGATTATATATCACTCTTATGTATACATTCCTCAGTGATAGATCAAATGCATGAATCCTTGGATTAAACTTTACGTACTGCACGAGTGGTACTTCGGGGATTTCTTCGGAAAGAAAATAACTAAGAGGTACTCCTGGCATGAGTGCTTCGATGTTCTGATATGACGGCTTCACTGGAAAAGTGATCTAGAAGAGAGAGATGTACGTAGGAAGCTGTTTTTGTGAGGATCAAATTGAATCTTCTTGTATGATAATGTCGGAATCATACAGAAACTTAAAGACATTAGATTTGAACATAAGACGTGTACAGTCAAAACGCAAACGTGCAACCATGAACAAAGTTACAATACTTTGGATTTACCACAAGACTGATGATGTGAATAAGATAAACTACAAAATACAAGTATACGCAACACGAGAATCCCTATACAGACAGGATCTCGCAAAAGGTAAGACCCTAGTTACACTATTTCTGGATAATTTATAAGTCTGTTACAACAACCCGCCTAAGTTACATTAACGAGGGGTCCAACGTAGTTTTTCCTGTAGCTGTGATCCTGAGAATCTTCCCATCTGCACCTGAGTTCTTCACTATCGGGCAATCCTTCTTAAGTTGTCCAATTTCACAGCATTGGTGACATATCTGGACAACACTAACATTTATGGTGGAAGTGAGGTGTTTAGCCAGTGTTAAGTGGACACGAGTGCCTTCCTCATTACTCCACCTTGGAAATCGCTTCCTAAAGCGTTCAGTTTTATAACTACTCTCGTGTGTAGGGTTAGGCTCGATGAAAGGGACTTTAGTGATGGGTCGTGCCGGTGCTCCACAGCTACGAGCATGGTGCCCTATTTTTAGGCAATTGCAACACTGCATCTCATGGCATGCCCCATGATGATGGAAACTACACTTATCACACTTCGGGAGTTTTCCCTCGTATGGCCTGCTTGGTACGGGAATGGTAGGAGTTTTCACTTGCTGCTGCTGCATAGCCAGCCTTTGGGATCTCTTGCGTTCTTTTCGGGCTTGACGCTTTCGTTTCTTGTTCTCTGCTTTTCGGCTTTGCGAGCCTGTGACTGTTACCGTTTGACGACTTTCTAGATGGATCCCACGATTGGAAACTTCAATTCTATCATCAGCTTTGATTGTGCTGATAGCGCTACGGTGCGCAAGGACAACGGTTACAGCAGCCACCACGGCAGCTGTAACTATTGTTTGGAAGATAGCGGCGTCCAAAGGAAGGTGGAGGTTTCGCTGTTAGACTGATTGCTTCCGGATGACGACATGATTTTGTGATACGAAAGATAAGGATTTTGTGAGCGATTTTGGTTGACCCTAGATGTACTTCGATTGCTCAATCAAAGAGTAAGAGTAAGATCTCGAAATTTTGACCTACATCCCTATGATGCAGTCCTAGTACTGAGTAGAGGTGTGATTATGAAGGGTTGACCTACATCCCTATGATGCAGTCCAAGTAACGGGTGGAAGTAAGTCCGTAGAATGGTCTCAAGACGTTTGTCGTTCAAGCCGAGGTATTGTGGGTTGGTGAATAACAAGATCCAACCACTGAAAGAGACTTGGAAATGTCTCCGGATCTAACTAGCTATAGTCCAATGACTTGACTAAAGCAGGTTTCAGATAAACTCCAGTGAAAGTATGATAAAGGTACTTGAATAATGAATGAAACAGAAGTTAGCCGGCTATCAATATCTTTCATATTCACAACGTAAAGATTCAGGAAAATGACCTTGTAAGGGTCTTACATCATATCTAGAGAAGATAGTTCTTGACAACATAAAGACCTAACCAAAATTACTTACAGTACTAGATAATTTCATAGGAAAATGCCACATAGGGCATAGACAGAAACACAATTCCTTTCAACAAGGAAAATAAAGTACAATATCTACTACTGGTGATGGTCATCCCTCTAGTGAACTCTCAGTTCAGCTAGTTGATGTTCTACATTGAGTAAGTGTCTTTCGTACACCCCCTGGCGTACTCGGAGCTCTATGACTTCGGCTCGGGATTAAGCTAGTGCTTGTAGCAGGGTTTCACGGTTTCTCTCAGATCTCTCACGAGTATGATCAAGGATGTTGGTGCGAAGGATATGCATCCCTCCATTGGTGTCAACTTCCTCGATACGACATAGAGTTGTCCAGCCCTGAATTTCGTTTCGGGCAACTCTACGGATCAGGATTGGTAGAACTCTATCTGTTGTGCTCCCTTCATTTACGTTGTAGAAGCTTCGGTCTCCATTAAACGGCATAAGTTGATTTTGATCTTCGCTCCATGCTTCCAAACATTTAACCCATGGAGGCATCGGGCCATGAAAAGCCGGAAGAGGGTTAAGAATTAGGATGGGAGCTTCCTGGGGTAGGTTCTCAACCTCTGGTTCAGAGTTAGCACCGTCCGAAAGGTCTTCATCCTGGTGATCACTCACAGGGATTGGATGATCATTCTCCAGTTCTTCTTCAAACCATCCAGCAATTACTTCGTTCGGATGGTACGGGTTTCCGTGGGGATAGAGTCCAGCCATGTTATCTACGCGAGAATTGGGGTATGAAATTAATTATTAGACGAATTATCTAGATAATTATTTAGAAAATCATCATTAGTTACATCACTAATTGTGAAGTGCATACCAATTATATGTAATCGAAACAGGATAGGGCTTTGAGTAAGTGATCTTAACTCCAAATTCACACATAATAGGGGTAAAGTAAAATTTTCACAGGTTCTAAGTCTATAACATCCTAATTACATATAGTCTTAGTGTATCCACTTAGCAACTATCAACTTCGTAATGAAGATTCCGTTTTAGTTCTCAAGTATAACATACTTATAGTAACACCAAATACTCCTATAGTATTTTAAGTTTAATGTTATGTTCTATTGTTCTCATTGTGGTAGGGTTGGTAAGATTTTAGATTTGTTGCAACCACACAACTACACTTAGGCACATGCTAGTCAACCCTCGGATAATATAGGTGATGAGGCTATATCTTCCCAGTTTTGACCATATGTCTCTAAGCCCACTTGTGTTGCCCAACAACCGTAATTCTTTTGTACTGTCCTAGTGACACTGATTTTAGTATGAATGCAGGAACGTATACTTACTTAAATATTTTATTATTTAAAGTATAAACTCTTGGTCGAGTATTTTTAATCCCTTATGTATTTATAGTTAGTATATCTTTTATGGGTGGATATACTTAATTCACTATAAACAATGCTCTGATACCAATCTGTCACACCCCAAAACAATGAACGGCGGAAACGTTCTGGGGCGGAGGACGTCATGTACAGTATCACAACAATGAAAAGTACTAAACAAGCAACAACATCATCCATTGCATTAATAATATAATTATTATACAAGTGTTTTGTCAAATTTTGATAAACACTAAAGCATAAATCAAAATGAAAGATGAGTCTTGAAAGAGCTCCATCTTCCTTTCTCCTTGCATCGGTACCTGTCTATGATGACCTGAAAATACAAGTAATTTTGAAAGCGAGTATCAGCTTTGAAGCTGGTGAGATCATAAGTATTTTAGTGTCTTAATTTGTATGTAAGAATTTGTAAGTTTATGAATTGTAAGTATAAAAATGTTTGTAAAACAACTGTAAACGTTTTAAAAAACTCTAGAAATCCGTATGATTCCTACTATTATATAAGGGTGTCTTCTACCAAGACCTAACTGTTCTCAATGTAGTCTTCTACCAAGACTTAACTGTTCTAAATGTTCCTTTCATGTAAAAGTATGTAATTTTCCCAAGTGTAACTACTATTAACAAAATATAGTTTTTACATTTAAAGTTTAAGTGAAAAGATCACTAAGTATATGTATAGGGAAAATTAATGTAGTACTAAAATGTAGCGCTATAAGAACTACTGCTGTACTAACTACCTTAAACCGGATTTATATTAAGGCATCATGTGATTAGTTGTACCATACTATCAATTGGTAACAACGACATAAGTATGGTCGTAAAAACAAATGACGTTTGGCACCTGCAGACCTGCAGGTCCGGCTGTATCTTCCTAAACTACCCATATGGTAGGTTACTAGTAATCTAACTGGTACGTATGGACATGGATGTATACCCTTGCTACCCAAGGGCATGGGATGAATTCGAAGGGCCTTTATGACTATATATGTGCATATGTTATATAACTAATATTTAAACAACCTTCGGACGAGTACCCGATATCCTATCAGACCACATCCAAATCGAGGAAAAGGAATGTAGTGATGTTGATTCTGATGGGATATGCGGAATTAGAAAAGATCTAATCATTCATCATTATAAGTAATCTTCACAATACTCCCCCTTGATGTGTACCAAAAATGAATCACTAAAATCCTTGCACGGAAAAACAATCACGAAAAAGCCACAAAAATTTTCAATTAATGAAAAATTTTGAGTTTTTGAGTGAAAGTTGCAAGATTTTTCAAAATCCGGGTAGAAATTTTCACTTTCTGAAACTTGCAGGGACCCGTTGCGCCAAAAACAGTCAAAAATGCGAAACTTTAGCCCATTTGCGAAACCGGGCATAAAGCGTAAATTCGCACAAACTGCAGGGACCGTATTTGAAAATTCTGCAATTTTAGCATTTTAGTACCCCATTTGCGAAGTTGAACCATTTATTTTATTTTGTGAAAAGATCAGGGGCTAAATGCGAAACTCTTCCCTTTTGTTCTCCAAACATGCGAAATTGGGTCAATATTGTCACTTCGTGAAAAAGTTCAAGGGTGCAAACTGAAACTTTTTGTGTTCTTCTCCAAAGCAACATATGCAGTAAACACTTCGCATATACCAGTCAATTCCTTCGCATTTTTATTCTGTTTTCCAATGTGAACATTTTCTTCTTCGCATTCTCATTTTGTCATAAAATGCGAATCATTATCTCCTTCGCATTTTGATTTTGATTCACACAAATGTAAATTGAACAAACATAGCAGATGAGAACCCAAACAAGATCAATATGCGAACATTGTTTATTTGCGAACTGCTCCTATCTATCCCGTTCCAATAACAACTCCAATCCTTCAATTAAACATTCATAATTGTTGCTTCCCTGTAGATGCGAATCATATATTAATCACAACGACTCAAATAGAAATCATCAAAGAGCCTCACATCAACACCTAGACAAGAAATCGACTCCAAATATCGACTTCCAAATCCAGTTTCCAGTAAATCAAACTCAAAATTGAATTTGATATCTAACATATATCCTTCGCAAACCGATTCTCAAAATCATTATCAATCAAACTCATAGAAATTAAACTTGCGAACTCACACTTTTTAACTTCAATTGATTTCATCAGCCTTCCAAGTTTGTTCCTGTAACATGTTCGCATTTCGTTCCACAGCCAACCAATCAATCGAACTTGCGAACATCAATACTTTGTTCTTTTATCAACTTGTTCCAGTTTGACTAACAATTAAGTATCGATCATCGATATTCAAAATCGAAATCTCAAATAAACTATTCTCGTCTTAAACCCAATCAATAAAATCATCGACTTCAACATAGACTTCGTTTTTCATTCAACCTAAAATCGATTTCAACAAACCCATCGATTCTTGTTTTCCAGTTCATCATCAGATTAGATTTGAAGGAAATTGATTCACAAATCAAATATGAATGAAACAAGATTCACGAACTGTTTTGAGTTCGATATTCAACACAATAGCGTCACAGATCAATAGAAACAAAATCAAGAAGAAACAAAATCGATGCATCAAGTTTGACGCAAGTAGATATCCGAATGAAATTGATTAATCATAGATCGATCAAATCATGAATAACGAATAGATGAAGAAAATAAGATCGATACATCTGATTTGGATATTGAAATTTCTTTATGGACGGATCAAAAACTATCGACAACAAATGGGCTCAAATCATCGATCAATGAACAGTGAGATTTTGTTCGTTTGTTTGGGCTCATCCATGAACAGTAACAAGAATGAAAATTGGGCTTACGAGTCAAATCATATGAACATTGATTACAATTCAGTTTGAAGAAAAAAAAATTTGGAAAAATTATTTTGATTTTTGGAATTTTGATCTTAACAAGAATAATTGGATCAACAATGAGGTTAAAACAGATTAGATCCAATCAGGCAAATCGATCAAAAATGAAAAACATAAAATACGAATCGAAATCATGGATGTTTTGGAATCCATTTGATAATTTGTGATACCTTTTTGACGAATCGAGTTCCGTTTTCAAAGAACGAATCAAATTTAGAAGATCTTGGTTCTTTTGTCGGAATGAGAAAATCTCCAAATCGAACATTGTACCACCCACCAAGCGAGATGTACAACTCGTTCTTCGTGTTCTTCAACGATCCAAGACCATCTTCAAAAGAACGACCAACACATTTGGGTTTTAACTTCAAATTCAATGCAAACTTTGGAGATTGTTGCTTTGGAACCCAAATTTGTTTCACAGATTTCGGCTTCACATTATTTGACGATTTTTGTGAGTAAACTCGCTTGTTCTTCCGATTCATCTTCTTCTTCTTTTTCTTTCTCATCTTTTTGCATCTTGAAGATTTGACTTCATGAACAAACTCACTTTTCACAACATCAACTTTATGAATTTGAATCAAATCTTTTGGAGTTTGATACTTGTGAATTTCTTGGATCATCGGCTTTCGATAAGGAATCATTCCTTCAAACGAATCACAAGAACCCAAAATATCATCGGGTTGAACTCCAATTGAGCAAAAAACTTTTTCATCTTGAAAATCAACTTGAACTCCTTTTTCTTGAACATCAAGAACATCCGGGTAAGAAGCAAGAACATTATCACCATATATGCATTCATCAAGACGAATTCCTTCAATTACTTCATCATCTTTCTTCTTCTTTCTTCTTTCATGATAAGTTGTTGCCAACCGATTAAGCAACGTCTTATGATGATCATGATCAAGAGGATAACCCTTGAATTTTCCACATTCACATTTCATACTAGAAATGAGTGTATTTTGTTTGAAATATCCGGTTACAAAACAATTGAGAACTCCTTCAAAACTAAATGGCCATGGAAAATCCTCCATAAAAACTTCATAAATTGTTTCTTCCATCTTTGATCAATTGATATGAACTTAAGTTTTCTAGAGAGAGAAAGTGAATCTGAATGAAATTCTAGTGAGAGAAAGTGGTACAAACAAGTATTCTAGAGAGAGAAAGTCGAATTATGGATCAAATCAAAGAAAAATTCGACTTCAAGAACACAAAAACATTCTAATCACGAAGATTCATGATCAAAACATGAATCACCAAATCAAAATCGCCATCAAGGATCAATTCTTGATGAAATTAAGAACACCCGCTCTGATACCAATTGTAGTGGTGTTGATTCTGATGGCATATGCGGAATTAGAAAAGATCTAATGATTCATCATACAAATTCAAGAACACAAGGAGTAAATAAATCTTTGTAAGCTCTTCTTAGATCTAGAAAGATTATACAAATGGGTCTTGTATACAATTTCTCTCTCTAGTCTAACACTCCACATGGACTCATTTATAATGGGAGTCACTCACTTCCTATTTATAGGAAAAGACTCAACCCATTTACACATACAAAGAGGAAAGCCTAAAACAATACATCCAAGCACGACTTTGCACCCTAACATTATTGATGAGAATTGTTATCGAGAATTTAGAACAGAAAAGATACATTTGAATGAATTAAGATGAAGAACACAAAGAGTAAATATTAATCAGATCTTATATTGATAAAGTCTGATTACAGAGTTAAGAATAAGTGAGTTCAAGCATCGTACTACAACTTCTAGCCTATGTCCCTATTTATAGGGAACTATCAAAAAGTATACTAAGTCTATACATTTTATCTTCGCATAAAAATGACTTAGTAAAATAACATAAAATGCGAAACTATACAAAACACTCTGTTCGACTTTTACAATATACATCAACATTCTCCCCCTTTGTAAACAGTCGATACAATTCAATTCATAAGCTTTTGAATTGCAGAGTGAATTGCATTTCGCACCTCTCCATACCAGGAGATCACCTTCTTCAAATCCTTCTTGTCTCCTTCATTATTTTTCTTGCAATTGTTCATACGTACAATGAAGTGCGTATATTGCGAAGAATTATATCTTTCAATCTCTGAGACCTTGAACAAAAACTTCTTTGGATTGCCTTTAGTGTCTCTGCCTGAAAACACCATACCAAATGGTTTGAGACAAATTTCTCCAACAGCATACTTTGACAAAGCAGATTGTGTCAAAGTCTCCTCCCATGGAACTTTCACTTCCCTTCCCACAACATGTGCTAATTCATCATCAGTAAGGGCTAGACAATCAAAGTAATTGTCTATGAAAGTCTTCACATGTGTGAAGCCAGCTTTGAACACATCTGTATCAGAGCCTTTGAGATTGTTTTCTTCCATATGCTTCAAAATCAGTGCTACTTGAATCAAATCATTGCAATTCATCAAAGGAAAGTCAGCAACTGTGAAGTCATATTGTTTGTTGTCAGCTCTGATAACAAAGTATCTGAAATTTTGTAACATCTCTTCAAACATAACATCTTTCTTTATCGTTACAACCTTCTTGATCTTCATTAACGACCAAACTTCATCAGGTTCCTTCCCCAAGACAGCATGAAATCTGATTTTCATTTGAGTGAAATCATTCGGATTATCAAATTTCTCACTGATCTTGTATTGTGCATTGATGAAAAGCATTTGATTAATTGGGAAGTCCAACTGGCAGTGATCCGAGTTCGCAATATCATAACTTCTTTTCGGCTTTTTCTCGAACTCATACATCTCCCTACAAACAACCTTTGACTCTATGGTTTCGTAAGAGTAAAGTTTTGCGGGATCTCCTTTGTTCATGGAGGGAGGATCACTTGCCCGTTGCCTCATGATGCTCTGGACTTGCCTCATCTTCTCCATCTCAGTCTCAGCCTCTCCTTTCAACTCTTCATTTGATTTTTCATATAAAATTCCTTTCCCTCTTCCAACAACATCATGTTGGGGTTTTGAGCTTGAACCACCTTCATGTCTTCCAATAACAATACCCTTAGTAATTGTTCTTGTGGTGATTGTTGTTGCAGAAATCGGTTTAGAAGGAATTGGAAGAGTAGCAACAAGCTGTGTTGATATCACTTTTCCCACAGTTTTCGCACCCTCTTCTTTGCTTCGTCTTTCTTCTCCCCCTTGCACCCCTGTGGAAACAGGCGGAGCACCCTTTGGAAGTAAAGAAGTAAAATTGGTGAGTGGAGTAAGGGCTTTCTGAATAGCTTGTTCTAAAGTATTAATCTTTAGTGACAAGAATTCGGGAGTGAGAATTTGAGATGATGAAGAATGCGAAAGAGCTGTTTTGAGATCAGTGACCAACTGGATGAGCTGATCAAATTTCATCATGATTTCGGCTTTGTGATATGCAAGACCAGGAAGATTATGTAGCTTTTGAAGCTGAGCAGAAATGTCCACAATTTGTTATTGAACGGCATCTTGTTTGTTGTGGACATCATGAAGATCTTTCGCAAGTTCAGACTTCAACTCCTGAATTTTGAAGTTGACATCTTCACGAACCTTTTTAAGATCTTGGACAAAAAGAACATGACGTTCCTTTGTAACTGCCCGAAGATCTTGAACTACAGAATTACAATTATTGCCTTGAGACACAATTCTGAGCTCATTGTTTTTATCTGACTGAGCAATTTTCTCCATTATTCGTTTTTCTGTTCCTTTAATCATGATATCAACCTCCATGGCAGATATTGACGACATTCGACCTGAATCAGCCTGTGATTGAATTATGGTCTTCAACTTTTGATTCAGTATTTTAAACTGTTTTCCTGTCATCAGCGTATGATCAAGAATATCTTCTTCATCTGAATCAAAAGGAATATCATCAAGTATCCCCCCAAAGGAACCTCCTTTGACTTCTGGTTCAGACATTTGTTGCGTAGGTTGCAAAGGTTGAGGATTTTCTGGTGATTGCGAAGGAAATAGTGTGGTGAAAGGGTTTTGTAGAGCATGGTCAAAAATATTTGAAGTGGTAGACAAAGTGGTAACAGGTAAGGAAATGGGTAAGGTTGTTTGAACAAATGGTGCATCACTCAGGATAGGTGCCCCCGTATCAGATACGTTGACAACCATATCAGAAATAGGAACCTCCTTAGTAACTGATTTGGTAAGAACTATTTCGAGTGATTTGGTTTGGGAGATAGTGGTAGAAATTTGCGAAGTGGGAATGATAGGTAAAGAAAGAGATACCATGGTGGTGACAGGAGGAGTTTCTGGGATAATCTCTTCTTCAGATGATTCATTTCGAATCACCATCTTCCTTTTCTTGACCATGGTACGTTGCATGTTTTTCGCAACGTCTTCCGCTCTTTGTCGCTTCTTCGTAGGAGATACTGGGGCTGGAATATTGCGAATAGTAACACCTTTACTACTCACTTCCGCTTTGCGAATCTGTCTTAGTACCCCAGATTTGGAAGGTAAGAGCTCCTTCTTCGACTTCTTGGAAGGTTCCTCAGTTGAAGTGACTTCAGCTGGTACTGAGGAAGACGAGCCTTTCGCAAGTTTCTTGCCAGCCTTCTTTGTTTTAGATGGAGTTGCAACATCTAATAAAACACGAGTTGGCTCATCTGTATCAACAATTCGCAAATATCTCACCAAAATTTTGTGGGTGGGAGAGACCTTGCGAAGCATTGCGGCTGGAATGCGAGCTACATGTGTGAAGATTGCTTCATCATCTTCAGCAACTTTGGGAAATTGATAAAAAGAAAATTCAGCAACTTCAACATTTGACAACATCGGAATCTCTTCTTTCGCATACACATGTGCAAGAATCAAACTCCAATATCTTGCACACGAAATTCCCTTCTCCGGAGTTGTGTGTTCTAAACTCTTGACAAATTCCTTCCATAACTGTGTTGCGTAATCAACACTAATGTCATAGTATATGCCCATCACCATGGCATATACTTCCATCCTTCCTCTATCCAAGCCAACGACTCTGCCTGTAAGACAAGGGAGAAAAATTCCAAAAAGAAAATTCCACATACACGGCAACCCTAATTTTCTAAAATCACTGATTTTTGTTAACTCCGGTTGATGCCCCATTTCGTTAAACATATGAATAACCTGGGAGTTAACAGGTTTGATGAAGGGAGGATTGTTTGGAATTTGTAGAATTTCCACAAACAAGTTCTTCGAAAGTTTAACTCGTTTGTTGTTGATGAGATTAAAAGTAATCACATCGGCTGTGTGATTATATGAAGCCGTGGAAGAAGCACGTGATAACCAGACCATCAGAACCGGAGATGAACTGAACATTGCGGTTGCCAAAGCAGAACGTTTTAGGGCAACAATCAGCATCTTTAACCCTTCAGGATAAGCAGAAACTTTACGATCAACTTGGTAGTTTGTGCTTTGAATCTTCATCAGAGACTGAGAAAGAACCTCATCATTGTTGGAAGTAGTGGCCGCCATTGTTAGGGTTTGGAAAAAGAAAGTTGAAGTTGGGATGAAGATTAAATCTTGAAAGTATTTGTAAGAGTTCTTGTTTGCGTAACCGTAACCAGTGTTCTTGAACCCCCTTTTATAGGTTGCTCAAAATTGATTTGAAATTGAAGTGGGATACATTTAATGTTATCCGACGTGGCACCTTGAAAGTCGGATCATGACTGCAAAAGGTAACAACATTCCAAAAAGTAACTGTCACATCTCCTTGAAAACCGGACAAAATACCAACGATTTTGAGTATACAGCCTGTCAAGTATCTGTTATAGAACAATAACCGTTAAAACCCTTCGCATGGAAGCAAGGCTCATTTACTTTTGGGATTTAAAGTAAATTCATATGCCAGACTTGCGAAATCATCAGCCTGAGTTGGTTGTACTCAGAACCTCAAGGATTTCGTGTGTGCATTGTCCCAAACGAAATAAGATAAGAAACAAAGATATTTGGAATGTTGTGATGTCAATAATTCAAATTTACATGAAGTCAGTAAAACCCCGGGCAAAGGTTACTTCATTAATTATCAAGAGAGATAATTAACTGCTTGTATAGTGTTCCGTGAATTACAATCGAATACTTATAGAAAAGTATCGAAGGGCTTCTTTTTAAAAATCATTTTGGATTGGTTTGAAATTTCATTACATATCAACCTTAACATAAGGTGAGAAAATGTAAATGAAATTACTTGTTTGACCAGTGTAGTCAGTGACAAGGTGGTTTTGGAAAAATATTTATCATGATAAGAATTTGTGAATGAAACTTACACTGAAATCATATTCAAATGAAAAATTTGTTCTAGATCTTGTTGGGTAACCAAACATTCTGGGTTGGGAATATTTGATCAAGACCACACATGCGAATTAAATATGATTTGAAGTTTCGAAATTTTGATACAGAAACAAAAGTTTCGTAAAAATCTGGAACAAAGTTCCCCGTCAATTCCTTAAGGTGTATGATTTTTGGGTTTCACTTTCATCACGGACTCATGATGATAGGTCATTAACATAGATTTGTGATTCGTCTAAGTTTTGATTGGTTTGATCAAAAACCTCAAGGACAAATCTTTTCAAAAAAAAATTTGGATTGAAAGAATTGTTTGGTTTAAAAAGATTGGATGAGAATCGAAGTGTACCTCTGTTATAATGGACAAAACAGAAAACTCTTAACTCATTTAAGAAGAGTAAGGTAGCTCATTTATGACTTATGCGAATATAAGCCTTTATGGGTAGAAATTACCATGTGATAATGTCATCAAGGCTTTCTTTGCACACATAGAGTCATGTCGAGGCTTTTGGTCTACATACAGCAGCATGCTTCTAGGGACATCCTAACTAGTCTAAAAAAAAATTATACCTTCCCATAGAAACAAAATGTATGACCACTTTGCATTCTAACCCTGCAGTAACGTGTTAGCACACAATTGAAAAAATAAAGAAAAATAAAATCTTTTTGGATTTTTGATTTTTCAAAAGACAATTACAAAAAAAAATGAAAATCTTTTTGTATTTTCAATTTTTCAAAAAAAAAAATGAAAATCTTTTTGTATTTTTAATTTTTCAAAAAAAAATGAAAATCTTTTTGTATTTTTGATTTTTCAAAAGATAAGAAAGCAACATGTAAAACTTTCCTAAGTTGATATACCCCAGATGCGAAATAATATGGATGCGAAGCCATGCGAAGCCTCTGAATGAACAGTAACCACTGAACAATGTGAACACATTTTCTGAACAACACATTTATTCTGGTGTGAATGAAACTGCATTCGCATTAAGCATCCCCAAACCTGCTAAAATTCGAACAAATGATTTTTCATCAAGAGGTTTTGTAAAAATATCAGCAAGTTGTTCAGTTGTTTTGACAAAATGAATTTCTATATTCCCATCTTCCACATGATCTTTGATAAAATGATATTGAAGAGCAATGTGTTTTGTCTTTGAATGTTGTACTGGATTATGATAAATGCGAATTGCACTTTGTGAATCACAATACAAAGGAATCTTTTTCATGTTGATTGCATAATCACGAAGTTGACTCTGAATCCATATGATTTGCGAAGTACAAGCAGCCGCAGAGATGTATTCGGCTTCAGCAGTTGAGATAGCCACACAAGTTTGTTTCTTTGATTGCCAGCTCACCAACTTTCCATCCAATAATTGACATCCACCAGTCGTACTTTTTCGATCTAATGTACATCCTCCTAAATCAGAATCTGAAAAAGCTTGAATGAAAAATCCTGTTTTCGCAGGATACCAAAGGCCTAATGAAACAGTCCCCTTTAAATATCGAAAGATATTTTTCACTGCCATCAAATGTGGTTCTCTTGGATTTGCTTGATATCTAGCACAACAACAAACCGAAAACATAATATCAAGTCTACTCACAGTTAAGTACAATAAAGACCCTATCATGCTACGATACATTGTTAGATCAACAGCAGGAGTGTCTAACGAAGGAGTTAGTTGTGTTCCTACTGCCATAGGGACTCTGAGCTTCGTGCTATTAATCATTCCAAACTTTTCCAGTAAGTTCTTTGTATATTTTTCTTGATTAATGAAAATTCCTTGCCTGTTTTGTTTTATGTTTAAACCAAGAAAATTATTAATTTTTCCCATCATGCTCATTTCAAACTGACTTTTCATTAAATTTTCAAATTCAAGTGACAATGTTGGATCAGTTGAACCAAAGATAATATCATCAACATAAATTTGAACAAGCATTAGATGACACCCAACTTTCTTGCAAAATAATGTGGGGTCGACTGATCCTTGTTTAAATTTAGATTGTTTCAAGAAATTTGTAAGTGTTGCGTACTAGGCCCTTGGTGCTTGTTTTAACCCATATACAGCTTTATCTAAAATATAAACATGATCAGGATGTTCAGTGTTTACAAAACCTGGTGGTTGTTCAACATACACTGTTTCTTCGTGTTTTCCATTTAAGAATGCACATTTAACATCCATTTGATAAACATCAAAATCTTTGTGAGCTGCATAAGCTAAGAATATGCGAACTGCTTCAAGTCTTGCAACAGGTGCGAATGTTTCTTCATAATGAATGCCTTCTTGTTGCGAATATCTTTTAACCACTAGTCTTGCTTTATTTCGAATAATATTGCCATCTCTGTCGGTTTTATTTTTAAAAATCCATTTTAATCCAACAATCGAAACATCAGAAGGTTTAGAAACTAATGTCCAAACCTTGTTTCGTTCAAATTCAGCCAATTCAGATTGCATAGCAACAACCCAATCTGAGTGTTCCATAGCATTCTTGACTGTTTTTGGCTCTATTTTCGAAATAAAGACATTAAACATACAAAGTTCTTGGTTAGTGTTTAGTACCTCATTTTTCGCATGAATTTGAGCTCTTGTCAACACACCTTCTTGTAAATTGCCAATTACCTGTTCTTGTGGATGATTTCTTGTCCATTTCGCAAGTGGTGGATAATTTGGATCATAGTCTAATAGTGCATCTTCATGCATATCTTCATTTTCAGATCCTGCAACAGAAAAATTATCATTGAATGTATGAAAGTTTGCATTGTTATCATGACAATTTGTCTCTGTTTCATGAACTTCTCTCTCAACATGATCTACATTTGAATAATTCCCCTCAAAATTATGTGCATTTTGATTTTGCGAATGCTCCCCCTCAACTTGATATTCTTCCTGATTTGGTAAATGCTCCCCCTCAACTTGATGTTCTTGTTGATTTTGTGAATGCTCCCCCTCAACTGGATGTTCTTCCTGATTTTGTGAATGCTCCCCTCAAAATTTGGTATAAAATCTTCATGAACACTTGTGTGTTCCTCCTCCATATGAGTATTTGATATGCTTTCACAAGGTATCAATGTTGAAGTTGTTGTTGATTCATCAGAATGTTTTGAAGATTCTGATGTTTGATTATCAGGAGCATTATCTTCTGCATTAATTGCCCTGTCAGGAATTCCAAAAATTAAGTCATAATCAAAATCATTAATTTCAGAATTATCAATTTGAGTATTTGAATCCACAAGTATTGGTTTCTGATCGAATTTACTATCAATCTGTTTAAGATAGTAATCATCAAATGTTAAATTGAAAGTTTCTTCAATTTTTCTTGTTCGTTTATTAAGCACTCTGTATGCAACTGAATTCTGTGAATATCCTAAGAAGATGCCTTCATCAGCTTTTGCTTGAAACTTTGACAAATTATCTTTGAGATTCATAATAAAGCACCTGCAACAAAAAACATGAAAGAATTTTACATTAGGTTTCCGATTATTGATTATTTCATATGGAGTAACATTGAATCTTCTGTGAATGAATGATTTATTCTGAGTAAAACATGTTGTGGACACAGCTTCTGCCCAAAGATATTGAGGTAGATTCGCATATGTGAGCATGGTTCTGGCTGCTTCGCATAGAGATCGATTTCTTCTTTCAACTACACCATTTTGCTGTGGAGTATATGGTGATGAGAAATTATGCGAAATACCTTTGTTTGTAAGAAAATTGTCAAGAGTTTGATTTTTAAACTCTGAACCATTATCACTTTTAATTTTTCGTACATTCTTTTTCAAACTAATTTCAATCTTTTTGATAAAATCAATCATCGTCTGAGCAACTTCAGATTTCAACCTGAGAAAAAATACCCATGTAAATCTTGAGAAATCATCTACAACGACTGAAATATACCGCTTTTTATTTATTGTTGCAACAGCTGATGGTCCACATAGATCAATGTGAAGAAGTTCCAACGGATCTACTATCTTTGAATCTATGACAATCGGATGACCTTTTCGATGTTGTTTTCCTTGTTTGCAAGCTGCACATAAAGAATCATTGTCAAATTTTAATATTGGTAAACCTCGAACTAAATCTTCAGTTACAAGTTTATTTATATTTCGAAAGTTCAAATGTGACAATCTTCGATGCCAAAGCCAGCTGATATCATTTGATGCTTTTGTTAGTAAACACACAATTGGTTTTCCCATAATTGGTTTGATGTCCAAAGTAAACATATCACCATATCGTTTGGATTTCAGAAGTATCTCATTTGTTTTTGCATTTGAAATGATACTTCCTTCTTCATTAAACACTACTTGATTACCAGTACCCACAACAAGTTGTGATACACTAATCAAATTGTGTTGAAGTCCTTCAACATAAGCAACTCTGTTTACTGTGAAGTTTCCATTTGTGACTTTCCCATATCCTTTCACTTGACACTTGTGATTATTTCCAAATTTGACAACTCCAGCATTCTCCAAGCTTCTGTAATCTCGCAAGTTTTCCTTTCTTCCAGTCATATGACAAGAGAAACCACTATCAATATACCATTTTGGATCATATTGCTCGTCACATAACACCTGCATTTAATAAAAGAATTTAGGAACCCAAGACTTATTGGGTCCATCATTAGTAGAATGAAACAAATTTTTGGAACTTGAAAACCATGTTTTCACTTTGTTTGTTATTCAATCCATTATATCAGCATCATCAGTTCTAGATATTGAAATATAGTCATTCACTAGTTTTGGATTCGCATTGATTGTAATCTTATCCTTCACAACATTCGCATGTTTGATAACTGGTTTCCATTTTTGAACCGGAACTTGCGAATTATGAGATGATGTACTAGCAGTTGAAGAATTATTTGCAAACTTATCAAAGACACTTTTGATTTCTTGTTTTGAAAACTTTGCACTTTGATATTTCTTTCCTTTTCCCTCAAACCAATTATTGATCATATTTACATCAATCTTTCCTTTGATGTATGAAACTTTGGTTTTTGATGATATTGAAGGATTTGGAAATTTTGGTTGTTGTGGTGAAAATTTCGCTTTGACTTGATTTGATTTCTTCAAATTTGATGAATTATTCGTGAATTTGTCAACATTTGGAAACTTTTCATTATTTGCAAATTTTTGCGAATTCTCAAATTTTCTATTGTTGTCATATTTGTGAAGATATGAAACTTTATCAACAAAATTTATTTATTTTTGAAAACTCGAAGTTGTGTTAGTGTTTTTATCTTGAAATTTGGATGATGTTTTTGAAATTTGCTGTTTTTCATTATTCACAACTTACCAAAATATTGCTTTTCTTGCTTGTCTTTTTGAAACATTATTTTCTATTGAATAAGTTCCAACCATCAATTTGAATTCTTGAGAATTTAATTTCACTTCAACCTTTGATTTTTCAACTTTTTCAAAAGGTTTGTTTGATTTTTCACCTTTAACCACCCATTTTTGTAATGATTTTTGTTTTTGAAACACATAAGAATTTTGAGTTAAATTGTTTTCTACTGTGTTTTGATTTGCGAAGAAACCTTCAGGTGTTGACTTTTGATTATCTTTTTCAACCATTTTATTGAACTCAGGATGAATTTTCTCAGCATTTCCAGTAGTGACAAAAACTTGATTTGGAAAAATAGTTTTATCAATACATACAAAATTTGGATATACCACTGTATTGGTTTCCAAATAATGTGCGCCTTTGTCATTTAAAACTTTGTCAAATTCTTTTGCGTTTTCAAACACTTGATCAACCACAATCCTTTGATATGTTTCAGTTGAATTTTTCTTTTCTTCTTTATTTTCATTAGTATCATCAGATTTCCAGCTTTCAACTTCCACATTATCAAACTTACAATGTTGCGAAGTTGAAGATTTATCAACTTTATCCTCTACTATTGAATCAACTATTATTTCTTTACCTTTGATCTTAGATGTGATATTAACAATTGACAATTGAAAACAATCAATCTCTTCTTCTTCTTCAATTTCACTGATTTCACTCACATTATCAGAATTTTCATCAATATCAGCATAATTAAATTGCGAAGTAAGAGTTGAATTTTCGGTTTTCTTTAAGATTTTCACTTGTTCACTTTTTGTCAAACTTTCATTTACAATGTTAACCAACTCATCAGCATTTAGATATTCATCAATTTTGACAATACCATATGAATATCTATCATCTAGTATTTTGTCAAATTGAGCAATTGTACTTTCGCAATCATAAGAAACAACATCAACTTTTTCACGCTCATATTCAAGAAAAGGTAGAAGTTTCCTATGTTGTTCTTTGCTAATATCAGAAGAATGATGTAAAACAATTACTTTTGCGTACAACCTTTTAGCTGAATTATAATAGATGTTTCTTTGTGCTAGTAACAATCTAACATCATTCGAAAGATTATTCTTATCACAATCTATGTTTTTGATTTGCAATTCTAATTTTTCTACCCTGCTCTTCTTTATTTCTAATTCCCTTTGTGTCTCACTAAGTTGCACATTCAATTTCTTAGCTTCATTACTAGCAGACATAATAACAGAATCAAAATAAGCCACAATATCATCAAACGAAACAATTTCAGCATCATAAGTAGATAAAGGAATATTAAAAGATTCAAGAATTGCACGTACCTTGGTTGTCATGGGAGATTTGTCTGTGGATTTTGACATAAAACATTTCCCAGAAATGTTCTCTTCGCAGTCCTCAAAACTTGCGAACATAGCTCCATGTGTTGGATGTCTCATTTCTTCATCATCAGAGCCAGAAGACCAGATCTGATACGTTCCACTTTCTTCTTCATCCGACTCTCCCTTAGCAACCAAAGATACTCCTTTGTTCTTTGCCCTTAACACTTCAATTTTTTCAGAATAATAAGCTTCATCTTTGACTTTTAATTTCTTTTCTTCTTTCTTTCGCAACATGCAATCAGCTGCGAAATGATTCGCACCATTGCAGTAGTGGCAATAAATTCCTGAATCTCCCTTTAACTTTTTCTCTTCATTCGCATTCTTCTGTTTTCCATCTGTTTTCTCCATTTTCTTCTTCTCTTCTCCTCCAGTTCTTGTTACTTCACTTTTCACATCACTATTCTTTCCTTTTGGATTAAAAGGCTTTTTGAAAAACTTTTTAACTTTGTTGTTCGAATATTATGCTACTGCTTCATCATCAGAGTTCATCAAAAATCCTTCTATATCAGAACCATCTTTTTCATCAGTGTCTGTTACTTTTGAAACAAGAGCTAAAGGACCACCAATAGCTTGTTTTGATTCTTCATACATTTCAGTGACCTCACATTCATGTGTTTTCAATTGATTGTACATATCTTTCAATGTTGTTGTATCAAAACATTGTTGATTCTTTATCATCATGCTTACATCGCGCCACTCCTTGCGAAGACTCATTATGAAAGTTAAATTGAACTCCATGGTAGATCTAGTAATTCCATACCTGTTGCAACGAAACATAAGCTCATTCAGACGATCATAACAACTTTCTAAAGTTTCTGAATCCTTTTGTCTGAATTCCTTCAGTTCAACGAGACACTGCTTCACAGAGTTGATCTTCGTCTTTTCACTACCTTGATATTTTTCTTTTAGAGTATTCCAGATCTCTTTTGCTGTTTTACAACTACGAATGTAATTGTAAACCACAGGAGTTAGAGCACCTCTTAGTTCTCTCATGCATCTCTTTTCATTTTTCTTCAATCGATTTCGTTGTTCTTCAACATCAGTAGACGCAGCAGACGATCCAATTGGTTGAACATTAGCAGGAGCTTGTACTGTTCCATCAATACACTTCCAAAGCTCTTCATCAACTCCATTTAAGTAATCTTTCATTCTATCAGCCCACTGATCATAGTATTCTGGAATTAACATTGGAATTTTGGTTGATGAACCAAGCAAGTGAGAGAAAGAAGTCATTGAATTCATGTTGAAGTTAGCTATTGATGAACACAGAAAATATCTGAAAACTTGAAAACTTGCTGAATTTCAGAATTTATCATACGAATTGATCACAAATCACTAATCGATTACTCGAATTAACAATTCAAATGAAGAATCAATTCAAATCTGAAGATCAAAAGTGATTTTCAAAATCAAAAATGCGCGGAAAATTTTGAGTAAATTTGTAACTCAAAAAGCAAATGATTCTTTCACGAAAATCAGATCTAAGCAGTTTGAATCCTGCTCTGATACCAATTGATGAGAATTGTTATCGAGAATTTAGAACAGAAAAGATAGATTTCAATGAATTAAGATGAAGAACACAGAGAGTAAATATTAATCAGATCTTATATTGATAAAGTCTGATTACAGAGTTAAGCAGAAGTGAGTTCAAGCATCGTACTACAACTTCTAGCCTAAGTCCATATTTATAGGGAACTATCAAAAAGTATACTAAGTCTATACATTTTATCTTCGTATAAAATGACTTAGTAAAATAATATAAAATGCGAAACTATACAAAACACTCTATTCGACTTTTACAATATACATCAACAAGGAAACAAGGTGGATAGCCTTCCTAAGTCTTTTAAACATTACTTATATAACTATACATATAGAGGCATGCAATTTATAATATAAAGGCATAAAATAAGTTTTGTAAAACCCTTAAACACAATTGTTATCTAAGAAAAGATCGACTTGATGTCGATCTATAAAACGGTTTGAAGGCATGGGTTTGATAAAACAATTTAGTATAAAGAGCATTTGTTTGAAACACAAGTGTAAATAAGTTAGAAATAAAACATACAGAGTAAAATGTACAGTGTAATAAGGATTTTTAAACATATAAAATGTTTATGAAAATCATTTGAAGGAAACTGTTCCATAAAATGGCTAATGAATAGCTAATCATTTGAATGGTAGTTATTAATCACATATGATTGATATGATAATTAGCATAATTCTACTTGTATCCCCCCCCCCCCATAAAACATTTAAAATAGTTAAAACATTGATTAAGGGGGTATTAACTCACCTGCAGTAAGTGATTGGAACTGAACGGAAGGCTATCGTAAGGAATGATCGGACAAGTGCTTGGTGTCAAGTGAAGACTTTAGACACACACAATGATCCTAATTACATATGAAGACATATGTATATAAATAATTAGTGATTAAAACACTAATTATATAAGTATAATCATTTTAATGCGAGGAAAACGGTTTTGGTCAAGTGTTAGGAGGCAAATAGGTTGCAACAAAGGAGTGCAAGACCTCTAATGGGGGTTTACGGTCAAATGACCATATGATTTGGAGTTTACGGACCAGGGGAGTAAACTCCTGGCTGTAAACTCACAATAAGGTCTCTAAATGAAGCTTAGAATTAATACAACTCTAGTGGTGAATTGTTCCAAGGCTTAAACAATTTATTGGGCTTCCTATTGATTCCATTGAGGAGTTCACGGCCCTGGGACCATATCCCATGGAGATTACGCTCGTAATCTCCCTTGGAGAAAGGTTTATGGTGCTTTCTAGTCCCTAAATTATCAAGGAATGCATTAAGGCAATTGTCCATGGCTTTAGGAGGATTTATGGAACCATTTATTAGAGTTCATGGACTTGGAACATCTTGGACCGTGAACACCCTTTTCTTGGTGTTTTAATGGTGTTTGCTAGCCCTAAACACACTAGGGTACTTGTCCTAATTTGTCTCTTGGCTTAGGGATGTTTTTTAAGGCATTTTGACACCTAAACATGGAGTTCACAGCCCAAGAACTTCCTTGTCCATGAACTCACTTCTTGCCTTTGTTTCTAATTGATTTGTGGTCTAAAACATGTAATGGAGGTTTTTAGTTTGAGTTCCAAGGCTTTGAGGGGCATTGGGACACTTTTGGCCCTTAAAATGGAGTTTACTCCCCAAGTGTTCTTGGGTGGTAAACTCCCAAATCTTGGGGTTTTCGCATGATTTTGATGTTTCTAAACACAATCTAAACTATATAATATAACTAGATCGAAGTACTCACAATTTGGGATAAAACAAACCCGAAGATCCGTGAGAGAGAATTCAGCTTTTCTCTAATTGGAAATGTAACTAATGAACTATTTGGTTCAAATTTCTATATATAGTCCTGAGATTTTTGGCAGAAAATATTTTTATTCTCGGAATGAACTCTAATATCCTAGAGTATTGGAATAACAGTGTTACACAAAACCCTAGTGCATCCACTCTCCTGATATCTCCTTAAGTGTAAATCCTGAAAAACTGCCAAAAGTCTGGAAATTCTCTGTAACTGTTCTAACTTCTATTGGCTTGACATGGTTTGTTCAGAATGGAAATTTCGGGTTGTCACATTTGTACTATTTACTAAGTTCTTTCCCTAGTGGCGGAAATCATCGTTGAACAAGTGTGGATGCTGTTTTTTCATTTGATTATTGCGTTCCCAAGTAAACTCCAGCCCTCTACGATAATTTCATCAGACTTTTACTATAGGTATGCAACTTTGTTTTGAGTCACTTGATCTCCAGATCCATGATCTCCGCTAGATCTTCCATGAAGTGAAGCTTGGTGTCGATCTTTGGGACCCTACATTTGGATCACACTTTCATTTAATGCTCATGTAATGCATGGTTCTTGGTATGTATTTACTTATAATTATTCACTTTTATATAGAAACTCAACGAGTTGGAGGGCCCAAACTCGTCGAGTAAAGATGAATTGGACCGCAGGTTTTGGAAAACTACTCCACGAGTTAGGAGGCCTCAACTCGACAAGTAGGCTGGCAGAAAAGAAACCCTAATTATGGGGTTTTGCACCCTATTTAAACACCTTAACACTAAGGTGTAGGCCTTATCTCCAACCTCTACTATCCAAAACCATAATCTTGAAACACTAAGCCATTTTTTGTGATTGTAAGCTAATCTTGTGCATTCTTGGAGAGTTTGAAGAAGAATAAGCTTGAAGGAGGAGAAAAAACGTGTGGGAGGAGAGTAGATCTAGAAGTTGGGTTTCATTTTTGAATCATCTGAGGTGTAAAGCTTCAACCTTGTCCATGGCATACTTAAATCTAGTTTTAGGATGCTTTCTTTCATGTTTTGTTCCAAGTATATTGGTTGTTGTAATTTGGACGTCCCTTTAGGGAAAACCCTTTAGATCTAGGGTCATGAGGGGACTTCATGGCATAAAGGTGCCAACTTTATGGCCATCGAAGTCCCATGAAACCTTTGGACCATCATTTTGGCTTTCTAAGCCCCATTAGGTCATGTATGCAAGTAAGATGGGAATTTTACGTGACCAATTTGTCCCTTGAGTCCAGATCTATGACCTAATGGTCTATTTTGAGGTTTTGATGGCTTTTGGAGTTGGATCTAAGCCCTTTCGGGTTAGGGTTTGAGTTTTATGTGTTGGAGAGAGGTCGTTAATGGGTAAAGTTGGAAACATTACCCTTCTAGACGTGTTTCCAGCTTGGATCCAGAAGATAGGGTCTTGTTTTGAAGAATAGGGACTTAATGCATTAAGAAGGTTGACAGACTAAAGAACTCGATGAGTTCATAAGAGAACTTGACGAGTTGTTTTGGAAGTGTCCCGACTATACTGGAAAAACAAGGACTCAACGAGTTGTAGGAGAAACTCGAAGAGTTGGATTGTGATATCACGATTATGTGATTGATGGAAACTCGATGAGTTGAAGAGTAACCCGACGAGTTGAGTCAACTCAGAACGTTGACTTCGACCTTGACCTTGGCGTTGACTTTGACTTTGACTTTGACCAAAGTTGACCCTTAAGGGGTTATGAGTATGAAAGGATACTTAAAGGAAATATTTTATGTTTAGGAGTCTAAGTTGGGTTGATATTCAGAGCCAGGGACTATTCAACTACTTTCCAGTATTCGAGGTGAGTTACATTCCTTGTATGAGTGGCTCGAATGCACCAGTATCGGCCCATTAGTAGGTGTTTATAGTAGACATGATTGTCTTTGTTATAATTGTCTTGTGTGCCACTTCTTGGACAAGGTGTCTAAGTCCATAACTATTTCTAGTATGTACTTGACCCGACCCGGCATGGTCCATTTGGGTTGAATGACACCATGCAATTGGATAGACTAAATGAGAGAAATAACACATATGGTTTATTAATATATTATAACTTCTAATATATTAATAATATTATTTAATTAGTTTGATCATGAATTAATTTAGAATTAATTACTTGATCAAAAGATAACTAATTAAATATATGGATTGATTATGTAAATCATCCATAACTTATATAGTGGGCTAAGAGGCTCCATGGATAATCAAGTTGGGTTAAACCCATTGAATCCTCCATGGAGGCTCCATGGGAGTTAGAAACTCATGGGTCATGGAAATGAAGAGTCATGACACATTAGGGTTTACATGGTGTAACCCTAGATGTGTCTACACTATATAAAGCTCATGTGTTCTCCCAAAAATCAGTGAGACAAGAAACAAGAGGGCTAGAGCCGATTTTAGTGTGTTACACTTTCTCTCCAAGTTTACTCCATAGCATTTGGTGTTGTGTGAAGCATTTTAGGCATCACACTTGGTGTGCTAGGCTTACAAGGTTTCAAGGAACACTTACAACAACAAGGTATGTAGTTTTATCTATTATTTTAGTTAAAATTGTTCCCCATGTATGCTAGATCGGATCATAGACTTGGACATCAACTTTGCATGATAATTAGACAAACATAGATCCAAGGCTATTAGGGTTGCATGTACACTTAGGAAGTGTTAGAATTCTCAAAACCCATCAGTGGTATCAGAGCCTAGGCTTGTTTGTTGATTATTTGTGCAAACTGCTTGAAAAATCGAGTTTTCTGCTTTCTGCCCATATGAACTCGCCGAGTCCATGGGGGGACTCGACGAGTCCATGACCAAATGCAAGCTGCTCGTCGAGTCAGTTCATGCACTCGATTAGTAGAGGCTGATGTGTTTAGAATTTCGATTTTAGTTGCTCGAAATGGACTAGAAACATTACCCTAAATTGTTTTTGTACTTGAAAACATGTTTTAGATGGAGTAATGTTTATGCTAATCCATTTACAATGACAATTATCAAAATTACAAGTTTTTAAAGTGTAATTTTTGGAATCTTGAAAGTGTTCATATTCATGTTCTTGATCTTATGATGTTTAGATGATCATATGAATTATTTGTAACCTATGTAGTAGATTAATTCATGATTATTATGTGTTTTAATGGAGTCCATAACTTGTCCTCAAGTTATGGAAAACCAAAAGTCACTTTGCTTTAAAACCATTAAAAGAACACATGGGTTATAAAAATGAAGAGTCTTCATTTTTAATACCCTAATAAACTCATAAGTTACAAGAAATGAAAAGTTTTGCAAGTTTACAAAACTTGCCCTCAAGTTTTGGAACAAGTAAAGTCTTGATTAAAAACTTTAGTTCCAACCCTTAGAATTTCAAAAGTTAAAATTCAACCTTTATACTTATAGTATTATGTTTTAATAATTATATATATATATATATATATATATATATATATATATATATATATATATATATATATATATATATATATATATATATATATATATATATATATATATAACAAAGTCGTCTTACCGCTAGTACGCCTGATTCACGAAGCCGGTCTATAAGGTGAGTATAAGGTTGTTGCCTATAAAATGGCAACTTAATGGATGTCCACTCTCACCCACCGCTTGCTTGACTGGTGGAGGGTCGTTAGCCGAACAGGTAAGACAAGGACTTAAAAATTCTCATTAAAAGTATAATGATTATTATAAAGTAACTAAATGTTTTATAAATTCCCAATCTTAGTTACTTTAGGAAAAATGTGAATAAGCTGCTAATCCAAGAAATTACACTTTGCACCTTGTTTAAGTCGTTGGTGGAGCGTGTGTGGTTTATCGGCACACTAACTTGGAATTAACAAGGAAGGCAAAGGGTGACTTAAGGTTTTTCATGAGATCGGAAGGAGCGCGTGTGGTTTACCGGCACAACGATTAAGGGGAAAACATTAAGGGTACCAAGTAATTTGCATGGTTACTTCACACCTTGTTTTGTGATCCTCGGTATCCCAGTCACAAAACATGAAGGGCACACTCGAGATTGAAACATGCCATTGAAAAGTTCAACGAATCTCAAAGAATCTAGGAATTTCTAAAATCCAAATTAAACCTAATAATTTATATTTCGTTTTCATGGTGGAAATTGGTGAATCGTCATTCACCCACCTTTCAAATATGTTATAACTTGGATTACAACATCCCTCTTCTACGTTATAATGTATTGTGATTGGATCCTAGCCTTAATATTACATTTGGGTGCTTTATTAAGGACTATCCCTATATCTAAACTAAACGTACTTTCTTCTTTTCAAGATGTCTTCCAACAATGTTACTCCTAGCTCAAACCCTACTGGCTCCTTCTCTCTCATGAACCTTTGTGGGAGAGTCATCTTTGATGGATCCAACTTTACTGACTAGATCAGAAACATCAGGATGGTCACTCGTTACGAGAACAAGGAATATGTTCTTGACAAGGAGCTTAATGTTCCTAAGCCAACTGCTACTCCTGAGGAGTTTGCTCAATACGAGGCATATGAAAGAGATGCAACCAAAGTGGCATGCATCATGATGGCCACTGTGACATCCGAGCTCCAAAAGTCCGATGAGCACTACTATCCTTTTGAGATGCACCAGGATTTGATGGACTGCTACCATCAGAGTGCTCGTCAAGAGTGATATGAAATCATCTCCTCTATGATCACAGCCCGAATGAAAGATGGAGAACCCATCACGGGCCACATGCGGAAAATGCAAAGATTTGTGGACCGCTTGATGAAGTTGAATGTGAACTTCCCTGAGGAGTTAGCAATAGATATTATTTTGCACTCCTTACCTTCGTGTTATGATCAATTCCGAATGACATACCACATTAATAAGGAGGAAGTTACACTTAGCAAACTTCAGGGACTCCTAAAGACCGCAGAATCAGGTCTTAAAGGTAACTCGGTTGTGACCACTCCTGCTACTACTCCAAACTCAGCACCTGTCCTGGCAATCGGGAAAGGTAGAGGGAAGAAGAGAAAGAACCCTTCGAAGGGTACCAAGGGTAAGACCCTTGATGGCTCCTCTTCTAGAGGAACCAAGAAAGGTTTCGTTACACCTTCTTCTGATCCCAAAGAGGCTGAATGCTTCTACTGCCACGAAAAGGTGCACTGGAAGCGTAACTTCCCAAAGTACCAGCAAAATTTGAAGGATGGGAGGGTTAAACCCAACCATGCAGGTATTTACATAATCTCATCTACTAATTCACTCTATTCTAACTCTTGGGTCCTTGATACCGGTTGCGGTATTCATATTTGTTTTGAATTGCAGGGACTAAGAAGAAGTGAGAATGTGGACCATGGAAAGATAAACTTGATCATGGTGAACATGAAAGTTTCACCTGTCACCAAGATTGGAGTTTATACTTTGTTTCTTAGTAGTGGATTTACTTTAGATTTGAATAAATGTTGTTATACGCCAGAAATGGGAAGAGATGTTATTTCCTTTCATGCTTTATATAAACAAGGTTTTACCTTTTCTTTTGACAATGAAACTGGTGGAATAAATGCTTTCTTTAATAATGCGTTTTATTTTAAAGCATTACCTCGTGATGGTGTGTATGAAGCTGTGTCTGTTGTAGATAACTTAGGAAATAATGTAGTGTGTATTGATTCTTCTAAAGATAATAACTTGGATAAAGCATCATTATGGCATTGTCGACTTGGACATATAAGCAAGAAATGCATAGGCCAACTCCAAAAGGATGGAGTCTTGGAGTCATTTGACCTAAAGTCAGATGATAGTTGTGAATCATGCTTACTTGGAAAAATAACAAAGTCACCCTTCACTGGTTCTTGTGAGAAGGGTGAAGGTTTGTTGGATCTTGTACACATGGATGTGTGTGGACCCTTCAAACATGCCACAAGGGATGCTAGTCGTTATTATGTGACTTTTACAGATGATTATAGTAGATATGGATATGTCTACTTAATGAAGCATAATTCAGAGACTTTTGAGAGGTTTAAAGAGTTTAAATAGGAAGTCGAGAATCAATTGGGCAGGAACATTAAGATGCTTCGATCCGATCGTGGTGGTGAGTATCTTAGTACTGAGTTCCTCGACTATCTAAGGGAATGTGGGATTATCTCACAATTGACACCTCCCAGGACACCGCAGTTGAATGTTGTGGCTGAGAGGCGTAATCAAACCTTGTTGGATATGGTTCGTTCCATGATGAGTCGAGCTACGCTACCAATCTCGTTTTGGGGGTATGCCTTAGAGACTGCCACCCATATCCGTAATCTGGTCCCTACAAAGAAGGTTGCCAAAACACCTCACAAGATGTTGACTGGAAAAGTTCCTAGTCTAGCCCACATCAAGGTTTGGGGTTGCGAGGCTTTCGTGAGACGCAAGACTCATGACAAGCTCGAACCTCGAAGCGAGAAGTGTATTTTCATTGGCTACCCACAAAAATCCTTTGGTTACCTCTTCTACAGACCTAGTGAGAATGTGGTCTTTGTAGCAAGGAGGGCTGTCTTTTAAGAAAGAGAGTTCATAATCCAAGGAGACAGTGGGAGGTTAATTGACCATGAAGAACTTCAAGAGTCAAGTGGTGAAGGAACCTCAAACCCTAGCAGTTAACTTGAGGAGGAATCTCATGTTGATCCAATTATACCTCCAGTTGTACCTCTGAGGCGTTCCACAAGGGTTAGGAATGTACCTGAGCAGTACTATGGTTTCCATATTACTACGGAGGGTAAGACACTTATTAGTGATGAGACACTAGTAGGTCTAGATGAACCTAACAGCTATGCTGAAGCTATGGCAGGACCTGAGTCTGCTAAATGGAAAGAGGCAATGGATAGCGAGATACAATCCATGTGTGACAATCAGATCTGGGACTTGGTTGACAATGTGCCAGGTCGCAAGACAGTTGGGTGCAAATGGATCTTCAAGAAGAAGACCGACATGGATGGTAATGTACACACTTATAAGGCTTGACTGGTAGCAAAGGGCTTCTCTCAAACTCCTGGAGTGGATTATGACGAGACCTTTTCTACAGTAGCCAAGATTAAGTCCATTAGGGTATTATTAGCCATAGCTGCATTTCATGACTATGAAATATGGAAAATAGATGTCAAAATCGCTTCCCTTAATGGAAAGTTGGTTGAGGATGTTTACATGAATCAGCCAGAGGGTTTTGTCAGCACAGAGTACTCTAATAGAGTGTGTAAGCTTGAGAAATCCATCTATGGGTTAAAGCAAGCACATCGCAGATGGAATCTCTGCTTTGATGAGAAGGTCAAAGAGTTTGGATTTTCTAGGAGTGAAGATGAATCTTGTCTATATGTCAAGGCTAGTGGGAGTATAGTTAGCTTTTTGGTACTGTATGTGGATGACATACTACTCATAATAAATGACATCCCAACTCTGCAGGAAGTTAAGTCTTGGCTTGGGAAGTGTTTTTCTATGAAGGACCTAGGAGAAGTTGCCTATATTCTAGGGATAAGGATCTTGAGAAACTGGAGTAAAAGACTAATTGGACGTAGTCAAAGTACCTACTTGGATAAGGTGTCAAAGAGATTCAGCATGCAAGATTCCAAGAAAGGAGAGTTACCCATCCAGAGTAACACTAGACTGAGTAAGACTCAGAGCCCGAGCACTGAGGATTAGATAGCAGAAATGAGTCGAATACCTTATGTTTCGGTAGTAGGCTCGATCATGTATGCTATGATCTGTACTCGTCCTGATGTAGCCTTTGCTTTAAGCATGGTTAGCAGGTATCAGGGGAATCCTAGTAAGGCTCACTGGACAGCGGTAAAGAACATTCTCAAGTACCTGCGGAAGACTAAGGACTGGGTCCTTACCCTTGGTGGGAGTTATGACTTCAGAGTCGTAGGGTATAGTGATGCTAGCTTTCAAACTGATAGGGATAATTTCAGCTCTCAGTCGGGCTGGGTCTTTACCTTAAATGGAGGAGCAATCTCTTGGAAAAGATCCAAGCAGGATACAGTGGCTGATTCAACTTGTGAATCAGAGTATATAGCAGCAAGCGAGGCAGCAAAAGAGGCTATGTGGCTAAAGAACTTCATGATGGGTTTTAGCCAAAAAGACATCCTATGTGCTCATGCAAACCCTAAAGCTTGGATCTAGGTTTCTCTATTGTACATGTTTTTAATCCAAAACTTAAAACCCTAATTCTAGAATACAAGTAATCATATTAGCATAAGAAATAGGTTAAGATGTTACCTTGATTGTTATGTAGCAACAACAATCACAAATCCTTCTTGTATTGACTTTAGAAAGCTTAGAGTCACAAATGTCACTCCTCTAATGTCTCACAAACACCAAGAGCAAGAGGATGAAGAAGAGAAGAGAAGGAAGCTGCCCAAAACGTGTGGAAACCCTAGAGGATTAGTTCACCACGTTTTTTAGGCTTAAGGGCACTATTTATACATGTAGGCTATTAGGGATTTGAACTAGGAAACCCTAATTTGGATGCTAGGCCCTAAGCAACCCATGGACCCTTCTTTAATAGGCCTTAGACGATTTCTAATGGGTTTCCCCATAGAATTCGTCCAACCTTATATTTTAAGGTGATCCACAGCCCAATTGCAATTACCTTATAATTACAATTCCAGTCCCTTCATTTTAATTAATCTCTTTTAGTCACAAACTTAATTCTTATTAATTCTTGACTAATATTAATTAAACAATATGATTTGTCCTTTAATATATTATTCTCATTATATATTAATAAATCATAATTAATCCTTTCTCTCCATAACTTATCCTATCAAGTTGTTTTGGTGAAGGCAACCCAAAAGGACATGCACCATCGGGTCAAGTACATACCAAAATAGTTATGGACTTAGACACTAATCCAACAGTCTCCCACTTGGATAAGTCTAATAACTATTCTTCGTACGACTTCAGATCCTGATCTGCAATCATAGCTTTCTAAAGCCGCTGTCAACTCTGATCTTATCAAATACGCGTGTCCTTTAGATAAGGGATCATATATTCCTCCATTCTAGATATTGTCGTATAGACTAAGACATTGGTCTAAATCATTCTCTTTGTCTATGTGTTGTTTCCTAAATTCAAATTTATGACGACTGACAACATACTACAATTGAACACATCAATTTAGTCCCGGCTTGGCCAAGCGCTTAGGTGCCATCACTAAATCGTCTAGGGGCCCACAGATACCGCTTTTATCCTTCTTTCGATAAAAGGAACGAATAAACTTTGACTCAATGCTCGCTTGCACTCACTCACCAAATCACACACAACAATATGTTTTATAACACCAAGTTACTGGTGTGTTTTCATATTATCAATGTTCAGCCGACTCGCAAGATACAACTCACACATCTCGGTTTCAAGAATATAAGATGTTATTGTCTCACCAATCACTCGTGATAAAATCCATGAAGTGATCCAAGTGAGCGTGGGTTTAATCCAATGCTCAATTCATATTCATACGCACTCATGAACGTTGCAGCAAACAATTGCCTATGTCTAATACACTTTAGACAATCTACACACCAATTCACGACAGTCTTCATTCATACCTACTTCCAACATATGAACGACTGTGGTCCGTTCAAATAATTTGATTGTCCTTAACCAATTAAATTATTCAGGAAGTCAAAACATGCAAAGTGAAACACAAGAATAATACTAATCCCATATGGTCTCAAACCTTTGAGTATAAATAAAACACCTTTTATCTATCACCATATCGATCACTCATTATTTGTTGTTTCGGGTAATCAACTTCTTACTTGAATTATTACCACACTTGTCCCATGCTCTTCAGCATGCACGCAATGTTTTCCTATGGTTCTTACTTTGTGAAATAGATCAAATGAACACAACTCCCAATCCTTATCGCAAGTGAAAGAATATCAAATTCTTGACACTTATAGAATATCCTAGATTCTAACATTTTATGCAATGATCCTTTCGTAATATCACTGCACTAAAGTCACAAGGACTATTGCCAATGAAATTACAAAGTCCTCTATCAGAAATTGTTACAAGACAATTCCATAGATGTGTTGTCTTTCACTCAAGGTACATTCCTTTGAACCTCCTTTTGCATAAAAGTTTCTAACCTAGACATAGATTCTCAATATCTAACTCCCAATATGGAAACATTTCCATACTTATCATATGACAACTCATTCTCAATAGAATCCTATCTATTCATAACAATGTCGATATGCTCCATCCAATATCATACTTCCAACTACTCACAAGCGACCAATCCTCGGCATGCTTTGGATCGTCCTTTGATAGTTGTGTAATTATCTTAGTCAAAACCGATTCTTGTCCTTTTTCCCTCTAAATACGCTAGACATTTGGAGAATTTTTAGAATGGTCAAATATTATAGAATTTGCAATCGATCCTATACCTGAAGCGTATGGGACACGATGCATAATGTCTTACATAAAGATTTGATACTTTATCAATCTTCTACCATAATGTTTTACGTGCTACGTTCTCATAATTCGAAATATGAAGAGAAATGTCGTAATCATAATCGAAATTTAAGAACGCACTATGTATCTTTTGACTAAATTTATTAAAATTTCTCAATCTAAGCTTTAGATTTTGAAACGAAGTACAATATTCTCTCCCTTAATTATAGAAAAACAACTTTACATTCTTACTACTTTGCAAAGTATGACTCTTGTTTTCTGTAATTAATATTGCTAACTTGCAATACTTGCCTTACTAATCATACAATCATAACATTTATGCTCCTACTAGCATGATGATTATTATCAAATAAGCACAACACTTATGCTCCCACTAGCTTTGACATGTATTTAGAAAACAACTTAACTTACAGGAAAAACAATTCTTATTGAATTTCTTAAGTTCATGTTTCTAATACTTAATGCTTTGATAATCTTTTATCAAGGCTTCTTAATCGCATACATCTTTATCCAAAATAGCTCATAAGTGTATCTTAAACAATTTAGACTAATTGCTAAATCTCACAATTCAAATTATAGAGAGGGATACCGTAACCATAATAAAATTTGAGAATGCAATTTTACAATTGCTATCTTCTTAAAATCTCTTTTAGTGAAAGCATTTTCTCACAGTCATTTTCATGAAGGAGAAAATCTTATGACACTTAGATTTTAATGGTGTATGTGTTCCTATCCATGTGAATTTGTCAAAAACAAAGTTTACGACAAATTCAAACTCATATGGACCGAACTTTCTTAATCTTGAACTCTTGCCTAATGGTAACACGGCTGCCCACCATGTCTTCCAAGTAGTTAAGCAGCTCAAGCTTTCTTCTCAATGTACTTTTCATCGATCAAGGTGCTTGCCTTTTTATGCGTTCAAATGAGAACTCATAGAACTCACATGCATAGTTAACTCAATTGGAATGGCATAGAAACAAGATAGTGTCAACACGATAGGTTGTAAACCTCAAGTCGTGTGCTAGTGATGATCGATAAGGTTTATTCTTGATTAGTTCTTGAAACTTTTCAAGATCATTAAGACTCCCACTGACTCTTTGACATATAAGATTCTTTTGTCAATAAAACATTTCTTGACAAACAAATATTCAAGAGTTATTGTAGCTTTTATCAAGACAAAACATTTCAAAAAATTGGTTCTAATTGGTCTTTGTCTTATCCAAGACATCACAATATTCCACATTTGATGAATGTTATCAACCTTCCTAATATTTGTCACTTATTATCACAATCTTAACTCTAAGACTTGTTGTGGAACGAAGTATGATTGACTTTCTGATTTAACCATTTCTTCAATTCTTGATTCCTCTTCATACAATTGCACTAGGACTCATTTAGAGGATCAATTGAAATATGGTTCTTAATCATTAAGGTCTATCATAAAATATGATAAAAGGTACTCTCCATTCTTCTTAGAATAGAGAAACTTTTATCTTTTTACCTACTTGATTCATCTTATTCGTTCTGCTATTGATATAAACCTTTTTCAATCAACTAAGAATTACACTTAATCTCATAAGTGTAATCATATTTACTTAACCTTAGTAAATCATGATGAATATCTTTGTTATTCTTGCGGTGGACTTGATCAACACACAACCTTGTATACTTGATCTCCTAGTCCTTCACTTGACACTTTGTCAACGAATTAGTCTAACTTCCAAATGTGAAAATTTTTCATTCATCATACAATACTTGTTGCATGATTCCAAGTTTCTGTTCACTTGAAACTTGGTCGATGAGAGACTTTCCCTATTTGGTAAATTCTTGACTTTTCCACAAATAAAATAATTAAGAATCACATCCTTTCGTTGTAGAAACATGCAAACATCAATTTTTCATAATGATTTCATTGCAAGGAAATAAATAAATAAATAAATGAGTCAAACCAAAATTTATTTTATTCATAAAAGCAGCGGAAAACATTTGTCCTTACAATGCAAAATCAACTGAAAAACTATGTAATTAAATATTCCTAACAGCTCTATCATAACTTTTCTAAGCTCAAAATCTAATCTTCGAATCCATGCGATCGAGATCCATTTCTTCGTGATTAGATCCATCTTGCTCTGTCATCAAGCTTCCTCTCTTTTCATTGATCCTGCAAAGCATTCAGGTGTAATCTTATCACATTATGTATCAATGAATAGGAACTTAATGGAGTTAGATAGTGGATTTTACCTGAAGCACAACCATACTCTTTGATTCTCCCATCTTCTGGAGTCTTCAGGCTTTTAGGGCAGACTTGTATCCAACGCCCTTTCACTTGGCAGCAAACGCAGGTCTGTTCTCCTAGAACGTCTTCGGAAGCATGGTTGGTTGACTCTCCTAACAAATACGCTCCATTGCTTTGCCAAATCATTTCTTATTCAGCAACAATGAGCATGTAAGTTAGGTCAATGAGGTTTGCATCATGATCCATCATATAATACTTTTTTTGAACTCATTATATTATTCAGGGAGTGACTGTAGAACCCAGCCTATAGCCAACTCATCGGGGAATGACGCACCCAACATAATCAACCTATTGATGTGTGATTTCATTCCTAGAACGTGGCACACACAGGCTTACCATCTTCATTTTTCATTTCCAATAGGGATTTAGTGACATTAAACCTTTCAATTCTTCGATCTTGTGGGTTGGGGAGAACAACGGGAGGAGCAGGAGGAAGTGAAGCATGACTTCTTGTTCCTCGATCGAATCGTGTAATATCATCTTCATGTGAAATGCTTGTTCCACGGAATTTGGGAAGATCATAATTGTCGTACTTTGACATCTACAAAACGGGAGAAAACGAATTCAAGTTAGTTCATTGATTGAGTCCTTAATAAATCACCCAAATGAGATATTAAGGCCAGGACCCAACACGATATTCTACAACTCGAGAAAGGGATGTTGTAACCCTAATTGCAGAACATTTGAAGGTAAGTGAATGACGATTCACTAATTTTCCACCATCAAAAACGAAAAAGAAATTTTAAGTTTTAAATCTATGAAAACTCCTAGATCCTTTGAGATTCATTGAACTTTTCAATGGCATGTTTAAATCTCGATATGTCCCTCTAGTTTGTGACTGGGATGCCAAGGATCACAAAGCGGGTGTGAATAACCATGCAAATCTACATGGTGCCCTCACATGTTACATTCACCTATTCGATGTGCCGATTAACCACACATGTCACACCCCCGAACCGGACGGCAGAAACATCCGAGGGCTCTTGTGACTCAAATTGAATACCATCACAATGAATATACATGAATCATAACATAATCCATCACCATGCATTGAAATATTACAACTGATATCGTTTACATTCAGTACATTGTTTTAGACGTTACAATTTCATAACATAAACCATTCAATAGTAAATCTAAACAAAACGCCATGACATTACATGGTACTTATTCCTCAGTTTACCTGTTACCTGAGAATACAAGATATTTTGAAAACGGTCAACATAAAAATGTTGGTTAGTTCATAAGCATGTTTGTGAAAATGATTTGTATAACTTTGAAAACCACCAGAAAATCCGATATTTTCTGAAAAGAGCATTGTTTATATAAAGTATGAAGATTCGTAAGTATGCTTGACGATTTTGTAAATATGTATAACTGTTTAACTTTGTATACATCACATTGGTAAAAGTGTTGAAATCCCCGGGAAAACCCGATGTTTTCCTAATACATAAAATTACGTGTCTTATTTATTGTTATACCGATATGACGATTGTTTATGATTACCCAGGTGACATTAGATTAATTATGGGTTGTGAGTTGTTATAATCACGTATTAATGAAAATGACTATTTTATAACTACCAAATACAAACGATCCTTTAGGCGTCGTCCGTACTACTCACTTAATCCAACCACCCTAACTTCTCTTGATTTACGCCACGAATCTGTCTACTCGATATTTCCAGGTGACAGTGGATTAATTATGGGGTGTGAGTTGTTATAATCACGCATTAATAAAAATGACTAGTTTATGACTACCAATTACAAACGATCCTTTAGGCATCGTCCGTAAGACTCACTCAATCCAACCACCCTGACTTCACATAGCCCCACAACCGAGGAGAAAGGAGGGTACGAAGCCCTCATTTGTTCCATAAGTTGTTCAAGACTATCGGGAATGCGAAAGGAACTTGGCCCGACTCGCATTTGACTTCTCGACTGCGCTAGCAGTACCAATGGGCCCTTGGGGCCCAACAGCACAATAGAGCTATTCAAAGTCCTTTTACATGGAATTAGGTCATAGAAGGCCCATTAACATGTAAGCGCGTTCCCTTCGGGCCTCAAGATCATGTCATTAGGCTAGCTAGGCCCAACAAGCACGATTTGAAACTTTCAAGCCTAAAGATTGAATATTGACTCCTTGCAGATTTCGCGTGTTTATTGAAGTACTATTGTTTATTGATTTTTGATTTGTTATTGATTAGAGACCGAATCAATTCATTTGGTAACGATATTGGTGTTCAAAGTGTATTTGTTATTACGTTTCGCCGGTAGTCCTGGATCTCATATTTTGTCTTAAGGGATTTATTTGTTTAAAAGTAAGATTTTTACCTTTTCACGACCCCTCTTTTGTAAAAAGACGTTCTTGGCCCAGTAAGCCAAAAATTTAGGATTTAGGCCCAATTTTTGTAAGAGTAACACTTTAGCCTCCAATTTTATTAAAAACTTGTGTTTGATGACTACTTTTTGATAAAAATAACATTTTAAACCCATTTGTATTAAAAATATCATTTTTGGCTTGGTTTTGTGAAAATACACATTTTTCTGGTTTTTGGCTTTTCCGAACTAGTTTTTAGTAAATTTGTAGAAAATTCATCGTAAGTCAAAATCTGGATCCGTAAATTTTGGATGTTTGGAAATTCTTTCTACTTTGTTCACAATTGTTCTCATAATTTTTGATGGCCTCAAACTAGTGTGAAATTACTCATCTTCATAGGTTGGTCTGAAATTATTTCAAATATGATAGGCAGTTTTGTAAAATTTGCCAAAAATTGTACAAAAATCGTATGAAAACCTGAGAGTAGTCATTTTAAAGTTATAAATCTGAGCTTTATCCATGTAAAACAGTTTTGAAAAATACTTCCGTTTGGATGGTCAAAACAGTCCGAGATTGGACCAAAACTTTCCTGTCAAGGGCTGTTTTGTGAGTTTAGTTTATAGATCTTTAAATACAACACTCATTTTTGCTATATCAAGTATACAAATCTCAGATCTACAAGTTTAAATGCATTATATGTGATAAAGCATACTTTTCTCATGATTGATATGGAGATCCTAGTGATACACTTCAAGTTTCTTAGCATATTTTTAGATTAGTGAAGAAATCAACACATAATCACCAAATGTTTCAAGAAAACACACATAATCATGCACATATACATAGATCTACACATATGAATTGTATTGTCCCCCAAAAAACAAGTGAAAACAACAACCAAGGGGTTATGAACACACCTTGGGGTGATGGATCGGTTTTGATGAAGAAGTGGAAGAAGGTTTTTGATCCTAGCAAACTTTCTTGAGTAGATCTTGAACTTTGATGGTTCTAAGAACATAATCCACAAATATATGGATATAAGAGGAGATATTTGAATAGATCAAAAGCTAAATCATAGATCTAAACAAAACTTATCAAAGATGATGATCTAGGTGAAGATCCTCTTGAAACATCCCATAACTCTCGAAAATTTAGAGGGGTAGAGAGGAGTTCTTGAAAGAGTCTTGAATGTGTTTGAAATTAAAGAGAGATGGTGAATAAAGAGGCCTTTGGCCGAGATTTAGTGAGAAGAGAGAAGAAGGAGGAAAATATGGAAGTGGTGGGATTTTTACGCATGTAATTTCCTTGGTATATGGTGGGTATTTGGCATGGATGACCACCATGCAATATTGAGGTGGCACATCCAAAAGTCAACCCCTATTTCATTTTGTTTTTTTTCATCATTTTTTTTTTGTTAAATGGTGTTGGGCCGAAATTTTGGGCCAAGAAGATAGGAATTTGAATATCTTGAGCCCATAAAACTTTAGTTAGGATTTTTGGAGCCCAATCATAACATCTTTCGGCCCATTGGACCTTTAGGGTATCTCACGGCCCAATAGTTTAACAGAATGGGTTCTATAGTCCATTAAGATTAATTGAAGTTGTTATGGCCCAATAAGGCCCATTAGAAATAAGATGGATCATTTTAGGCCCAAGGTAGTCAAGTTGAAAGTTTATTGATCCATTAAGTCCAATAAGAGAATTCTAGTTCATAAGGAACTTGAATCGGAATTTTTAGAGTTTCAAAATCTTTGTTAAACATGAGAGATGTATTTGAATGGGCATAGAGTATGATATTTGCTTAAGGTACCAGATATTATACTGGTTGAATGGTTATACGAGAGCAAAATTTCCTAGCAAAAATGCTAGTTGTGACAACACACGCTCCACCGAACTATGACAAACATTGAGTCACCCTTTGATACATTTGCTTAGATCCATTTAGTGTGCCGGTTAACCACACGCGCTCAACTAACGTCTTCGCAAGGGTACAAAGTGTAACTTCATGGAATTGCATCAGTTCACTTTTGCCTAAAGTAACTAAGATTGGGAATTTTATGAAAGCATTTAGTTACTTTTATACTTCATTACACTTATAATGGAAGGTTTTTGTCCTATCCTACCCATTCGGCTATCGACCCTCCACTACTCAAGAGTGCGGTGGGTAAGAGTGGATACACATTCAATCGCCATTTTATAGGGAATTTCCTTAAACACCCCTTATAGACCAGCTTCGTGAACGAGACCTACTAACGGTAAGACTAACTTTTACTCATACATATATATGTATATATGTATATATATATATATATATATATATATATATATATATATATATATGTATATGTATATGTATAATATATATACATACATATATATATATATATACATATATATATATATATATATATATATATATAATGTTAGACCTTTAATGTTATATACAGTATAGGGTGTATTTTACACTTTTAAAATACTAGGTGTTCTAATTTAATAATTATACTTTTAATTTAATTAAATTGTACACCAAAACTATATGGATTTATTAAATCTCTTTTAATTATACATCTTAATTAATTAATAAAACCATAAGGGTGTGATTTGAACTTTTCAAAACCATACTAGGGTTTTAGAATTTAACATTTCTAGATTAAACTTTTAATCAACTTTTAAATTCCAAAACTTGGGGCAAGTTTTGAAACATTTCAAAACATTAGGGTTTAGAATTTAAATATTTCAAAATTAAACTTTTTAATCAAAATTTAAATTCCAAAACTTGAGGGCAAGTTTTGAAACTATTCAAAACAATAGGGTTTTAACTATTTAAATTTCAAAAACAAAACTTTTGAGTTCAAATTTAAAATATAAAACCTAAAGGGGAAAAATTGAAACTTTTCACAACACAATGATCAAATAACAAATAATATAAATTAAACAATTAATTTTATCATTTATCTATATTTGTCTTAATTTTAATTTCTTGCAAAATAAGTTACCCAATTAATACAAATAATCATATAAGGAAGTAATTATCTAACTAATTGGTAAATATCTTTTGTTTAATCAAGGATATATCCAAAATATGATTAAAATTCTAATTTTAATGATCCATAACGGTTAAGGCAAGTATCCATGAGAAAAACGGCAAGAAATCTCGAACATACCTCTTTCTGACGCTCGAACTCGCCGAGTACACTGTGGTACTCGCCGAGTTCATCAAGCAGGGAGGCCAAAATTCGATTTTGCAACTAGAACAAACACATAAAGCATCAATACAATAGAAACCAATCTAGGCTCTGATACCACTGATGGGTTTTAGCCAAAAGACATCCTATGTGCTCATGCAAACCCTAAAGCTTGGATCTAGGTTTCTCTATTGTACATGCTTTTAATCCAAGACTTAAAACCCTAATTCTAGCATACAAGTAATCAGATTAGCATAAGAAATAGGTTTAGATGTTACCTTGATTGTTATGTAGCAATAACAATCACAAATCCTTCTTGTATTGACTTTAGAAAGCTTAGAGTCACAAATGTCACTCCTCTAATGGCTCACAAACACCAAGAGCAAGAGGATGAAGAAGAGAAGAGAAGGAGGCTGCCCAAAACGTGTGGAAACCCTAGAGCATTAGTTCACCACGTTTTTTAGGCTAAAGGACACTATTTATACATGGAGGCTATTAGGGTTTTGAACTATGAAACCCTAATTTGGATGCTTAGGCCCTGAGCAACCCATGGAACCTTCTTTAATAGGCCTTGGACGATTTCTAATGGGTTTCCCCATAGAATCCGTCCAACCTAATGTAATAAGGTAATCCATAACCCAATTGCAATTATATTATAATTACAATTCCAGTCCCTTAAGTTTAATTAATCTCTTTTAGTCACAAACTTAATTCTTATTAATTCTTGACTAATATTAATTAAACAATATGACTTCTCCTTTAATATATTATTCTCATAGTATATTAATAAATCATAATTAATCCTTTCTCTACATAATTCATTCTATCAAGTTGCTTTGGTGAAGGCAACCCAAAAGGACCATGCACCATCGGGTCAAGTACATACCAAAATAGTTATGGACTTAGACACTAATCCAACACTTCATTGGAGACCTTGGATTTGTACCAGCTATATCGAAGACTATAGAGATTTTCTGTGATAGTGAAAGTGCAGTTGCCTTAGCAAAGGAACCAAGGGATCATGGGAGATCCAGACACATCGATAGAAAATATCATTTCATCAGACATCGTATACAAGAAGGACTCCTCGTGGCAAAGAGGGTATCATCGGATGAGAACCCGGCAGATCCCCTCACGAAGGGACTGGGTAGGGTTAAGCATCTCCAACATGCTAGGAGCACAGGGCTGAAGGATGATATTAGTTTTAGTAGTTAGAAAATTTTGAAATTTGTAAAATGTAATTGACATTTGATGATGAATAAAAGTTGTGTTTATTTATGACTAAACTGTTGCTATCGTTTGTCAATCGTTTACTAGTATTTCTTTTGCATGTTTTGACTTCCAGCATATTTATGTTGTTTTACATACTATTCAAATTATCCACACTCAGTCATATGTTGGAAGTAGATATGAAGTAAGACTGTCATGAGTTGGTTGTAGAGATCTAAGATGTTGGACATGACCTCAACAATCATGAGTGCTCATAAGTTCTGAGTATTGGATTCAACCCAAGCTCGCTGGTATCACTTCATGGAATTTATCTCGAGTGATCTCGAGACGATAATATCATATAAGTCTTCAAACCTAGAGATATGACTTGTTAACTATGAGTTAGTTATGCATTGAACGTGCGAAACCGCATTGGTAACTCGATGTTATAAAACGTGTGTTTGTGTGGAATTTAACAAGTAGTAGAACAAGCATATGAGTCGAAGTTTATCTGTTCCTTCTTGGATTAGAAGCTGATATATGGGACCCTCGATGATTTTGTTTTGACCTATGTACTGGGCCTGGTCAGAACTAAGTTGATGTGCTCAATTAAGTTCTATGTCAAACAAATCGAAAATCGGGAAACAAACTGCTGGACAATAAGCAAGACTATGTTCCATGTGTTTGTCCGGCTGATATCTAGAATAGAGGATTATATGATCCCTTATCTGAAATGGCGTACCATCATCTTCTCAGTTCCGAGAAACCTTGAAAAGAGCTACGATTGTCGATTGGTTCCTGAAGTCATACTAGCAGTTATAGTTATTAGACTTATCCAAGTGAGAGACTGTTGGATAAGGTGTCTAAGTCCATCACTATTTCTGGTATGTACTTGATCCGACCCGACATGGTCCATTTGGGTTGCATGGCACCATGCAATTGGATAGACTAAACGAGAGAAATAACACATATGATTTATTAATATATTATAAGTTCTAATATATTAATAATATTATTTAATTAGTTTGATCAAGAATTAATTTAGAATTAATTAAGTGATCAAAAGATAACTAATTAATTATATGGGTTGATTATGTAAATCATCCATAACTTATATAGTGGGCTAAGAGGCTCCATGGATAATCAAGTTGGGTTAAATCCATTGGATGCTCCATGGAGGCTCCATGGGAGTTACAAACCCATGGGTCATAGAAATGAAGAGTCATGACACATTAGGGTTTACATGGTATAACCCTAGATGTGTCAACACTATATAAAGCTCATGTGTTCTCCCAAAAATCGGTGAGACAAGAAACAAGAGGGCTAGAGCCGATTTTAGTGTGTTACACTTTCTCTCCAAGTTTACTCCATAGCATTTAGTGTTGTGTGAAGCATTTGAGGCATCACACTTGGGGTGCTAGGCTTACAAGGTTTCAAGGAACACTTACAACAACAAGGTATGTAGTTCTATCTATTATTTAAGTTAAAATTGTTCCCCATGTATGCTAGATAGGATCATAGCCTTGGAAATTAACTTTGCATGATAATTAGACAAACATAGATCCAAGGTTATTAGGGTTGCATGTACACTTAGGAAGTGTTAGAATGCTCAAAACCCATCACCACTATCTAAAGAGATTTATGTGCTTGTATGCTATGTTATTATGTGGTAGTGGTAGGTGTGAAATAGACCATGTAGCCGGTCGAAGAGATCGAAGGGGTAGGCTAGCACCTAGATATGCTAGGAGGTATATGATTCATGTGCTTATACGTTTTCTATTTTGTTTTAGTGGTAGGGGTGAAATAGACCCCGTAACTGGTTGAAAGAGACCAAACGGGTAGGCCAACGTCCATGTTGGATATTATTCCTTTTATATCAGCTCAGATACCGATTGTTGGAAATATAAAAATCTGATCACCACAACAAAAGGCTCAGTTACCAGTTATTGTGTGACAGATATATGAGTTAAAGGTATAAGATATAGATATAAATAAAGAATAATAATTGCAGAATAAGTATAAATATGAAAGCTATAAATGATTGAAAGCTATAATAATATAAATGACTGTATTTAAATAACGTAAAGCTATAAATAATATAAATGACTGTATTTAAATAACATAAAGCTATAAATAATATAAATGACTATATTTAAATGACATAAAGCTATAATAAAGTATATAAGTATATAAATATATATCAAGTAGGTTCGTCAATAAATTGACTGAACTGGACTCATGGAACGACTGGTCGATATTTGTTCTTTGAATGGACTGATCGATATTGGGACTCTTGGAGCAACTGGTCGATATTTGTTCAAAGATCAATCCGGCATTGGATAAGTAACAAAAAGTTCATTTAATGCTCGGTTTTATGTAAAACAAGTGTTTACAAAAGGGTACAAAATACATGGATTTATGTATTTGTATTTGAGGTATTTTTGTGTAAAAACATGCACACGGGTCGTGTAAGATAAAGCAAAAGTGACACGGGTCGTGTAGGAGGGTTTTGGAGGGTTTTCTTGATGAAGCTTTTGAACACGGGTCGTGTAGAATAAGGCACAAGTGATACGGGTCGTGTAGGAGGTTTTTAGAAGCTTTTAAAGGTCAAAATCCTAGACACAGGTCGTGTTGATTTAGGCAAAAACAACATGGGTCGTGTTCGCGCAGATCCTTGCATACACAGATTAAAAACCTTCAGTTTTCGGAAAATCTCTCTGGATAGCCATTTCTCTCTCGCGTCTCTTTGGGGTTTCCCGTGGTCAAAATTGTCCACGAAAATTCCTAGATGTAGGTAAGGTTCTAAAGAATTTGAGGTGAAAATGTCCCTAGTCTTATTTTGGCTGTGTTGTGCTCAGTTTTTTGTTTTCTAACATGCAGATTCTGAACTCGAAAACAGAAATCTCTCTGGATAGCCAATTCTCTCTCGCGTCTCTTTAGGTTTTCCTGTTATTAAAATTGTCATCGAAAATTTCTACATGTAGGTAAGGTCGTGAAGAATTGATGGTGAAAATCTCCCTAGTAGTATTTTGGCTGTGTTGTGCTCGGCTTTTTTCTTTTTTGACTTGAAGATTCTGATGTCGAAAAACAGCAAGGTGGTCATGGTTGTGGTGATTTGAAAGGGTTTTTGGAGGAGGTTTAAGGAGGGTATTTTGGAAGGTGTTTGGAGATTATTTTGATTTTGGAAGGAGGTTAATATAAGAGAGGTGTTTGGTGGTAAATGGTGTGATGAACAAAGATAGTGAAGATGAAAAACCTTTAGTTTCAATGAAGAAGATGAAGATGGTTGATGGTGTTCTTCATTTCATTATTGATGATCTTGGTGTTCTTCATTTAGCTTCTTGTTTGATCTTGGTGTTCATCATTTAGCTCCAGGGATTTGTCTTTGTTCTTGAAGAAGATGAAGATTGGTGATGTTCTTGGGAGTGTTTGTAGTTTGTAGGAAGTGTTACAATATTACAAATGAACACACACCCTTACACACACAAACTCATGTATACATATATGCATGAAACAAATATCTTCTAGTGCACTTGAGTATATGGAGAGTTGGCTGCAAGTTGATGTAGAGTAGGAGGCAAAAACGTGGGGTATTCATATGCAACTTCATTTCCTTGACTTATTGACTCTTCTTTGTTTACTTTTCCAATTGTTTGACTTTTCCATATACAACATATATATATATATATATATATATATATATATATATATATATATATAATACATATATACATATATAATACATAAATATACATATAATACATATATATACGTGTATCTATATATATATATATATATATATATATATATATATTGTTGAAACTGTTTAGTCACACAGCTAATTTTCTCGTCTATGCGTTTTCGGTCATTCGCGTGTTTTCGTATTTTCCGTTTGATGACGCATTCATGCAACCTGAAATAACTAATAATATTTGTTAGATTGTATAAAAACAGTTCATCTTATTTCAGTGATGGTCACATACAAGCTTACATAAGAACATTTTTCAACAATTTCCCCCTATGTGATCATTGCTGAAATAAGCACAGGTATGATATAATCATATTGACAATTTAACTTTTGAAGATTCGAGATAAAAGATTTGTCAATAGATAAGATATATATATATATATATATAAAACCATAGCAATTGATTTGAAAGTTTGTGACTTGATTTAACATATCTTATGTAAAATATTTTCAGAAATTTGTTTCCGAATCAAAGTCTCGGGTTCGGTTATCAAAGGGTAGCCATATATGTGTCTAAATACATTTCTTAAGATTTTATAGCATTATTAATGACGACAAGTGGTCTAACTGGTCGATTCAGATGAACGCTCATAGGTATAGCTCACACTTCACTTGGGTGTCTGGTTGTTCTGGTAGCAGAACAGGTTAATGATCACTAAAAATGAGTGATATCTCTCTCTGACGACTCACACTCATATTGGAGGTGTTCAACTATGCCTTTCCTGAAAGGTCACTTAGTCTCATTATTAGATAATCAATCACATAAGATTGGTTTCGGCTTTACTCAGTGGGTTTCTTCATTCATGCCATTAACTTTCACTCTCTCTCTCCATTGGGAAATACATGTAGAGGGGTTTAGCAATTTTCATAGTGTAGTTTGCAACTAAGAATCTTCAATGATGAAGGCTACAGTATCCCGGGAAATCCATTGTTGTTGCAGCTTATTCCTTGATGGTATCCTTTTTGTTGATCATTATCGATTTTTGTAAAAAGATATTTTGTTTTAGCAACGAGAATTTGCTACATTTTGAGAAAATTTGGATTTTTGAGAGTATCTGTCTTGTAGGATTAAGATATCCCTTTCGGTGAAAAATGGTTAAAAACAAATCAATGGATCTTTTGATGATTGCTTTGAAATAACCATTTGGTTGAAACTTTGTTTGAAAATACCAAATGTAGAGTTTTTTTGTTTTGTTTGGTATTTCTTCGGTGAATGATTTGGCTTTCTTGTTGATTCGTCTTTATCTTGTTTCGTCTTTGATGATTAGATTTGGATAGATCTTTGGTTTTCTTTAATAAGTGATTGTTGAAATCCTTTTCGTTTCATCTTTTCTTGTTGATGGATCACGGGATCTCAAGACTTCATTTTTGGTTGGCTTATATTTAGGTAGGGATTGGTGGCATAAAAGACAGCTTGTCTAGTATGTAAGAAATGAATGTATCGTCCCTGGTCATTTTGATATCTAAGCAAAAATGAGACCGTGACAAGGTATAATCAGATATACCTTATAAGCAATACTGACACACCTAAGCTCACAAGAAATGAATTCCACAATGATTCAGATTTGACGAGGCACAAATTCTCACATGGGTTTTTGTTTTCATCTGAACCTCCTAACCTTATGTCCCTTGATTGTTTAAAATCGTTAAGAATGAAATAAAATCGAAGGAAATAAATTTATATACATTATGAAAAGTAGGAGATTTGAACCTTCACTCCAATTGAGAATCAATATGACTTAAAATCTTCATCGAGCATAAGCATCTGAAAATTAAGTCAATAGACAATTAATCACAAGGTTCTATAAAAGCTTATTATGGAAAGTCTTTTATTAAGTTTTTGAAGATTTTTTTTTTCTGAATGTTTTTGGAAATATTAGTTATTTGAATTTTTTTGGTATTTTTGAAAAAGAAAGCAATTTTCAAATGTTTTTGAATTTTCTTTTTGAATGAAAGTAAACACACTTTTGTACAAACAAAAAATAAAAGTTTAAGGATGGATGTTATCTGGATTTAACATTCCTAGATGGCCTAGGAAGTATTGAAACTTTGTTTCATCGAGAGCCTTAGTGAAGACATCGGCAATTTGATCTTCGGAGTTGATGAAGTGTAGTTCGATATGACCCTTTTGAATGTTGTCTTTGATAAAGTGATATCGAATATCGATGTGCTTTTTCATGGAATGGTGAATGGGATTGTGAGAAATGGCAATTGCACTGGTTGAGTCACAAAATATGGGCATTTGTGAGATTTTAAAGCCATAGTCACGCAATTGAGTTTGCATCCATATGACTTGTGAACAACAGCTGGCGGCAGCAACGTATTCAGCTTCTGCTGTTGATGTGGATACACAAGTCTGTTTCTTTGAAGTCCAACTCACTAGTCTACCTCCTAGGAATTGACAGCTACCAGATGTACTCTTTCTATCTAGCTTGCATCCTCCGTAGTCTGAATCGGTGAAAGCGTTCAACTGAAAATCGGATTTAGCTGGATACCAAAGGCCAAGTTTGGTAGTGCCTTTAAGGTATTTGAAGATGCGTTTCACAGCAACTACATGGGATTCCATAGGATTTGCTTGGTATCTGGCACAGACACATGTAGAAAACATGATGTCAGGTCTGCTGGCAATGAGGTACAAGGGTGATCCGATCATTCCACGATATCTTTTCTAGTCAACGGGTTTGCCATTTAAGTCTGCCTCGATTTTGTATCCAAAGGCCATTGGGGTTTTTGCAGTATTGGATTTGTCCATTGAAAAGCGAGTGAGTAGGTTTTTGACATAATTCTCTTGGTTGATGAAAATGCCATAAGTTGACTGTTTGATTTGAAGTCCGAGAAAAGTAGTCATCTCCCCAATCATGCTCATTTCAAATTTTCTCTTCATTAGATCTGCACACTTAACACTTAAAGATTCATCAGTAGAACCGAAAATAATGTCATCAACATATATTTGTACGATTAACAGATGCTTATTAAATATTTTACGAAAGAGGGTTTGATCGATTGAACCTCTTTTAAAACCTGATTCTTCAAGAAAGGTTGACAACGTGGCATACCAAGCTCGGGGTGCTTGTTTCAAGCCATAGACAGCTTTCTGTAATTTAAAGCTGTGATCTGGAAATTTGGGATCTTCGAAACCTAGTGGTTGTTGGATGTATACTTCGCGATCTATCTCTCCGTGTAGGAATGCACATTTAACGTCCATTTGGAATACTTTGAAGTTCTTATGTGTAGCATATGCAACAAAGATGCGAATTGCTTTAATAACTGGAGCATACGTTTCATCGTAGTCGATTCCCTCTTGTTGTGAATATCCTTTGACGACAAGACGTGCCTTGTTTCGACAAATGATTCCTTGATCGTCAGTCTTGTTTCTGTATACCCATCTTGAACCTATAACAGTAACATCGGGTGGAGTAGGAACAAGATTCCATACGTCGTTTCTTTCAAATTCTGCTAGCTCTTCTTGCATAGCTTTTACCCAATCTGGATCTTTTATAGCAGAATGTACGGTTTTCGGTTCAGTTGTGGATAAGAAGGCTCCAAATAAACATTCATTTGTGGATGCGCCTCTAGTCTGAATGCCTAAGTTGGGATCTCCGATGATTTGGTATGTTGGATGATTTCTGGTCCACTTTATTAAGCGATTCTCTGACGCTATAATAATTGGAGTTTCAGTATCCCATTATTCTTCTCCGGGTGTTTCATCTTGGAATAGGTTTGAAGGTTCCCCCATAAATGATGAATCGGGATTGTTTTGGCTATTTGGGGATGGGGTGTTTAAAGGAGGATTTGGTGTTTGTTCCAAAGAGGAAGTATGTGTTGGTGGTTCCCCCTCGAATTGATTTGCATCATTTTGGTTTGTTTGTGGAATTACTTCACTGGGTGTTCCTGTAGGGTCAATTAAAGTAGTTAGAAGTTCAAAATTGTAAGCGGTTTTTGGTTGTTCAAAAAGCAAATCAAGATCAATTTCAATGTCTATGACAGGAGAAGGTGTTTGTTGAATTGGATTTTGAAAAATATTTTCAATCATTTTTGAACCAAAATGTTCACGATCCAATTTCCTAACATAAAATTCATCGAAATGAACATCGGTACTTTCTTCAATTACTCTAGTACGTTCATTCAGTACTCGATAAGCAGTTGAAGTAAAAGAGTAACCAAGGAAAATTCCTTCGTCTGACCTTGATTCAAATTTTGAAAGGTGATCTTATTATTCTTTACAAAGCATCGACAACCGAAAATATGGAAAAATTTGATGTTTGGTTTTCGGTTGTTAATGACTTCATATGGTGCTTTATGAAGATGTTTATGGATTAAGGAACGATTTTGAGTGTAGCAAGCTGTGGCTATTGCTTCTGCCCAGAAGTATTGTGGCAGATCAGCGAAGATAAGCATTGATCTTGCAGCTTCACATAGAGTTCGGTTCCTTCTTTCAACAACAGTGTTCTGTTGTGGAGTGTATGGGGCTGAGAAGTTATGTTCAATTCCTTTGTCTTTGAGAAATGAATCTAGAGTATTGTTTTTGAACTCTAAACCATTATCACTTCGGATTCTTCGAATAGGTCGTTTCAGCTTCAGCTCGATTTGTTTGATGAAGTTGATCATCTCTTCAGGTGCTTCTGATTTTAGTCTTAAGAAAATGACCCAAGTAAAGCGCGAGAAACCATCAATGACAACAAGAATGTACTTCTTCCCTTGTATGGTTTGGGTTTTGGCAGGGCCACAAAGGTCTATGTGCAACAACTCTAGTGGTTCGGATACGCTAGATTCTGAGATGATTTTGTGAGTGGATTTGGAAAGTTTTCCTTTTTCACATGCGGCACAAAGAGTTTCGTTATCAAGCTTCAGAAGTGGTAGCCCTTGAACAAGATCATCGCCGATTAATTTGTTGATGTACCCAAAGTTTAGATGGGAAAGGCGGTGGTGCCATAACCAACTAATATCTGCTGGGGCTTTAGATAGCAGACATATATCGGGTTTACCATAGATAAGATCCATGTCAAGTGGATACATATTTCCGGCACGGTCAGAATCAACTATAACATCTTTGGTTTTGGCGTCCATGATCAAGCTTCGTTGTTTGGTGAAAAGAACTTCAAGATTGTTATCACACAATTGAGAAACACTGATGAGGTTGTGTTTCAGGTCATCAACGAAGGCAACTTTCTTTATGGTAAAATTACCATTTGTTATGTTTCCATAACCTTTGATTTTTGCTTTCATGTTGTTGCCGAAGGTAACATCTTGATTGGTTTGTATAGGTTTGAAGTCACGTAAATAGTTCCGGTTTCCTATCATATGCTTGGAGCAGCCACTATCAATATACCATGTATCATCATTGGGTTCTCCAGCATTAAGTACCTGTCATCAGACAAAAAGTTTAGGTACCCAAATCTGAATGGGTCCTGGTTTGTCAGTTGTTATTTTGGGTGCTTTGCTTGATGGATTTCTTTTATCATTTGACTTCACATTATTGTAATGGTTTGGTTTATGATGATGGAATGGTTGAGGTTTGATTTGATCTATCAATTTTACCCAAAATGTGATTTGTTTTTGAAAGCCTGTGGGTTGATAAGATCCATGATTTGGTGAAAGATATCCTAGATGTGAAGGTTTGTTTGAAAAGTTTTCTTCATATCTGGGATGTGATGGGCGATTTTGAAAAACTTTTTGATGATGATGGTTTGAAACTTTCTGATGTGATGGTTTTTGAAAGTTCCTTGAATGATTAAAAGTAATATCTTGAAAGCGGTTTTCAAAAGGTTTTTGAAAAGATTTTGGTTTTTGTTTGGAAACCTGTTTATGAGGTATGACGTAGGGTTTAACTGGTTTCTTTGGTTGTTTTTCAAAAATGTTTGGCTTGATTAGTGGGGTTTTGGTGACTTGAATGGATTTTTTGCTTGTTTGTTGTTTCTTGGAGTATTTTTGTTCCAGACTAGTTTTTCCAACAATTGATGAAGTCATTGTAGGAAAAGCAGTTGGTATAGAAGTACTACCATCCTCATAAGAGGAATTTTCTCCATTCAAAAAGTTTTTGAGTTTAGTGGTTCCATCGGTATGTTTGATTTGGTGAGTTAAAGAAGTTGCAGAGTCTGTTTCGGAATTTACAACTCTTTTGAAAGACTTTTTGGAAACACTGAAAGCAGTATCATCTGGACTACAATTGATAACTGTTTCGTCATCTGAATCTTCCTTATTAAAAGATGTGAAAAGATCAGGTAGAGTAGATTCAGATTTTTCACAATTCGTCATGTTTTCCTGTTTTGCTTGTTCAATTTCAAAGGATTCTCTTCCAATTCCTGGTCTATAATTCGTATCAATTTTGCCAGTTCCTAAGGTGTTTGCCTTGGTGAAAATATCATCACTTAGTTTTCTGGCAACTTTGATAGAATCCATATTCCATATCAGTCTTTTATTCTCGGTTTCAAGAGAATTGATTTGTTTTAAAGAATCAGTCAAATTTTCATTTAAAACATTGTATTTGTCAGTTGATTCTTGAAAGTCTTGTTTCAACTGAAGGATTTCCATTTCTAAAACATCTTTTATTTCAGAAGAAATGACTGACCGATTTTTTAGTTCCAAATCCCTTTTCTGAATTAGGGTCCGATTTAATTGTTCCAAGATGTGATTGTAATCTTCTGATTTTCTTTCAACGTCTCTTTCCAATTTGCTTTTCGTTTTTGTTGATTCTCCAAATTTGAGTTGCAAGGTTTGTAACTCAGATTTGCAAATATCATAATTGGCCATTGTGTCATGATATATTTTGAGATCAGCTTCCAGACTAGTCTCAATTTTGGTTATGTGGGACTCAAAAATTGTTTTGGAAAAACCAAGTTCAGAGATCATAGACCATACCTGTTCTATGATGTTGGGAGCTCTTGAAGGTATTTCAACACCAGCTACGAAGCAGAAGTTTGATTATGTTGGTTCATGTTCAGCTTTGTCATCAGAAGTTGGCCAGTATTCCACACTTGGTTCATGGATTGCCATCAATGCTCTTTGCTTTTCTTGGTTTTCCATTTTCTTCAATTCATCGGCTCTTTGAGCATAGTATGATGAGTCTTTGATTTTGGTTTTGTTTTTGGCTCGACATTCTCTGGCATAGTGATTTGTTCCTTTGCAGTTGTGACAAATGATCACTTCTTAATCACTATCATCCTTTTGACTTTTAATCGGAAGTCTTTCAGGTGTTTGGCTTTGGGTTTGTTGGGAAGGTTGAGAATGGTTTTGTTGGAATCCAAAATTTTGGTTGTTTTGAAAACCATTGTTTTGATTGTTGTAACCTTGATTTTAGAAACCTCCTTTTTGATTTTGAAAACTGTTGATTGGATTGTGATTATGACCTGAATTGGGATCGTTTTGAAATCCCTAGTTTTGAAAACCTTGGTTTGAGTTATTTTGGAAAGAAGGTCTTTGAGAATTTTGTCCAAAGTAAGGTCTAGGTTGAAAACCTGAGTTGTTTTGTCCAAAAGATGGCTTTGGTTGAAAACCTGAGTTATTTTGTCCAAAAGATGGTCTTGGTTGAAAATTTGGTCTAAAATTTGATTGACCATGATTTGGGAGAAATCTCTAGAGATTTGTGTTTGCAACCAATGCACACAGTTGTTGATAATCTGCTTCATCAATTGAATCAGACTGGAAGGCTTGGTTTTGAAAAGATGTAGTCTGATTAAAATGATTAAAGTTTTGATCATTGAAAGGTGTTTGGTTTTGAGAAGTTGTGGACACAAGAGCAAGTGGTCCTCCAAAAGCTGCAGTGGTTGGTGGGTCAATCGAGGATTCATACGATTGAATTTCTCCATACAAATTGTACAAAGATTCGGTATGAATAGCTGGATTTCCCTGAATAATGAGTTTAACCATTTTCCAGCTTTCGAAAAGATTGTTTAAAAACTTGAGATTTATCTCGTGTTGTGTCTTTTTGATACCCAAATTGTTCATTTTAACCATAATCAAATTGAACCTATCATGAGCATCATGAATGGTTTCTGACGAAAGCATTTTGAAATTATCGAATTCATTCAAAACAGATGTTCTTTTGTTTCCGATAATTCTTTTATTTCCACAAAAACGATTTTTCAAATTCTCCCAAATTTGATTTGCTGTTAATAGTATAATGTCATGCATTTGACTTAGAATACTGTGAGGTATTCCAGAAACAAGTTCCTTTTTGGCTTGGAGTTCCAACTTTTTTGTGATTTCAGCTTGAGTGGCTTTGTAGCAAGAGTAGCCATATTTTCTGGAGTAACATATGTTCCTTCTACACACTTCCAGACATCTTCATTTATAGCATTAAGATGAAAATTCATACCGCCAACCCACTAATTATACTCTTCAGGAATAAGTATGGGTGCCCGTGAACCAGATCCTAAGCTATTTGCAATGGAGACAGAGTTCATGTTGGAGTAATTTGCCAAAGACATTTTTTGTTTTGAAAGGATTTTGAACAAGTGATATTAAAATGAAATTTTTAAAGAAAAGCTTATGAAAGGTTTATAAACGCTATAACCAAAAGTTTTTCGACAAAAATTTCAAGGTAAATCACACAAGCTCTGATACCAATTGTTGGATATTATTCCATTTATATCAGCTCAGATACCGATTGTTGGAAATATAAAAATCTGATCACCACAACAAAAGGCTCGGTTACCAGTTACTGTGTGACAGATATATGAGTTAAAGGTATAAGATATATATATATATATATATATATATATATATATATATATATATATATATATATAATGAATAATAATTGCAGAATAAGTATAAATATGAAAGCTATAAATGACTGAAAGCTATAGTAATATAAATGACTGTATTTAAATGACGTAAAGCTATAAATAATATAAATGACAATATTTAAATAACATAAAGCTATAAATAATATAAATGACTATATTTAAATGACATAAAGCTATAATAAAGTATATAAGTATATAAATATATATCAAGCAGGTTCGTCAATAAATTGACTGAACTGGACTCATGGAACGACTAGTCGATATTTGTTCTTTGAATGGACTGGTCGATATTGGGACTCTTGGAGCGACTAGTCGATATTTGTTCAAAGATAAATCCGACATTGGATAAGTAACAAAAAGTTCATTTAAAGCTCGGTTTTATGTAAAACAAGTGTTTACAAAAGGGTACAAAATACATGGGTTTATGTATTTGTATTTGAGGTATTTTTGGGTAAAAACATGCACACGGGTCGTGTAAGACAAAGCGAAAGTGACACGGGTCGTGTAGGAGGGTTTTGGAGGGTTTTCTTGATGAAGCTTCTGAACACGGGTCGTGTAGAATAAGGCACAAGTGACACGGGTCGTGTAGGAAGTTTTTAGAAGGTTTTAAAGGTCAAAATCATGAACACGGGTCGTGTTGATTTACGCAAAAACAACACGGGTCGTGTTCGCACAGATCCTTGCATACACAGATTAAAAACCTTCAGTTTTCGGAAAATCTCTCTGGATAGCCATTTCTCTCTCGCGTCTCTTTGGGGTTTCCCGTGGTCAAAATTGTCCACGAAAATTCCTAGATCTAGGTAAGGTTCTAAAGAATTTGTGGTGAAAATCTCCCTAGTCTTATTTTGGCTGTGTTGTGCTCGGTTTTTTGTTTTCTAACATGCAGATTCTGAACTCGAAAACAGAAATCTCTCTGGATAGCCAATTCTCTCTCGCGTCTCTTTGGGGTTTCCCGTCGTCAAAATCGTCCTCGAAAATATCTAGATGTAGGCAAGGTCCTGAAGAATTGATGGTGAAAATCTCCCTAGTAGTATTTTGGTTGTGTTGTGCTCGGCTTTTTTCGTTTTTGACTTGAAGATTCTGATGTCGAAAAACAGCAAGGTGGTGATGGTTGTGGTGATTTGAAAGGGTTTTTGGAGGAGGTTTAAGGAGGGTATTTTGGAGGGTGTTTTGAGATTATTTTGAGGTTGGAAGGAGGTTAATATAAGAGAGGTGTTTGGTGGTAAATGGTGTGATGAACAAAGATAGTGAAGATGAAAAACCTTTAGTTTCAATGAAGAAGATGAAGATGGTTGATGGTGTTCTTCATTTCATTGTTGATGATCTTGGTGTTCTTCATTTAGCTTCTTGTTTGATCTTGGTGTTCTTCATTTAGCTCCAGGGATTTGTCTTTGTTCTTGAAGAAGATGAAGATTGGTGATGTTCTTGGGAGTGTTTGTAGTTTGTAGGAAGTGTTACAATATTACAAATGAACACACACCCTTACACACACAAACTCATGTATACATATATGCATGAAACAAATATCTTCTAGTGCACTTGAGTATATGGAGAGTTGGCTGCAAGTTGATGTAGAGTAGGAGGCAAAAACGTGGAGTATTCATTTGCAACTTCATTTCCTTGACTTATTGACTCTTCTTTGTTGACTTTTCCAATTGTTTGACTTTTCCATATACAACATATATATATATATATATATATATATATATATATATATACATATATAATACATAAATATACATATATATACGTGTGTGTGTGTGTGTGTGTATATATATATATATATATATTGTTGAAACTGTTTAGTCACACAGCTAATTTTCTCGTCTATGCGTTTTCGTTCATTCGCGTGTTTTCGAATTTTCCGTTTGATCACGCATTCATGCAACCTGAAATAACTAATAATATTTGTTAGATTGTATAAAAACAGTTCATCTTATTTCAGTGATGGTCACATACAAGCTTACATAAGAACATTTTTCAACAGTCCAGATATGCTACGCAGTTACCGGTTGAAAGAGACTGAAGGGTGTTAAGAGAAAAACTTTGAGACACACTTGAACAAAATGGTTAGAACAAGTATATAGCGGAATAGTTAATCTCAAGGATCTGTTAGCTGAACAATAATATTAATAGTTAGAAGTTATTGAGTTATATGCGGAATGTAAAGTAATGTAAATGATAGCAATTGTTATATCAAGAATACACTTAAGTTGATTCATAACTTGGAATGCATTCAAACCAATGTTAGCAAGTGAGATCAAACTTAGTGAAGAAGTGACAAGGACTTGCTCAGAAGAGAGATTATGATCAGATATGATAGTAAGAAGTGAGAGAGGAGAGAATTTCTAAGATAAGTAGTAAAGATACTTGAAGATGCGTATTTGATTCAGAACAAGTGAGCTCTATTTATATAGACTCAACCATTACAAAATATAACTTCTAGAAGTAGCCATGAAAAGCATACTGAAAAATAGAAAGCATAAAGAAAAGACAAAATAGACTAAGTACAAAAAACTTGTTGTCTTCAGACTTCGGATGACTGCGGTAGACGCTTTCATTGCGGTAGCAAGTTGGCTGCGGTTCTAGTAAAGTTCAAGAGGGTCACTTTCAGTGTTCTAACAATTTCCCCCTAAGTGACCTCTTTAACTTTTATCACTTATCAAGGCGAAGATGCTTGATTAGGATCCACCAAAACTTCCTGACACTTTCTAACCAAGTGATCCTCCTTAGAATTTCAAACTTTACTTCCGGAGTGGTATACTTTAACTTTTCAACTGGGGTCCGATAGATGTCAAGCCGCTTCTTTGTTAGTGTCACACTCGCGGCCAAGGCAGAACACGCCGGGAGCGGGACTAAGTTCATGGATCACAGATAAACTGAATATACAACACAAGTACAACGATAAACAAAACAACATTTATATTCCATCATTAAGGTTTGAATACAAGGTTCTTACAAGTGATAAAAGATAGTAGTTGCCTTAAACAAGTAGGTAGATACCAAAACTAGATAGCTAAGTCATCTGAAATCCATGACAAATCTTCCGTCTGAAAGCTTGTCTAAGGATCCCCTGAGAATACATGTAAGTTTGAAAGTCAACACAAAGGTTGGTGAGTGTCACAGGTTTTCTGCTAACGTAGTAATACTTCTAATAAGTCTAAAAAGTATTATCTTTGTATGTATAACAACAGTTACAACAGTGTTTGCAATGAGTCTTTAAAAGCCAAAATGTATAGTTTGTATAAGTAAACCCATATGTAAAATTGTGCTTGTAATGAATCTTTGAAAGCCAAAATGTTATGTTCCATAAGTAATTACATACTTAAAACTGTGTTTGAAAGCAACCAAATCCATGGTTGTACGGGTAACGAATAATGTTTTCTGCCAAGGTTGTACTTAAGAACTGCAGATACGGATAAACAAACATACGGATATCCGGATATAATTATCTGCCAAGGTTGAACTTAACAACCGTAGATACGGATAAACAACAAGTATATTTGATAAGTATACACGTAAAGTGTACGATACTTGTTTAAACAGTTGACAAAACTTAGTATAGTGTACACAAGCACATGTTTGAGCCTAAGATACAAGTTCTATAACTTGTATAAATGTATAAACCTATATATTTATGTCATAAACAGACATACGGATATACGGATAAAGTTATCTGCCAAGGTTGAACTTAACAACCGCAGATACGGATAAACAGGTAATTGATAAGTATATTTGATAAGCGTACACATTGAAGAGTACGATACTTTTTAAACAATTGATAAAACTTTGAGTACAAGCACATAAAGGAGTCTAAGATACGAGCTCTATAACTCGTAAAATATATAAACAATGATATTTTTGTGTATGTATGAGGTATAATGAAAGTACCAAGTTGATAACTCGCTATACAGTCATAGCACAATTTTAGTTGGAACGTATATGTTATTTTTATTAGTTGTATTATCTTTAACAACATAACATATGTAGCTATTGAAGTTTAAAACGATTTTTGTTTACTTAACACGTAAGCGTTTAAACAATTATTTCTAAAACCGGTAAAGTATTTACACAAAACAATGATATTTTTTTGTGTATTTCGTATGATAAATATTACTTAGTACACGTACTATCATGTACAGACGAGGGCCAGACACGAAACACCGATGGTAGGACCATTTTAGCATTATAGCACTTCTGAAATCTAGTAACCCATTCGGCCGTTCAAACCAAATTCCCCGTACCGTAAATAGTAACGTAATAAGTACTATTTTCGTGTGATTTATATTGCATAAAAAAATGGTGGTGTTGTTTGTTTAAACAAAGTATTTATAAAATAGATATATACTAGATATACAAGTACTACATGTATCCCCCCCCCCCCCCCCCCCCAAAAAAAAAAAAAAAAATGTAAAAGTGAGGCCGTAACAGTCACCTTAAAGTGTGATTATCAATTTGTTTCCGAGAATGCATGTGAGAAACCAGGATGTACTGTTGTGAGCGCGATATTTTGAGATGATTTAATTTCCTAATAAATCAAAGGGAAATTTTGGTATTAATTACTAATTATGGGGTTGGTTTGGTAATTTAACTAACTTTAAGGATTTGTTTTTCTAAAATAGCTAATAAGGATGACTCGTTTTGTAATCATATTCCAAGGACGGGGTTGTAATAAATAACTTGGAATCAATTTTATATAATGGACTTATTTTGTCTAGAAGTTTTCTGGAAGGGTTTAAACTAAATAAAAGAAATGGTAGTTTAAGGATTAAGACTTGTTTTGAAAAGATTTGTTGGATAGGGTCTTTTGGATTTAATTTGAAACTAAGTTTGAAGATTTACGACCTCTTTTGTAATGAATATCTATGGAGGGGGGCTTTTATTTATTTTAAAATGAAAGTTTGGTGCTTTAGGACTTAATTTGTAAACGTTTGTGAAATGAGGATTTAAAACTTTTAATTGAAAATGAAGTTTGCATAGTAATTTGACTTTACGTATTAACCTCTGTGTTCCCTTCGACGGCATGCAAGTACACTATATATATATATATATATATATATATATATATATATATATATATATATATATATATATATATATATATATATATATATATATATATATATATATAATGAATGTCCCTCTACTTTCTGGTTTGATCGATGAGAGCATTTCCATTGAACTAAGCTATCAATTGCGCGCTATAGCGTTTTGCGGAGGTCAGGAACCGTTATTTTCAACTTAGCGTTCTCATTTCGCGGTACCGCTATTAGCGGCGCTATGGGCGCTATTCCATTTTCGTTCACATTTAGGATCTTTTCTTACTTTGTCAATGAAAAACTAGTTTTAATGATCTTACTACACTTTCATTTTAAAATGTCCAAACAACTAACATAATTAAAAGCATTCAAAGCAACTACGTCTATCGACAACTCTCTTTCTCATCTTTTTCTGTACTCACGACGACTTCAGCTGCTATGGTCGGACTCCATTAATGTTTTTTTGTAAATCGAACCACACCTATGAGGCTACGACTTGGTACTTAACTCTTTATATCAACGTAGTTTCCCTGTTACCATAATAGAATATTATGTTATGTGTTTATATGAGTTTTTAGGTTTATGATATTAATTCTATATATACTTATAGTATTAATACTCAAATATATATAACTTCTATATAAATATAATATAAAATTATAAATTATACGTAATATTAAAAAAACGCGATATCACCGTTATACCACCGCGATAACAGCGATCTCAAATAGCGGCATGTGACCGCTATTGAAATTTTGACCGCGATAACCGCATAGCCATTGAATAAAAATGGAAGTTTGGTTGGGGACTTACAAAGCAGCAACAACAACAGAGGTGGCGGGTGGTGGTGGCTTTACAGCGGCTGGAGGTTTGGAGATGATGAGAATGTCCGACAACTTTGCTGCTCCTCTTTTTGATGATCAACGAAGGGAGGGATAGAGATAGTGGGGAGGGCGACAATCAAAGAGGGTTTGGGTGGGTTTAGTTGGTGAAATGGTGGTGGTGTTGGGTGTAGCCGAGAGTGAGATAGAGAGGAGATGTTGAGAGAGATATAGAGAGAGATTGCTAGAGAGATAGATATCAAGAGTGAGAGAAGAGAAGCTGAAGGTTGAGGTGTGTTTTTGAAGTGAGGATGCCACTCTATTTATAGTAAAACAATGCACACACATTTGTTTTAAAGCCATACTTCCAACTCATCATGTACTCTCTTGGTGAAACTTGCACACGAAGAAGGAGAGGGGGAGAAGATATAGTCACGTGGGATGATACAAGAGAGGGAAATATCAGATTTTTGGGCTCTTAAGTTATATGTGGGCCCCACATGGGTTATTCTCTTTTTTAATTGCCCAAAACACTGAAAACCGGGTGCCTTGGGATCCATGCATTGAGAAAAATTTTCGAGAGTACCGTTAGATAGAGTTTAATTCAAGGATTTCGGAACATCAAACGGATTAATTTTTTGGAGGTACGGATTTCCGGGAAATTGCATTTGAAGTTTTACGTCTAAATGGTTCGCGGTGTCCGTTTCGCGATTTTTGTGAATATTTTTATTAAAAATATTTTAAGTGTGAAATTAAATATTAGACTATAGCCTGAGTCCAAAAAAGCTCTCGTAAATCCCGTCGGCAAAGCGTAAGTGCCTCAACGGATCGATTCGGGTTTACGCGATTAAAGAAATACCAGTGTTTTACTATCTGTTTTCTTAAAATTGTCGTATCTTTTACATACAAACTCCGTTTTGGACGTTCTTTATATTTTCGGAAATAGGGGAACATGTATTATAATATTTTAATGTTTGTTTTGCTCAAAACTGTTCAATGCAAAATTTCAGTTTTTCAAATGCATTAATTAGCGTTCACATTTAAGCGGTTTGATTCGGTTGACGGTTTACCCATTTAGAAGTAAGGTATCATCGGATATCATGTAATAATTGAAATATAATTATTTATTTTTCATTAGATGCACTAAAACTCAGTAATTCGGATACACAATGATTCACGGATAGATTGTTGGTTATAATAATAGCCCTAAATTTTGGGTTGTCACAGTTAGACAATGTATAGCAGAGGTAGGGATAAAGTATTTGACATTATCAGTTTTTCTTTTGAAGATGACACCGAGTTCAGGGAAGTTGGATGCACCTAAGGGTCTTTCTTCAAAGCCTTCAGAGGGCATCGGTGTTGGATCAAGTGGAGGGAACTCATGCTTCTTCGTAATGATAGGATAGATATCTGCATCGATTTTAGCAAAATTGCATACAGTATCCATTAGAAAGCTGTTGACTCTATCAAGTGCAATTTGCATCTTCAGATACTTCTCAACCTTGCCCTGGAACACTCTTGCAATGAGGGAATTCTCCTCCAGATTCATGCAAGGAAAATCAGCTTGGTTCCGGACATACTCTTGTTCCCTTCGGGTTAGAGTGTACTGGAAAAATTCTGCCTTCATAAATTTTCTGACTCTGTAGTTCACGACTGCGGATGGTCGATCATTTGACCATATGTGCTCAAAAGAAGAGGCATGCTTTGCATAGAATTGAGAAAGTCTCTCAAATTCCATAGGTAGTCGTTTGGCATCTGGAAGGCTTTGATCAAATAGCTCAAATACAGTGAAGTATTTGGCATCGGGTGAGATGGGGATATCCCAGTAACCGTCAGTGGGCGGCTCAGCATATGTAAGACGAGGAACATAGTCTTCATCTAGCAGTCTTCGGTGGGGATTAATCCAAGAATTGATAAGAGTTTCATCCATGACTGTGTCAAATCCGCAAGTCCTCCAGATCTCTTCACCAAGTTTGGCTACCCTCCAGTCTTTCTTCCTTTGGACTGTGGTGGGAGAATCTGTTGAGCTTGGAGATGACATATGATCCTCCAGATGTTTGAAATGTGGGGAAGTTTCAGGTTTCTCCGGAATGTGAGGCGCAGTGTGAGATGATGGTTGCGGTGAGGGGACTTTGCTAGTGATGATGAGGGAGGTTTGATGTGGTTAAATTGATTGCTGAGTTTGATGATCGTGATCTGATTGATGAGATTGATGGGCTTGATCAGATTGATGGGCTTGATTAGATTGATGGGCTTGATCTTTTTCACTTCCCCCTCTTGAGGATGTCCAAACCAGAGCTTCCTCAAGCCATGTCCGAAGGCCATCAATTTTGGAGAAAGCCTCCTGAAATTGAGCCTTGATAGCGTCTGTGAGATGTTGATTGGCTGGAGAGGAGGATTTGAACAGCAGGTGATGAATCTCCTTAGTGACTTGAAGGATTTCAGGGCCATGGAAGTTGGTTGTTAAGGATCGTTGAAGGTGGTTGATGGTGGAGTGAAGAACCGAGATGGTAGACTCATAAGCGGCATGAGTTTCATCTATTATCTTTTGAGACTGAGAGGCTTGATCTTTGATAGCGGTTGTAAGATCATTTTTTATTGTAGTGACTTTGGAGATAAGGGGTTCAGTGGCGTCCATGAAGTCTTTGTGGTTTGCTTTGCGATTGTTGTCGAAGGATCGGATTCCCATTTCAACTTTTAATGATATGCGCTCCGCAGTTAGTCGTTCTCTTGCTTCTAGTCTTTCTATCCTTTCAATCAGCGATTGAGGTCCAGGAACATCCTCTGGTTGCGGTTGAGTTGGCTTGACCGCAACCAAGATTTGATCGACTTTTGCCTGGAGAGATAGAAACTCTTTTCTGGTTACTGCGTTCTTCTTCTTCTTCTTGGGCTTTGAGGTGGAGTGGTGAGAACCACTTGATTCTTCATCTTCATCGAACACCATTAGATCATCGTTAGAGGGAGAGGGTTTGTTTACCTCTTGTACCTTTTCATCATCAAGACCGAAGGTAGGAGCTGAGCTGATTGTGATATCAGTACCTTCGTCTTGTGATGTTTCAAGAACCGTAATGGGAGGAACTTGGGAGTTATGTTGGACTGCAGATGCTGCTTGAACTTTTAGGAGTGAATCGGCCATATGAGACATCCAGTGTTGAACATGAAGAATTCCTGCTACAGTATAGGCATTGTTGATTGCATCAGCCCAATACTTAGCAACCATCAGAAGTTCTCATTCCTTTTGTTGTTGTTGTTTCATTTGTTGATCCTTTCGGGCTTGGAATGCCCTACGAAAGGCAGCATATTTCTTGATTTCGGCATCAGTATTTGGTTGATACCGACTCCAAGAATCACTTGAATCATCTCCGTCAATTCATTGAGTGTGCACCAAGGTGTCCCTTGGGTTCACGGATCCTTGCACATGTGTGCTCACCGTGCCTAAACCACTTGTAAATGATGGAAGTAGAGTAGGATTTTCGGAGCTTCCTTGGTCTCCGTGACCTGTGGTCACGTTTGGCCTTGGCTCCGTTCTAGCATGAACGAAAGAAGTGCCCTATAGATGGTCAGGTGTTTGAAGAGTTTGGGATATGTTTAAGAGGATGGAGTCTAACTCCTCGAGAGAAAAGAAATGCAGTCGGGAAGCCCTGCAGACCTTAGGGCGATGTCCAGATTTATCTGCTTGAGATATAACTAGGGGGCTGTCTCCACGTTTAGATGATGATGATGATGAAACAAGCTCACATGATGAGCTTGAGTGGTATTCGATGGTGGTATTGAATGGAGCTGCGGCAATCCCAAGGACTACCTTAGCCTGTGGAGAGGCTGAGGTATCAGTCCGGTCACGCATTTGGCTAGAGGTATTGGTGGTTTTACTTTTCTTGAGTATCAAAATTGGTTGTCTGTCCTCTTCAGAATCACTGATTGATACAGTGGTTGGTTTGGTTTTGCATTTTTTGGTGGGTGCGGTTGGTTTGGAAGCATCCTTCTGTGGTGTTCTTTGTTTCTTTTTGGATGCCAATGTCTTTCTTCTTTGAGAATGATTGGATAGAGTAGTGGCAGAGGGGACTGCGGTACCCTTAGGAATAATGGCCGCGGATGGAAGAGGCGGGGTAGAAGGGTATGGGGAAATACCCTCCGTAGCCTCAATATGGTCTGAGACATCAGCAGTCTTAGGACCAAGAGTAGAGAGCATATGGGTAGGAAGCCTGCGGATTGGTCCAAAAAGAGTTTCATCATATGAAGGATTGTACCTTTTGAGATGTTTTGTAGCAAAAAGATTGGTGTCGTTACCCATGGGGATGGCTGCATCCGCATGAAGATCCAGGATGCACAGTGACCAGAACCTAGCAAAGGTGAGTTTTGTTGGGTTTTCCTTGCGGTGTTCCTTAGGAATGTATTGAAGGAAGTCATCCCATAGGATTTGCCTGTAATTCACATCATGCCCTGTGAATATGCTCCAAACCAACTCAAGGATCTTAAGCCCCATATTGTCGGTTCCTCCGGTTCTGCCGGATAGGCTTCGGATGATGAAGTGGCACACATATTGCCACACTGCGGGCAGTTGATTTTTCTTGAATTCGCCGATACCCTTGATTCTTTTTTGGTATCCCATTTGGTATAGTGAAGCAGTAATATCTGCCATTGATGGAGAGAAGAACTTGATCGATGGATGAACCAGTAGGTTGATGGACCTTAGAAACTTCTCCTTGGTCAGAATGACCAATGCGTCATTCACAAGATGGAGATGCACTTCTTGAGGGTTTTGGAGTGGTCGATATGCCGAGAATGAACACTTAAACAAGGTGGAAATTGGTATGATTTTCGTAAATGCATCAAAGGGTCCAAATAGAGGGTGATTCTTGAGGAACTTGATCATGAGCTTGATGGGAGCATTGTATGAAGGATGATCTTCAAATACAGCTCGTAAATTGCTTGAGGCGATTGATGAAGAGTCTGAACCGGTTAAATTTGCAGAACTTGAAGCCTTGGATTGCTTCTTGGATGCACCAGATTTCACCATTGTGAGAAACAAAGTTCTTGAGAGTTATGGATGTTTTTAGAAGGTTGAGAGAGACAATCGATATTCAGAAAGCGTAAAGGATTGATAGGGAAGAAAATGGGTTTATAAAGAGGGGGTGAAAAGGTTTAACCTTAGGTAAAAGGTAATGAGAGGATAAAACGTCGATTAGGGTTTTTTTGGCGGGAATCGATGAAATACGGATTAAATCTCAGCCATAGATATTAAAAGGGTTTAAAAGATTTTGGGAGATTTCCAAAAAGGGTTTGCATTTAATGTAAAGACGGACGCATGTTTTATTCGTCAGGTAATCGTGGGGGTGATGGGAGAGGAAGTGGTAACGGATGGGACGTGTTTAGGAGATGGGACGTGTTTGGGAGAGGAAAGGACAAATTAAGGATGAGTTGGATGGAAATACGTTCTTTTTGTCATCATCCCTAAAATATGTCTGATAAAGGTTTTTTTTTTAAAGAGAGGATGACAGTTTCAATAAGAATGTTTTATTTTATTTAATGATGAATCATTAAATAGCACACAAAGTTTTTTTTAAGTTGAAAATAGCAGTTGAGAAATTATCACAAAGATCAGGATGAAAAAAAATACTTCATTGCGGTTGGAGATGTCTTTGCGGATGAACAAAGGAAAGACTACAGTGAGGAACTGAGAGGAAAACACTTTGAACAAAAATTAGTAACAACAGACCATTAGGACCCTTGAGCGATATGTGTGACATATGGTTGTGGTACCTACACTACAGTACCAAAACCATCTATCGTATGTAATTCTCAGTTAGAACCGTAACGGAGACCAAGGATGGTCTGCGGTAGCTAACAATTCAAAAAGAATTGTGGGTCTGGATTCATCATTCCCAACATTTGTAGGAATATATTGAGTTTTGTCAAGTCAAGTGCTTTTGTAAAAACATCAGCAATCTCTTCATGAGTAGGAACAAATATGAGTTCAATATTACCTTTCAGAATATGATCTTTGATGAAATGATACCGTAACTTAATATGTTTTGTCTTGGAGTGCTAAATAGGATTATGAGAGATTGCTATGGCACTTTGAGAGTCACAATAAATTGGTATCCGTAGCATTTTGTACCCGTAGTCTAGTAATTGTGTCTTCATCCAAAGGACTTAGGAATAGAAGTTGGCTGCGGCCACATATTCTGCTTTTGCGGTAGATAACGATACACAACTTTGTTTTCTCGAAGACCGGATGACAAGTCTTCCTCCTAAAAATTGGCATCCACTAGATGTACTTTTTCGATCAAGTTTACATCCGGCATGATCTGCATCAGTAAACACTTGAAGACTGACGTCATTGCCTGCGGGGTACCATAGACCCAGAGATTTGCTTCCTTTTAGGTAGCGAAGAATTTGTTTGGCTGCGGTCATGTGTGACTCTTTTGGATCAGCCTAGTACCTTGCACACACACCAGTTGCAAAGACAATGTCAGGTCTGCTTGCGGTGAGGTACATTACTCTATAAGTCTTGTGATCCACAGATTCACTAGAGGGATCAGCAGAGATCTTCTATCCGAAGGCCATAGAGACCTTAGCAGAAGAACAGTTATCCATAGAGTATTTCTTCAGAAGTTTAGTGGTGTATTTCTCTTGATGAATGAATATTCCTTGTTGAATTTGTTTGACTTGGAGACCAAGAAAGAAGTTAATCTCTCTATTCATGCTCATTTGAAATTTGTTTGTCATGAGCTTAGCAAATTTATCCACTATTCCTTGATCAGATGATCCGAAGATGATATCATCCACATATATTTCTACAAGCATAAGGTGAGTCCCGTTTGCTTTTCTAAATATTGTGGGATCAATCACTCCTCTTTTGTATCCTGAAGAGACTAATAATTCAGAGAGGTTCATACCAAGCTCTAGGGGCTTGTTTCAGACCGTAGATAGCTTTCTGAAGCTTGTAACAATGATCAGGGAACTCGATACTTTCAAATCCGGGAGGCTATTGAAGATAAACCTCTTCTTTTAATTCCCCAATTAGAAAAGCACTCTTAACATCCATTTAGTGCACTTTGATGTTTTTATGAGAGGCATATGCTAAGAATATTCTGATTGCTTCCATTCTAGCTACCGGAGAATATGTCTCATCGTAGTCAACACCTTCCAGTTGGCTATAACCTTTAGCAAGTAGCCTAGCCTTATTCCTGATGACTACACCAGGTTCATCTAGCTTGTTCTTGAAAACCCATCTTTTACCAACAATAGTATAACCTTGTGGGATGGGAACAAGTTGCCATTCTTTGTTTCTTTCAAATTCTTCCAGTTCTTGCATTGTAGAAATCCAATCTGGTTCTAATAAGGCTTCTTTGATAGATCGAGGCTCGACTGTGGACATAAATGCTGCATAGTGGCAATGATCAGATAAATCTTTGGCAGATCGAGTTTGTATACATGCGGATCGATTCCCAATAATTTGACCTGGTGGGTGATCCTTCGTCCATACATGTAGGTGAGGCATCAGATGATCAGCAGTTGCGGTAGAAGGAATGTTTTCAGTATCAGAGGTTGCTTCGGATGTGGAAGGAAGTTTCCCCTGGATTTGTCAACAGCCTGCTGAGTCATCCTGACATGTTGGAGTGAGAGAGACATTTTATTTTATAGGTTCCCCCTGGATTGTTGAAGGGAGTCTATCTAGAACCTGAGAGAGTTCTCCCTGGACTGCGGATGGGAGAGTGACAATTCTTAGATTGGTTCTAGTATCAATATTCTCTATAAGTTCATCATCCGAATCCGAAGATATGTTTGATGATAATGTTTCTCCACGGGCAGGAACTCGAACAACATCAAGTACTGGAACCTAGATGGTTGCGGCTAAATCTGGAGTAGAGCTTTCCCCCTCAACCGGAGAGGTGGAAGTATTGAGAGATACTGGTTCGGATGGAGATGGTCCAGAAATGTCAGCATGTTGTTGTTGAGCTGCAGGAGACACAAGTACTTCTGATAGCTTTGTCGTTTCAACATGTTCGAAGAGATCATCATAATTTACTTCTACTAGATTTGAAGGACCAGAGGATGCAGGAATGTCACATTCCATGATTTTGGTGGTTTTAGTGGATGAAGGGGCATCAGGGATGTGAGAATCATCGAATCTCACATCGAAGCTTTCAATGATCAGCCTTGTTCATCGGATAAGCACTCGATAAGCAACCTTGTTAGTGGAATAACCAAGGAAGATTCCTTCATTAGACTTAGGTGCAAATTTATTTAGCTGATCTCTGTTGTTGAACACGAGACATCTACACCCAAAGATATGAAAGAAGCGAACATTTGGCTTGCAGTTGTTAAGACCTTCATATGGTGTTTTGTTGAGACGTTTGCACACAATGCTTCGGTTTTGGACAAAGCATGCAGTTGCTACAGCTTCAGCCCAGAAGTAGAGAGGAAGGTGGGCGAAGTTAAGCATGGATCTGGTTGCTTCTACTAATGTGTGGTTTCTTCGTTCGACGACACCATTTTGTTGCGGAGTGTAAGGTGCTGAGAAGTTGTGAGAAATACCCTTGGACACCAAGAAACTATTGAGAAGGTGATTAGTGAGCTCAGTTCCATTATCACTACGGATGCGTCGGAATGGAAGTTTGATCTGAAGTTCGATTTCTTTGATGAAGTTGATAAAGATCTGCGGTGTCTCTGATTTGAGTCTGAGGAAGAAGACCCATGTGAAGCGAGTGAAATCATCAACAATAACCAGTATGTATTTTTTGTGGTGGAGACTGGCTACAGTTGAAGGACCGTAGAGATCAATGTGTAATAGTTCCAGAGGCTCTGTAATAGATGAATCCATTATCAGAGGATGACTTGCTTTGCCTTGTTTTCCACATTCACAAGCTGGACAGAGAGTATCGTTGTTGAATTTGAGAATAAGGAGACCGCGAACTAGTTCTCCAGTGACTAGATTGTTGATGTATCGGAAGTTGAGATGAGGTAGCTTGCGGTGCCATAACCAGCTGACTTCGGATACAGCTTTAGAAAGAAAACACATCTGTGGTTTACCAATGATGAGAGAAATATCCAGAGGATACATTGTGCCTTCGGAGCGAGACTTAATTAAGCTAGTGCTTCGGTCACCCGTCATTATGTAACATAATTGATTGTCAAATTCCACTCGATGGCCTGCTTTACATAGTTGGCCAACACTGATGAGATTGTGTTTAAGACCTTCTACATAACCAACCTTCTAAATGGAAAAGTTCCCTGTGGTGAGAACACCGTAGCCTCGTATGATGTCATTTGCATTCTTTCCAAAGGTGACATTTCCACCATTGCATATAGGCATTAAATCCCAAAGGTATTCTAACCTTCCGGTCATGTGCTAGGAGCAGGCACTGTCGATCAACCATTCTTCTTCTTGATCCTCCTTGCACAATGCCTACAAAAGTTAAGTGGTTAATTTGGGCACCCAAGTGAGTCTGGAGCCCAAGGTTACATGCAGTGTGTTAATCGATGCATGATGCGAGGTGGTAGGGACAGGTTTTAAGTCAACTTTCAAACCTAGTCCTGGGTGTTTGAAGTTCTTTGGAGTTTTGTGAGATTGTGAATAATTATAAGAACTTTTAAAGAGATTAGAATTGACCCTGAAATCCTGGGTGTTGGAAGTTCTTTGATTTCTTTTACATTGACATTAACAAGAAAACTTTTTGTCATTTTTTCTTACATTTGACCTGGTCTGAGGTATTGAAGAAAAAGTATGTTTTTGTCCATTCTGAGGATTGTCAGATTTGACCTTTTTGTTTGTGTGTTTTGAAAAGGTGTTTTGTGCATGTTTTGCAGGTGTGGAGACACGTGCATACCTTTTGTGATGTGATTTCTTAAACGTTTGAGATGACCTTTTGGGTGCCGGAGTTGGCAAAATTCCTATCCTTTTTTGAGACTTTGACACTAAAAAGGTAGGAGTAGGTAAGATACCTTTCCATTTTGGATCATTGATAGAATATATTTGAAATCCATCTGAACGAAAAGACTTATCCTCATGTTTGGATATTTTTTGAGTTTTGTCAGAAACAGTGAACTCCTTTCTTTTTGTTTTCTTGGAAATAGTTTCTTTGAAATGATAATTTGAAAAACTAAACTTCTCAGGAGTTTTTGATTTGGGACATTTCACAGATTTCTTGACTTTTGAGCAAATTTCTCGTTGCTTGCGATGAGAACGAAATTCTTCTTTAAAAACTCTTTTTGCTTCGGTCTTAGGAGAACCGTAGTCAGTAATATTTAATTGTGGTTTCCTAGAATCTTTTGCGGATTTTGAAAAATAATGACTCGATTCATCCGAACTTGAGAAATTAGGACTTTGAGAACATTGACCAAATTCAAAATTTTCAATTGGTAATTCATGATTAATTGGCTCAATGGTCACACAACTCTTGACTTCTATCAATGGAGTAGTGCTTTGGACTACCGCATAGTAAGTCTTGGTGAATACTTCTTTGGGACAATTGATATTAGGTAATGGGACAGATTGTGGTATGTGACTGCAGTCAGAGACACTGTGGTCAGACTGTAAGGATGGGAAGTCTAAAGAGACTTCAGGACTTTCAATAACAATCTCCTCATCAACTACGGATGATGTCTGAGAATCTATGTTGTTGATATAAGTAGAAGATTCGGGGAGAATTTCTTCTATAACACAATTATTATTCAGATCATGAAGTTTTCCAAAGTGGGCTTGGATATCCTCAGGAAATGTTTTATCATTGACTGGAAACAAGAAGTTATGGTCTGGTGGGACATAGGGATGTTCCGATGTGTACCGAGGTGATGAGTCCGTTGCGGTTGGATAACCATTGGACCAACCCCAGTTAAAGGTGTTATCAACATTCCCATTATTGACAAGATTCTTAATGGCCTCAGTTTTATTAAACAACTTTTCAATTAAAAGATTTAAACATACAATTTCATTTTGTGCTAAATCTCTTTGATTTAAGGCTACATCTAATTGAGTTTCACTAAGCATTCTAGCATCCTTTTCTAACATTAAATCCTTCTCTAACATTGCCATTTTGAGTCTCTTATTGTCCAAACGTCCTCTAACATGGAAAGTTTGAATCATGAGTTTTACCTGTTCCACAATGCTGAGATTTCCATTTTTAGCCATATAGCAATGGTTCCTTTTTAGATTGGTTGAGCCATCTTCTTCAGCAATTGCTACCATACAAATCTTGCCTTTCCCTTTGCTAAGGACTTCTTCATCTTCATCTCCTGATGACTATACTTGATGATTCCTTTTTACTTGAGCAACGTAGGCCTTTCCCTTTCCTTTATCTTCCAGTTCTTGTGCCATTCGAAGATTGAAGGCTCTATCTTTTACTACATTTGCCTTACAATCTTTGGCAAAATGGTTTTCCTTATTGCATTTGTGACATATGATGACATCACTCTTGTCTTTTATAGAGGTACCAGAGTCAGTTGATTGAGACTGCGGTGGTACTTCTTTTGACCGAGTCTGCTGAGACTGCGGTGGAGGAAGAGGGTTTTTGGTGGAACGGAAGTCATTGTTCTAAAAGTTACAGTTGAAAGGTGGTTGATTGAATTGTTGTGTTTTTGCGAAATGAAGGTGGTAAGTGATTGAATTTCTGACTGATAAGAGCAATGGCATTCTGAAACTCTTCTTCGTTGTCATATTCTAAGTCAGCTTCCTATGACTGCGGTGAAGAGTCATATGAGGTGGGATAGGTTTGAGTGTGAGGTGATTGGGCTACTAATGCGAGTGGTCCTCCGAAGTCTGAGGAGTCCTTGAGTATAGTGGACTCTTGTGCTTGCAATTCTCCATAAAGCTTATAGAGAGATAAGCAGTGAATCTTCCTGTCACCTTGTACTATAATTTTGGCTGTTGTCCAATGTCTTCCTAAGCCATTAAGAAACTTCAGATTTGTTTCATGATTGTTGTGGATGGTACCCGCATTGGATAGTTTTGTGACAATCAAGTTGAACCTTTTAAATGAATCTTCCAAACTTTCACCGGAGTGGGCTTTGAAGTTAATGAATTCGTTGAGTGCTGTAGTGAGCTTCTTGTCTTGAGCCTGCTCTGAACCTTCATACAAGTTTTTGAGAACATCCCAAATCTCCTTTGCTGATTTGCAATTTATGATGATGTCAAAGTTGTCAGGAGCAACTCCACAAGAGATTTCATAAAAGGCTATAGCATCACTTTCCATTTTGTCTAGATCATCTTTTGTGGGATGATTCAAAGCTAGTTGACCTCCTCTAAGTCTTGCTGTGGCTCCATCAGTTTGAATAGGAGTAAGAACTGGAACATGGGGTCCTTCTTCTACAGATCTCCAGACATCTCTACCAAGTCGTCTGAGATATCTCTCCATCCTTTGAGACCAGTGGTGATACTCATTTGCAACCAGTATTGGGGCTCGATTGGAACCACCAACACCATTGGAAACATTCAGTGATAATGATTGTGCCATTAGAAATTTTTGTTTAGAACTGAGCTTCAGTGGTATAGAGGGCTTTTTGACAAATCAGAGTTCCGATTTTCAAAAAGCAACCACTCTGGCTCTGATACCAATTGTTGAGAGAAAACTTAGAGACACACTTGAACAAAATGGTTAGAACAAGTATATAGCGGAATAGGTAATCTCCAGGATCTGTTAGCTCAACAATAATATTAATAGTTAGAAGTTAGTAAGTTAGATGCGGAATGTAAAGTAACGTAAATGACAGCAATTGTTATATCAAGAATACACTTAAGTTGATTCATAACTTGGAATGCATTCAAACCAATGTTAGTAAGTGATATCAAACTTAGTGAAAAAGTCACAAGGACTTGCTCCGAAGAGAGATTATGATCAGATATGATAGTAAAAAGTGAGAGAGGAGAGATTTCTAAGAAAAGTAGTAAAGATACTTGAAGATGCGTATTTGATTCAGAACAAGTGAGCTCTATTTATAGAGACTCAACCATTACAAAAGATAACTTCTAGAAGTAGCCATTCAAGGCATACTGGAAAATAGAAAGCGTAAAGAAAAGACAAAATAGACTAAGTACAAAAAACTTGTTGTCTTCAGACTTCGGCTGACTACGGTAGACACTTTCATTGCAGTAGCAAGTTGGCTGCAGTTCCAGTAAAGTTCAAGAGGGTCACTTTCAGTGTTCTAACAAAGGGGTAGTCCAGCACCCATATATGCTAGGTGGCCACCAGTTGAAAAAGACCGAAGGGGTAGGCCAGCACCCAGATATGCTAGGCGGTTACCGGTTGAAAGAGACAGAAGGGGTAGGCCAACACCCGAATACGCTTGGCAATATGTTTATTGTATGGTATGTGGTATGATGGGGGAACTCACTAAGCTTTGTGCTTACGATTTTCAGTTTAGGTTTCAGGTACCTCTTCTTCAAAAGGAAAGGAGCCGACATGATCGCAGCGCATCATACTATGATTTTCCACACATTAGATCTTTGAGAGTTGTACTCTGATGATGTTTCTATGACATGTTTTGGATATTGATTTTGATTATGTCATGTGATGACACTATATATGTTTTTTTATACTATTGGCTTTTATATGTTCGTAATTAAAAATGAAAATTTTCGGTCATGAAATTTGGGATGTTACAGCTCAAAAGCACACAGAATCAGGTGCATCGGGATCCGGATGTCGAGAATCTTTTTTGAATGTGGCGTTAGATTGAGTTTAATTCAAGGATTTCAAAACGTTAAATAAACTAATTTTTCGAGTAACGGAACTCCGGGAATCGAGTTTAAAGTTATGCGTCTAAATAGCCCGTAACACTCGATTTTTCAATTTATGCGAATATTTTTGCTAAAATTATTTTGAGTATGAAATTAAAAAGTATCCTATAGCCTGAATCCAAGAACGCTCTCGGAATTTCCATCGGAGGTGTGTAAGTGCCTCAACGGATCAATTCGGTTTTACACTATTAAAGAAAACCAGTGTTTTATTGTCTCTTTTCTAAAAAATGGTCGTATCTTTTTTCATACGAATTCTGTTTTGGATGTTCTTTATATTTTCGGAAACACGGAAACATATACTATAATATTTTAATGTTTTCTTTGCTCAAAACAACTTAATATGAAAATTTAGTTTTTCAGATCCGACACTCAGCGTTGCAGTTTGAACGGTTTGATTTGATTGACATCTTACACATTTGGAAGTAAGATCTCATTTGACATCTTATAATATTTGAAATGAACTCATTTATTTTAGTTTAGATGTACTAAAACTGGATGATTCAAATTAAAAAATGGTTCGTTGTAATTTTGTCACTCGTAGTCTATGCCCTAAATTCCAAGATGTCACAACAAGTATGTGTGCTATGTTGAAACCAAGATGGAATTTTTGTACTTGACCGAACCTAGATTATATATATATATATATATATATATATATATATATATATATATATATATATATATATATATATATATATATATATATATATATATATATATATATATATATATATATATATATATATATATTGGATTGCGTTTGTGTATTTGTAACTTATGTAATTTTTTATCTTTTCTGATTGTATGGATACCACATTAGTGTTTGTGTTCTCTCTTCTTGAAATTTTTATTCCGATCAAATGTATATTGAAGCACCAGAGGACAAAGGATTTTGACAGTTCAGTAGACGCAATCCTTCAAGTCACACCCATGAAGCTTGAAAATTTCATTAGAAAATTAAAAAGAGATGACAATGAGAAAGTTACATGTATTTTTGTTGACACTTGTATTCGTTTTTGCCTAAGGTGTTCGTATATGTCATGAACAATAAATCTTTATTCTCTTTCCTATTTGAGTAACTTCTACCACAATAATAATAAAACAAGTTAACTCAACAACACCTTAGAGAAGTATTTAATGAAAGACAAATGATCAAAATGTTATCTCAAGAATTGAATGCTTGTAATATGTTAGAATAGTCTAAAAAGTTCCTTTGATTGACCCTTGTGCTCACGTTAATGGTCTAAAAAAATTTCATAAGGCTTTTGACAAAAGGGCGCAATACCAACCTACATAAGATAATTCTCGAACGTTGGAGTTTTTTTTTTTTTAGAAAAACTCCTATTAGGTGGACCCAAATTGATAAGCTTAATATAAGACACCTTATTCCAAATACCCAATATGAAATTATTATTTTAAGCAATTGTAAATCAGTCGGTTAAAAATTGCTTATAAGATCGAGTAGCAAAAGTTTTTTGTGCATCTTATAATTCAAGGATAAGTGTATGCATAATAATTACTAGGGTAATTATATTATTCATGCACAATATTAAGATCCTTTTGAAGCCCCCTATCATTTTAATCAAGTAGTAAGAGGCTTGTGATTACATTGTGAATCGAATATTCATACTAAGTTACCGCGAGAAGAACTAAATGTATGATTGGAGACAAACGAACAAGGCTGGAAAAATATGTTCGGTATTAAGATAGGAGGTTGAAGTAAACTGTAACGCCGAGTGGAAGTTTTAGGATGTGGAAAACATAGTGCTAAGGTTAGGACACCATAACTAGTTTGAAAATCGAAGCCAAATTTCGAGGTCGAAAGGATATGTAGACGTGTATGGAAACGCAAATAATGAGGGCTTTGTAACATGAGTGTGGAATCAATGGTAAGTTTCAATAGATATGTCAGAACGAATAAATATTGAGAAAATAATATATTATCATGTAGAGAAACCTTTTGGAACCTTATAGGGTCATCGGAGTTGTTGAGAATATGGAATGGAAAAAGACGAATCTACCATGAGATCGATATGAAGCTCCAACCTTGACATACTTTGGTTGCCCATATTCATAACACATATTGACGTTATGAACATCGATGCGGTTGTTTTGATCTTGGTCCTACGAATGATGCCATTGATGAATATATGCATCCGCAAAATTGTATGATATTGTAAAATAACTCTGATCTTGGATCCGACATAACCTAAAACAAATCGATTAGCCATATTCTCACGTTGGAACCTGAGATACACTATGATGATAAAGTTAGTATCTGAGGAATGAAAAATAGAGAACAAGATAAGAAGATTTTAGGTCTTTGATGAGTATTTAGAATGTAACGTGTTTGATGTCTTCCCGTTTGTATTTATAGGTGATGAATACCTATTAGATTAATATAAGGATTCTATGGAATCTTCTTGTAATAGCCCAAAATAAGGATAAAATTTTGTTTTAAAATTCATTCAAATTACACGATACTAATATCAAAATAGTCAAAGAGTATCATCATAAAATGTTATCAGAGTACAAATTCCCAAAATCTCTAAATGCATAAACCAGAGGGTGATGCGGTGCGATCAGGCTGAGCCCTTCCACTTCGAACTGGAAGTATCTAAAACATAAACTAAAATTTTTAAGCACAAATCTTAGTGAGTTCCCCCAAAATGCAACATATTAAAAAAAACATATTGCCAAGCATATCTGGATGCTTTCCTACACTTTCGGTCTATTTCAACCGGATACTATCAAGCATATATGGGTGCTTGCAATCCCCTTTGGTTTATTTCAACCGGATACTATCAATCATAGTTGGGTGCTTGCAATCGTGTTCGGTCTATTTCAACCGAATTCTGAGTATATTTCACCCCTACGACTATCATAACAAGAATCATAGAGTCATCAAGCATTACAAGCATAACTGATAATGATCACAAAGATAATCATCACACTACATCATAAACTAGTAGACCGATATTGGTACTTTCGACCCATGAATACAGCGAAGGAAGACTCACCTCAGACTAAAGCTATCATTCACACTCGGGCTGCTGACTCGCGGAATCCTCTCACTAGATCACAAATATAAAACCTTAATTAAGAATTAGGTTAATAGTCTAACCCGAGAGTCCAAACCCTAACCTTGACTTAAAGACAAGGGTTGCTTAACCCTTGCCTTAATGGGCTTTTCACCAAGGCCCAAATTTACATTAGTCCAAATAGGCATTCCAAGCCTAACGAAAAGACCCTAAGGCCCAATATGGGCCCAAGAGCTCCTAAAATGGCCAAAAGCCCAAAAATGCCTTGTCACAACATGAAGGTCCGAGGCTGAAATCTAGAAAAGGCAAAGAGCCCAACAAAACTCATGCACAAAATCACCTAAGTACACTGGCTACATACGCGCGACTTACTTGGCTTATACGACCATCATACGCTGGTCTTGATCCGGAGTCGGGACACTGGCCTAGTACGCGCAACATACACTGGAGTACACATGGCATACTGGTCATCCAACCTAAAAATGCTTCCTTGACTTAATCCATTAAGTTATAATGTCCAAAACTCTGGTCCAAGTTCATAATAATGTATTAATCCATAAAGTTGTAAACTTTATGCTTTTGCATGCCTTGTTGGGGCTCAAACTATGAATTATGGCCTTTAACTCACTTAGGAGCTCATAAACACATGCATGGTTGAGTCTCAACCTCCAAGATACGATTTTTATGACCCGAAACACTTCCAAGAGTCTAAAAGGACAACTCAAATAGCGTGGAGTAGCTCATACTCCAAGAAACCAAGTTATGGGACCAAAATATGCTACAATCTACCCTAAAACTAGATCTAAGATAAGAATGATCAAGCTGAAGACTTTATACCTTTAATAGGCTAGAAATGGTGCACAAAATCTGGATCCACAAGCTCATTCATCTCCTTTGCTTCTTCCCAAACTTCCTTCTTCTTCAAACCTAAACAGTTATCGCGGTTGAAATTTCAATAGTGGTCACATGCCGCTATTTGAAATCGCGTTTATCACGGTGGTATAGTGGTGGTATAACGGTTTTTAATAGTATGTGTAATTTATATTATATATTTATACAAAGTGTATATATATTAGAGTATTAATACTATATAGAATTCATATTATAAAACTTCATAGAAGAAGATCACATAAACCATATATATAATATTCTAATATAGTAACATGGAAACTAAAAAGTGTCAAGGTGTCATTGCAACTCAATTCGTTCATGGTTTCTAAGTATAGAAAAAGACGAGAAAGAGAAGTTGTCATTTGTTGCTTTGTAGTTTGTAATTAATTAAATTTATTATTTGGACTTATTAAAACAAACGTTTAGTGGACAAATTAAAAAAATACAGATTTAATAATGGAATACTCCACAACCGGTTTTTTCTTTGTAAAAGTAGCTCAATATTTGTGAAATTGAAAAAGCGGGTGTAGCGTCGCTATAGCGTTGATGAAATTTGTGGTAAATAGCGGTCAATCGCGCCGATAATAGCGTCACCGCTATTCGTAAACGCTATTTCAAAATAGTGGTTCAGTAACACCGCAAAATGCTATAGTGTTTCTATAGCACCACTATTGCACGCTATTGATAGTATAGCTTCAAACCTCCAAAGAACACACAACAGTCAAGGTAAGCTCAAAAATGCACTCAAGAAGGCTAGGGTTCAAGATTGGCACTAAAAGGACAGTAGAGTCTGAAAGGGTAATGGACTTGAGGTACTTAAGGTCATTAAATAGGGTAAAAACCCTAAAATTTTGGGTTTGCCTCTGGCTTAAGTACGCCCACCAGACGCATGGGTACGCCCATCGTACGTCGGGATCACCCCGATGTCACACAAGCAAGGAGTACACTATGTGTACCGAATGTACGCCTCACGTACTGACGGACCCTCCATCGCGTTTTTAATTGAATTAAATAGATTAACTTCATACCTGACGACTCAGGCGCTACGCTTTTATAGATTCCTTAGAATTTGGGATAGAGCCGGTTTAAACTGTATATATGATAATATATATGGAAAAATATGTAATATATATATATATATATATATATAATGTGTCACACCCCCAAGCCAAGGATGGCAGAAACGTCCGGGGGTGGAGAACTTCATGTACAGTATCACAACAACGTGTATAATAGTGCTCAAAGTAAATACAACCATCATAAATATAATTGAAAAAGTTACACCAAAGTATATGTTTACATGTTTCAAAATCAATTACATTATGATGACAAAATAAATTGTTGACGGTTTAACATCCTATCCTCAAAGCGCTGAAGTTTTCCTGTTTCACTGATTTCCTAAGAATACAAGTAGTTTTGAAAAAGTTTCAACAATTAAGTTGGTCAGTTCATAAGTGTTTTGTTTGAGGAAGAAATCGTTTTCCTTATAAAATCGATAGGGTTTGATTTCCAGAAAATCCAATATTTTCTTAGTAAAGTGTGAACAAAATATTCCTATATGATGTGTTAATCAACCCTAGAATGACCCGTAGATTTCTCCTATAATCGTCCAACATATATAAGTTATATAAGATTTAAGTTAGATAAAACGTTGAATATAGTGGGTCTGCCCTAGGTCCACAACCCAATGAGGAATAGGAGATGAGGCGGGCCCACCAATTCTAAGCCAATCGCTAAATTCTTGTACGACTCAAGCATATACGCTCAGCGATTATAGTTGAAGTCTAACAATTCTAGATGAAATATAGTTTTAATATCATAATAACTATTTTATGAGAACCTAGTACTTTGTATTTGTACCCCTTTTTGTAATTAAAAACCCGGTACTTTGTATTTGTACCCCTTTTTGTATAAAAACCCGGTACTTTGTATCTGTACCTCTTTTCTTATAAAAAAAACCTCCGGTACTTTCTATCTGTACCCCTATTTGTATAAAAACCCGGTACTTTGTATCTATACCCCTTTTTGTATAAAAACCCGGTACTTTGTAATGTACCCCATTTATGTGAAAACCCGGTACTTTGTAATGTACCCCATTTATATGAAAACCTTTTGTAATGTAAATGATCATAAACTATACCTATTCTAGTTTATCAAAATGTTTGAAATGTATATGCAACCTAATTATACTTATTATAGTTTAGTATGTTTATTTGTGGTGTTTAAGAACCCTTTCTATGTAAGTCAAATGTATAGTACAATATAGCTATGTTTATCTTGCTTTGTTTTGTACTAATGATTATGATGGAGGATTCTTACGATTCAGTGAGTGTTTTCTATTATGTAATTGTACCACTACAAGTAATACTTGTAATATATGAAGTTATCAAAGATTTAACACTTCACTCAATATGTTACAAAGTGTTTTGAAAGTTCTAAGCTGATAATTAGTTTTTAACCTTTCTGCACTGTTTTATAAAAGTCAATGAAAAATCATACGAAGTCGAAAACTAAATCTGTAAATTCTGAGAGTTCCTAAAATGAGTCTAGTTTACTCATAATTTTTATCATGATTTTTGGAAGCCTTTAACTTGTATTAAAATGCTCATATTCACAGACTGGTCCGGATTTGTGTTTGAAAAGACAGGCTGTTTTGTAAAAATCACCATAAATTGTAGAAAAACCGTGTGGAGATGTTCAAGTAGTAATTTTAAAGCTACGAACTGGAACTACTTGCACCTAAAACAGTTTTGAAAACTAAAATGTTTAAGTTGACCAAAACAGTCCGTGAATGGAGTCCAACTTTTCTGATGAAAGCTGTTAGAAAATTTTAGTTATATTCTTGGTGTTTTAACTTGTATTCCCCCCCCCCCCCCCCCCTAAAAACTTGAGAAAACATGAAAATGTCGGGGTATGAACTCACCTTGAGTGATTTCAGAAGATGGATGATGGAGAAAAAAAGAAGTGTTCAACTCAAGAACACTTGGGAGATGCTTGAAGATTTGAGGAGCTAATAACAAATATGACGATATTTGTGTAAGCAATCAATGATTTGAGTAGAATCAATTGTAATAATCACAAGGAGGATGAATTATACTTACCAAGAGAAGAATAAAGCTTGAAAATCAGCCTTGGAGTCTTGAAATAGAGAGAAAAAGTTTGAGAGAAAAGTTGTGTTGTATTTTTGGTGAAATGAGAGCAACTAAAGAAAGTGAGGAGAGAGGATGAATGTCCAGCCCTCAAAAATGTGGGAATGACTTGTGAGTGAGGTAAAAATAACAAGGAAGTGACAAGGCATGGTGGGGAGGAGTGTGGGGTAGTCATGGAGTGGGTATGGTGGTTGCTTGTGTCATAATACAAAGAAAAGTTAACACTCAACCTTTGTACTTCACCCACTCTTATTGGATAAGGATTTATCCTTAAAAACGTGATAAATCATTAATTATGGGTCCTTATATGTTAAAATAAAGTTTTGGGTAAAAATCTCGCGTTAAAACAATAAAAAACGAAGCTAAAATGAAGTCGTAGTCGAAAACCGGAAAGAAAAGGCATTACAGCAAGGCTTCTCGGAAGGGGGCCGAAGGTTCGGTCCCTTCTGGTGCTGGGTCCGAAGCGAGGCAAGGCGAAACAGCAAGAAGCGAGAAGGAGGCTCGGTCCGAAGCATCAGGAGCGAAATAGACCGAATGAACAGTAGCTTCAGGTTCGGTTCAGCAGCCTTCGAGTTCGGTCCAAGAGGGTTCGATCCCTAAGAGGACTTTCGGCCCTAAGAGGGGTTTCGGCTCCTTAAGAGGGGTTTTGGGTCCTTAAGCCTATTTTACTCGTTCTTACTCCGTTTTAATTGGTTTTTGACCCGGTTAGGGGTCGAAATGACCCGAATGACTTCAAAAAGTTACGGAAACTTTTGAGAGAGATTTGGGAGAGATTTCACATTCTTGGAGAGATTTCTCATACAAAGAAATATTTGGGAGAGATTTCACATTCTTGGAGAGATTTCTCATACAAAGAGATATTTGGGAGAGATTTCACATTCTTGGAGAGATTTCTCATACAAAGAGAGATTTGGGAGAGATTTCGCATTCTTGGAGAGATTGCTCATCCAAAGAGATATTTGGGAGAGATTTCACATTCTTGGAGAGATTTCTCATACAAAGAGAGATTTCACATTCTTGGAGAGATTTCTCATACAAAGAGATATTTGGGAGAGATTTCACATTCTTGGAGAGATTTATCATACAAAGAGAGATTTGGGAGAGATTTCAAAATAGAGAGAGATAGAGTGAAAACGATTGAGAGAGGTTTCATTTGTGACCTTTTTGAGTGTACGGCTTCGCAATGCAAGGTCCGTAAACCCTGTTCAGCCTTGTTTAAGGATCTTACACACTCCCGATGAGTATGCAACATTGTTTTATCGGTTTGGCTCATCATTTACCACAGTTTTAGGTTAAGGAGATCTAGATGTACGCACTTTTCGATTTATGATCTCTCATTAGAATAGCGAGTTGTTTAGTAATTACATAACGTAAGCCCTAGTACACAAGGGTTAGTTGAGTTGATCGGTTTGACTTGTTGACTTTATTTGGCATTGAATTGACCAGAATTTGATGGTTGTCACATAACATACCTTATAATTAAACACAACAAAGAGATAGATCATTATATAGTCTCCATGCGTTTAAATTGATGACATTATTATCTTTAGTTATTATTGTTGTGAAATTCCGCATGCACCATTTTTAATACAAAGTATCAAATTATTCCGTAGTTTTATAGTTAAAGTGAAATTGATAAAACTCGTAAATCTATAATTCAATATATAACTAGAAATGTGGATGCTTCCTTCCTTTTAGTTTATTTGGGTATTCCAGCAAGACAAAATGTCTTGGACTAGTGTTTGGTTGCCTCTTATGGACCCTTTTCAGAATAAGTTGTTGGGTTAGAAAGCGAAATGTTGTTCTATTTGTGGTTTCCTACCTTGTTGAAGTTAGTGTGAAAGTTTGGGAAGTTACTTAGTGTTTGGTTGCCTTTTAAGAGGGCTACGCTCTTCCGTTAGAGATGCAACTTCTTTCATTGTCAGTATTCTATGTGGGTGAGTGTTGTCCATATGTTTTATGGTAAGGATGGAGGGTATACTTCTTTGATTCCAAGGAGAGTATGGTCTGGTCCTTGGAATGTAATCATTTGTATGTTGCATCAGTTGAGAGATCAAGGGTTCGACTTATAGTCCCACTGCCCAATTCGGGTGGGGGATAGGAGGTTTACATATTTTTGGCATGGTATGTGGTTAGGTGATATGCTCCTTGTAACAATGTTTCATAGGATCTTCGCTCCAGACATCCATATGTAGTTGTTGGTAAAAGACCGTGTATGAGTAGGGTGGGACATGGGGTCATTGTGTCGTCCCACAAGAGGTGGGATTCCCAACTTGACTAGTATTCATATGTTAGTCTCGTGGTTAGATTTTATTAGGTTGGCTGGAAGCCAACGAAACACGTTTGATGTTGTGGTAATGACATTTTTTTGTTGTATTTGAAATTCTATAAATTTAATTATTTTACTACAGTAATGCCTTGAGAATCCTTCATTTTTATGAGGTGGTTAATGGAACTTTTGTTTGAATTAATTTCTAATAGGTCTATTAAAACTAATTTGAGTTGAGTTTTTGGTTAAAAAGCCAAACTTTAAGTTCTGTTTTACTGTAATGAGTCTGTTTTATAGTTTCTTGCTAGTTTTTTTAATAAAATTTTGTTTTCCAAAAAAAGTTTAATTAAAATCAAAAAAAGAAAAAGAAAAATGAACAAGATCTTCAAGAATCTAAATACTGGGTTTCATCCGACCTCATTTCCTTTTGATGAGCTTATGGAACCAGTCAAGAGATACACACATATAGTGATGAATAGTGATGATGTATGGAAATCGTATATTGCATACGTGGGCACATGCTGACGACGTGTAATTCAACATTATGAATATCAATTCTGATAAATCCATATTCGAAAAGCCGGGGTAAGATGCAAACAATAGGTCACAACTTGGTATGTATCTATTAACCCGGTTTCACGAAAAGTAACAAAATTAAAGATTTAGAATACCTTATTTAACTTTTAGTATATCGGAGTGCTTGAGTTTGTTCTATTTTCTTGTTTGAATAACTAAAATATGATTTTGGTTTTCACTAAAAGATTTGAACAAACGTACTATCTCTAGAGTTATGTAACTTTCTCCTGCTACATCGTAATGATGAAAATGAAAATAATGACTAAATAGCCTTTATGCATATAGTATGGTGGGTTTTGTGTTTATGTACTGGTGGGCTAAAATAGGACCACAAATCCATAAATAATATCGAGATTCAAGGCGATGGAGTTTTTTTGGAAATTTGGTAAAAATATTTATATTTTTTACTAACTTTGGACATATATAAATATATACATATGTTGTATATATAACAAACTCTAAGTGGGTTTGTGGTCTCCTCCATTAGGACTTCTAAACAATATATTATATGTTCAAAATAGAGTATTAGTGAATGAGATATCGATACTCAAAGATGGGTATTTGAAAATAAGTTTAGCAAAGAGAGGAATGTGGGAATGAGTCCCACGTTGGTAGAGAGACCAAACTCAACAAGGTTTATAAGTTTTATTTCATGGAAGGCTTACAAGCTTGTGTTTATACTTATGCTACAATTCCTACCCGCGTGCAGGAGGGGGTGCAAATCTTGGTTCGGTAGACCAAAAACACCAAACTCGTGCATGGGCGCAACCTGCGGATACGAATGCAACTCCGAAAACTCGGGCGCGCTACCCTCATTTTTGCTAAACATGACAGTTTTGGTCCCCATTTTTGAATTCTATGATGCATTGATTGCATAATTAATGACATTTATTGCTACTAAACGCTCAATGAATTAGTAATTTGTTTCCGTTTCACAATTCAACTATAAAAGAAGACCTTGTCTTCTCATTCAAACACACGAATGAAACTACTCTTTTTCTTCTTCCTTCTCTGCACTTCTGCTTCTGGCGATTCTTTCAGGAAAGTGGTGATATCCGGCAATACACAATATTGTTTAGGTTGTTGTACCCTGGGAACAGATGGCGAATCTGTTTAAGGGAATCTAGTCCAACTCGAGCCTCAACCACATCGTTTGTATCTAATTTTTCTTTACAAGAACCTTTCAAGGACGAAAACAAAGACCTTGTACTAACAGTCTTAAACAAATTTATTCTTTGTTCTAATACTTTCGTTTTCTGTTCTTTTATTCTAAAATCGAATTTGTATCGATTTTTTTCTTCCTGTAATAATATATTTCATTGTGGTTACGATTCTTTTCAGAATATCTGCAACTCCCGTTGGTACTGGAACTCCTGCTGTTGGTGCTACCCCTGCTGTGAACCCAAATTCACCGGTTCCAAACATCATGGCTAATCATGCTGAAAGACCTGAAAAATTTTCTGGTCTGAACTTCAAGAGGTGGCAACAAAAGATGTTGTTCTACTTGACTACGTTGAACCTGGCTCGGTTCCTAACAAAAACTGCTCCTGTAATTGCTGAGGGGCAGGCTTATGCTCAATTTGTGACTGCAGTGGATGCATGGAAGCATTCAGAATTTTTGTGTCGCAACTATGTGTTGAATGGGCTAACAGATGCACTTTACAATGTTTATTGTAAAGTTGCAACTGCTAAGGAACTATGGGAGTCGTTGGAAAGGAAGTATAAGACAGAAGATGCCAGAACTAAGAAGCATGTTGTTGCTAAGTTCTTGGAATACAAAATGGTTGACTCGAAATCTGTTATGAGTCAAGTCCAAGGCCTTCAGGTCATCATACATGATAACAATGCAGAAGGGATGGATGTTAATGAAACGTTCCAAGTTGCATCAATGGTTGAAAAGCTTCCTCCTGGATGGATAGACTTCGAAAATTACCTTAAGCATAAGCGAAAGGAGATGTCTGTGGAGGAACTGGTGGTGCGTCTTCGCATTGAAGAAGACAATAGAATGGCCTTGAAGAAAGGTAGTGAAGTTGAATCTTCTAACGTTCATATGGTGGAAGTTGGTCAAACTTCCAAAAGCAAAGGCAAGGGACCTCACTAAGGGAAAACAAAGGGCAAAAACCTAGGCCCCAAGGCATGAACTTTCAAGAAGAAGTTCAAGTGCTACAACTATGGTTAACCGGGTCACAAGGCTTCGGAGTGCCCTCAACCTAAGAGGGAAAAACGTCAAGAAAACATGGTGAATGATAACATGGAGATGGTGGCCATGATAACTGATCTCACGAATATGGTTTCTAAAGTGAATCTCATGAATACAAATTCAAAGGAGTGATGGATTGACATGGGAGCTACTTATCATGTGTGTCATGACAAAAGTGTTTTCAACACCTACAAAGAAGTTGAAGATGGTGAAAAGCTCTACATGGGAAATGCAGCTACCACGGATATCAAAGGTGTTGGTGATGTCATTCTAAAAATGACTTCAGGGAAAGAAGTGAAGCTTAGGGATGTTTTGTATGTTCATGAACTTCGTAAGAATCTAGTGTCGGGTGGTTTGTTGAACCAATTTGGTTTTAAGCTAGTGTTTGAGTCGGACAAGTTTGTTTTGTCCAAAAAATGGTATGTTTGTGGGAAAAGGATATGCCTTGAATGGCATGTTCATATTGAATGTAATGGTGACAAACAAAATGAATAATGAAAGCTTTAGTTCTGCTTATTTGCTTGAGTGTTCAAATGTTTGGCATGGTCGCTTAGGACATCTAAATTACAATTAAATTAAGCGATTAATTAAACTAGAATACGTACCATAACTTAATATTGACTCAAATCACAAATATCCCACAAGTGTTGAAGCCAAACAAACTAGATTGTCTTTCCAAACAATCAATTGAAACACCGAACCTCTTGATTTAATTCACATTGATGTGTGTGATCTAAAGTTAATTCCTACTCAAGGTGGTAACAAATACTTCATTACATTCATCGATGATAACATGAAACATTGCTACATATATTTACTTAAGAGTAAAGATGAAGCAATAGACAAGTTTGTCTTGTACAAAAATGAAGTTGAGAATCAACTAAAAAGGAGAATTAAAGTGGTTAGAAGTGATAGGGGTGGGGAATATGTTTCTCCTTATGCTGATTTTTGTGCTAAAAATGGAATTCGTCATGAATTCACATCACCCTATTCACCTCAATCCAATGGAATTGTTGAAAGAAAGAACCATACCTTGAAAGAAATGGTCAATGCCATGATAATTAGTTCAGGTGTAAATCAGTTAATGTGGGGGGAAGCTATTTTGTTGGCTAACTATCTTTTAAATAAGATACCTCGCAAAGAAAAGAATGAAACACCGTATGAACATTGGATAGGAAGAAAGCCATCGTATAAGTACTTACGAGTGTGGGGGTGCCTAGCTAAAGTTGTAGTGCCACCACCAAAGGTACAAAAGTTAGGGCCTAAAACAGTGGATTGTGTATTCATTAGGTATGCACAAAGTAGTAGTGCTTATCGGTTCCTTGTGCATGATTCTAAGAATCCTGAAATACACAAGAATACCATAATGGAATCAAGGAATGCTTCATTCTTTGAAGATGTGTTTCCCTGTTTGAACAAGGAAGTTGAAAGCCCATCTTTACCAAATAACGAAGCTGTTCGAGAGGAAGAACAAGCTCAATCCGAGGAGGAAGAGATAGAACCCAGAAGAAGTAAGAGGGCTAGAGTTGAAAAATCATTTGGTGATGATTTTTTCACCTATGTGGTGGAAAGTGAACCTAAAACCTACCAAGAGGTGGTAACTTCTTCTGAGGGACCTCAATGGAAAGAAGCCATTAAAAATGAGGTAGAATCTATCTTACAAAATCATACATGGGAACTAATGGATCTACCTCCAGGTAGCAAGCCACTAGGTTACCGTTGGATTTTTAAGAGAAAGATGAAACCTGATGGTAGTATTGATAAATACAAGGCAATACTAGTAATCAAAGGTTATAGACAAAAGGAAGGTCTAGACTACTTTTATACCTATTCGTCGGTAACGTGGATAACATCCATTAGATTAGTTCTTGCCATTGCAGCTATCAGAAAGTTGCAAGTTCATCAAATGGATGTGAAAACAGCTTTCCTAAATGGGGAGTTGGAAGAAGAAATTTATATGGAACAACCTGAGGGATTTATTGCCTCAGGACAAGAGAACAAGGTTTGTAAACTTGTTAAGTATCTATATGGATTAAAACAAGCTCCTAGACAATGACATCAAAAGTTTGATCGAGTCATGATGGAAAATGGCTTTAGAATCAATGAGTGTGATAAGTATATCTATGTGAAAAACTCCACTCATGGTTATGTCATCTTGTGTTTGTATGTTGATGATATGCTTATCATTGGTAGTGATGACAAGATAATAAGATCCACGAAGGATATGTTGAAATCCAGGTTCGACATGAAAGATATGGGTTTAGTATATGTGATTCTTGTAGTGAAGATCACAAGAACCCAAAGTGGTTTGATTTTGAGTCAAACACACTGTGTGGATAAAATTCTTGAATGATTTACTAAGGGAGACACTAGCATAGCTAGAACTCCAATTGACACTAGTCAACATCTACGTAAAAATGGAGGTGATCGTGTTAATCAAGTGGAATATTTAAGAATTATTGGCAGTCTGATGTATCTAATGAGTTGTACCAAACCTGACTTAGCATATGCTGTGAGCACACTAAGTAGATACACTAGTAAACCCAGTTCTGAACACTGGAAGAGTATTACTAGGTTGCTGAGGTATGTGAGATACACACGAGAATATGGACTGCATTATGGCAGACATCCACCAGTTATCGAAGGATACACGGATGCAAATTGGATATCTGACATAAAAGATTTCAGATCTACAAGTGGATATGTGTTTACACTTGGAGGTGTTGCTGTAGCATGGAATTCATCCAAGCAAACAGTTATATCTAGATCCACGATGGAATATGAATTTATCGCCATAGATATTTGTGTTGAAGAGGCGGAGTGGCTACGTCAATTTGTAGAGGACATTCCTGAATGGCCTAAGCCGGTAACGGCCATATGTATACATTGTGATAACCAGTCGGCAATTAGTAGAGCTCAAAGTACAATGTATAATGGGAAATCAAGGCACATTAGACGTAGACATAAAACAATACGACAACTAATCTCTACGAGGGTTGTCACGGTTGACTGGGTAAAGTCAAAGGATAACATTGCAGATCTGCTTACAAAAGGCTTGAGTAGAGATGTAGTTTATAAGTCGTCAAGAGGAATGGGACTAAATCCCATGAATGAATAAATTCATACGAAGGAAACCTTACCCAGAAGACTGGAGATCCGAAGATCTGGGTTCAAAAGGATAACCTAATTGTATGAGTGGGGCAGGTCACTGTGGGGGGAGTTAACCTTTCTTCCTAGTCCATTCCTTTATGTAGTGACAAAAATTAGGCTAAACATATGGTTTTTAATGATTCTTGGAATCACCTATGTGAGAGAGAAGTGGGGTCGTGTCGAAGGGAATTATAAGGCCAAAAATTCCTAAAGCTCTTGCAGAACCAGGTTAGTGTTCATGACCAAAACGAACACGTCTAGAGGATATGACCTTGTCAGGGAGAGTCCTATGAGATTTACAATGTCGTCTACATAAATGGCAACTTAGTTCAAAGACATTGAGATCTACTAACTGCTAAGAGATTAAGTGTAACTTCTTAAGGGAAGGTTCAAAGGGTAATACCTACCAATCCTATGTAGGATTCAACTGTTGAAAATTTCGTCTGGAAATTGGATGTGCAGAGATCAATCTCCATTCATGTGGGGGATTGTTGGAAATTTGGTAAAAATATTTATATTTTTTACTAACTTTGGACATATATAAATATATACATATGTTGTATATATAACAAACTCTAAGTGGGTTTTTGTTCTCCTCCATGAGGACTTCGAAACGATATATTATATGTCCAAAATAGAGTATAAGTGAATGAGATATCGATACTCAAAGATGGGTATTTGAAAATAAGTTTAGCAAAAGAGAGGAATGTGGGAATGAGTCCCACATTAGTAGAGAGACCAAACTCAAGAAGGTTTATAAGCTTTATTGCATGGAAGGCTTACAAGCTTGTGTCTATAGTTATGCTACAATTCCTACCCGCATGCAGGAGGGGGTGCAAATCTTGGTTCGGTAGATAAAAAACACCAAACTTGTGCATGGGCACGACCTGCGAACACGAATGCAACTCCAAAAACTCGGGCGCGCGCTACCCTTATTTTTGCTAAACTTGACAGTTTTGGTCCCTATTTTTGAATTCTATAACGGATGCATTGATTGCGTAATTAATGACATTTATTTCCATTAAACGCTCAATCAATTAGTGATTTGTTTCCGTTTCACGATTCAACTATAAAAGAAGACCTTGTCTTCTCATTCAAACACACGAATGAAACTACTCTTCTTCTTCTTCCTTCTCTGCACTCCTACTTCCGGCGATTCTTTCAGGCAAGTGGTGATATCCGGCTGTATACAATATGTTTAGGTTGTTGTACCCTGGGAACAGAGAGCGAATCTGTTTAAGGGAATCGAGTCCAACTCGAGCCTCAACCACATCGTTTGTATCTAATTTTTCTTTACAGGAACCTTTCAAGGACGAAAACGAAGACCTTGTACTAATAGTTTTTAGCCCACCAAATTATATCCCTACCCAATTAAATTCTACAATATTTCTATATTATGATGCTAGATTTAAATTACTTGTATATTTCCTTGACAAATGATAAGAGGATCAATTTTTTTTTCTATATAATGTAACACATACTTTTACAGCAACATTAAATACTTTTGCGTAATTATTTCTATAAAGCTATGTGTTATGCATATCCAGAAGGATAGCAGGGTGCTGATGTGGCTTCAGGCACTGACGGAAATTCCATGTCGGCCTTTGGCTACCATCACGGGATCCTCCCTGTCGTGGATAGGTCATGACTTCTCTTATTTTATCCTTTTATTTCGGAGTTGGGAGTTCTCTTTTTCTTCTTTCATTCTCTTCCTTTTTTTCTTTTTTGTACATTATGTTTTAATGGCTTGTTCATTGCTCTTAATAAGTGATGGTATCGTGAAGTGAAAATTTTGGTGAAAGATGGAGAAAGAAAATGGGGTTAAAGTGGCATATGGTTTAAGTTAGAACTTGATTTTTGTTTTTCCAAATATTCTTAAAAATCATAATTCAAGAAATAAGTTTTCTTAATAAAATAAAGAAATACATACAACAATACAACCACAAACACTCAATTACATAATCTAAAAAAATTATACAACACAAATAAGATCACAATAACCAATTACCAATCTATAACATTCACGTCTCCTAGATTACAAAAGGTGGTATATTATTAAAAATTTAGTTATATAATATTAATAGGCAACCGGCATAGAATACATTATGTTTTAAGGTGTATTTTATTTTATATAGAACATCATGTTTTTTAATTTTGTTCAATGCTGAACATTTCGAAGGGACTTTTCAGGAATATCTAGTTTGTGATTCTAATTTGGAACATGTCATCTTAAAACGTTAAAATAATAATAATAAAAAAACTGAAAATATTGTGTCTGTAAAAAAAATCAAATGTGAAAATCGAAAAATAAATAGAAATATAATGTCTTTTGTGATATTATAAAAGAATAAAAAATATCAACATTTAACAAAATTAAAAATTATAATCTTTGATATAAAACGAAACATAATAAAATCGAAAAATCGAAAAAGAAAACATACTATTTTTTGTGTCATTTGCCTAATATTTATTGATACAAAATACGTATATTGGATGTATTATAAGATATAACTTATAAATAATTAGCAAAACTGATTATAAAATTATTCAAATCAAACTTGCCAAATTTAAGCAAATCTAAATAGCTAGCCGTAATTTAAATAAAAATGATGGGTTAATTTAAATAAAAGGGGTGGGTTGCCGCAATAGATGCTTTAGTACATAGAACCCTAGATTAATGTAACATCTATTTCACATAAAAAAAAGCTACAAGTTTTTCTACGTAATATTGTTGTGCTACTGTCATCAAATTTTAAACATATTCCTGCAACCTTTCTTTACATTGTTATGAAAAGCCAGAGTTTTTTAGTAGGTAGAAAATTCAAAAAATAAATAAATAGAAACACTAAATTTTCATAAAAATTCTATTTTAATACTGTGCTATTTTTTTTAATTACAATTAAGACATTGAGTTTTCATAAAAGTTTGATTTTGACATTTATTTATTATTTGTTTCAGTATTGACCATTTGACCGGTCAACCCAGTTAGCTATTGACGTGATAATATCACACTAACATTTGTCGGTCTTTAATAATATGACGCTAACATGATCACATGACACTTTTTGTTAACATCATTTTCTAGGTGTCGAAATTGGAAAAAAAATATTGATTTAATGAAAAAAACGTAAAAAAAAAAATATTGACTTAATGAAAAAAAAACATAGTATCAAAATCAAACTTTTTTGAAAATTTAGTGTTATTTTTGCATTTTTCCTTATTATAACATAATAATGACTTATTGGAGGTTTGGAGACCTTTTGTGGAGCCTTAGAGTAAAACAACAAATCAAAGATTGACTTCTACAAATGCACGGTCATAATCTCGCTCTTATTATTTGCACTCTAATATCCGACATCCTTGATGTTAATGTGGGATGTCATAAAGTTAGTGGACAAAATGAATTTAACGGATTATAAAACAATTTTCGTGTGTCTATGCATTGAGCTTAAAGAATTCATTGCATTGTGGATGCTCTAAGCTTATTGGACGAAATGAAAGATTGTATGAAAAGAAAGAGATAACTACAATAAAGTCCTAATATTTTGGCAAAAGTTTTAAAAAAGTCGTATTTTTTTTTTTAATTAAAAAGCCCAGAAAACCAGATAATTCATTCAGTTTAGTTCATTTTCACCATTTCAGCAGGTCAGCCATACCACATGGCATGACAATTGGATAGGTGCTGATGTGCATGTCACGTCAACAAATTACTCTTTAATATGAAAAAAAAAAAAACAGTCTTTTTGAGGAAAAAATGAGGAAGTGAGATTTAAACCGACAACCTCCTAAACACAAACCAACCCTCTTCTACTAGGTTGCATGACATTTTGTGTTTTTACTCCTCAAAATTGGAATATAACATTTTAAAAGATAAGTCTTAACTACAATTATTATTATTATAATTATAATAATTATTATTAATATTATTATTATTATTATTATTTATAAAACGTAAATAATTTTAATATTTTATTTATAAAAAATATATAAAATGCATAAAAAAGATATTTAATATACATAAAAATTATATATATATATATATATATATATATATATATATATATATATATATATATATATATATATATATATATATTACGTAAAAAAAATATACGTCATATACACATACATGTTTTAGAAGGTTTTTCGTAAAAGAAAATACATAAAAATTATGCATGTTTATAAATATATTAAATGCATAAAAAATATTTAATATAAATAAAAATACAATACGTAAAAAAACTTTATATATTTAACATATTTTTTACGAAATATTAAAATTATTTACGTTTTTATATATAATAATAATATTAATATTCTTAATTATAATTTTAATAATAGTAATTGTAATTAAGACTTATGAATTTAAAATGTTATATTCCAATTTTGAGGAGTAAAAACCCAAAATGTCATGTAGACTAGTGGTTAGATGGTTGGTTTGAGTTTGGGAGGTTGTATGTTCGAATTCAATTGCCTCCTTTTTATCTAAATACCTGTTTTTTTTCATATTAAAGAGTAATTCCTCTAAATACCTGTTTTTTTCATATTAAAGAGTAATTCGTTGATGTGGCCACGTCAGCACCTTTTTTTTTTTTTTTTTTTTTTTCATATTAAAGAGACATCAGAACCTGTCTAGTTGTCATGCCAGATGGCATGGGTGACCCGCTGAAAAGGTCAAAAGGGACTAAACTGAATGAATTATCTGGTTTTATGGATTTTTTTATTCAAAATTTTTTTTAGACTTTTTTAAAACTTTTGCTAAAATATTGGGACTTTACTGTAGTTATCTTTGAAAAGAACTGTTGTTTCTAGCTATGAATTTGGTAACAAGCAAAATTTAAGACAAGAAGTTCCAATGACCATTTGAAGCTAAAAAATAGTATCATAATTTGCAATGAACAAATAATTGGAACTCTTTCTTTATAAATGAATGTGATTACCAAACCATAATATGCGATAAACAACAAACTAGAAGAACTTATTCATACCTACAAGTTCATACATGGAGAAAATCACACCAACATTCTTACATAACTATGAGAATTTAAAATAAAACACCGTTAACATCAGATACAACCAATTTGACAAATTAAACATTATAGCACCACCAACATGGTCCATCTTTAAATTGAAGATCAAAACCTAGCAAAGGACATAAAAATATAAAATGAGTGGAAAGATGATGAGCAATGACATAGTCATAGTCAGGATCCGTGAATGGAGCAATCTAATTATTATATTATAATAAAGACAAATTACACAAAAGACACTAAGTTTTCGAAAAATACAATTTTGACCTAGTAAGCGATGTCGCTATAAAGTGTCATGTCCCATTTCATGTCAGTACCGTATCATTAAAGACCGGCATGTCACCATGTCTATCAACTCGTAGCTGGGTGATCGGTCAAATGGTTATTGGTCAATATTAAAATAAATTGAAAAATACTGGGTGACAGGTCAAATGGTTATTGGTCAATATTAAAATAAATTGAAAAATATAGTATCAAAATGAAATTTTTATTAAAACATAGTGTCTTAATTGTAAGAAAAATAAAACATTATTAAAATTGATTTTTTGTGAAAACTTAATACATTTTTATTAAAACTTAGTGTCTTAATTGTAGATGTTTTGTGATCAACAACCAAAAGCAACTTAACAAATTTGCATCGAAGTCTGATGAAGGCATTTTTCATGGTTACTCCACCAACAAGGTTGCGTATCGGGTTCTCATCAGATGTACAAGGCTAATCATTGAAAGTTTTGACGTAAAGTTCGATGACTCTTACATCCGCAACACCCCTCCATCTAAGGAAACCACTGCCATCATGGAAAGCGATATTCCTGTTTCTTCAAGACCTCTAAATCTAGTTGAAGTAAACTATGATGATCTCTTCGACCCTGTTGAAATGGCAAAACTATCCGAAGTTCTGGTATCACCAACTGCTCAACAACAACACACTGATGTTTCCGGTCCATCTCTATCCAAAGTAGCATCTCTCAATACTTTCACCTCTCTTGTTGAGGGGGTAAGCTCTACTCCGATTCATACTACAACCATCGAGGTTCTAGTACTGGATGATGCTCAAGCTCCCACTCTTAGAAAATCAATTTCATTAAATGTATCTTCGGACTCAGATGAACACCCTTCAGCAGTCCAGGGGGAACCTTCTCAGGTTCCAAATGAACACCCTTCAGCAATCCAGGGGAACCACTCCAAACTAGAGAAAATGCCTATCTCACTCCAGCAAGTCAAGATGATTCAGCAGACTGTTCACAAATCCAGGGGGAACTTCCTTCCCCATCCGAAGCAACCTCTGATATTGAAAACATTCCTTCAACCGCAGCTGCTGATCATCTGATACCTCGTCTACATGTATAGACGAAGGATCACCCACGAGGCCAAATTATTGGCAACCCATCCGCAGGTATCCAAACTCGATCTGCCAAAGATTTATCTGACCATTGTCACTATGCAACATTTATGTCCGCAGTCGAGCCTCGATCTATCAATGAAGCTTTATTAGAACCAGATTGGATTTCTGCAATGCAAGAAGAACTGGAAGAATTTGAAAGAAACAAAGTGTGGCAACTTGTTCCCATTCCACAAGGCCATACTATTGTTGGTACAAGATGGGTTTTCAAGAACAAGCTAGATGAATCTGGTGCGATTATCAGAAATAAGGCAAGACTAGTTGCTAAAGGCTATAGTCAACTGGAAGGTGTTGACTACGATGAAACATACGCTCCGGTGGCTAGAATGGAAGCAATCAGAATCATCTTAGCATATGCTTCTCACAAAAACATCAAAGTACACCAAATGGATGTTAAGAGCGCTTTTCTCAATGGGGAATTGAAAGAAGAGGTTTATCTTCAACAACCTCCCGACTTTGAATGTATCGAGTTCCCTGATCACTGCTACAAGCTTCAAAAAGCAGTTTACGGTCTGAAGCAAGCCCCTAGAGCTTGGTATGAGACTCTTTCTGAATTCTTAGTCTCTTCTGGATACAAAAGAGAAGTGATTGATCCCACACTATTTACAAAAGCAATTGGGTCTCACCTTATGCCCGTACAAATATATGTGGATGATATCATCTTCAGATCGTCTGATCAAGGAATGGTGGATGAATTTGCTAAGCTCATGACAAAACAAGTTCAAATGAGCATGAATAGAGAGATTAACTTCTTTCTAGGTCTTCAAGTCAAACAAATTTAGTAAGGGATATTTATTCATCAGGAGAAATACACCACTGAACTTCTGAAGAAATATTCTATGGACAACTATTCTTCGGCTAAGGTCCCTATGGCCTTCGGATATAAGATCTCTGCTGATCCCTCTGGCGAATCTATGGATCAGAAGACTTATAGAGGTATCATTGGCTCTTTAATGTATCTCACCGCAAGCCGACCGAAAATTGTCTTTGCAACTGGTGTGTGTGCAAGGTATCGGGCTAATCCAAAAGTGTCACACATGACCACAGCCAAACAAATTCTTTGGTACCTAAAATGAAGCAAATCTCTTGGTCTATGGTAACCCGCAGGCAATGACTTTAGTCTTCAAGTGTTTACTGATGCGGATCATGTCAGATGCAACCTTGATCAAAAAAGTACATCTGGTGGATGTCAATTTTTAGGAGGTAGACTTGTTAGCTGGTCCTCAAGAAAACAAAGTTGTGTTTCATTATCTACCGCAAAAGCAAAATACGTGGCCACAGCCAGTTGCTGTTCCCAAGTCCTTTGGATGAAGACACAACTATTAAACTACGGATACAGAATGCTGCGGATACCAATCTCTTGTGACTCTGAAAGTGCCATGGCGATTTCTCATAATCATATTCAACACTCCAAGACTAAAAATATTGAACTACGATATCACTTCATCAAAGAGCACATTCTGAAAGGTAATATTGAACGCATCTTTGTTCCTACTCATGAAGAGATCCCTGATGTTTTTACTAAAGCACATTACTCTAGAAAACTCAATGTGTTCCTACAAATGTTGGGAATGATGAATCTGGACCCAAAATTCTTCTCGAATTAAAAGACACCATAGACCTTCCTGGTCTCCATTGCGGTTCTTATTGAAAGCTATTAATAATAGATGGTGTTGGGACATTCTCTATACTGCAATCAATGTACCGCAACCATATATTTTGTCTATCTTTCATGGTTCCTTCTTTTTTGTGATTTCTAACTTTTGTACAAGTGCTCTTCTCAGTTTCTCTCACTGTAGTCATCCGCAATATCAAAAAAATCATCCGCAATGATATGCTCATCCGCAGTCACATTAATTACCTTCCAGATAGGTCATTCTTTTTGAAAAACAACAAAAAAACATAGTGTGCTATTTAATGATCCTTCATTAAATAAAATATTAAATAAAAACATTCCTTTGAGAAACTATCACATTCCCCTCTCCCAAAACCTTGTGTCAGACCTATTTTAGGGATAATGACAAAAGGAACATGTTTCCATAAACTCATCCTTAATATGTCTTTTCCTCTCCCCAGCACGTCCCATCCATTACAACTTCCTCTCCCTTCACCCCACGATCACCTGGCGTATTGACATGCGTCTGACTTTTCATTAAATGCAAACCCATTTTAGTAAATCTCCAAAATCGTTTTTACTGAGATTTAATCCAAAATTCAAAGATTCCTAAATCTAAACGATGTTTTACCCTACCTTTATCATTTACCTAGGGTTAAACATTTTTCACCCCTCCTTTATAAACCCATCATCTTCCCCAAATTCACTTTATGCTTTCTAAATATCGATCATTCTCTCTAAAAAAAAACCTTCAAGAACTCTGTGTTCTACTTCTTCTCTAAATTCCTTCAAACTTCAACGATGGTGAAATCAGGTGCATCAAAGAAGCAATCCAAGGCTTCAGCCTCAGCGAATCCAACAGGTTCAGATTCTCCAGCAATCGCATCAAGCAATTTCAGAGCAGTGTTTGAAGATCATCCTTCATATAATGCTTCCATCAAGCTTATGATCAAGTTCCTCAAGAACCACCCTCTGTTTGGTCCATTCGATGCATTTACAGATGTTGTTCAAGTTTCTACTCTCTTCAAATGTGCTTTTTCTGCTTATCGCCCACTAGAAAACCCTCGAGAAGTTCACCTCAACCTCATTAACGATTCTTTGGTCATCTTGTCCAAAGAAAAGTTCCTCTCATCCATTAACCTTCTGGTTCATCCCTCCATCAAAATCTTCTCACCATCAATGCCTGACGTCACATCAGCCCTCTACCAGATGGGGTATCAAAAACCAATTCGAGGGATTGGTGAGTTCAAGAAGAACCAACTACCTACGGTTTGGCAGTTCGTATGTCGCTTTGTCATACGCTACCTATCCGGCAGAACCGGAGGCATTGACAACATGGGACTAAAGCTTATGGAATTAGTATGAAGCTTTTTCACCGGATACGACGTTAACTACGGGCAGATCCTATGGGACGATTTCATTCTGTACATTCCCAAAGAGCACCTGAAGGACATTCCAACCGAGCTCACATTTGCAAGATTCTGGTCTCTCTGCATATCAGACCTACATACGGATGCCGGAATAGACATGGATAGTGACATCGACTTTTTCGTCACTAAGGATCTTAAAAGGTACCACCCTTCTTCTGATCAAACTGTTTTTGACTGATCCGCAGACTCCCTACTCATATTCTTTCTTCTCTTGGTCTTGAGACTGCTGATGTCTCAGACCACATTGAGGCTACAAATGGTATTACCCTTCTACCCCACCTCTCCCATCCGCAACTATTAACCCTGAGGGTACCGCAGTCCCCACCTCTACTATACTATCCAATCTTTCTCAAAGAAGAAAGCAGTTGGTATCCAAGAAGAAACAAAGAACAACCAAGAAGGATACTCCCAAACCATCTGCACCCTCCAAGAAACACAAAACAAAACTTCCCCCAACCGTATCTAGCAATGATTCAGATGAGGATAGGCAACCGATTTCTATCCTCAAGAAAAGGAAAACAACCGATACCACTCTCCATATGCGTGGCCGGACTGATGCTGAAGCCTCTCAAAAGGCTCCAGTAGTCCTTGGGGTAGCCACAAACCCATTCATCACCACCATCATTTTCCAGTCAGACTCAGAAAGTGAGTCTGATTCACAACTTCGTGGAGACTCCCCCCCAGTTCACTCCTATGAGGATGATACTAGTGCTTGACCTAAGGTCTCCAGGGCTTCCCGACTGCATTTCTTTTATCCCAAGGAGTTGCGCTCCATCCTTTCGAACGTCACCCAAACACTTCAAACACCTTCCCACCCGCAAGGCACTTCTTTCGCCCATGCCAGAACTGAGCCGAGGCCAGACTTGACCATGGGTTAAGGAGACCGAGGAAGCTCAGGAAATCCTACTCTGCTTACATCTGTTACAGGTGGCTTAGGAACGGTGAGCACAAATGTGCAAGGATCCATGGACCTGAAGGACATTTCGGTGTGCTTTGAAGGATTTGACGGTGATGCATCTAATGACTCTTGGTTACAGTACAATCCGGTTACTGAGTCAAACAAAAACATGTATGCTGCTTTCAAAAGAGCATTTCAAGAATGCAAGGAACAACAGATAAAGCAACAACAACAAAAGGAGCAGGAAATCTATTCTGTGGCGAAGTATTGGGCAAATGCTATCAGCAAGGCCCATACCGTAGCCACCATTCTTAAAGTTCAAAACTGGATGGATGAGATGGATGAAACAGTCTTAAAAGCTCAAGCATCAAGTACAGCCGCAGGTACCTCCAAGGTCCCTCATACTTCAACTCCCCCTCCAATTCACACTCCTACAGTCAATCCATCACAAGAGGAAGGATCCACAATCGAACTCAGTTCAGCTCCCACATTCGGTTTTGATGATGAAGACATCCAAGAAGTCAACAATCCAAACTCTTCAGATGATGACTTAATGATGTTTGATGAATAAGAGGAATCCACTGGTTCTCATCATTCGACTTCCAAGCCTCAAACGAAGAAGAAAAAGAAGAATGTTGTCACCCGGAAGGAGTTCATAAGCCTTCAAGCCAAAGTTGATCAGATTCTGGCTGCGGTCACGCCTACTCAACCGCAACTTGAAGACTCCCCAGGACTATAGTCACTGATTGAAAGAATAGAATGTCTAGAAACAAGGGAACGCATGGCTGCAGAGAGAATCTCTCTAAAAGTAGAGATGGGGATCCGGTCCCTTGACAACAACCTCCAGGCTGACTACAAAGAATTCATGACTGCAGCGGAACACCTCATTAATGAGGTAACCGCAATCAAAATGAATCTCCAGGTATCCATTGCAGATCAATCTTCTCAGTCTCAGAAATTGATAGATGAGACTCATTCTGCTTATGAGTCCACTATCTCTGTTCTTCACACCACCATCAACAGACTACAGAAATCCCTGTCCTACAACTTCCACGGTCCAGAGATCCTCCAACTCACAAACGAAATCCACAAACTACTCTTCAGGTCCTCTACTCCTAACAACTCCCAACTAGCAGAAGCCCTCAAAGCTCAATTCCAAGAAGTCTGTGCCAAAGTTGATGGACTTAAGCAATGCCTTGAGGAAGCACCTACGTTGTATCCCTTAAGAGGGGGAAGTGAAGAAGAAGAAGTCCATCACTCTTATACTTCGATTCATCAGAGTCCCCCCATCATTACAGAGAAAATACCCACTCCTTCACCATCCCATCATACTCCACCACATACGACGCCACCGAGGGAAGTCTATCCTAAAAAGCCAGAGACTCCTCCGCACTTCAAGAACTTGGCTGAATACATGTCTTCTCCAAGCACCACGGACTCTCCTACCACTACCCAAAGAAAGCATGATTGGAAAGCAGCCAAGCTGGCATAATTAATTTAGAGAGAATGCGGATTCGACACTATGATAGATGAATCCTTGATTAATTCGTGGGTCAATCCGCACTGTCGCTTGCTAGATGAAGATTACAGATCGCACCTTACATATGCTGAACCCCCATCAGACGAGTACTAGGATATACCAATTTCTCCAAATGCCAAGTACTTCATTGTATTTGAGCAGTATGACCGGAGCCTTCTAGATCACAAACGACTGCCGATGGAATTTGAGAGACTGAATTGCTTTTATGATAAGCATGCCTCCTCCATCGAAAACGTATGGTCTAATGACAGACCATCCGCAGTCAATAACTACAAAGTCTGGAAATTTATGAAGGTTGAGTACATCCAGTACACCCTGACAAGAAGGGAACATGACTACGTGTCCGAAGCCAGGCAGACTTCCCTTGCATGAATCTAGAAGAAATCTTCCTCATTACCAAGGTGTTTCAAAATAAGTCTGAGAAGCACCCCTAGATGAAGATTGTGCTTGAGAAGGGTAATTCTTTTCTGAGGGATACAGTTTGTGACTTTTCCAAGATAGATGCAGATATCTACCCCACCATCCTCAAGAAGTTTGATCTCCTACCTTTTGAACTTGTGCCAATGCCTTCCAAAGGCTTCGAAGAAAGATCTCTAGGCGCAACAAAATTTCCTGATCTTGGAGTCATATTCAAAAGAAAGACTGACAATGTGAAATATTTCATTCCTATGACAACCATGCACCGCCTGACCAAGAAACAACTTGACATCTGCCGGACTGCAATTGAAAAATCGAAGCACACTACCACAGAAGTCAAGTTCGAGATCATAAGAAGAATCACATGGCTGGAAAACGTCAGGAAATTTTGGTGGATTCTGATCAAGTTCCTCAAACTTGATAGCTGAACCAAAGTTAAAGAGGTCACTTAGGGGGAAATTGTAGAATCAAGAAAGTGACCCTCTTAAACTATTGCTACCGCAGCGTCCTAGCTACCGCATTGAGCAACTTCTTCATCAACCATCCGAAGTCTTCTGATCCGTAGTCTATGCATTTACTTAGTTGAATTTTGTCTTTTTCTATAATACACCCTAATATCCAGTATGCCTTACATGGCTACTCTTAGAGTTGTAATCTTCTCTATAAATAGAGATCTTTCCTATTGTATTCAGAATCAATGAATGTATGAATCTCTTACAAACTTCTAATACACATCTTCAGATTCTCATTCTATCTTTCGTATCTAATCTTCTTACGCTCATCATCTCTATTCATAGAGCAAGTCACTTGTAACTTAATCACTAAGCTAGATCTCACTTACTAACTTGGTTTGAATGCATTCCTTGTTATGAATATGCTTTTGTGTATACTTGATATAACAATTGCTGTCATTTACATTTCTTTACTTTCCGCATCTAACTCACTAACTTTTAACTTCTAATATTATTGTTGAGCTAACAGATCCTTGAGATTAAGTATTCCGCTATATACTTGTTCTAACTTTTATTCAAGTGTGTCTCAAAGTTTTTCTCTCAACACATAAGAGATGCAAGTTTTAAGTAACCTACTCGACGAGTCGAGATCCCTCAACTTGATGTGTAGGCTGGCATGGGTGAAACCTTGATTTCAGGATTTTGCACATTATTTAAGCACCTTAATCCCCTCATGCTAGCCTCATTTCTAGCCTCCAAGTCCCAAACCTTAAATCTAGAGACCCTAATGCATTTGTGAGCTTGTGAGCCATCTTTGAGTGAATTTTTGTGTGTGTTGAAGCTTGTGAAGGAAGGAGAAGCTTGGGGTTTCAAGAAGAAGCTAGTGGATACAAAGACACCATTTCATTCTCATCATTTCCTGGTAAGCAAGTCTCAAACTTGCTTAGTAACTTCTTAGATCTGCTTATTATTATTTATTGGGTTTTGGTCCAAGAAGCATGCTGTTTGGGAAATGAATGCTCCAAGTGACTAAATATTCAGATCTAGAACCTAGAAGAGCTCTCATGGCATAAAGGTGCAAACTTTATGGCGATTGAAGCCCCATGCACGCTTTAGAATGTCATGTTGGCCTTTCAAGCTCCAAAAGGCGATGCATGGAGAGAATGATGGAATCTTTACGTGTTCTTGTAGTTTTTAGGGTCCATATCTCATTTTATATGACTTGGTTTAGAGTATTGATGACATTTGGATCAAGATCTAGGTCTTAAATAATTAGGGTTTGAGCTAAACTTATTATGTAAGGCTATTAACGGGTAAAGTTGGAAACTTTACCCTTAAAAGGACATTTTCAGGGTATATGTGAAGTATGAAGCTCAGATCGGAAGAGTAGGGGCTTAATCCATTAAGATGAAGCAACAAACTAAAGAACTCGACGAGTCCATAGAGGGACTCAACGAGTTAGAACGATTTTTCCTGACTTATTTTATGATGATTCTGCAAAGCATGGAAACTCAACAAGTCGAAGGGATCACTCGACGAGTTGAGTCAACTCGGGGTGTTGACTTTGACTTTCACTGGACGTTGACTTTGACCTTGACCTTGACTTTGACCAAGGTTGACCCGTGAAGAGGTCTTGAGCACAGAATGGTATCTAAGGGGTTATTTATGTATAGAGCATGAGTATAGCTGGTTGCAGGAGTAGATATGTTTCAGCTATTTCACCTGACATTTGAGGTGAGTTTTCCAATAGTAGGAACGGGTCAAAGGCACCAATGTCGGCCCATTTATTTATGTTAGCGTATTTTGAACTAAGGTCCGATGTCGGGAAGTGGTCGATGTAGTTGTATATATGTTTGTCGACATCGTTCTGATGTCGGGGAAAGCCTGAGGAATGTTTGTAGGCTTGATGTCTTCATGATTCTTGAATGTGCTTGTTTTATGTGTTTCTAGACTTTGGAACGATGCCGGGAAAAGCCTGAGGAATATTTATATGTTTTCGGATATTGGTCCGATGCCAGGCGGGTCCCAAGGAATGTTATATGTCCGTGTTTATTTATGTGTATTGGGTGATATGTTATATGTATATCGAGCTCTACTTAATGACAAGCGGGGCCTGATGCCGTATTTTGGTTCGATGTTGGGCGGGGCACGATGTAGCGGGCAAGGCCCAATGTATGTTAATATGTGATTATGTGATTATGTGTATGGTATGTGGTGTTTTAGGGAGACTCACTAAGCTTCGTGCTACAGTTTTCAGTTTTGGTTTCAGGTACTTCCGTTAGAAAGGGGAAGAGCTCGGGATAATTGCAGTGCACACACCATTTGTTTTAGCCTGGGATTTTTTACTCTTATATGATTGAGATGTGTTTGATATGATACTCTGATTTGATACGATTATTTATGTTTTTGGACAAAATGATTTTGATAACTATGGTTTATTTAATAATTAAAATGAAAATTTTGGACCTTATTTTTTGGGATGTTACAAGTTGGTATTAGAGCCTTGGTTTGAGGGATTCGGGCACACTGTCAGGTGTGTCTAAACTCAAATTGAGGACTAGGTATAATTTTTTTAAAAGAAAAGTCATTTATTCAAAAAGGATTTTGAAGAGAGAGAAAAAGGGTGTGATGCATGCAATCAGCCGAGCTCAAGTAAGTACTCCCAAATTACCCAAAGAGGTTTATGTTATTATATGATTATGAGAATTGAATGCTAGATTAGGGCTAAGGATCTAGAAATGATGCCTTGTATGCCTCTTATATGTGTATGAGAACTGCATGCTAGATTAGGGCTAATGATCTAGGAAGGATGCCTTGTATGCCTATTGTATGAGCTTATTAAACTGTATGCTAGTACTGATTAGTAAGTAATATGACAGCCTGAGAAGGACATGCATCATTATCTTTACTCAATGTTTGAATGCTTCTTGCTTTGTGCTTTTTGGAGTTCTAGTTATCTTTAACTAACTAGTAAACGAATACGCTAAGTTACATATTACGAGGAGTAAATAATTTTAGAAGGTTAGGTTTAAGCAGATTTTGCAGCTCTTGTTTGAGTCCAAACATTGTAGGGCAAGACCTCTCATTCAATGAATTATCTGGTGTTAATGATATCTGATGGTATTTGCGAGCTAGTTAGGGGAGACAGCAAGGACATCTTATGCAGCTGATGGCGGAGAGTATGTCGGAGATTACCCTAGGGCAAGCCTAGGATGAGATTAGCACAGCGAGCAGTTGTAGTGAAAAGGACTTAGAGAAGTCAAGGTTGTTCTTGAGGAAAGTACGAATAGATGTGGAAGGTAGTATAGGCCCATACTATTGAAAGTATAGGATCCGTACTCGAATCAAGGAAGGCTGAGATGAACCCATGAAACTTGTAGTATGTGAGACCCCTTGAGTTATGATGAGTATACTAATTTTTGTTATGGTGTATTTTAGTATGGTGATGCTACGCACTAGACTAGTTGGCAGTTCAAGTGCCACTGAGGGATCGGGCTCAGGCTCTGGAGCTAGACAGCTCGACTAGCAGATGAGAGAGTTCATTTCATCTCAGGTCACGCACAACATTTTAGACCAGACTCCTGTGATCTTCGGTATGGTCAAGGAGGGCATTGTGGAGATACTTGATCAGAGGTTTGTTGCATTTTGCATCGAGATGCCAACCATACTAGGGGTGTGCACGACGACATTCAGGGAGTTCTGAACTTGTGGAGATCCAGACTATCATGGGGCTCGGGACCCCATTACTAGTAGCAGGTGGTTGGTTGACGTCGCCAACTATAACGACCCAAAAATCATGAGTAAATATTTCGTTTGAAAAACATTACTTAAACCACGATTATCAATACATAACATGAATTATAGCATCAAATCAGAGTGTTAAGTCAAAAAATATTCTTATCATCAGATTAAAACATTCCAGGTTGACTAACTATGGTGTGTGCCATGCGATCATCCTGTGCTCTTCCCTCTGATACCAGAAGTACCTGAAACCAAAACTGAAAACTATAAGCACGAAGCTTAGTGAGCTCCCCCAAACTACCACATACCATACAATAACATATAATGCACATACTGGGCCTTGCCCAGTGCATCAGACTGAAGTCCGGACTAACTGGGGCCTTTCTCCCTGCATCAGAAAAAAATCCGAACTAATTGGGGCCTTGCCCCTTGCATCGGACCAAAATCTAGACTAACTGGGGCTTTTCCCCCTGCATCGGATCGAAGTCCGGAATAACTAGGGCCTTGCCCCCTGCATCGGACCGCAATCCAGACTAACTGGGGCCTTGCACCTGCATTGGAACGAAGTCCGAACTAACTGGGGCCTTGCCCCATGCATCGGACCAAAGTCCGGACTAACTGAACATAGCATAACATGATCATAACATATACTATAAGCACATATCCTGCATACTGCATCGGACCGAGGTACGGACCAACTAACACATAAACATGCCTGAATCACAAAGACATCAAGCATACTGAACTACTACATCGGACCAAATTCCGAAACTACTGCTATCTAAACGGGTCGGCATTATGGTCGTAGACCCGTTCCTACTAGAAGGAAAGCTCACCTGTACTACTGAACTCTGTTGATAATCCTCTAGTATCTAATCGACTATTCTCTCAAGCGCTGCTCTCGTAGCTCACTGAGCTACCAACAGCAAATAATAGAACTTAGCCTAAACTGTCCTCCAAAGGTCAACCACGTCAACTCTAGTCAAGGTCCTGGTTAAAGTCAACCTTCCAGTTGACTCGACTCGTTGAGTTGTTCTACCAACTCGCCGAGTCCATGCTCCTCAAATCCCAAACAACCCCAACTCCACTCGTCGAGTCTAGCGATAACTCGACGAGTTCTCCTTCATCTAACACTTCGGGACTATCTTCAACCGACTCGCCGACTTCTTCTACAACTCACCTAGTCCATCTTCATCGGCTCGCTGAGTTCCTCCTTGAACTCGTCGAGTACCATGATCTTCATGCCCATCACGGGCACAGACTTGCTGAGTCCTTCTCTAACCCTAGTCACTAATCGGACTCATAAACAGAAGGGTTTGGGTTTTGCAACCCGACTCGCCGAGTCAATGAGCTGACTCACCGAGTTCTCCTTGTGAAAATTCTATGCTGTCAATTTCAGTCTATTCCAACACTTCGAAGTCATAGATCTGGACTCCTTATGCTAGCATTCCACGTAAAGTTGCTAACTTTACGTGCATGCAAGGTGTTATGAGGATAGAACACCCTAATCTAAACTACAATGGAGGCCTAAGTCATGAAAGGAAGCGATAGTTGAGTAAAGCTTCTCACTCAGAGCTTCTAGAGCTCAGAAATGCTCAGATCTAATCTCTATTCGTCCTCAAAGGCTCAATACTCGGGTTGGACTTGGAAATGGTCCCAAAAGTGACAAGATACTAGCAAAGAAGGGGATCTACATGATTATTAGCCAATGTATGAGCTTCATACCTTCAAATGATCTGCGATGACACCCAAACTCTGGACCTATACTCCTTTCCTAGCTCCTTTCTCCTTCAACCTTCAAGATGCACTCAAAAGGACCTTAATCTTCTCACATAAGCTCAAGAATGAAGTTGGGTGGCCAGGGTTTCGTCTCTGGACAATGGAGGCTACAAATGAAACCGTAGAAATGAGAATGATATGCTTAAATAGGGTGCCAAGTCCCGAAATTAGGGTTTCCCAACCCAGACCAGACTCGCCGAGTCAGTCTCCCAGACTCGCCGAGTCGGTGACTTAATCCTCGACACGTCGAGTTCCTCCTTGGACTTAACGAGTTGACAACTCTCCCCCACTTAAACTAGACTCCGTCCTCGAATTCCGCTAAGGCCAACTGTCCTGCAATCTGTTCGCATCACCCTTGCCTGATGAATATAACTTCGGCCGGCCACTTCCATGGACCTTCCGTCCGGTCACTCAGAATAAAATTAGTTCTTGTAGCTAATTACCTTGAGTGCACTCTAATTCTCAACAATCCTGAGAACTCATCTTACCGAATGACCATCCATCTGGTACTCCCCGACTACTTATGATGAACATCCTAGGGGCTCACCCTCTTTTCCTTATGCATTTTCTGGCTTCCCCAAGGCAACTCCCCATAACTAACCATCTCCCCTACCACTGCGAAGAACATACCTTTCATGCTATCCATTACTCCATCCATTTAATTAGATTTCATCCTCGAAATCATTCCTTACCATTCCTTACATCCACTTATTCTTGAGATCCACTTATACTTGGCCATAACTCAGATAATCGTGCTGTGAATGACTTGCCACTCCCCAAGCTATCCATGAAAATCCAAAATACCATACCATTGGAGACCCAACACTGTCTAAAACACTGATCTACCTAGAAACACTGAACCGCCTGGAACACTAATTGCCTGAAACACTAAATTGCCCGAGCACTGAACTCCCTGAACATTGAACTGCTAGAACATTGATTACCTGAAACACTGCATTGCCGGAACACTGAACTGCCCGAAACACTTATTGCTTGAAACACTGAACTGCCTGAACACTGAACTGCCTGAAACACTGAACTGCCTGAACAACATGCTGCTACATGGCTGCTTTTCCAACATCTCTTGAGACCTTCCTAGTCTCAATTCATTCGTTAGCCATCTGAAATAGTGGGTTCCAACCCGACTGTGGAGCCAAAGGACTCCCTATTTTAGTCGCTTCACACGGCCTCCGAACAAAAACCTTCCCTGGAACTAGTTGCCACTAGTTATCATGTCACTGAGGCACTAACAACCTCCTGATCCAACCGATTGGGTTCGAGTGTCGAATCCTGATGTTACCAACCCGTGGCTAAAGTGATTGCTACATGACGAATTGTAGCCTTATATAACAAGTAACCTGAAGCAATCCATTGCTTCCTTGATCTCAAAACTGCAGTGGCATTTCTACAGGCATATCACTGGCTCAACTAGGTCTAATTCATCCAGATAATTCCAAAATCCACTTCGTGGATTTCCACATCCTTGCTGCTACGCCCGATCGGGGGGGGGGGGGGGGGGGCTAATGTTCCTTCCGCATCCTAACAACGTGCTCATCCTGTCTACCAGCCAAGTGTATTCCACGGCTACGCCCACAGTCTCACAACACTCTAGCACTACCTAACTGCTAGTAAATGCTACGCCCACAGTCTCACAACACTCTCACACTATCTGGCTGCTAGTGTATGCTACGGCTACACCCGCAGACTTACAACACTCTAACACTATCTGGCTGCTAGTGAATGCTATGGCTACACCCACAGACTTACAACACTCTACCACTATCTGACTACTAGCGAATGCTACGACTACACCCGCAGACTTACAACACTCTAACACTATCTGACTGCTAGTGAATGCTACGACTACACCCACAGACTTACAACACTTAAACACTATCTGACTGCTAGTAAATGCTACGACGACACCCGCATACTTACAGCACTCTAACATTATCTGGCTGCTAGCAAACGCTACAGCTACACCGGCAGACTTACAACACTGTAACACTATCTGGCTGCTAGCGAATGCTACGGCTACACCTGCAGACTTACAACACTCTAACACTATCTCATTCACTAGTTACTAATCTGAACACATCCGATGACGAGTATACATACAACCTATCCTTCAAGACTGAACCCAGGTCCTGACTGGAATCCCCAACCTGATTCCCTAAGGCTTGACGGAAAACATTACAGAAATGCAATCTCCTTAATGGCAAGTTTTTTCCAAACTTCCATCTCACACTATCCTCAAACCACACAGCTTCCTAGGCTATCTTCCTTTCTGATAAGGATGTGAAACTTATCCTAGTTTCAAAACTGCTCCTACTTCTGAATCCTTGGATGATTCTCCCCCACTTTGATTTATCTAATGTCTTATTACACACAGTGCTGGAAGGATCCTCAATCCTTCTTACTATTCTATGCCCAATCTGCTGGAAACCATGTTTGTCATTGCTAGTGTGTCACTACTAACGAATCCAAAAAATCACACCACTTCCAAGAATCTGAATACATCTCCGGTGATAACCTGCTAGACACAGGAAGCTCCGAATCTCAATTGGAGACCTCGGAAACTCCCACTGAATCACAGCCTCTATCTTAGCCGGAACGACTAGAATACCCTTTTGATTGACAAGGTACCCAAGAAATTGCACCTTGCACAACCAGAACTCACATTTGGAGTACCTTGCAAAAACTCTCTCCCTTCTCAAAGTCTCTAGCACATCCCTCAGGTGCTCCTCGTGATGGAATATAACCGATCTATACCCGAATGAGACCTTCCCGAAGGTAGTGAGATACTACCGAGTCTTACTCATACATGCTACAGTTACTGCATTCGTAGTAACCTGCTTTACAGGGGACGAACTCCAGCTATCATTCCAAATCCAAGATATGTATATGGAATATGACTCACTCGTAAGTAGGTAATATAATATTCCAATATATGTACCTACTAAATCGGTACAGTAACATAACAACAACATCATAAATAATAATTGACAAGAAAGTAAAAAATATGTACCTCCAACATCACGTGCTGCTCGAATCCTTGCTGAAATCAACCATAATGCTCCGCTCCGAGCCCTGGGTGCCCTTTCCTGACCCTGACATCTGCTGGCAGTTCTCGAAGTCACAGGGGCAGGAGCTGTCACCTGTCCTGCAGAACACAAACTCGAATAGTGGGCCTTCTTGTGGCCCCTCTGACTGCAATGGAAACATATTAGGTTAAGTCCCTGGGCGATGGTAGCAGTACAATCTCTACTAAAATGACCAGTTTGGCCGCACTTGAAGCAACCAGGATCACCACCTCTACTACTCCTACATGCACCCCCGTGCGTCCTGCCGCACTTACCGCATCGGCTGTGGCCCTGGAAGTCTCTCGATCTCGAACTCGGCCCTGTGGTTCTTTTACTCGAACCTATGGGCCACTGAACCTCATTCAATTTCCTCTTCCTTTCCGACTCCCAGTCAATCTCTCATTCCTGCGTTACCCCATCAATCGTCTAAACAACTGTTGTCTGATCCTGGAGCTTCTCGGTCAACCTATCAGTGACCCTCTCAACGATGCCAGGCAGCTACTCGCGAACAACTTATGAAACCTCCGCAGCAACCCAATCATGGAGAGAACTCTCCTGAGGACAGCGTGCCCCACTCACTCCCAACCCCTGATGGAAAGAGCTAAAAATGGGATCCCCCTCCCTGATGGATCCTTGGGATCCATAAGAGTCTGGCTCTAGACAAGCCCCAAACTGCCCTGAAACTATCCTGACCCTAAAGGCCTCAAGAAGAATGTCCAAAAGCTCCACGATGGTCTCCCTAACCGAACCGAATATCACACGAGTGTAATCAATGATGTTGCACATAATCTATGCGGAAATGACATCTCTTATCTGATCATCAAGCTGTCCGGCTCTAGAGCCTGAGCCAGGTCCCTCCTCGATACCTGAACTGCCAACTGGTGTCTCGCGCAACGTCACCATGCTGAAAACATATCGCAATAACTGTCAGAATACACATTGCTTCTGAGGGATCACACACACACTCTACAATTTCCCTGGTTTCGTCTTGGCCCCTCTTGAATTGAGTACGAATCCTCTGCTTTCAGTAGTACGGACCCATACTCCCTTCCACATCTATCCGTACTCCCGTCAAGAGTTACCTTAACTCAACCAAGTCCCTTCTACTGCTACTGATCTCTGCTACTCTCATCCTAGGCTTGCCCTAGGGAAATCCCCAACTCTACCCAACCCAGTCTTCATCTGCTGAAGGCCTCCTTGTAATGCCAATTAGCCATCACCTGAATACCATCACATGTGATGAGGCTCAGATAATCCTTCGAGTAGAAGACTAGTCCCTACAACGGTTAGACTTAGACAAGAATTGCGCAATAGGGCCAAATCCAGCACTCTGAGATTATTCAACCCTGATCACATGTGACGTGACGTATTCACCTGATGGCTAACTCCCATCACCCAGAGTCCTACAAAGCACAAAGCAAGCAGCATTCGGGCACAGGAAACTAGTCAAGCACATCTATTCTCATAACGAGAAATTGTACTAGCATACAATGCTAAGCTCATACTATCAGGCATAACCTAAACAGACTATCCTACTGCTGGCTACTCAATACTATCATGCAATTCTCATAAAGTTGAAACACATATAGCATGCACATAAGGCATCCACTTAGATCCTTAGTCCTATTCTACCATGTTGTTCTACTAAAACTGAAACTGATAATCATAACATAAACTTGTATAGGTAATTGAGGAGTACTTACTTGAGCTCGGCTGATTGCAAGCAGCACACCTTTTTCTCTTTTCAAAATTCTTTTCGCTTTTTCTAAAAATCTTTTCTTTATAATTTTTCTAAAATTGTTTTCTTTTGTCAAAATCCTTTTGTAAACATGGTTTTTCTCTTGAAAACTTTATACCACTTCCTTAGTTAGAATTCAGACACACCCGAAAGTGTGCCTGAATCCCTCAAACCAAGGCTCTGATACCAACTTTTAACGACACAAAAATCATGACTAAAAATTTCATTTGAAAAACATTACTTAAACCACGATTGTCAATCCATAATATGAACTTTAGCATCAAATCAGAGTGTTAATTCAAAACATATTCTTATCATCAAAGTAAAACATCCTAGGCTGATTAACTATGGTGTGTGCCATGCGATCATCCTGAGATCTTCCCTCCGATACCGGAAGTACCTGAAACGAAAAGTGAAAACTGTAAGCATGAAGCTTAGTGAGCTCCCCCAAACTACCACATACCATACAATAACATATAAAGCACATATTGGGCCTTGCCCACTACATCAGACCGAAGTGCAGACTAACTGGTGCCTTGCCCCCTGCATCGGACCGAAATCCGGACTAACTGGGGCCTTGGCCCCTCCATTAGACCGAAATCCGGACTAACTGGGGCCTTGCCCCATTCATCGGATCGAATTCCAGACTAACAGGGGCCTTGCCCCCTGCATTGGACCGAAATCCGGACTAACTGGGGCCTTGCCCCATGCATCGAACCGAAGTCCGGACTAACTGGCGCCTTGCCCCCTACATTGGACCAAAGAATGAACTAACTGAACATAGCATAACATGATCATAGCATATAATATATGCACATATATTGCATACTTCATTGGACCAAGGTCCAGACTAACTAACACATAAACATGCCTGAATCACAAAGACGTCAAGCATACTGAACTACTGCATCGGACCAAACTCTAGAACTACTGCTATCTAAACGGGCGGGCATTCTGGCCGTAGACCCGTTCCTACTGGAAGGAAAACTCACCTATACTGCTGAACTCTACTAATAATCCTCTTGCTGCTAATCGACTATTCTCTGAAGCGCTGCTCTCCTAGCTCACCGTGCTACCAACACCAAATAATAGAACTTAGCCTAAACTATCCTCCAGAGGTCAACTAAGTCAACTCTGGTCAAGGTCCTGGTCAAAGTCAACCTTCTAGTTGACTCGACTCGCCAAGTTGTTCTACCAACTTGCCGAGTCCAAGCTCCTTAAATCCCAAAAAACCCTGACTCTAGTCGTCGAGTCTAGAGAGATGTCGACAAGTTCTCCTTCATCTAACACTTCGGGACTATCTTCAACCGACTCGTCGAGGTGTTCTACAACTTGCCGAGTTCACCTTCATCGGCTAAGGAGATTGCCTTGGACTCGCCGAGTTCCTCCTTGAACTCGTTGAGTACCATGATCTTCATGTCCATCACGGGCACAGACTAGTTGAGTCCTTCTCTAACCCCATTCACTGATCCGACTCATAAACAGAAGGGTTTGGGTTTTGCAACCCGACTCGCCGAGTCCTCCTTGTGACAACTCTATGCTGTCTATTTCAGTCTATTCCAACACTTCCAACTCATAGATCTGGAGTCCTTATTCTAGCATTGCACGTAAAGTTGCTAACTTTGCGTGCATGCAAGGTGTTTGAGGCTAGAACACCCTAATCTAAACTACAATGGAGGTCTAAGTCATGAAAGGAAGCGATAGCTAAGTAAAGCTTCTCACTCAGAGCTTCTAGAGCTCATAAATGCTCAAATCTAATCTTTATTCGTCCTCAAAGGCTCAATACTTGGGTTGTCCTTGGAAATGGTCCCAAAAGTGAGAAGATACTAGCAAAGAAGGGGATCTAGATGATTAATAGCCAAGGTATGAGCTTCATACCTTCAAATGATCTGAGATGACACCCAAACTCTGGATCTATACTACTTTCCTTGCTCCTTTCTCCTTCAACCTTCAAGATGCACTCAAAAGGGACCTTAATCTTCTCACATAAGCTCAGGAATGAAGTTGGGTGGCTAGGGTTTCGTCTCTGGACAATGGAGGCTACAAATGAAACCCTAGAAATGAGAATGAGATGCTTAAATAGGGTGCCAAGTCCCGAAATTAGGGTTTCCCAACCCAGACCAGACTCACTGAGTCAGTCTCCCCAACTCGCCGAGTCAGTCACTTAATCCACGACACGGGTCACACTCCGAATCGTCGAGTTCCTCCTTGGACTCGACGAGTTGACTCCTTTGACTTAGGGATTTTCTTTCTTTTCCTAGTCTTCCTGATTCTAGGTGTTACACCAACGCCTTCCGTACAAGCAGACGACCCGAGGGGGACAAGGTCCGACTTGCGTCCTGTCTTTTGAAGGACAGAAGACATGACTGGTGGGAGGTGGTCAAACATTGTGAGAACAAGATCGTTGTGCAGGGTCAAGGTTTTGAAAACTCAAACCTTGAGTGAATGCTTAAGATCAATGGCTGCTTGCTAATAAATGTGCAACTCAAGCCTGGAAAGACCATTCAAGTCTTAGATAATGAATTCAACAAATGATCAAGTCATTAGATGAAGAATAAGAGTAAATGATCAAAGTAAAGTTAATAAATGAAAAGCAAGGAGAATGTTTGAAATAACTTAGTAAAGAGCCAAAAGTTGAGTGATAGATCCATAGTTGACTTGTATTGAATGCTCCTTTAAATAGGAGTGAAGATTACAACGAATTAACTAGAATGTCTACATAGGACCGAACAAAAGAAATATTTCTGACATTCTGATTATCCAAATAAGATAAAAGACTATGTCATGTGAATCGTTACATCAATACAAGTACAAATACAATAAATGCCCCAAGACAAAATAAAGTTCTTCCATATCAGCATTCTTTTCGGATATGAGAGTCACTTCGAAATGTCTTCAGTCTTCGCTTAGTCTTGTTTCTTGGTCGGGACCGTGTTCCGAACCACTCCCCACTTCGGAACATGCACACTTCGGAATGAGTAGATAGGATTGCTAGAGGTTCACTTTCAAGTTCCAACAATCTCCCCCTAAGTGAACTCACCAATCCAACAAACTTAGTACATTTCCTCCTTGATGAAGGTGTATGCTTTGTGTAACATCCTTAATTTCCAGTTATATTAATTAATTTATTTATTTTGGAATTTATGGAGGAAATTGGCGAGTTGGAGCCAACACTCGCCGAGTAGAGTCACGGATGTTCATCCGGGTTCGCGTCCGGACTCGACGATTCCATTAGTGGACTCGGCGAGTCCACGCTGTTTAATGAAACCCTAATTCCCCAGGTTTGGAGCCTATTTAAGGGCACTTATAGCCTCCCATTGAGGCTACCAGTCCCTTAAGAGAACCCTAAGAGAGCTAAAACGCTGTGAGAGAGAAGAAGTCACTTTTTGATCCTTGTATCCTTAGTTTAGCAAGAAGAAGGTGACAAGAGCAAGGAGGAGGTGCGATTCAAGCAGATCCAAAGTTCATAGACTTCATTTTGAGGTAATAGTTCGAACCTCCTTCAGTTTTAGTGTTGATCTTTAGATTTAGGGTTTCCTAACCCCTTTGGAGAGTGATTATGTGGAGCAAAATGGTCCTTCTTCCAGTTTGTGCCTTGGATCTAGACTCAAAGAGGTCCAGAGACCTTAACCCTTGGAGCTTTATGGGTTAGTTTGGGGTTATTGGACTTAGGTTGTCATTTTTGGGACCAAATCTCCTTTTGATGCCTTGTTGTGGTTATACAAGCATCAAGTTTCGAACTTTACGTGACATTCATGCTTGGGGAGGCCAGATCTATGGTATGGGGAAACAGATCTGACCTCAGGAGGTCTATAGAGTTTGTGCATGGTATGAACTCGCCGAGTTGTTCTTGAAACTCGGCGAGTAGAGTTAGGGTTTCACGTAAATTGTTTAACGAGTAGACTCGTCGGGTTGGGGGATGACTCAATAAGCCAGGAGGGAGTTAGAGGACTGGAGTTCAAGGCGGTACTCGTCGAGTTGGTATGGCTCGTCGAGTTAGGGTGGCCCCGCGATTCATGGCTGGTATGGCTCGTCGAGTATAGGGAGGGACTCGACGTGTCAAGCGGGACAAAGGGTTAAAGGACATATGAAAACTCGCCGAGTCACCAGGGTGCACTCGGCGAGTAGGGTCAAAGTGAGACCACTAACTTTTGTTGACTTTTAGGGTTTGGTTGTCAATAGAGTCCTTGTGACATGAGGGGAGGGTAAAATAGTCTTTTACCTTCTTGTGGGTGCTAATGGCAGGCTGAGTCTAGTCTCAAGAGTTATATTTATAAGAGTATTTATTTTGTGAATAGGCAGAGGCTAGGCAATATTTTCCATCGAGTCAGAGATTTACCGAGATGCCTGAGGTGAGTCTTCTCATTATACTTTACCTAGTGTGGTAACAGAGTTATGTGATAGAGTACTATAAAGATATATGCCAGTGTATTTGCATGTTGTTTATGTGTTGTGATTTATTGTGATATGTGTTATGCATGATTTAGAGTTACAGAGTTGGGACTTTTGAGTCCCTAGAGTTAGGGCCAGAGGGCCCACAGAGAGTTGGGGCTGGAGGGCCCCACTGAGACAAATTGACCAGAGGGTCAACAGAGTTATAGCCTCAAGTGGCTATTATGTGTTAGAGTGGTATTTTGGGGAACTCACTAAGCTTATGCTTACAGTGTTTAGTGTTATGTGTTTCAGGTACCAGTGATGACCGCGGGAAGGCGTCGGCTTGATTCGTACAGACACATTGGATTTATGTATTTTGATCTTGGGGAATATTTTGTGAAACAAAGACATGATGTTATGGCATTTTATGAATAAAGGAGTTTGTAAAAATGTGTTTGAAAATGAGGAAAATTGTTTTAATTTTTACGGTGTTACACTTTGAATTAGCACTCTCAAACTTCTATGTACCATGCCAACTGACTTACAAACTTTGCCTTGAACTGTTTCGGAGCATCAGACTTCGATGCCCGGGATATGAACTTCTTTAGGGCTTTGGCAAAACTACATGTTTATCAAGGACTCGAAAATAGTCCTTCTTTTTTTTATTCCTTGTGGTGTAGACAAACCCTAGAACCGGTTCTTCAATGGGACCATCAGCAAGGACTTCAGCTTCCGAAAGAACAAAGTCAATCTTGGCAAAAATTGTTCAGTTCTATAGAGGTGTGCAAGCTCATATCACGTCGGCAGAATTCTGCAACATAATCCTTCAGGAAGCTTAGAGTGGTATGGAAAGCTCCCATACTTATGTCATCCTTCTGATTTTCACTGAAGTAGGCAACTAAGGTGAGGATGTCGTTTGGATTCATGGAGGGAAAGTTCGCATGAGTAACAGTCTGGGGAGTAGGTTTGTTCTGGAGGATTTGAAAATGAAAGAGAGGACAATTGAGCTCAAATTTCACAAGAATTTTTCTTCTGAAACCTTCCACATTGGTAATTCTTTTTCTTGACCACACATCCTTGAAAGGTTGAGTGTGTTTGGAGTAGAAGGTTTTGAGTCTCTCTCACTCAGTCCGGATAATCACCTGCGGATCGTCAGATGGGTGATGGTGAGCAAACTTAGTGTAAAATTTGCTGAAGGGAGAAAGAGGAATATTCAGCTGATCAGAGTTATTGGAAGAAACATGATAGTACATGCACATGACTATTTCTTCAGCCTTGTGAATGCCTTCACGACAAAGAAGAGAGATGCCTCGCATTGGATCATGATTGTCCTTTAGGTCTTGGATCCGAATGATATCCTCTAATTCCTAGTTGATTTCTTCCTGTGACCATCCATGTTTTTGCTTGAGGGGAGGTCCGGAATGAAGGGCTTGTTGCTCGGCAGTCATAGGCTTCTTCCCTTTGTCTCTTTGAATTGCAGTTATGACAAGCTTCATAGTTTCATCAATCACAAATTCCGGAGTACAATTTGGAAGAGGTTCTTCCGGAATTTCATTAGGGATCTAGAAAGGAGAGCCCTGGTTGACTAGAGCAATCTTTGGTTCCAGAATGGTAGGTTGCATGGAAGGAGTGGCTTGGAAGGCTTGAGCGGTGAGGAGAGATTTTCCTTGGCCTTTTGAAAGGAATCTGGTAAAGAGATTGGCCGGTAGATTGCATACCATATTCTCTTCTCTTCCTTAATCAGTACCTTTGGAAATATCTTCTTTGGAGCTTCAAGGCCTAGAACTCCTTTGGTGATGTACTTTTCTTCGTCACTGTCTTCTTCATTAGCAGAGGAGTTTCCTAGAAGTCCGGACACGATTTGGACTTCATCATCGGAATTCAAGTCTTCATCTCGGAGTGTGAACTCCGAGGCAGGTTTCCACGGTTTAGTTGGACGTTCTCCCCCTCTTGCATCAGTGGATCTCGGAACCGGTGCAAGTAACAAAGTATCCTTGAGATCATCAAATCTGGAAAAGACTTTTTGAAGGCTCGTGTTAAGCTAAAGAGTGAGGGTATCATATGCTTCGGATGTTGGGGCTTGAGCAGCAATGTGTTTTAACATGTCACTAAGGATATATATCATCTCATCAAACTTCCAGTTCGTAACATCAACGATATCAAAGTTGAGCGAAGAATTTTGGTGAGGACTTGTTGAATTATCATGCTCATTTCATCCTTCTGCTTGATCTCCTTCTCCAGCCTTTGGATTTGTTTCTTATGAAGAATGTGGGTCTGCTTAATTAGGTCGTTGGTAGTAGCCACCAAGTCGTCATGGAATTTTAGCATGGAAGTAATGGTGTTGAGATAGTGATCAACCAGAATGTCATATTTGGTGTCAACTTCTTCTATTGTGTGGTTGAGCTGGTGATAGATTAACTGATCTAGTGGAGCTTCGCGTTCAGCAAAAAATGGTCCGGACTGCTGAGATATTGACTAAAGAATGGCATCAAGCTTGGAATCAAGTCCGGAGACTTTTTGATCCATCTTCGTGTTGAGCTCAGTAACAGAAGTTTCTATGGAGGGCACTTTCTGTATAGTGTCCGAGACATTCGTCTGGATCTCAAGGAGTGCGAAGGAGTCAATGTAGTCACCAACAGAGGATTTTGAAACAGAATTGGAGGGTTGCGGAGGAGCTTAGCGTGAGGAAGTATTGGAGGGATCTGGCTTCGTTGCAGCATCATCTTCAGGGATGTTGGATCTGAGAACATCACCCAGAGTGGTTGATGAAGAGGATCCGAAGTCATAAGTAGAATTGGATGCGGATGCCTTTGATTGAAAGTGTGTTGAAGTAATGAAGTTTGTGGCCGGATCACTTTTTGTTTCATGATCTAGCATGACTTCCTCAGAAATCTCTTCATCCGGCCTGGTGTGGAAAACGATTTGATAAGTGGTAATGGCAAGTAGTTTGGAAGTAAGTTATTTTACAGCATTAGCATCAGTGGGAGGAACATAAGACATGTTGCTTTGAATGGCCCTATTCCTCATAGAGATATGCGTGGACTCCACTTGAGTTCTGGTGAGATCCGGAAACTTTGATGCGACCTTGTTAACAAAGTCTTCCCATAGAGGATCATTAGTACCTAGTTGTCCTGTACGCCTTCCGGGGTATCAGACCAGTTGAGGCTTTCGGATTTGGAGAGACTGCTCCGTCTCCAGAAAGATTGTGGTCCGAAACATGGGTTCCGGAGTGTGTGCGTGTGGAAGAAACAATGGGATCATCAATGTTGACTCATGGGTTTGTTCCAGGGGGCTGCAAGGAACTATGTTCAACACTGGCATCACCTTTTTGGGAAGGTGAGGGTGGATTATGTGGAGACTCCCCGTGAGTGTGTGTAGGTGATTTTGAAACATTGAGGAGTACCTCAGATGAGTGGGCAGGAGGGTTGTTCGAACGGCCAGAGTCAACCGGAATGTCATGAGCATCTTCTTTTGGAGAGGAAGAGATGAAATTAGTTCTCTTTTTAGGCTTTGACTTGGAGGGAGAAGCCTTTCGCTTTGCAGGTTTCTTAACCCTTGGTCCGGACGTAGTAGGCTTGACCTCTTCTGAGATGGGCTCAACTGAGATAGGGGCATGTTGTGTTGGGTCGAACACAACTGAAGTCTCGAGGTGATGTTTAAGATAAATGGACTCAGAAGGAATAAGGTCCAACATGTGGTCCAGAAGTCTTCGAACCGGACCAAAATAGGATTGGTCCGGAATCCTATAAGCCTTAACTACTTTGAATGAGACACATACCTCCGGAGGAATGGTGTTAACCGGAAGTGGTTCAGACAGCTCTTGGTAGATTTGTTGGAGCGTCAGGGCCCGGAGCCTAGGGCTCGAACTCTCGTTCTCCTTTCTTTTGGTAGCAAGTTTGCAGAAGTCTTGCCAAAGGACTTCTGGAAGATCCACTGCATTTTTGCATCCGGAGTAAATGTTGTAGACGGCGTTGAGCTAGTCCTTGCTCAACGTATCAGTTCCTCCATGATTTCCGCACATTCCTCTGATGATGAAGTGCATGAGGACGGTCCAAAGTACGAAGACGGCGTACTTCTTGAAATCTTTAGCCCTGTAGTCTTGAGTGTACCCGATGTAATTCAAGAACATCTGAAACTCTTCAGCCGTTGGTTCTTGTACCACGAAACCCCTTGGATTTGCTTTCACACCAATTGCCTTAAGGAAGGTCAATTTGTAGATGGGAATTTTTATGTTACCAATGATTGTAGTCTACAAAGCACCATCCTTGAGTTTGATACTAGAAAATCAACGATGAAGATGGTGAAGGGTAGTGGAGGTTCAGGGATTTTGGTGAGAGGAATGGAGATGGGGTGATTTGCTATAAACTCGATCATTACCCTGATGGATTCATCGTAATCCATGGAGTTTAGAGAAAACAGTTGAGTGGTGTCTCTCAGAACGGGTTCTTGACCAGCAGATGAAAGGAACTCTTGGAACCCTTGGATTATTTCTTCTTAGCAATGGATTTCTTGATGGTGGGGGCAGTTTGAGATGACTTATGTGGAGACGCCATTGTTGTAGGGATGAAAGCTTGAAGAACACAGAGAGAAGTCAAGGGTTTGAGAGTATTGGGCGCATAAAGAGGTAAGAAAGGGTTTTGATCGGTTTATATAGGTAAGGTTAGTGGGTCGGGTCGGTAAGGTAATGATGAGGATCCAAACAAAAAATGGGTCACATTAAATGGTAAAGAAGTTTAAGGGGGCTAAGTTGACCTAGGAGGTGAAAGGTGAGGTTGTTTGTGGCTAAAAATGGAAAAGACAATCGTCGAGTTGATGACTTCGATTATGGGGGTGTGCAATCGTGTCATGAGAATCAAGGAAGATAGGATAGTGATCTTCCGAGAATGTAACCGTTGAGACTGAAAAACGTTTCACCTTATATTTGTTAGACTTCCGGATAAGCTGTTCCGGACAAAGTGTGTTCCGGAGGGTAAAGAGTTGTATTCAGGAACATACTTGTTTTGAAAAAAGGGGTCCGGAAGGAGAAATAATCCAGAGTGAGTTTCAATTGGAGTCAAAATTTAGTGTGCTGAAAAAGGTTTGTGATTCTAGAACACAGATTCATTTTGATTCAAAAAGATTAGTGATTTCGGAGCAGAAATTCCGGATTAGTGATTTTGAACAAGTTTCTGGAACATAGTTAAGAAAGCATTCCAGAGTGAGATTTAGAAAAGCTTCCAGAGTAAATTTTGATGTTCCGGAGTCGATTTTGAAATTCCGGAGTGCAGAACATTATACTTTCCGGAGTGGAATTCTGGGATGCCATTATGAAGTATATTCCAAGATAACAATCCGAGTATAATGACAACATCGATTTAGAACAACAAACAATCCAGATGAACTGTACAAGTTAAAAACTCAAGTGATGGTCAGAAATAAAGATAAGTAAAATGATCCTATGTGTTCCGAGATGAAAATATTTTGAGATCCGAACTAGATTTCTTTCAAATACGTGTATCAAAGAGAACAAGTCTCTTGAAAGAACTGAGGATCTGGTATCATCATGCCCATCTTGTTCAGAAAACCATTGAATTTGGTTTCGTCTAATTCCTTGGTAAAGACATCAGCAATCTCATTGTCATATGGAACAAAAATGAGTTCAATGTTACCAAGTAAGTACATGATCTTTTATTAAATGGTCCCTTATATCGATGTGCTTAGTCATTGAGTGTTGAATTGGATTGTGGGAAATCGCATTAGCACTTTGAGAATCACAATAGATAGGAATACATTGAAAATGATAACCATAGTCTAGGAGTTGAGAATTCATCCAAAGAACCTGAGATGTATAGCTGGCAACAACAATGTATTCGACTTCGGTTGTAGAGAGTGTAATACAGTTCTGTTTCTTGGATGACCAACTGACCAAACAACCACCTAAGAATTGGCAGCCACTTGAAGTGATTTTTCTATCAATTTGAAGATCACTGTAGTTCAAATCTGAATATGCTTGAAGAAGGAAGCTTTCATTTGTTGGGTACCAGATTCCGAGACTCTTTGTGCCTTTAAGGTATGGGAAGATTTGGTTCACAACCAATAGATGTGACATCTTTGGGTTGACTTGAAATCTAGCACATGAACATGTTGAGAACAAGATATCCGGACGACTAGCTGTGAGATAGAGAGAGTAGGGATCCAATCATTCCGCGATATTTCTTTTCGTTAACTGAAACACCTGAAGGGTCGGCAAAGATCTTGTGTCCAAAGCCCATTGGTACTTTGGCTGAGGCACAGGTGTCCATTGAGTATTTCTTTAGGAATTCCAAAATTTACTCCTCTTGGTGAATGAAGATTACTCTGTTAGTCTGTTTGACTTGAAGGCCAAGAAAGAAGCTTAACTCCTGATTCATGCTCATTTGGAATCGATTGATCATCAGTTTAGCAAAGTCAGCAACCATAGATGAATTCGCAGAACCAAATATGATGTTGTCCACGTAAATTTGTACCAACATGAGATGCTTTCCATTTGATCTTCGGAATAGAGTGGGATCTAGAATTCCTCTTTGAAAACTAGAGCGCTTGAGAAAATCAGTGAGGGTCTCGTACCATGCCCGAGGAGCCTGCTTGAGTGCGTAGACAGCCCTCCGGAGTTTGTAACAGTGGTTTAGAAAGGAAAAATTAACATAATCGGGGGGGGGGGGGTGTTGAAGATATACTTCAGTATCAAGTTCACCATTAAGAAAGGAACTCTTAACATCCATTTGGTAAACTTTGAAGCCTTTATGAGCAGCATAAGCAAGAAAGATTCTGATGGCTTCAAGACGTGCAACAGGACCAAAGGTCTCGTCATAGTCGAGCCCTTCGAACTGAGTAAATACTTTTGCCACCAACCTTGCTTTATTTCGAATGATAACTCCAACGCCATCTAGCTTGTTGCGAAATACCCAGCTTGTACAGATAATGGGATGATTCTGAGCAGGAGGCACGAGGGTCCAAACTTCATTTCGGTCAAATTTTGTCAGTTCTTCTTGCATGGATGTAATCCAGTCAGCATGCTCCAATGCTTCCTTGATGGACTTGGGTTCAACCATGGATACAAATGCTGAAGAATGACATTCATTTTGGATATTTGCAGCAGAACAAGTCTGTACACCTGCATTGGGGTTACCAATTACTTGGTTCAGAGGATGATCCTTTGTCCAAACATGTAATCGTGCTAGTTCTTGTTTAGCCGTTAATCCTATATCAACAGTGGAATTGATTTGCTCCCCTTTAATAGTTTGAATGTGAGGATGATGCTCCCCCTGAACTTCTGAACCACAGAGATGTACATCATCATCAGAAGGAAACTCAAAAAAGTTTTCATTTTTTAATCATTGTTCAGAGGATTGGAATCATCAAAAATAGTAGCTGCATCTTGGAAACCATCCACATTTGATTCTAGAGAGGGATGAATACTCTCCCCCTCAACGTGAGAAGGCTGAAATGGTTCAGAATCAAATGGAGGGAGGCTTGCGATTGGAATGGAGACATTATGTGAGACGGGAGCTTCTGAAGTAGGACTTGGAATGAGAGATGGTCTTGATCGAGATTCCGAATCAAGACTAGTTTCGGAAGGACCAAAGAGTGTTTCAAAATAAACTTCAAGGATTGTTTGGGGGTTCAGACATCCTGGCGGAGGAGCATCAGACTCCGTAATGTGAGTTGGGCTAAAATTCCGAACAAAGTTGTCATCGAAAGTAACTTCAAAGCTTTCTTCCAGAACACGAGTTCTCCGGTTAAGAAATCTATAAGCTTTGGATTTTGAGGAGTACCCAAGGAAGATGGCTTCATTAGCTTTAGGTTGGAACTTAGTAAGGTGATCACGGTTGTTCTTGATGAAGCACTTGCATCCGAAAACATGCAAAAACGAGATTGTTGGCTTCCGACCATTCATTGCTTCGTATGGTGTCATGTTGATGCGTCAATTGATGATACTTCCATTTCGAGTGAAGCAGGTAGTAGACACGGCTTCAGCCCAAAGGTAAAGTGGTAGGTTTGCGAAGTTCAGCATAGATCGAGCAGCTTCAACGAGAGTTCTATTACGTTTTTCGACTACACCATTTTGTTGTGGAGTATAGGGAGCTGAGAAGTTGTGGTCAATTCCTATTTCTGTGAGATACTTTTCAATGGTAGAATTCGTGAATTCCGATCCATTATCACTCCGGATTCTCTTGACTGGGAGTTTGATAAGAATTTCTATTCCTTTAATGAAATTTATGAGCTCTGAGGCTGTTTCGTATTTCAGCCTTAGGAAGAAAACCCAAGTGAACTGTGTAAGATCATCAACAATCACAAGAATGTATTTCTTATGATGAAAACTTTCTACCGTAAATGGTCCACAAAGATCGATATGTAGAAGCTCCAATGGTTCTGAAATGGATTTTTCGATGATAACAGGATGACCCTTCTTCGATTGCTTACCACACCCAATCGCAGCACACAAATGATCATTTTCGATTTTGAGGAGAGGTAAACCTCTCACCATTTCACCGAATATGAGATCATTCATGTACCAGAAGTTTCGATGAGTGAGCCTTTGGTTCCATAACTAACTGACGTCAGGAACGACTTTGGTGAGAAGGCAGAGTTGCGGTTTGCCAATAATCATGTTGATGTCAAGTGGGTACATATTCTTGTTGTGAATCGACTTGATTAAGAACTCTATTCGATCTTCGGTCATTACAAAGCTGTACTTCTTGAAAAATTCCACACGTGGATTTGAATCAGTGAGTTGAGCAACACTGAGCAAATTGTGCTTCAGATCAGCTACATAAGCCACATTTGAGATAGAGAAGTTTCCATTGGTGAGAATTCCATAACCACGAATTTGAGAGTTGGAGTTGTTGCCATATGTCACATAACCAGCATTTGGAGAAAGCTTTAAGTCTCACAGAAAATCTTTCTGCCCCGTCATGTGCATGGAGCAAGCACTATCAATATACCATATTGTATCTTGCTCCAAAGCACAAAGTGCCTGCAAAATTAGTGAGTAATGGAGTTTTTAGGCTCCGAATTAGACTTTGGGACATAGGCACCGACTTTGGACTTTGATGGCGACTTTGGAACAACTTTGTGTTTTTGGGTGATATCCTTGGAGTTTTTGGGAAACAGACAGAAGGTCAATGTATTTTCATCTATCCAGTAGTCGTATTCAATGACTTGAGGGTTCCTACCAGTCTTTTTCGGACCTTTGTCTTCCGGAGTGTTGGTAACATTTGTATCCTCCAAAATTAGTTTTTCATCAATGGGAGTTTTGACTTTCCACACAAGATTTTTGTTTGGTGATTTTAAAAAAGATGTTTTCCTTACATTTTTGGATTTGCTTGATGACACGTTGGTTTTAGAAAGATTTGATTTTAGAAAGATTTGATTTAAAAACTGTGCTATCAGATTCTGCAATAAAAACAGATGAAACAGTCCGAGGAAAGGTGTTTTGGACTGTGTTCACATTCACACGAGATTTAGGCCAAGTAGAATCGTCTACTTTCTTGGGTTCTATACGACTGGGAGATTCAGAAGGTCTTTTGAGAATCCTAGTAGGAGCAAAAGAGTTTTGACAATGAGGTATTGCATGAGAATTCTGAGATGCACTTGGTTTGGAGTTTTCAATGAACTTGGAATTTAGTCTAGTCTTGACTTCCTTCTTATGTGCATTTCAAGCTTCTACTTTGGGATCTACAATATCCTTCCAATTCAACACTAGTTTTCCTTTAGTGCGAGGTAAGGATTTTGAGGTTTATCCTGTGGATGGATTGCTAAACTTAGGAGTAATGGGAACCAACTTAGTTTTTGAGACCACTAAGGAATCCGATTCGCAAGAATCAGAGGAGACACAACTTGATCTTTCAACTTTATCATCTAAGGATGCCCATACAAACTCAAAGGTGTGAGTTTCGGTTTTCAGACAGGGAATTTCTTCAATAACACAATTGTTTGTGTGATTACTCATAGGAACATAATCTATGCAATTTGGAAGACTATAATGAAATTTCGTGGTCCGATTCAGGTCCAGGTTTGTCAGAGGCGGAAGTGGCGTGGAATCAGGACATTTGACAACAATTGGTTTGAACTCAGGAATTAAGGAATCAAAATGGTCTATAGTCTCCAAAAGTGGTGACAAGGGAGAAACAGGGGTGTCCGAATGTCTAATGTTCAGAACCTATCCCATGAATGTCAAATTTTGCAATTCCTTTAGGGGACTAGCAATTGGTTTCTAAAACTCACTTCCGAGACTATGAGCTTTAGACCATGGATGACGAAAATTATATGTCATCCAAAGGACCACTTCAAGCATGTCTACAGAATTGTGCAATGCATCTATCTTGGCATTAAGACGTTTTTTGTCAGAAATTAAAACATTTCCTTCGGAATAGGTGATTTCACATTTATCTTTCAAAATGATACATTCATCACTTAACATTACAAGTTCACGCTCTAAAGACTCGATTTTCAACTTTTTATCCTCGAAACGTAACCTAAGACGATTTAACTCAAACTCCTTCTCACTTGCGTCTAAGGCAGACTCATAGGCTTTATAGATGGTGTTCATATTTGTTTGAATTTGGGTCAGATAAGGTTCACAGAGAGACAAGTCAAAGTTATTATCAGAGTTCATAGATTTTACCTACTGAATGATGCTTCGTCTTGGTGGATCATTGGTTGCCATGTAGCAATAGTGAGGTTCAGCAACATCATCTTCATCTTCTGATCCTAAAGACTAATACCCTTCATCATATTCAATGGTTTGTCTTGCCATCAGAAACATATTTCATCCATTTACCATGTCATCATCATCCCCGGATGACCAATATCCTTCAACATCTCTTGAAACCATTGTAACAAAGGCGTTTTCGCTTTCATCCATTTCTTGTGCCTTTCGGACGTAGTATGCAGAATCCTTGATTTTTGGTTTCTGCGGAGCATCAGCCATACAATCTTTAGCAAAATGGTTTGCATGTCCACACTTATGACACATAATTTTTGGTTTGTCTGATTTGGAGTTCTGAAGTAGAGTTTGGTTTAGGGAGGTTTGGTTTGTATGCAGGAGGATTTTCCGAAGAGGGTATACGTTCGGGAGCTGAGTATGGTTGAGGATTGTTCTGGTGAGGAGCATGGAATTCGTTTTGGTATGGTTTGTAAGAGTAATTGAAAGGACGTTTGTACTTCATTGAGAGTAAAGAAAACTCATACTATAAACGAAGTTGATAGTCCATGGCTTCAGAATCATCAACATGATAAGTTTGTGGAGATAAGGCAGGTACGGATGTTTGAATAGATGGAACAATGGGTTTGAAGGGATTCGATGTAGATGAGTTTGGAATGGTTGATTCAAAAGAACTGACAAGGGCAAGAGGCCCTCCGTAGAGTTCCCTTATGGTTTGAGCAACATTTGACTCATGTCCTTGAAGTTCATCGAAAGTTGATAAAGCTTCAACTTTTTCAAGGAACCATTTCTTTGAAGACAAGATTTTACATTTTTCCATCCTTTACAAACTGTTTATGAGTTTGAGATTGTACTCCAAGGGAGTTCGGACAATCCCATGAACAGTCATGTTGTTCACCACAATATGATAATGGTTGGAGGCAGAGGCCACTGATTCACCTTGAGTGGTGGTGAAGGTGTCAAAGTCGTTGACAACTGAGGTGAGGCACTTGTGTTTCTTATTTTCCGAACCTTCAATCAGGTCCTGAAGAGTGTCCCAAATCTCTTTGGCTGATTTGCAAAGCTTGATGTGCTCAAAGAGTGAAGGAGGAACACCAAACACCATTTCAGAGAAAGCAACTTGATCAACATGAAGCTTCTCGATATCATCTGCAGTTAGAGGAGCTGAGCGAGTTTCATCTTCATGCATGAGCTGAGCAACTGCATCTCTTATAATAGTTCTTACATGAACATGTTTGTCTTTGCCAGAGCTCTAGTTCTTACATGAACATGTTTCATCTTCATGCATGTGACGGAGCTCTAGATTTCTTCACCTTTATCTTTGCCAGCAAAAACCTTTCCATTCTAACTTTCCAGTGATCATATTTGTCACACCCCGCTAAAGCGGAAACGCAAGGTATGATAGCGATAACGGTTTCATTTCAAAAGATAAAGATACATCACCATAGCAGTATTTAAAAGTTTACAACCCATAGCTTCAAAAGAAACAAAATACAAGTTTTTCAAAATAACATTGTTCAAAATATAACTTCATGATAGCTTCAACACGATGCAACATGTTCTATGATGATGAATCTTTACATCCACTTACTAATTATTTCCTGAAAAAGCATGTAAAACGAGCGTCAACTATGAAAATAGTTGGTGAGTTCACAAGTTTATAAAATCGAGGGTACAATAATGCTTTTCGTAAATACAAGTACATTGCTTCGATGATAAACAAGTTGATTGCTATTAATGAATACAAGTTTATTGCTGTAACGAGAACGAGTTTGTATGTGTATGAGCAAACAATGAGTCTCAACCAAACCTATGACTGAAGCCCTATCGAGATCTATGCTTATCGTTCCATCGATGAATATGGTATCATGCACTCCAGCGATTCGGGCGAGTGAGGAGTTGTCAATTCCTAATAGCGCTATCCATAATGACCATTGGCTCAAAGAGTTAATGGTTAGAGATAAGGGAAGGGCCTTAGTACGATAAGTTCTCATGTTCCGTGTTGCATAGACATACATAAAGAAACATAGCAATACAATAGCAATCATGTTTGATAATAATCAATTTAAATACAACATGCAAACAGTAGTTTTTCTGGACATGCTTTTCCACCCCAAAACATAAAAACCGAAAATAGGGGAGTGCGTGAATACTCACGGTATTTCGTGTAGGCACAAGTGGTACTTCGGGATGCACCAACGTCTTACTACCGGGATCCTACGACATCAAACACACACACTAGTGAGTTTTCATGTCGAAATCTAATGCTAATATACTAAACTCTACATATAGGGAAATGCCAATTAATGTTTTAGTATTGGATTTTATATCAATTGGTTACACTTTTGCTGAAATATTAAAATTTTACAAGTCGTACGATTAATTACAACCTTGGAAGGTTAATTTTCCAAATTTTAAGTCTCTATAACAACATAAATTCACGAAAAATAGCATTTGAGGGATAAAAATTCTCAAACTTTTTATTTGACTGTTATTACACAATACTAAGCTGGGAAAATATAAAAATGGATTTCCAAGCTGTTTAATTATATTTTATGATTTATGGACATTTATTCCAATAAAAATTGAAATAAATAGAAGACAATTTCCAAAATTACCCAAACTTTTTATTTAATTGTTATTATACATAACTAGGCAGGGAAAAATATAAAAGATATTTTTCAGTGCGTATTTCTATTTTTCCTTGTTTTATTCCTTTAAATAGTCATAAATTAAGGAAATAATATTAAACAGTTAAAATAAATCACCATAAATTTTTGTAACATCATTTACAGTATAAATAACCTGGGAAAAATATCAAAAGTGGTTTTCATAATGTATAAACTGGTTTTGGGTATTTATGTGTATTTAAGTGTATTTTGATGCAATTAACTTTAGAAAACAAGAGAAAAATATTTTACAGTAGAGAACAATCCTCAAAATTTTTATGTAGCCTCCTACTGTATAGTATGATATCCTGGTAATTTTTCATGAATTTTGGATAATCAGGACTATTTTTCCCATTTTTAGACCATTATAAATACCAAAAATTGGGAAAAATCGTTAGGCATGATGAAAAATCTTGAAATTATTTTCTGGAGTCACCATTCACAGGTAAGGTATGCGAAAATTGTTAGATACAATTTTCACATCGTCTAAAGTGGTTTTGTAATTTATCATGTCCTAAACAAAAGAAAATTAGAAATCATATTAAACAGTAACAAAAATTACTGAAATTTGGTGAGGGGTCATTATTCTCCATAAGGATCATCCATGAATGTAGTTGAGATTTATTGACCTCTGGAAGTATTTTATATGATTTATGCCCTTGGTTTTAGCAATAATTCTAATAAATCAAAGGAAGAACAAAAGCTCTTGAAAATTTCCAGATTATCTCATGCATGCAAGAGCTTTCAAAAGTAAAAATGTGAAAAATGTATTCAGAAGAGAAATAAGGGTAATGATTCCAAACAATTTAAGAAAAGTTGCATGCAATAATGCATGAAGTGTAGATGTGGCTGAAGTTCATGAATTTGTGTAGCCCATTCAGTGAGGTTTTAAGCCACGAAATTTCAACCATTATTCACTAGATATGTTAAGTTTCTAAGGTATTTTTCCTCAGATTTATGGTTGGGTTTAAGGCCATTGATCATGTAAGACAAAAATAGTGATCACAGAAAAAGAGCTGTATGCGCAACCATTTTGTAAAAATTGCCAAAAATCGAATATTTAATATTTCACAGTGAGATCAGTTGCGTTTGAACGTGAACTCGTGGAACCAACCAATACAAAAAGAATATCATGATTTGGTTAAGAAATGACTGAGTTATGGCCGTTCAAAGTCGAACAAAGTAATCTGGCAGATTGCATGTTTGTTTGTGTGCATTATTAGGGTATTTCAACAAGAACATCATGCATGCCTTTGGTAAGGCCCGATTTCTAACACATGAATGGAATGAATGAGCATCCAAGATGTACTAGAAATGGTTTAAATGCTTTTGGTCATGCATGAACACAAAAGAAATGGAGAAGAACATGAAATATTAGGTTTTGATGTCACATGATCATATGTGCATCTTTTTCACTCCTTGCATGGGTTTGATCCCGGATTTTCATCATCTCTAACACATGCATTGTGTTATGGTGAGAATCTACAAACCACAAGGGAAAATATAAATATTTCTAGCCATGGAATGGCATAGAATCCGAAAAGAAGAGAAAACTAAGAAAGAAAAGAAGTAAAATCATGTAACTATGGAAGAAGATGATGTTGTTTACCTTTGGTATGATCTTGAGGGAAGTAAGAACACTTCAAGGGCTTCACAATCTCGAAATTTTGCAGAGGAATGAGAGGATTTTCGTGAGTTTAGAGAGAGGGAAGAAGAGAGTGAAGTGTGTGAAGAGTGGAGTGTAAGAGAGTGAAGAAAGAAGAGGTGGAGTGAGGGTTTTGACTTAATGATTGTGTTTTGGGAAGAGAGAGTGTATGGGGAGGGGAGATGGCTGGTTCTTACATGCATTTAGGCCTCCTCTCTCCAAAATTTTAAACTTTATAAACTTCACCTCTATCATTTATATAAAACCATTCATTTTTTTTTTTATATAAAAATGCTTATTAAGCGATTTGATTTATTTAAAAATCTTGTTTTCAACAAATAAATTATGATTAATACTTGGTAATTTAATTTCTATTTCATGACTATAATTCATAATTTGATTAATAACAATTTGATATTAGGAAGTTTATAGCCAAATTTTATAAGGTTTTTAAGCTTTATAATTTATAACTTTGGATTTTTGGCTCTTTAGGGTTTTTGGAATATTGTTTGATATTCAACAACATGTTGAAGTATAATTAGAATGTTTTAATTTATTTTTAGGGTTTTATACCCTATTTTAATTATAACAAAGCCTGAAGCTTTATTCTAATTATAGTATTGGCATTTCCTATTGTAGCTAAGCAACTTACTAGAATTGTAAGTATCAAGTATATTAGTCCTAGACCTTAGTTGGATACTAGTTTATGCAAGATTTTGACGTAATTTATCCTACTAGGCCATGGCATGTTGTGCATGAATGGTTTTTATAAAGATGCATGAGTCCGAGAATGACCTGAATTGGCAGTTGTCACAATATTCTTCCACAACTAGTAATGAGGCATGTTTAGGGCCACCCACACTATTTGCGATTTGCATTGAAATCATTTGTTGAGGATTAGAAGTAGCCATTAAAGTTAAGATATCTTCAAGCTAAAGTGGTATATAGAAGAGCTTTTATCCTAAACACAGAAATGGTTTAAATACCAAAGTAATCTCAAACCAACTATAATATGATCTTATGGATTCAAAGGACAACCACTCAAGCTCTGATACCAATTGTGAGAACAAGATCGATGCGCAGGGACACGATATGAAAACTCAAACCATGAGTCAATGCTTAAGATTAATATATGCTTGCTAATAAATGTGCAAGTCAAGCCTGGAAAGACCGGTCAAGTCTTAGATAATGAATTCGATAAATGATCAAGTTATTAAATGAAGAATAAGAGTAAATGATCAAAGTAAAGTTAATAAATGAAGAACAAGGAGAATGTTTGAAATAACTTAGTAAAGAGCCAAAAGTTTAGTAAACTATTCGTACTTGACTTGTATTGAATGCTCCTTTAAATAGGAGTGAAGGTTACAATGAATTAACTAGAATGTTTACATAGGACCGGACAAAAGAAATATTTCTGACATTCTGATTTTCAAAATAAGATAAAAGACAGTCCTATGAAATGTTACATCAATACAAGTACAAATACAATAAATGCACTAAGACAAAATAAAGTTCTTTCAGATCAACATTCATTATGGACATGAGAGTCACTCTAGAATGTCTTCAGTCTTCGCTTCGTCTTCTTTCCTGGTCCGGACCGTGTTCCGGACAACTCCCCACTTCGGAACATGCACACTTCGGAAGGAGTAGATAGGATTGTCAGAGGTTCACTTTCAGGTTCCAACAAACATGCCATTGGAGATGATGTAGCTTTAGATTTTATGACATGGCGTTACTTCTCGGCCAGGTTTACGACCAAGTTTGCAACTGTGATTGAGGTGCAGCAGCTTGCTAGGGAGTTCTAGGATCTCCTACAGACGACTGGGATGGTGACTGAGATCACCGCCAATGTTCAGGGAGAGGGCCCTTCTTATTCTGCAGTATGTGGCAGAAGAGGGGATCAAAAAGCATGATACCATGAGATGTTGTGGAGTGATATCCGCCTGTTTGTGAGCCGATCCAGCTATAAGACGCTATAAGATATGATTGAGAGGGCTCAAGAGAGAGAGAGAGAGAGAGAGAGATTTGGATTTAGAGATGGAGAAGAAGAGGAAACTATAGGGGGTTGAGTCAGGGAGTGTGGGCAAGAAGCCCAAGGTATCAAATCACCTACCTACGAGCCGGCAGGGTTACAACCGTTGTGGCAAGTGCGGCAAGTTGCACGAAGGTACGTGCGAGGCGTGGAGTTCAGGCTGCTTTAAGTGTGGCTGAACTGGTGATGTTAGCAGGAGTTGTACAGCTACCACCACCACCACGACAGTATCAGATATGATTTGCTTCCAGTCCAGTTAGATGAGACACAAGCAGTCCCAGTGCTCGAGTTTAGCAGCAGTAGGACAGGTGGCAGCACTCGCTTCTGCTACCCTGAGGATTATAGATGGCCGATAGGGCCGGTCAGAGGCGCCTATGGTGAAGAGCAAGGCCTTTTAGCTGATAGCAGAGGAGGTACGTGCAGCTCCTGATGTTATGACGGGTATGTATCTTCTTCTTATCTCTTTATTTATATTGATTGTTGCTTATGTTTATGTATTTCATTATAGGATCATTCCTTGTGTACGGTACATCTACTCTAGGGTTATTTGATTCGGGGGCTACCCAATATTTTGTGTCTCTTGCGCTTAGCAAGTGGCTTGTGGGAGCTCCAGGGGAGCTAGACTGTGGACTAGATGTAGAGGTAGTAGATGATAGGACCATTTGAGTTGTGAGGGTTCATCGGGGATGTACACTGCAGTTGTTTGATGAGCAGTTTTTTTGTGGATTTATTCCCCATTCCCTTGCGAGGGAATAAGGTTATAGTGGGTATGGACTGGTTGAGCCCCAATAGGGTAGTGATCGACTGTGAGCAGTAGCTAGTATGGATTCGGACCCCAAGTGGGGGAGGTTTAGTGATTTAGGGTGAGCGGCCGCAGAGTGGATCGACGTTGTGTTCAACAACGAGCGTTAGGCGCTATCTTCATTAGGGCTGCGTAGGTTAGGTCACCTATGTTATGGATACCCGAGACAAGGGTAAGGAGACTGTGGATGATGTACCGATCGTGCGAGAATAATCGGACGTATTCCCAGACGAGTTGCATGGGGTACCTACGGAGAAACATGTAGAGTTCAGGATTGACCTAGTTCCTAGTGCGGCTCCGATAGCCACGACACGATATCGGTTGGCTCCTCCAGAGATGCAGGAGTTGTCTACACAGTTGCAAGAGCTATTAGACAAGGGATTTATCAGGTCGAGCAGTTCGCCATGGGGAGCCCCGATCCTGTTTGTGAAGAAGGACAGGTCACATCGGATATGTATAGACTACAGGGGGTTGAATAAGGTAACAGTAAAGAACCGTTATCCCCTCCCAAGGATTGATGATTTATTTGACTAGCTTTAGGGTGCATCTTGGTTCTCCATGATTGATCTATGATCGGGTTATTACCAGATGCATGCCAAGGACGACAATGTGCAGAAGACAGCCTTTCAGACTCGCTATGGTCACTATGAGTTCGTGGTGATGCTATTTAGGCTCACTAATGCTCCTGTCGCGTTCATGGATCTCATGAAACGCATGTGCAGACCGATGTTGGACCGTTCAATGATAGTCTTCATCGATGATATCTTGGTTTATTCCAAGACTCAGGAGAAGCACGAGGAGCACATGAGGGAGGTGCTGGAGACACTGAGGAGGGAGAGGCTTTTCGCCAAGTTCTCCAAATGTGAGTTCTGGTTGTGCGAAGTGCAGTTTCTTGGGCACCTATTCAGCTAGAAGGGCATTTTCGTCGATCCGACCAAGATAGACGTCGTGATGCAGTGGGAGGCTCCGAGGTCTCCAACTAAGATTCAAAGTTTTCTTGGTCTAGAGGGTTACTATCGGAGATTCATACTGGATTTCTCCAAGATCTCTGTTCCTCTGACCCAACTGACCAATACGTCAGTGACATTTAGCTGGGGTCTTGAGGAGCAGGCAACCTTCAAGAATCTTAGACAATGGTTGTGCGAGGCACCGATTATGACATTGCCAGAGGGCATCATTGACTTCGTGGTTTACTGTGACACTTTGATCATAGGCATGGATGCAACGTTGATGCAGCGGGGTCACGTGATAGCATACACTTCGAGGCAGTTGAAGCCTCACGAGGGGAACTACCTGACGCATGATTTGGAGCTGGGGTTGTAGTTTTCGCCCTCAAGATTTGGCAGCATTACCTCTATGGGGTTCGTTCTACCATTTACATGGACCACAAGAGCTTCAAGTACCTCATGCATCTGCTGAATCTGAACATGAGGCAGCGTTGGTGATTAGATGTGGTGAAGGACTACGACTGTAAGATCCTTTACCACCTAGGGAAGGCCAATGTAGTAGCAGATGCACTCAGTCGCAAGGGGGTTGTAGCTCCGATTCGAGACACATGTCTAAGGATGATAATGATTACTCCGTTGCTGGAACGAATCCGGGAGGTGCAGGTCGAGGGTTTGAAGGAAGAGTGCTAGAAGTATGAGCGGATCATAGGCCAGGTGGCCTGGTTTGATTAAGAAAGATATGGGTTGTTGACTCTGCATGGGAGGGTCTAGGATCCGTACTGGGGCGGTGTACGGCAGGTTAAGATGGATGAGGCCCACAAGTTGAGGTTCTCCATCCATCCCGGGGTGAAAAATATGTATCAGAATCTTCACCCTGATTATTGGTGGCCCTACATGAAACGGGACGTAGCTTGGTACGTAGATCGATGCTTGACTTTCCGGAAAGTCAAGGCCGAACACCAGCAACCTCACGACAAGATGCATCCGTTAAATATTCCTGTGTGGAAATGGGAAGATATCACTATGGATTTCATCATGAAGCTTCCTAGGACCGCATGTGGAGTAAATTCGATATGGGTCATCATGGATCGGTTCACCAAAAGTGTTCATTTCATCCCGATCCAGCAGAGTATATCGGCTGAGAAACTAGTTAAGATCTACGTACACAAGGTAGTGGCACGTCATGGAGTGTCGGTTTCGGTGGTGTCAGACCGAGATGTTCGTTTCACTTCCAGGTTTTGGAAGCAGTTTCATGACGAGATGGGTACTCGTCTTAACTTCAGTACTGCTTTACACCCTCAGACGGACGGGCAGAGTGAGAGGACGATTTAGACCCTAGAGAACATGTTGCGTGCTTATGTATTGGATTTCAGCGGCAGTTGTATCACACCCCCAAACCAAGGATGGCGGAAACGTCCGGGGGTGGAGGACTTCATGTAGAGAATCACAACAACGAGTATAATAGTGCTCAAAGTAAATACAACCACCATAAATATAATTGAAAAAGTTACACCAAAGTATATGTTTACATGTTTCAAATCAATTATTTTATGATGACAAAATGAACTGTTTGACGGAGTAACGTCCCATCCTCAAAATGTGGTTGGTTTTCCTGTTTCACTAATTTCCTGAGAATACAAGTAGTTTTGAAAAAGTGTCAACAATTAATTTGGTGAGTTCATAAGAGTTTGTTTGAGAAAGAAACCGTTTTCTTTGTAAAAGCGACAAAGTATGTTTACAGAAAACCTAATATTTTCTTTGTTAAGTGTGAAATGAATGATCCTATGTTATGCGATAATGAACCCTAGAAAGACCCGTAGATTCCTTCTATAATCACTCAGTGTATATAAGTTATATAAGATTTTAATTAAATAAACCATCGAATATAATGGGCCTGCCTTAGATCCACAACCAAACAAGGAGCTGGAAGAAAGGCGGGCCCACCAATTCTAAGTCGATTATGAATAGATTCTTATATAACTCTAACATATACACTTAGAAATTATAGTTGAAGCCTAACAATTCTAGATGAATGTAGTTTTAACAGAATTATGTTTCCAAAGAAAATCCAATATTTTCCTTATAAGAGTTAGGTAGTCGTAAATCCCAGGACCGAAAGTAAACAAGTATTTTCCGTACTTAAAGATATAAAAGTGACTTTAAATCGGCATAAAACCCTTTTTGATATGAAAGTGTACAAGTGTTTTTCCATACTTAAAGTAATTCATGTGAGTTAAATTGACATAACTCGCTAATTTAAAAGTAGAACCCGTAAATCTTATGATTTATTAATACCACATGTGAGCTATTATAACCATGCTAAGACTCAGACGACCTTGTAATACAACGTTCTTTAGGCGTCGCACGTTAAATGGCACTTGTCACCTCAGACATGCCGGTCTAGCTATTGCAAGCAGCTCAGGTGTGGGTTTGTCAAACCCAGTATAGATCTATACACAACTATCACGCTCTCCTACAAGAGACTCTGGTTACAATTTACAGGACTTTTGACTTTGTTACCATGAAGGTAACATGAAGGGAATGACTCACAAATTTATTCATTAACAGATTTATGTGAACTGAACTGAAAACCTTTGGTGAATAAGTTTGAAATATAAATGATACATAAAATATACCTATTATAGTTTATCCAAAACGTTTGTAATGTAAAAGAACTCTTTTATGAAAATACATTAATGCTATGAATCCATAAACTATGGTTATTGTAGCTTATTGTATGTGTTCTAAATGAATGAAGAAACTTATCATGAATGACTAAATTTCAGTTTATGATGATAAACTAACAAGAAAACACATTCAATATTTATTACTTATTGTTATACACTTTGCTCAACATAATACAAAGTGTTATGAAAGTTATAAGTTGTTAACTAGTTTTTAACCTTTCTGCAGTGTTTTAGAAAAATTATAGAAAAATCATACGAAGTCGAAAGTGAATCCGTAAATTCTGAGAGTTCATAAAATGTGTCTAGTTTCTCCATAATTTTTATTATGATTTTTGGAATTCTTTAACTTGGGATAAAATGTCCATATTCACAGACTGTTCCGGATTTGTTCTTGAAATGATAGGCTGTTTTGTAAAAATCACCATAAATCGTAGAAAAATTGTATGGAGATGTGAAACTAGTCATTTTAAAGCTATAAACCTGAACTATTTGCATCTAATACAGTTTTGAAAACTAAAATGTTTAAGTTGACCAAAATAGTCCGTGAATGGAGTTAAACTTTCTTCATGAAAGCTGTTGGAAAAGTTTAGTTGTGTTCTTGGTGTTTTAACTTGTATCCCCCTCCCCCTTAAAACATAATAAAACATGAAAAGATAGGGGGTATGAACTCACCTTATATGATTTTAGTGGGTGAATGTTGAAGAAGAGAAGTGTTCAACTCAAGAACACCTGGAGGATTGCTTGAAGATTCGAGAATCTAACACAAATGAAGGAGATAAGCCTTGGAGTATGCCTTGAAGTTCTCGAAATTGAGGGAGAAAGATGAGAGAGTTTGGTGTGTGATTCTTGGAGGAAAATGAGAGAATGAATGAAGAGTGAGGAGAGAGGATGGATGTTCCAACTCTAAGAACGTAGGAAATGGTTGGAAATGATGATAAAGTACATTGACATGACCTAGGTATGGTAGAAGGAGTGTGGCTGGTCATGAAGTGGATGTGGGTGGTTGCTTGTGTCATAAGCTAAAGAAAAGTTAACACTCCACCTCTTGTACTTCACCCACTCTTCTTGGATAAGATTTATCCCCAAAAACGTGATTAAATAATAAATATGGGGCCTTATATGTTAAAATAAAGTTTTGGGTGAAAATCACGCGTTAAAATAATTAAAAACGGGCCTAAAATGCAAAACTAGTCGAAAACCGGGAAGAAAAGGCTTTTCTGCGAGGCCTCTCGCATGAGGGACCGAAAGTGACCAGGTTCGATCCTTAGAGGCTGGAACCGAAGGCGAAGGTGGACTAGGAAGCGAAATGGACCGAAGGGATCAGAAGCGAAATAGAGCGAAGGGTTCATCTATCATGTGAGGTTCGGTCCGAGAGAGAAGGTTCGGGTTTGGTTCCTTGGTTCGCAGAGGCTTCGGGTCAATAGGGTTCGGTCCCTATAGGGGACTTTCGACCCTAAGAGGATTCAGCCCAAAAGGATGGGTTTCGGGTCCTTAAGCCTATTTTACTTGTTTTTACCCCATTTTAAGCGGCTTTTGACTCAGTTAAGGGTCGGGATGGCCCGAAAGACTATAAAAAGTTAAACGAATTTGTGAGAGAGATATGGGAGAGATTTCACATACATGGAGAGATTTCTCATACTTAGAGAGATTTAGGAGAGATTTCACATACTTGGAGAGATTTCTCATACTTAGAGAGATTTGGGAGAGATTTGAGAGAGATTCTAAATAGAGAGAGATAGAGTGAAAACGATTGAGAGAGGTTTCGTGTGTGACATTTGTGAGTGTCCAACTTCGCAACGCAAGGTCCGTAAACCCCGTTAAGCCATCTTTAAGGGTCCTACACACTCCCGATGGGTATGCAACATTGTTTTATCGATTTGGTTCATTACTTACCATAGTTTTAGGTTAATGAAATTTAGATACACGAACTTTTCAATTGATGATTTCTCATTAGAATAATGAGTTGTACAGTAATTACATAACGTAAACCCTAGTATACAAGGGTTAGTTGAGTTGACTAGTTTGACTTGTTGAATTTATTTGACTTTGACTTGACCAGAATTTGACGGTTGTCATTCGTTAGCAGAATTCTCATATAACAACAGCTACCACACTAGCATAGATCGGCCTCCCTTCGATATACTCTACGGGAGGAAGTGTAGGACCCCAATCTGTTGGGGCAAGGTCGGTCAGAGGGTCATGGGGAGTACTAAGGTAGTACTCAAGACTACTGAGAGCATCCAGCAGGTCCGGAGCAGGCTCCAGACTACTCAGAGTCGGTAGAAAAGCTATACCGACAAGCACCATTCATACTTGGAGTCTCACGTGGAGGACATGGTTCTCCTGAAGGTATCACCTTGGAAAGGTCTCATCCGGTTCAGGAAGAAGGGCAAGTTGGGCCCCAGGTACATCGGCCCTTTTAGAGTTAAAGATCGGGTGGGCCGTGTGGCCTATCGTTTGGATCTTCCAGTAGAGTTCAACCAGATCCATAGTACTTTTCATGTCTCCTAATTGCGGAAGTGCTTAGTGGATGACTCCGCAATTATTCCTTTAGAAGATATACAGGTTGACAACAGCCTGAACTACATCGAGAGATCGATAGCCGTTCTCGATAGGAAGACAAAAGAGTTGAGGAACAAGAGGGTTGAGCTGGTGAAGGTGCAGTGGTAGCACCGCAAGGACTCATAGTGGACTTGGGAGCCCGAGGAGGAGATGAGAAAGCGTTACCCATATTTGTTTGAGGCATCAGACTTCGAGAACGAAGTCTAAGACAAGTGGGGGAGAACTGTAACGCCTGATTTCTGGTAAGCATTCAGTTTAGTATTTTTTTTTTCAAATTATAGGAACAACTCAACAAATTGTAAGCCCCAAACTCATCGAGTAGAGAGCAGAAGAGACGATTGTTTTAAGCAACCTACTCGACGAATTGAGAGCCCTCAACTCGACAAGTAGGCTAGCAGGGGTGAAACCCTAATTTCGGGGTTTTGCACCCAATTTAAGCACCTTAATCCCCTCATGCTAGCCTCATTTCCAGCCTCCAAACCCTAAACCCTAAATCAAGAAACCCTAATGGATTTGTAAGCTTATGAGCCATCTTTAAGTGAAGTTTTTTGTGTGTTGAAGCTTATGAAGGAAGGAGAAGCTTTTGGACTCAAGAAGAAGCTAGTAGATCCAAAGACTCCATTTCATTCTCATCATTTCCTGGTAAGCAAGTCTCAAACTTTCTTAGTAACTTATTAGATATCCTTATTATCATTTGTTTGGTTTTTGATCCAAGAAGCATGATCTTTGGGAAAGGAACATTCCAAGTAACCAAACCTTCATTTCTAAAACATAGAAGAGCTCTGATGGCATAAAGGTGCAAACTTTATGGCCATTGAAGCCCCATGCAAGCTTTAGGATGTCATTTTGGTCTTTTAACCTCCAAAAGGCCATGCATGGAGAAAAAGATGGAAGCTTTACGTGTTCTTGTAGTGTCTATGGTCTAGATATCACTTTATATGCCTTAGTTTAGAGTATTTATAGCCTTTCGATCAAGATCTAGGTCTTAAAGAATTATGGTTTGAGCTAAACTTATTATGTAAGGCTATTAACAGGTAAAGTTGAAAATTTTACCCTTAAAAGGACATTTTCAAGGTATATATGAAGTATGAAGCTTAGATCTAAAGAGTAGGGGCTTAATGCATTAAGATGAAGCAACAGACTGAAGAACTCGGCGAGTCCATAGAGGGACTCGATGAGTTAGAACGATTTGTTCCGATTCTGTAAAGGGCAGAACTCGATGAGTCTAAGGAGGGACTCGATGATTTGACTCATTTTATCACAATTCTGCAGAGCATGGAAACTCGGCGAGTCAGAGGAATGACTCGATGAGTTGAGTCAACTCAAGGTGTTGACTTTGACTTTGATTGGATGTTGAGTTTGACCAAGGTTAACTCGTGAAGGGGTCTTGAGTACATAATGGTATCTAAGGGGTAGTTTCTGTATAGGGCGTGAGTAGAGCTAGTTACAGGAGCAGAGACGTTTCATTTATTTCACCCAATATTTGAGGTTAGTTTTCCTCTAGTAGGTACGGGTTGAAGGCACCAATGCTGGCAGTGCCCGACAATTGACGTTAGTTTTCCTATAGTAGAGACATTTATATATGTTAGCATATTCCGGACTAAGGTCCAATGCCGACAGTGCCCAATGTAGTTGTATATGTGTTTCTAGACTTCGGTCTGATACTAGGGAAAGTTCGAGAAATGTTTGTATGGTTGATCTGTTCGTGATTCTTGCATGTGTTTGTTTTATGTGTTTCCGGACTTCAGTCCGATGTCGGGAAAAGCCCGAGAAATGTTTATATGTTTTTGGATCTCGATCTGATGTTGGGCGAGGCCCAAGGAATGTTTATATGTTTATGTTATGTGTATTTGTTGATATGTTATATGTATACCAAGCTTTTCTCGATGTTGGGCTGGGCGGGGCCTGATGTCGGACTTCGGTCCGATGTCGTCCAGGGCCCAATGTAGCGGGCAAGGCCCAATGTATGTTATCATGTGATCATGTGATTATGTCTATAGTATGTGGTATTTTGGGGAGACTTTCTAAGCTTTGTGCTTACAGTTTTCAATTTTGGTTCCAGGTACTTCCGGTAGTAAGGGGAAGAGCATGCTATGATTGCAATGTACACACCATTTGTTTTAGCCTGGGATGTTTTTCTCTTATATGATTGAGATGTGTTTGATACGATACTCTGATTTGATTCGTTGATTTAAATTTTTGGACAAAATGATTTTGATAACTATGGTTTATTTTAATAATTAAAATTGAAATTTTTGGATCGTATTTTTGGGATGGTACAAAGTTGCACCCTGGTGTTCTTGGAAGAGCCATAGCTGAGTTTTCATTATAAGTATTCTCTCTCAAGTCCTCCACTGTTGGCGGTGTTGTGTGAAGCATTTGAGGCATCACATTTAGGGTGCTAGGCTCTTAAAGGTCCAAGGAATAAGGCTACAATAAAAGGTATGTGTTCGAACTAGTTTTGTTATACTAGTACCCATGTTTGCATGCTAGTTAGGGAAATGCTTTGGAAAATCATTTTGCATGTATAATTAGAGAAAATATAGATCCAAAGCATTTAGGGTTGTATGTGTACCTTAAGGTTGTTAGGATTCTCAAAACCCTTTAGTGGTATTAGTGCCTAGGATTGTTTTCTATTATACTTGATATTATATTGATTTTCAAAGTGTGAAAAATCGAATTTCTGCCTTCTACCCAGTGAACTTGCCGAGTCTCCTTGTCAAATGACCAACTCGACGAATCCAGTTCATGTACTCGCCGAGTTGGTGTTCCAGTGGGCAAATTTTCAACTTTTGCCTGAAATTGGATTAGGATCATTACTCCAAACTATTTTTTGAACCATGAAACATGTTTTTTCATAAGGTAATGATCATGCTTGTCTAATTAAAAGATGATTGTCAAACTTTTAAGATTTATATTAGTTTATATGATTTCCTGAAAATGGTTGATGTGAATTATCTTTGCTTATGAGTTTGTCTAGATGATTGATATTATTTGACACTTTTTGTTAGTTTAATTCTTCATCTAAATGCCTTTTAATGGATTCCTCAAGTTATGGAAAACCAAAAGTCTTTTTCATAAAATTCATTAAACTCATAAATTAAGAAAATGAAAAGTTTTGAATAGTGTCAAAACTTGTCCTCAAGTTTTGGAATTTGTAAAGTCACACTTAAGATACTTTAATTTTAAACCCTAAAATTTTAAAAGTTTACAATTCAACCCTTATACTTTATAGTATTATAAGTTTAATAATATATATATATATATATATATATATATATATATATATGTATAAGATCAAGTCAGTCTTACCGTTAGTAGGCCTCATTCACGAAGTCGTCTATAAGGGGGGTATAAGGTTACTACCTTTACAATGGCAGTTTAATGGGTGTCCACTCTCACCCACCGCTTCCTTGACTAACGGAGAGTCGTTAGCCAAATAGGTAGGAAAAGACATTAATTCTTATTAAGTATAATGATAATTAAAAAGTAACTAAATGGCTTATCAAAATTCCTAATCTTAGTTACTTTAGGGAAATTTGAAATTGATGCTAAACCGTGAAAATTGCACTTTACACCTTGCTAAGTCGTTAATGGAGCGTGTGTGGTTAACCAACACGTTAACTTGGACTAGTAAGGGTGACAAAGGGTGGCTCGATGTTTATCATAACATCAATGGACTGTGTGTGGTTAACTGGCACATTGATTGGGTGATAAATGACATCAAGAGTACCAAGCAAATTTTGCATGGTTATTCACACCTTTTTTGTGATCCTCGGTATCCCAGTCACAAACTTGAAGGGAATAATCGAGATTTAAACATGCCATTGAATTGTTCAATGAATCTCAAAGGATCTAGGAGTTTCAATCAAATTAAAACTTAATAATCAATTTTGTTTTTCATGGTGGAAATTGGTAAATCATCATTTACCTACCGTCAAATATTCTGCAAATTGGATTTCGGTATCCTGCTTCCAATTTGTAAAATATTGTGTTGGGTCCTAGCCTTAATATTTCATTTTGGGTGTTATATTAAGCACTCTTTATCTAATCTAAACTTTGTCTTTCTTTGTTTTTTAGATGTCTTCGAACACTGCTTTTGGCTTAAACCCTACTGGCTCCTTCTCTCTCATGAACTTGTGTGGGAGTGTCATCTTTGATGGGTCCAACTTCAATGACTAAATTAGGAACATCAGGATGGTCACTCGCTATGAGGATAAGGAATATATCCTAGACAAGGAGCTTAAGGAAATCAATGAGTCTTCTGCTACTCCTGAGGAGATTGCTGAGTTTAGGCACATGAGAAGGATGCCACCAAGGTAGCTTGTGTCATGCTTGCCACAATGTCAACTGAACTCCAAAAGTCCTATGAGGACTTATACGCCTTTGATCAGTTCCGCATGACCTATCATATGAACAAGGAGGAGGTCACACTTAGAAACTTCAAGGGCTTTTGAGGACTGCCAAAAGTGGTCTCAAAGGTAAAAATGTTGTTTCCACTCCTACCGCAACCATCCATGTTCTAGCAATTGGACAATGGAAAGGGAAGAAGAGGAAGGCTCCCTCAAAGAGCCGTAAGGGAAAGTCTCTTGATGGATCCTCTTCAAGTGGGACCAAGGCAGATTCTGCTGCTCCCTCTTCCATTCCTAAGGAAGTAGAGTGTTTCTACTGTCACGAGAAAGGTCACTGGAAGCGAAGCTGCCCCAAATACTAGAAGGATGTCAAGGATGGGAAGGTTAAACCCACCCATGCATGTCTTTATACTAGTCTATCTAAAAACTCATCACATTCTAACTCTTGGGTTCTTGACACAGCTTATGGATTTCACATTTGTTCTAATGTGCAAGGCCTAAAAAGAAGTAAGGATGTGGAGCACGGGAAGATAAACTTGATCATGGGGGATAGGAAGGTTTCACCTGTCACCAAGATTAGAGTTTACTCTTTATTGCTTGGTAGTGGGTTAGAAATAGATTTGAATAATTGTTGCTACTCGTCTGATATGGTGAGAAATATTATTTCCTTTCTTGGTTTGTACAAACAAGGTTTTAGTTTTTCATTTGATAATGAAATCGGTGCTATTAATGCTTATTATAATGGTGTTTTTTATTTTAAAGCATTACCTTGTAATGGTGTATATGAAACGGTGATGGTTGTAGACAACTTAGGAAATAATGTGTTGCACATTGATCTTCCAATGAATGTGATACGACATCCTTGTGGCATTTTCGTCTTGGACATGTCAACAAGAAGTGCATAGGATAACTCCAAAAGGTTGGAGTTTTGGAATCATTCGAATGAAGGTCAGATGACACTTGAAAATATTTTTTACTTGGAAATATGACCAAGTCACCCTTTACTAGTACTTGTGAAATACATACCGATGTGTGTGGGCCCTTCAGAACTGTCACAAGGGATGCTAACGACTTCTATGTGACTTTTACTGATGATTACTGTAGATATGGCTATGTCTACCTAATCAAGCATAAGTCAGAAACCTTTGAGAAATTAAAAGAGTTTAAACAGGAAGTGGAGAATCAGCTGGGCAGGAAGATAAAGATGCTCCGATCTGATCGCGTTGGTGAGTATCTTAGTACCGCGTTCCTTGACTATCTTAAGAAGTGTGGAATTGTTTCGCAGTTGACGCCACCTAGGAAACCACATCTTAGTGGTGTGGTTGAGAGGCGCAATCGAACCTTCTTGGACATGATTCCTTCTATGATGAGTCAAGCTTCGTTACCTATCTCATTTTTGGGGTATGCCTTCGAGACTACCTTCCATATCCTTAATCTAGTCCCTACCAAGAAGGTTTCCAAAACACCTCATGAGATGTGGACTGGGAAGATCCCCACATTAGACAACATCAAGGTTTGGGGTTGCGAGGCTTTTGTGAGACGCGAGACTCACAACAAGCTCGAACCTTGAAGTGAGCGGTGTTTTTTCATCGGCTACCCATAGATATCCATTGGTTATCTCTTCTACAAACCGAGTGCCAATGTTGTCTTCATTGCAAGAAGAGGAGTCTTTCGCGAGAGAGAGCTCATAGGCCAAGGAAACAGTGGGAGGCAAATTGACCTTCAAGAGCTTTAAGAGTCAAGCGGTGAAGGAACCTCAAACGCTAGCCATCAACCTGAGGAGGGAACTCCCGTTGAGCCAATTGACGAGTCTGTAAATCTGAGGCGTTCCATTTGAGTTAAGGTTCCACCTGAGTTTTATGGTTTCCATATTACTTCAGAAGGTGATACATTTATCAGTGATAGCACGCTGGTAAATTTGGATGAACCTAACAACTACAAGGAAGCCATGGCAGGCCCCGAGTCTACTAAATGGAAAGAGGCTATGGACAACGAGATTCATTCCATGTATGACAATCAAGTTTTGGAGCTTGGTTGACAATGTACCGTGTCGTAAGACAGTCGGGTGCAAATGCATCTTTAAGAAGAAGACCGACATGGATGGAAAAGTACATACATAAAAGACGCGACTGGTTACGAAGGGCTTTACTCAAACTCTGAGAGTTGATTATGATGAGACCTTCTCGCCAGTAACGAAGATTAAGTCTATTAGGGTTATACTAGCCATAGCTGCATTTCATGATTATAAAATATGGCAAATGGATGTCAAAACTGCTTTCCTTAATGGAAAGTTGGCTAAGGATGTTTACATGAGTCAGCCATAGGGTTTTTTCCATGCAAAGTACCCTAATAGAGTGTGTAAGCTTGAGAAATCCATTTATGGATTGAAACAAGCATCTCGCAGATGGAATCTTTGTTTCGATGAGAAAGTCAAAGAGTTTGGATTTTCGAGAAGCGAGGATGACTCATGTGTATATGTCAAAGCTAGTGGGAGTAGAGTTAGCTTTCTGGTATTGTATGTGGATGGCATACTTCTCATAGGAAATGACATCCCAACCTTACATGAGGTTAAGTCCTAGCTTGTTTCAATGTGGACTCAGCGAGTAGGCCTCAACTCGGCGAGTCCATAGAGGAACTCGGCGAGTTCGAGCATCAGAAAGAGGGGATTTCGGGATTTCTTGCTGTTTTGGTCATGGATACTTCCCTTAACTATTATGGGACATTAGAATTCAAATTTTAATTATATTTTGAGTGTATTCTTGATTCAAATTTTAATCATAACTTCCTTATTTGATTAAAGTTTGATTATTTGTATTAATTGGGTAACTTATCTTGCAAGAAATTGATTTTAAGTCAAATTAGATAATAATTAGATTAATTTTTTAATTTAAATTATTTCCTATTTGAGCCTTTGTGTTCTGAAAAGTTTCAAACTTGCCCTTAAGTTTTGGAATTTATATTTTGATTAAAAGGTTTGATTTTGAAATATTTGAATTCTAAACCCTAATGTTTTGAAATGTTTCAAAACTTTCCCTCAAGTTTTGGAATTTAAAAAAAATTGATTAAAAGTTTAATTTAGAAATGTTCAATTCTAAAACCCTAGTATAGTTTTGAAAAGTTCAAATCACACCCTTATGGTTTTATTAATTAATTAAAGTGTATAATTAAAAGAGATTTAGTAAATCCATAAAGTTTTGATTCACAATTTAATTAAATTAAAAGTATAATTATTAAATTAGAACACCTAGTATTTTAAAAGTGTAAAATACACCCTAAATATAAGATTAAAAGTCTAACATTATATATATGTATGAGTAAAAGTAAGTCTTACCGTTAGTAGGCCTCATTCACGAAGTTGGTCTATAAGGGGTGTTTAAGGATATTGCCTATAAAATGGCGATTGAATGGGTATCCACTCTTACCCACCGCACTCTTGACTAGTGGAGGGTCGTTAGCCGAATGGTAGGATAGGATAGAAACCTTCCATTATAAGTATAATGAAGTACAAAAGTAACTAAATGTTTTCATAAAATTCCCAATCTTAGTTACTTTAGGCAAAAGTGAATTGATGCAATTCCATGAAATTACACTTTGAGCCCTTGCGAAGACGTTAGTGGAGCGTGTGTGGTTAACCAACACACTAAATGGTTCTAAGCAAAGGTAGCAAAGGGTGAGTCAATGTTTGTCATAGTTCGGTGGAGCGTGTGTGGTTAACCAGCACATCGAATAGGTGATTGTAACATGTGGGGGCACCATGTAGATTTGCATGGTTATTCACACCTTGTTTTGTGATCCTCGGCATCCCAGTCACAAATCGAGGGGCATATCGAGATTTAAACATGCCATTGAAAAGTTCAATGAATCTCAAAGGATCTAGGAGTTTTCAATACATTTAAAACTTAATCTATTTTTCGTTTTTCATGGTGGAAAATTAGTGAATCTTCATTCACTTACCTTCAAATGTTCAACAATTTGGGTTACGGCATCCCTCTCCCAAGTTGTGGAATATTGTGCTGGGTCCTAGTCTTAGTATATCAGTTGGGTGATTTACTAAGGATTCAATAAATCAACTAACTTGAATTCGTTTTCTCCCGTTTTGTAGATGTCAAAGTATGACATTTATGGTCTTCCCAAATTTAAAGGAAAAGGTGTTCCTGCTGAAAATAATCTATTTCGCTATTCGAGTAAAGAATCAAAGTGGACTAGTTTGATTTCACTTCCTCCTCCTCCTCCAATTATTCTCCCTAACCCACAAGATCAAAGAATTGAAAGGTTCAATGTCACTAAAGCCCTATTGGAAATGAAACATGAAGATGGTAAACGTGTGTGTGGCCATGTTCTAGGAATGAAATCACACATCAATAGGTTGATAATGTTGGGTGCGTCATTCCCTGATGAGTTGGCTATAGGCTGGGTTCTACAGTCACTCCCTAAATCATTTAATGAGTTCAAAAGAAAGTATTATATGATGGATCATGACGCAAACCTCATTAACCTAACTTACATGCTCATTGCTGTTGAATCAGAAATGATTTGGCAAAGCAATGGAGCATATTTGTTCGGAAAGTCAACCAACCATGCTTCTGAGGATGTTCTTGGAGAATCGACCTGCGTTTGCTGTCAAGAGAAAGGGCATTGGATACAAGTCTTCCCTAAAAGCCTGAAGAGCCCAGAAGATGAGAGAGTCAAAGAGTATGGTTGTGCTTCAGGTAAAATCCACTATCTAACTCCATTAAGTTCCTATTCATTGATTCTTAACACATGATGTGATAAGATTGCATTTGAATGTTTTGCAGGATCATTGAAAAGAGAGGAAGCTTGATGAAAGAGAAAAATGAGTCTAATCACGAAGAAATGGATCTCGATTGCATGGATTCGAAGATTAGATTTTGAGCTTAGATAGTTATGACAGAGTTGTTAGGAATATTCGATTACATAGTCTTTCAGTTGATTTTGCATTGTAAACACAAATGTTTTCCGCTGTTTTTATGAATAAAATAAATTTTGGTTTGACTCATTTATTTATTTATTTCTCTGCAATGAAATCGTTATGAAAAATTGATGTTTGCATATTTCTACAACGAATGGATGTGATTCTTAATTATGTTAATTGTGGAAATGTCAAGAATTTACCAAATACAGAGAGTTTTTCATCATCCAAGTTTCAAGTGGATAGAAACTTGGAATCATGCAACAAGTATTGTATGATGAATGAAAAACTTTAACATTTGGGAAAATTAGACTAATTCGTTGACGAAGTGTTAAGTGAAGGATTAGGAGATCAAGTACACAAGGTTGTGTGCTGATCAAGTCCACCGCAAGAGTGACAAAGATATTCGTCATGATTTACTAAAGGTTTAGTAGATATGATTATGTTTATAAGATTAAGTATAATTCCGAGTTGATTTGAAAGAGTTTAAATCAATAGCAGAATGAATAAAAGGAATCAAGTAGGCAGAAAGATAAAAGTTTCTCTATTCTAAGAAGAAAAGAGAGTACCTTTTATATATTTTATGATAGGTCTTAATGATTAGAACCATATATCAATTGATCCTCTAAGTGAGTCTTAGTGCAATTGTATCTCTAAGAAGAGGAATCAAGAATTGAAGAAATGGTTAAATCAAAAAGTCAATCATACTTCGTTCCAAAACAAGTCTTAGAGTTAAGATTGTGACATTAAGTGACAAGTATTAGGAAGGTTGATAAAATTCATCATATGTGGAAAGTTGTGATGTCTTGAATAAGACAAAGACCAACTAGAACCAATTTTATGAAATGTTTTGTCTTGATAAAAGCTACACTAACTCTTGAATATTCGTTTGTCAAGAAATGTTCATTGACAAAAGAATCTTATATGTCAAGGAGTCAGTGGGAGTCTTAATGATCTTGAAAAGTTTCAAGAACGAATCAAGAATAAACCTTATCGATCATCACTAGCACACGACTTAAGGTTCGTAACCTATCGTGTTGACACTATCTTGTTTATGTGTCGTTCCAATTGAGTTAATTATGCATGTAAGTTCTATGAGTTCTCATTTGAACGCATAAAAGGCAAGCACCTTGATTAATGAAAAGTACATTGATAAGAAAGGGTGAGCTGCTTAACTACTTGGAAGACATGGTGGGCAGCCGTGTTACCATAAGGCAAGAGATCAAGATTGAAAAAGTTCCGTCCATAAGAGTTTGGATTTGTTGCAAACTTTGGTTTTGACAATTCTCATGGATAGGAACACACACACCATTAAAATCTAAGTGTCATAAGATTTTTCCTTCATGAAAATGACTGTGAGAAAATGCTTTCACTAAGAGAGATTTTAAGAAGATAGCGATTGTAAAATTATATTCTCAAATTTGATTATGGTTACAATATCCCTTTCCATGATTTGAATTGTGAGATTTGGCAATTAGTCTGAATTGTTTAAGACAGACATATGAGCTATCTTAGACAAAGGTGTATGAGATTAAGAAGCTTAGATAAAAGATTATCAAAGCATTAAGTATTAGAAATATGAACTTAAGAAATTCAATAGGTATTGTTTTTCTGTAAGTTAAGCTGTTTTCTAAATACATGTCAAAGCTAGTGGGAGCATAAGTGTTGTGCTTATATGATAATAATCATCATGATAGTGGGAGCATAAATGTTGTGATCATATGATTATTAAGGCAAGTATTGCAAGTTAGCAATATGAATTATAGAAAACAAGAGTTATACTTTGCAAAGTCGTAAGGGTTGAATAGTTCTTTCGCTATAATCAAGGGAGAGAATATTGTACTTCGTTTCAAAATCTAAAGCTTAGATTAAGAAATTTTAATAAATTTAGTCAAAGGATACATAGTGTATTCTTAAATTTCGATTATGATTATGGTATCACTCTTCATAGTTCGAATTGTAAGAACGAGACACATAAAATATTATGGCAAAGTGTCATATCATTACGTAAGACATTATGCATCGTGTCCCGTACGCTTCGGGTATAGGATCGATTGCAAATGCTATAATATTTGACCATTCTAAAATTTTCCAAATGTCTAGCGCATTTAGAGGGAAAAAGGACAAGAATCTGTTTTGAGTAAGATAATTAAACAACTATCAAAGGACGATCCAAAGCTTGCTGAGGATTGGTCACTTGTGAGTAGTTGGAAGTATGATATTGGATAGAGCATATCGACATTATTATGAATAGATAAGATTCTATTGATAATGAGTTGTCATATGGTAAGTATGGAAAGGTTTCCATATTGGGAGTTAGATATTGAGAATCTATGTCTAGATTAGAAACTTTTATGCAAAAGGATGTTCAATGGAATGTACTTTGAGTGAGAGACATCACATCTATGGAATTGTCTTGTAAAAATTTCCGATAGAGAGCTTTGTAATTCATTGGAAATAGTCATTGTGACCTTAGTGCAGTGACATTACAAAAGGATCATTGCATAAAATGTTAGAATCTAGCATATTCTATAAGTCGCAAGAATTTGATATTCTTACACTTGTGATAAGGATTAGGAGTTGTGAAATGAGTATGATTGGAAATGTGTTCATCTGATCTATTTCACTAAGTAAGGACCGTATGTAAACATTGTGTGCATGCTAAGAGCATGGGGCAAGTATAGCTATAATTCAAGTAAGAAGATGATTACCCGAAACAACAAATAATGAGTAATCGATATGATGATGATTAAAAGGTGTTTTATTTATAATCAAAGGTTTGAGACCATATGGGATTAGTATTTTTCTTGTGTTTCACTTTGCATGTTTTGACTTCCTGAATTATTTAATTTGTTCAGAACAGTCAAATTATTCGAACGGACCACAATCATTTATATGTTGGAAGTAGGTATGAATGAAGACTGTCGTGAATTGGTGTGTGGATTGTCTAAAGTGTATTAGGCATAAGCAATTCTTTGCTGCAATGTTCATGAGTGCTTATGAATATGAGTTTGAGCATTGGATTAAACCCACACTCACTTGGATCACTTCATGGATTTTATCACGAATGATTTGTGAGACGATAACATCTTATATTCTTGAAACCGAGATGTGTGAGTTGTATCTTGCGAATCGGTTGCACATTGATAATATGTAAACACACCAGTAACTTAGTGTTATAAAACATATTGTTGTGTGTAATTCGGTAAGTGAGTGCAAGAAAGCATTGAGTCAAAGTTTATATGTTCCTTTTATCCAAAGTAGGATAAAAGCGATATCTTTAGGCCCCTCGATGATTTAGTGATGACAACTAAGCGCTTGGCCAAGCCGGGACTAAATTGATGTGTTCAATTATAGTTTGTTGTCAGTCATCATAAATCGGAAGTCGGGAAATAGTATAGAGGGAATGATTAAGTTCACGTCTCATATCTATACGATATCTAGAATGGAGGAATATATGATCCCTTATCTAATGGACACGCGTATCTGATAAGGTTAGAGTTGACAGCAGCTTTAGAAAGCTACGATTGCAGATCAGGATCTAAAGTCATATGCAGAATAGTTATTAGACTTATCCATGTGGGAGACTGTTGGATTAGTGTCTAAGTCCATAACTATTTTGGTATGTACTTGACCCGATGGTGCATGGTCCTTTTGGGTTGCCTTCACCAAAGCAACTTGATAGGATGAATTATGGAGAGAAACGATTAATTATGATTTATTAAGATATTATGAGAATAATATATTAAAGGAGAAATCATATTGTTTAATTAATATTAGTCAAGAATTAATAAGAATTAAGTTTGTGACTAAAAGAGATTAATTAAACTGAAGGGACTGGAATTGTAATTATAAGGTAATTGCAATTGGCCTATGGATCACCTTATAATATAAGGTTGGACGAATTCTATGGGGAAACCCATTAGAAATCGTCCAAGGCTTATTAAAGAACGGTCTGTGGGTTGCTTAGGGCCTAAGCATCCAAATTAGGGTTTCCTAGTTGAAAACCCTAATAGCCTACATGTATATATAGTACCCTTAAGCCTCAAAAACGTGGTGAACTGAATCCTTAGGGTCTCCACACGTTTTGGGCAGCCTCCTCTCTCCTCATTATTCATCCTCTTGCTCTTGGTGTTTGTGAGCCATTAGAGGAGTGACATTTGTGACTTTAAGCTTTCTGAAGTCATTACAAGGAGGATTTGAGATTGTTATTGCTACATAACACTCAAGGTAATATCTTAAACCCATTATTATGTTAATATTGATTATCATATGCTAGAACTAGGGTTTAAAGTCTTGGATGAATAGCATGTACAATAGAGAAACCTAGATCCAAGCATTAGGGTTGCATGAGCACATAGGATGTTCTTATGGCTAAAACCCATCATGAACAACCTTGGGGAAGCTGCCTATATTCTGGGGATAAGGATATTGAGAGACAGGAGAAAGAGACTAATTTTACTTACTCAAAGTACCTACTTGGATAAGGTGTTGAAAAGATTCAGCATGCAGGATTCCAAGAAAGGTGACTTACCGATGCAGAGCAATGCCAAACTGAGTAAAGCTCAGAGTCTGAGTACAGAGGCTAGGATAGCTGAGATGAGTCGAATACCATATGCTTCTGCTATTGGCTCGATCATGTATGATATGACTTGTACTCGTCGTGATGTGGCCTTTGCTTTGAGTGTGGTCAACAGATATCAAGGGAATCCTAGCAAGGCTCACTGGACTGCGAAAAAGAACATTCTCAAGTACCTGTGAAGGACTAACGACTGGGTCCTTACCCTCAGTGGGAGTGAAGACTTGAGAGTGGTGGGTATAGCGACGTAAACTTTCAAACCGACAGGGATAATTTCCTCTCTCAGTCAGGCTGGGTCTTTACCCTGAATGGAGGGGCAATAACTTGTAAAATTTCCAAGCAGGATATAGTAGCTGATTCAACTTGCGAATCAGATTATATAGCAGCAAGCGAGGCAACGAAGGAGGAAATATGGCTGAACAACTTCAACAGAGACCTTGGAGTTGTACCAGCTATAAAGGAGCATATGGAGATTTTCTGTGACAGCGAGAGTGTTGTTGCCTTAGCCAAGGAACCAAGGGATCATGGCAGATCCATGCACATTGATAGAAAATATAACTTCATAAGACATCGAATCGAAGAAGGACTCCTCGTGGCAAAGAGGGTATCGTTTGAGGAGAACCCATCAGATCCCCTCACGAAGGGAGTGAGTAGGGTTAAGCACTTATCGCATGCGAGGTGCATCGGGCTAAAGGACGATATTAGTTTTAATGATTAGATAACTTTCGAAACTTGTAATACTTGAAATGTAATTTGAAGCTTAAATAAAAGGTGTTTTTTATTTACTAGTATGGTACTTTATTATGTCAATCATTTACTATTGTTTCACTCTGCATGTTTTGACTTCCATAATAATTACATTATTCAAACTATCCACAGTCGATCATACGTTGGAAGTATGTATTGAAGCAAGACTGTCATGAATTTGGCTTGTAGATTTGTTTGAATTGTATTATACATAGCAAAGTTCGTTGCAACATTCATGAGTGCTCATAAGGGTTGAGTATCGGATTAAACCTACATTAACTTGTATCAATTCATGGAATTTATCTCGAGTGATCGTGAGACAATAATATCATATAAGTCTTCAAACCAAGAGATATGAGTTCTTGAATATTAGTTGGTTGTGCATTGATTGTACGAAACCGCTTCAGTAACTTGATGCTATAAAATGTGTTGTTATGTACAATTTAATGAGTAGTTAGTACAAGCATATGAGTCGAAGTTTATCTGTTCCTTTTAGTCCTTGAAGGATTGAAAGAGATATCTTAGGTCCCTCTATGATTTTATTTTGACCTACGTGTCGGGCCCGGTCAGAACTAAATTGATGTGTTCGATTAAGTTCTATGTCAAACAAATCGGAGATCGAGAAAAAAACTGTTGGACAATAAGTATGACGTTGTTCCATGTATTTGTCCGGCTGATATCTTGAGAACAAAGGATTATATGATCACTTATCTAAAATGAAGCGTCTCAGTTCGACAGAGGCTTTTAAGAGCTACGATTGCTAGTCGGTGTTTTAAGTCGTACTTGCAGTTATAGTTATTTGACTTATCCAAGTGGAAGACTGTTGGATTTAGTGTATAACCCCATAATTATAATCGGTATGTACTTGCATGGCACCAGAACAATTTGTAAGGAACCAGAACAATTTGTAAGGCACAAGAACAATTTGTAAGGTAAACTTTTTGAGAAGAGGATATTCATGATTTATTAGTATATTATAAGTTTTAATATATTAATATGAAATCATATTATTTAATTAGTATTGACCAAGAATTAATTTGGAATTAATTTTGTGATCAAAATAGACTAATTAAATATAAGGGGTTGATTTGGTAAATCATTCATTCTTATGGTGTGGGCCAATGATCCATGATTCCTTATGTTGGGCTACACCCATGTGACAACCCATGGATGATCTATGGAGGTTTAAACCCATGGAGCATAAGGTATATGGAAGTTCATGCATATTAGGGTTTACATAGTGTAACCCTAGTTTTGCCATACTATATAAGAGACCACATTGCTCCTAAAATCAGTAACCTAGTGTTCTTGGAAGAGCCATAGCCGATTCTTGAGTACAAGTATTCTCTTTCAAGTCCTCCATCGTTGGTGGTATTGTGTGAAGCATTTGAGGGATCATATTTGGGGTCCTAGTCTCTTAAAGGTCCAAGGAATCAAGCTACGAGAAAAGGTATGTGTTCTAACTAGTTTTGTTATACTGGTACCCATGTTTGTATGCTAGTTAGGGAAATGCTTTGGAAAATAATTTTGCATGTATAATTACGGAAAATATAGATCCAAATCATTTAGGGTTGTATGTGCACCTTAAGGTTGGTAGGATGCTCAAAACCCTTCACAGCGAACCATGAGCAAGGTATTTGACATACTACAATGGTTAAGAGTTTTAGAGATTGAAGAACGTTCTAAAGATTCGTTGTAGATACCTAGTACTTTAGAATCCTTATATCAACTCCCAAAAGCAACACATACATTATAAAAATCATATAAATAGTTAAAATTTATTATCCCGGATTTTCCTGATTTACCTAAATCTGAAGAGGAACAAAGAACCAATAACTTCGCTGCCCTCGTAAGAAAAAAAAAAACCCCCATTATTCTCAATTAATCGTTTAGTAGTCTCCAAACTTCTCTCTCCCCTATCTTCCAAAGATGACAAGGATAGTTTTGAGGACGAACCATCTAAAGAACCCACTAAAGGGAGGAATCTAAAGAAGAGAAAAGAACAATCAAAGATAATAAACCAGTTGGAGAAAACATGAAAGAATAAGAACTAATAAATGGAGAGTCCACCATTCAAATGCCAATAGTTTACTACCTCTACTGATCAATTTCATGTGGAATGATCTATATGGATACTCGTAAGGAAAGGATTCCATTTCATTCCTGATATGGTACTTCCACCCAAAGGAAGCAAACATCACTCACAAGAGATGGGATGGTTCACAAACACGCTGAAAGACAAGTAATACGCTCGAGGGACAACGCTGATAAGTAATCCATGACTCCTCATATCCGTTCCTATTATCATAAAGTTTGTCGATAGCATTATGCTTCTTCTAACTGAATGGAGTATTCAAATTAAGCCTACAAATCAAATCCATGATAAGAAACATAGATGTAGTAGATTATGCTACTCAAACTCTAGGTCAGAGAGTTGGAGAATTAAACAAAGAACAACATGATGAAAATGGCATTGCCCATACGCTATGTTATCATGTCTATTAACCAAACGAAGGTTGTTACCCATCGTCACAAAATCTATACACTAAAGTATAAAGTCCAATAGACCTAAAGCAGGCTAAGTATCAAATGATTGTAAGAAATCAAAGGATGCGTGAAACTCATACCCAACTCAAGGAGCTAGCCAATCTGCTAATCAGACATTATAAATCTCTAACAAGGTTACCTAGGGTGATTTCAACCCTTAAGTTAAGCTTAGAGATCATGGGAAAAGAGATTATATGCAAGCACTTATCCTTGCAATATCTCTCAATGGATGAAGCTTTCTTTATTACTAACCCTGTCCATATTTGGAAACTAGGTATAACCAGATGTAACCGAAATATAAGTGTTCAAGCTAACAAGTTGTTTCAAAGGTCATAAATATTAATAGTTATCATTCTATCATTTGAAATCAGTAGGATTTCAGTTCTCTCTCTATCTTTTGAAATCAAAAGGATTTAATTTCTCTCTGTCTCTCTATCTGTCTATTTGTCTCTCTCTCTCTCTCTCTCTCTCTCTCTCTCTCTCTCTCTGTCTCTCATTATGAAATTTGTAGAATTTTAGGAATCGATCACTCTTTGTAATTTGAAAATTTGTAGGATTTCAGGGACAAGTTACACCAATGCACTATCATACGATACGACTCATACATGCTTGTTTATGACTAAGTGGTTACTGGTATGTTCATATCAACAATATTTATGCTTCCGTATTATTTGATAACGGTGTTGATAGAAGGTTTATTTCTCATAATATTAGAGGCATGATTGACCATAAATCATGCAAACATATGGAACCTTACACGGTAGAAGTGGCTAATGGTCAGTTAGAAAGCACTTTAGAAATACTCACCAATTGCCTTCTTACCTTGAATAACCACATCTTTCATCTCAACCTAATGCCTATAACCATTGGAAATTTCGATGTAGTCATCAAAATGGATTGGTTATCGCCTCATCGAGCGGAGATTTTATGTTATGAAAAGGATGTTCGACTACCTTTAACCCACACAAAGCCCTCATGATTTACAGAGATAAATCAGGAAATAATATAAGAGTCATCTCTTGCATGAATGCGAGAAAGTGTTTATTGAAAAGATGCTTCGCTTTCTTGGCCCACGTGGTGGATATGCAAGGAAAGGGTAAGGAAATAAAAAACATTCTGCAAGTGTGCGACTACTCGGAAGTATATCCAAAGGATCTGACTGGAGTACCTTAAGTTAGAATGGTCGAATTCTGAATCGACCTAATCCCAGGTACAACATCAGTGGAAAGATCTGCTTGTCGTCTAGCTCCATCGGAAATGCAAGAACTCGCCACTTAACTTCAAGAACTTCTTGACAAAGGCTTCATCCGACCAAGCTTCTCACCATTGGGAGCTCCGATATTGTTGTTGAAAAGAAGAATGGATCGTTCAGGATGTGCATCGACTATTAAGAGTTGAAAAAACTCACCATCAGAAAAAATATCCACTCCCGAGGATTGATGTTGATCAGCTACAAGGATCCTAGTACTACTCGAAGATCGAAGCAATTAGGGATTGGTTGGAACCAACAAAACCAACTGAATTACACCAATTTATACGGCTTGTAGGCTATAACTAAATATTCATCGATAATTTCTCTAAAATAGCCAAATCTCTCACCACTCTAACCCAGATGGACAAGAAGTTCGATTGGGGAGACAGATAAGAGTGTGCATTCCATAAATTGAAACAATTGTTGTGAAGTGCACTAATTTTGTCTCTTCCATTGGGAACATAAGACTTTGTAGTATTTTGCGATGCCTCTCACCTAGGGTTAGGATGCATATTGATACAAAGGAATAAATTCATTGCATATGCATCCAGATAATTTAAGCCAAATGAGACCAACTACACTACCGATGAATTAGAATTGGGAGTGGTAGTGTTTGTCTTAAAAATTTGGAGACACTACCTATATGGAACAAAGTATATCATGTTCACCGACAACGAAAGCCTTCAACACATCTTCTACTAGAAGGAGATTAACATGAGACAACAAAGGTGGGTCGAATTGCTAAATGATTATGTATGTGAAATTCATTATCATCCTAGTAAAGCAAATTCCATAGCAGAAACTTTAAGTAGGAAAGAATGAGAAAAACCGCTTCGTGTAAAGGCTCTAACCCTAACAATCCACTCCAATCTCACAACCCAAATTCAAGACACTCAGTTGGAAGCACTCAAACCCAAAAATATCATAGAATAGAAGCTGCGAGGAATGGACAAACAATTCGACCTAAAGGAAGATGGAACACGATATTCCGTGAAGCGAATTTGGACCCCAAGGTTTGGTGAAGTGAAGAGTCTATTCTTAAATGAAGCTCATAATTCGAAATATTCGATAAATCATGGTTCAGACAAGATGTATTTTGACCTTAAGACTTTATTAATGGCTCAACATGAAGGCAGAGATTGCCACATATGTCAGTAAATGTGTAACTTGCTCTACGCTCAAAGTAGAGTACTAGAAGCCATCTTGTCTATTACAATAATTGTCAGACCCTGAATGGAAAATGGAAACATATAACCATGGACTTCATAACGAAGTTTCCGACGACGTCAAATAGTTATTACACCATTCGGTAGTGGTTGACCATTGCACTGAGTCTGCCCACTTTATGTCCATCAAAGTGATAAGATGGAGAAACTCCCCATGACATATCTCAAGGAAATAGTCAGACGGCATGATGTGCCAATCTTTATCATCTCGGATCAAGATAGTAGATTCAGTTTTAGATTTTGGCAATAATTGCCGAGGTCCTTAGGAAGCAGATTAGACATGAGTATGGCATATCATCCTCAAACGGATGAACAAAGTGAAAGAAAAATACAAACTCTGGAAGACATGTTCCATGCTTGTGTAATAGACTTCGATAATGCATGGGATACTCACTTACCATTAGTTCAGTTTTCATGAAAAACTAACCTAGAACAAAATATTTTCGAGACGAAATTCCTTTATCAGGGAGGTAATGTGACATCCCAAAATTTAGGTCTAAAATTGTAGACAGTCAATTCACCGCGAACCTCTTTGTGATCTGACATATTGAGCTCTAATGCATATTTTGATAAATAGATAGTGTCATTACAACTAAAATAACATATCATACAATATCTTACTTCGAATTGTGGAAATATCTCAAACGAATCACAAAGCACGCACTGCAAACCTAGTTAATACATCCGAAAAACTGAAATTTTGTATTGAGCAGTTGTGAGCAAAGGAGTCACTCTAGTCTTGTAGTACATCTTCACATATTTTTGAAAAAATAAATAGCATCCAAAATGGAGTTCGTATGAAAAAGAGACGATTGTTATACAAAACAAACCAGTACACAGTTTACTTTATTTAAACTATTTGTAAAATTCAAAAAAACAGATGTTTCAGATCAATTAAATGATAGTTTTTAAATGTGATTTTCCGGAGTTCTACAACTCAAAAAATTAATCCGTTCAGGTATTCGGAATCCTTGAACTCGCCTCCATCTTTTGCTACTTTTGAAAAAAAATACTAGAAGTCGGGATTTTGGCATGCATAACTAGGATGGTTTTGGGGGTATTTTTGAGAATGATAACATCACCTAACTTGCCACCTTACATGGAAGAGTGTGTGACCAGCCCATGCCCTCTTCTCTTGGCCATAATCATGTCCCTATCACCTTCTCCCCTTTTCCCGCATACTTGATTAGGTGCACAAAAGATCAAAGAGTACAAGCATGGGTATTTTTTTAGTGTATGAATAACCTAAAGGGTATGGGTGCTTGCATGGTCTTATAGGCTTCCTTAGGACTATAAAATGATCCATTTCCCTCCTTATTCATCACCACAAAAATTAGCCAACATCTCCCTCACTCTCCTTCTCCATTTCTCTTTTCTCTTGGCTAGTAAACCACCCACTGGAGGTGGGTCTTAGCCACCGCAAACCACGGCTACACCACCCTTCCTCTTCCTATTTTCGACGACCAACCACCCACCCAGAGCCCCTTTCCACCTACTACCCCCTCCCCTCTTTCCTTTGTCATCGTCGGACAGTAAAGAACGGCAACAGGGCTACCATCATATGGCACCCCCATCATCTTCGGTAAACCACCTCTCAATGACCACCATTAGCCACCATTCCACGACCTTGTGCTTCCTATTTTGTGATGTTATCCTAGTTCTAGACTCAAGTTTTTGTGTAGTTTTGTCGGTTTAAATTAAGTCCAAACTGGCTTCAAAGTTGGTTGCTAGTTTGTGCTATCTCACGGTGTTTCCCGAACACTATCACCTTCAGGCATCTAAACCAAATTTACACATTTAAGTTAAGTTTGTATGACCCCTTTTTATAATTTTTATAAATGGGGGGGTATACATGTGCTCACATACTTTTGTATGCAAAACATACTACAAAAGTTATCAATTTATGTGAAAAACTATTATCTAGTTTATAAATATTGTTTTATCAAATGAATTATTATTTACAAATAAACTAGTGAGACACTTGATACACATATGATATATATTTTTATAACACATAACAAGTAATCAAAAATAGCATATCATTTTACTACAAAAAAGTTATGATTTTATGTGACAATGTATGTCATAAATAGAATGTCATAAAACCTTATCACCTTTATAGTTTTTCAAAGATCATAACTTACATGAAAGTGTGTGTGTGTGTGTGTGTGTATGTATGTATGTATGTATGTATGTATGTATGTATATATATATATACATATATATATATATATATATATATATATATATATATATATATATATATATATATATATGTTTGAATACTTATATATAAGTTATACATATTATACCTTGGACTTTTACATGTACTCAGGCACACTACAAACGAGAACTTTCTCTTTATAAAAGCGAGTACCTTTACGTTTACGTATCTACTTATCAAAGATACTCATCTCTTTATAATCTTTATACAACGAAATTCATTTTACCTAGTGACTTATCCATATATAAGCTAGGTGTGAAGGTTAATCATATACATTAGTTAAGGGCTTTACAGTGAGAGACTTTTTTTCATTTAAGTCTAAACACTTAGCCTACCCATGCTACTATAAATGTTAATTCTCGGTGCGAGATACGTATTTATAGATTTATACAGGGTTGACATCTCCGCCTGCAGTTGCAGGCTATAACCTTGATCGATCAATCGAAGCGGGTGATAAATATCTATAGTCATTCTACAATGTCCATTGAAGTGTTGTAGGGGGTACTTCAGTCACATAAGTCGGTTATGGGACTCACTATAAACAATAACCGAGTCTCTCTCTCTCTCTCTCACACACACACACACACATTCTCTCTCTCTCTCTCTCTCTCTCTCTCTTTCTCTCTCTCCCTCCCTCTCCTTCTTTCCTTCTCTCTTAATAAACCACATATTTGGTTTCTCTTTTTACAAAACAGTTACAAGAATGGTTTTACTTTTAGAAAAACACCTTTTGGCTTTCACAGTTCTTTAAAGGCTTTTTAAAAAACTCATTCATAAATATGGTTTTACTTACAAAAAATGCTCATGATTTTACCTATAAAAGAAATACTTTTTGGTCATTATAAAAAAAATATTATTGCACTAGCAGAAAACCTGTAACTCTCACCAACTTTGTTTTGACCCTAAAAATAACATGTATTCTCAGGAGTTCATTGATCAAATTTTCAGACGAATAAATAGTCATGGATTTCAGGCGGCCTAGTTTTCTAGTTTTTGTTATATATGATTGCCTGTTAAGGCAACTCATGTACTCTATTATTATCTGTAAGAACCTTGTATTCAAACTTTAAGATGAAATATAACTACTATTTTTTTAATGATGTGCTTGTGATATATATTCAATTTCTTGTGATCTATGAACTAAGTCGCACAGCCTGACATTTTCTGCCACCTCGGCTAGGGGTGTGACACCAAGTCTCATGTTTAATACGATGTCTGTGGCAAAAGGATAACTGATAAACTTACTTTATACATCAATTGAAGCTTTGAGCTTTTAGGAATTGGATGTTGATAGAAAAGCACTAATTAATATATTACTGGGGGCAGTGAAATGTCATTAGACATTTGCCATTATATATATATATATATATATATATATATATATATATATATATATATATATATATATATATATATATATATCAATCTATGATGAGTCTTGTGCAAGTGGGAGATTGAAATATTTATATGTCCAAAGAGTCATTGTAGAATGATACTATTAAATAATTTATGATGATCCCAAAGGGTCACACTAACAACAACTTGATGCAATTATATTATTTATAAGTATTTAATCCTTGTTAAATAAGTATAATTCTTGTCATTAACTAAAAATTATTTATTTCATAAAAATATTAATGTTCAATGTTAAGTATCAAAATATATCATAAAGTATGATTTATTATTTCATATAAATCTTTTTGGACAAAAAGTTTTTTTTTTGCTCTTATACGAATTTATATGTTTTATAAGTTATAAAAATTAGAATAGTTTGTATATAAAAAGTTGGTTTTATTTTTATAAAATATTCAAATAGGCAACAAAGAAGAAAGAAGACTTGCTATTGATTAATGTATTCAACAAAACATGATTTTAGAAAGCATGACTAGTTGATTTGATAAAGCATGGGTCTTAAAGTGCCAAGACCCATGAGATAGATGCTTAAAGTAAGGGCTTAAAAGAACTAGTTTTATCCCTTCTTTCACAAGCTAAATCCACAAAAATTTGGTATTACCACCTCCATATTCTCTCTAGTTTTTGTCTCTTAAAGTGTTAAGAACATAAAGATGAAGATGATACTTGAATTATCTCTTTTAAGGCAAACTAGTTTCTTTGTCTTAACAACATAAGTGATTTGTTTATTACAAGAAGAAAACTAACATCTTATCAAGTTGATTTATTGTTGGTGGATATCTCTCGAGAACTTCTACCTTAAAGTTTCATGTCACACTTCATCAACTTCCAATCTGCCATAAGAATCAATGTCTTCAAAGGTTGTAACAATTTTCTTTCTATGGTCGTTTTTATCTTTCTATGTCTTGCAAAATGATTTTTTGGTGGGAATAAAACTAGTTTTTTATTTTGTTCAAATCTAAAGTCTTCTATTGCTCTGTTTATGTTTTTTAAAGAATTTTCGAATAAAATCCCAACACTCTAGGTATATAATTTTGTTTATATATATACTACTTCTAAAAAACAATAAATAATTACTTTCAAGTACATACCCCCAATTGTCACTATACAATTCCAGACCATCCATTAAAATTTATTGTTGGTATCCATCCCATATACTAATTTTTAGTCCTAATAATAGTGATTGTACCCCTCCCTTGTGTATGAATTCGGGTTAGAGCCACCACCGCCTTACCGGAGAGTCCTGGTCCGCCGGGTGAAACCAGTGGTCGACATGCAAAGTCACCCACCGGATGCTTCAAGGGCCTTGTTGGTGGCATTAGGATTCTTTGATTTATGTCATTCAGTGTCATGTCTCCTTTAAATCCTCCTGGCTTCACCAATGCAAAAGGATATACAACTCTTGTTATAAGCTTCCTCTTTCTCTCTTCGTTTCTTGCTCCTACATAAAAAAAAAACAAAGCATGCTGGTAAAGTTTCATGTAGTGTAATAAAGGTTGCTACAAGAAATAACAATGTATTTTCATTGATTTGTGTTATCAGAGCATCCTACTATTGTTTCATACAATTACAATATTATACTTTGAATGATCAACTTAAAACATTCTTGTCTTAATGCAACAACAATTATATTAACAATGCTTTAATAGATAGAAACAACAATAGGAATTTGTGATGCAATAAATGCAAGATGTTACTATTTTTGTGTTTGGTTTTTGATTATATTTAGTTACAAAAATAACCTTATATATATATATATATATATATATATATATATATATATATATATATATATATATATATATATATATATATATATATATATTAACCATAGTTATTAAACTAACTCAAGATATATATGTTGGTGTTGTTTCATTGTCAACCACGTTGAAAGTGAAGAATAAACAACAATTTGAAAGCTATAAAGATCACAAGTCATGAGTTTAAAGTTGGTTTTGAACTACTTTAGTGTAAACAATGTTTCAGTCTTTTTAGAGTACCCAACTGATCAAAAGTCATGCCTCAGTTTTTATGTATTTGCATGTTATGACATTCATCAAGTGGTCCACATGTGTGTTCTCGCATGCAAGTATATATGTATAACACGTGTTGAAACACAAAACTTGGAGGAATTTAAAATAAAAGAAGTATAGCTAAAAATGTTATGTAAGTTAAGGGGAAAAATAAAAGATTTTCTTATTGTTAGTAATATGGTAAAACTAAAACGTAACTTATATCGACGATTTTCTATTGCAAAATATAAAAATAATGAACAACAATGGGTATTAGTGTAATACATATAATTAATAAAATAAATAAAATAAAGACCTATAAATATTACAATTTCTTTTAAACGGCAAACCTTTTTGACAAGTCATTTTTTAGTAATAAGATAAAACTAAAACGTAACTTATATCGACGATTTTCTATTGCAAAAATATAATAATAATGAACAATAGGTGTCAATTTTTAAACACCAAACTAACCTACTGTTAAATATTATTTATGTATTCTTGTAAAACTTGAACTCATAAACTTTGTTTTGAAGGAGTTATTTTTTTACTGCTAACTCAAAGACCCATCGGTAAATATCACAACTCTTATTTAATATTTTATTATGATTTACCAAAAGTTACATTAAAAATTTAGTATATCTTTTCACTTAAAATTTTGTTCTTTTATGCTTTGTATGAAAAAAAAAATAACTTACAAAAATTAACTTTTTTATTTGAGACATGAATATTATTACAAATAGTTATCATTCCATCAATAAGTTAAAGATGATATCAAAATAAAGTTTATTTTGTATATAAACCTAATTGTTTGATGTATCTTTTCTGATCATCGATTAATATATGTAAATTGTGTTCTAAAATATTATATTGTATAATTTTATTATATATATATATATATATATATATATATATATATATATATATATATATATATATATATATATATTACATTTTTCATAAAAAAAATAATGACAATGACAATAGATAACAATAATAAAAAGTAAAAAAATACAATTATTATTAATTATTTGATTTGACGTATTGATAAAAATAATGGTAAAAGTACTTTTAAGATACAAGAGTACAATCACCATAACTTAAGCGTTGCATTAATTCGAAGGGAAAAAAAACTGATACGTTTGAGAATTATTGTAGATAATGGAATTTATTCTAAGTAAAAATAAACTGGTCAGCCAATGAAACACCATCATTATATGTACATCACATCATGATCATGCATGCAGCATGCATGCATGTGGGGTTTCTGTCATCTAATTTCCTTTTTTTTTTTCTTTGAGGAACATTTCAAACTATTATATTCACTAAAATATAGAAAAATATTAAATTATGTACCAAATTTTACCGACTTTATTTTATTAAAAAAAAAACGGTTATCATAAACCTTCTTCGATTATTGATCGTTCTTTTTTTTTTTTAATAGTTAATGCGTTATTATTATCTTTTTAAAACATTATTATTTAGTTTAGTTATTTTAAGCATATTTAGTATTTTTGTAACAACATTTTAATTTATAGACATAAAATGGAATAGTTAATCCAAACAATAAAAATAACTATATGTGTCGATCTTTTTAAATATAAAAAAATACGATAAAATTCCTATGTGTAGTTTTACATATAAAATATATTAATAATAATAAATAATTAACAGTTACCAATATAATAATTAATATTCGATATTATATAAAACAAATTATATTGTAAAAATAATTAAGTCTTAAGGATTAAATAGAATTAAATGATTAAAATTGAACAATTAAGAAAATTATATATAAATTGGAAAATTAAACAAAAAAAACATTTAATAAAATCTAAATGTTTAATTAATGATATTGACCTATGTAAATAACCACTTTGTATTGAAGATGATGGAATTACCAAAATGGTAGTATTTCTCTGATTCTTGGTTTTTAATTCTGAACCGAGAAATCAGTTAATGAATGTCAAAATTGGAACAATTTTACAAAAAAGGAAAAAAAAAAATACTAAGATTTACAGTTTCTTTTTTCAATTAGAATACTCTTTTTTAATAAAAGAATTTAAACAAGTAAGTTTAAATCTTGTTGTATTATTAAGTAAATTAAACTAAAAAACTATTATTAGTTTTCAATGAAAATTAGACATGTTATTATACTTAAAAACCGATTATTTAATTATAGGAAGGTTGGTGATTGAGTAGGTGTGAAAGAGAAGACTTACCAGTGAAAAGGGAATGGTGTGAAGAAAGAAGTGTTTCTTCAAAAGTATTGATGCTGCTTTTTGTTATTTCTGAAGATGAAGTTGAATTCGTCTCCTCTGTTCCCCTTCCTTTCATCTCTCTCTCATCTCCATTATCATCTGTGTAAAACTTGCAGAAATTCTCATAACAATTCTCCATGTCTTCAACTGAGTTTGAATTACAGTAGCTCTGTGGATTCATACATCATGTTAGAACATGTATATCTAACTGGTTATCAAAACTGAAAGTTGGAAGATAAAGGTAGACGAATTACAGGAAATGAGGATGTGGAGTTTTGATAGATCGGTTGATATTGATCCTCATGGAAGACAAGCAATCTACGTCGTTTAGATCTGAATTCAAACAACGCATCTTCAAGATAACCTGAAGAGAGATCGTGAGAATGCAAAGGTGACTGACTGTGGAATGCAGAAGTGTCGTTGATGTCCATAGCTGCAACACAACCATTCAAAATCAGCGTATGCATAACAGACGTACTTACACACAGAAAGAATGAATAAGAAGAATTACAGTAGTGAGAGGAAGAGGAGGCATGCTGAATGGTATGGGGGAGGGTGCTAAAGTACGGAATAGAGTGAAGGTCACCCATATTTTTGCTTCCTTGGGATATGAGCGAGTGGATGTAAATGTGGATGTGGAGGGTTTGTATTTATGTATGCAAGTGAGAGTCCTTGCTCATGCTTCTTGCACCATCTTTCTCGATTACGTCATGCTTTCTTCAAACATTAGATATGATTGCGTATGGGACCCACTTGTCTACCCGAACAAAATGTAAACAAAATTTAGTGGTTGATTCCATATGTTTTTTAAATTAAACCTTGGAGCATTCCATATGTTATGTCGAATATTATAACATCCAAAATTGTGGTACCAAATGTTAACATAGTAATCACTAAAAATGAAGTGGCCTTGCAATATGTTATAATATGTTAAAAGATAAAAAGAGAGGAAGAAAGAAAGAATTTATTGGTTGTCGAACACAACAACCACTCAAAAGAGGTGTTTCATTCCTTCTTCGTCATATCAAGATATGCCATAACACCTCCTTAATGAGAAAGAGGGAGGGAGGGGGGTGTTCCTTGTGTTATGACGACGTTAAGAGGTGACACCTCAGCCGTAACACTACTTCTCATTGGTCACACCGCATCCTCTTATACATCTTCACACTTCTCATAACACCACTATTGTTCCTACAAGCACATTCGCTACAATATTTTTTTTCCTTTTTGGTTAAGGCAATTTTCAAATAGACATAATTGGTCCATGTGTAAGAAAAATTATAGAAATAGCCTCATCTACCTTTTATCACTACTAGAAAATATCCCTTTAGTGATACGCAAACAATGATAGGGACATATTTACGATATGCTTTTTTTGGGTATCGTAAAAAAATGACAGTTTTTAAAAATTTGAAGGATAGAGGACATACATTGGTGTACGCTCTAAATTTGATGTCTATTAGAAAAAAAAATTACAAGCACGGAGGACACTTATATTTTAAATGGGTGACGTGTAGAAATATGTCGCCTTATAATTTTTTTTCAAAAGCGCGCATTCCACAAAATCACAAGGACCATTACCTAGCTAGGGATTTTTCATCGAGCTTTTTTCAAGAACACTTTATCGGTTATTTGACCTCTGCAACAATCGACATTCTTACTTCACCTCTCTTTGCCGACAATATTCGGTCCAGCGACCTTACGCCTATTTCTGCTTTGGTGATCTCACACTCAGTTCTCGTCGGCGACCTTGTGCTCACCTGATCACCTCGTTGATTGGAGACTACGACGATTGCTCTACAAGCCCTAGTCCGACTAAGGTATGTTTTTGTTCTTCTCTCTTCCTAATGTTTTTTTTCTTCGAACCTTGGCCCCCACAATATTTGAAACAATAAACTTCCCTAAATTGAAATCATACCTCTCTTTCTATCCACACAAGCTCAAAATTCTATTTTTGATTTCTCTTTAGCTGTAAAGACAAATCAGATTTTGATTCTTTATGAGCTTTTAGCTCGATTTCAAGTTTTTTAACAGTTTTGGTCCACTTTATGACTTTTATGTTGACTCCACTTTGACATTCTATTTGATATCCACCAATCTTTTAAGCTGGTCAACTTCTTTTTTCGATCTTTCAAAACTCTACTTTCAACTTTCGTTATGCTCCACTTTGACATTTTGTTTAACTTATATGTGATGGTGCTCTCCAAGACTCATTGAATCCTCAGATTTTAAACTATCGAGAATCTCAAAATACCAATACCTACACAACCAATAATTATCATGTAGTATGATTTATAACTTCTCTAATATCGATAACAAAATTAGTACAAAACAATTTAAAGTTCTTTTTAGGTACTTTGGTGTTGGTTTTGGTAAACATTTGCACCATTTGTGGGTTCCCGTTCCCGACTGATAGTTTACAGTAATTTCAAATAAACAACTATTTATAATTATTACAGTAATATCAAATAAACAACTATTTTATTTATTTATGATAGTTTTGAAATAAATTTAATTTGTTATCCACCATTAGTTTTTAACAAAAGGGTAAAATAGGGATTTTGGTATTCAGAAAGTTCATTCAGACTAAAAAAGAAATAGATTTTTGTGCATATAACATATATTTCATATAGAAACACTCACCCAACAAAAGACCAAGAGAAGTGGACTTACTTTAAAATAACTTGACAAGAAGAGTAGAGAGTTGGAAAATATGAAAAAGAGACAAGAAAGTGAACATACTTGTTCTACTTAATGAGCTTTTGAAGAATAAAGTTTTTTTTTTCTAACTTGGTTTCCATGTCTTTTATGCTTGAAGTATTTGTTTCAACTTTCTTTTGTATATCATCCAATTGTATTTGAGCATCAAAACATACCATGCGTCTAGCTTCATGCTAAAACATTCACAAATTGAAGACATTTATTACCAATGTTTAATAAATCAAATGTAATATTATGTAATATGTTATATTATGTCATTAAACATTATAACAAATATCATAATTTAAGCAATAGACGTTCAAAAAATGCCCCTCACCTTCTGTAACAAAAGCTTCTTTTATGTGGATGCCACTTCAAGCTTTCCTTGGTGCTCAATCAGTTCCTTTTCCCAAGGTTTTAGTTCAACTCGAACCTTAACAACTTCTTCTCTAAATAATAATCCATGTTTCTATAATCTATATCCAACTTATAGGCAAACTAAGAATATATGATAAACCTTTTGAGTTCTCCAAAATTTCCTCTAATATTTTTTTTCTTCATTCACCAAACTCTTTTGTAGTTTAGGAATATCTTCCTCTAGTTTGGAGATTAGATTACTCGACTCTTTAGATTGCTTTGTGATGTCGGTAACCTTTACTGAATCCTAATTAATGGACAAAAGGGAGATTAATCAGATGATGTTCTGTTTATTCATTTCATGCATATATACATAAGACATATATCTTATCTTTTCAAAATTTCCTTTTATTTTCTTGATTTGTGTTTTCAAATGTTTTAAATCTTCTCGATGTTTTACACCCTGTCTCTCAGATTGTTTGAATCCAATTTTTATGTATATAACTATTGATTGCTATGTTTTGACTTTTGAGTATATTATTATTTTGTTAAGTGTTTAGGTGTTTTCTGTTTTGATTCAATTGCTTTCATCTCCTTCTGTTAAGTGTTTAGTTGTTTTCTGTTTCGTCATATCTCATTTATTACTTTTGAAAAAATGTAACAAAATGTTTCTTTTCCAAGTTGAAGAAAACGAAGTATTGGAGAGTTTAAAGAGTTAACAAATCAGTAACAAAGCAACCACAAAGATCTAAATTCATGAAGTGTAGCTAAGGTAACAATTGGATCCTCACCAACTGTTTTACCTGCTTCTCCTCTCTTTTTCTACAATACCAAGAATTTTTTTTGACTATGTGAAGTTTTTTGTCCCTATACGGTTTGGCCCTTGAACAGTTCTGTTTTTGCACAGTTTTGTTCCCTGTACAGTTTATAGTTTTAGTTCCTGTTATTAGAAAAAATAAATTACATTTTGGTTCTTGTACTAAAAATTAATCAATTAGTGTCAAATATTAGTTAAATTTTTCCTTTTTACATGCCCAACATTGTGTAACGCCCGTAGATTCGGGCTAGTCAATTTAGAGACAATAAGCATCAAATATAAACTTTTGATAGAACATTATTTAGAATGAATAATCTTAAACAAGTTATAATATATGTCACAAGGGTTCTGTACATATAAAGAATGCTGAAATCTGAGTTATAACGATAAAGTTATGACCTGTCGAATTTTTACGGTAAAATCATTACGATACCGGGAATCGTAAAAAGTGAGTTTGCGATAAAATAATTTTTTAGCCTTATCGATCTAAATGAAAGTCGTAGTATATGTTAAACCGAAAGCGTGTATAAAAAGAACGTCAAAATCTGACTTTGTATGAGAAAATTATGATATTTCTAAGATTTTTATCCGACACAACCTAAAATAGAATTAAAGATCACGCTAATAGGAGCTCAAAAATATAAAGACAGATAAAAACGGACGTCAGATGGCAAAGTTATGAATATTTAACGGACTTTACATGTCTAAGCCTGTTAAAATATAACTTTAAAAATAAATTCAAAATTAGCCGAAAGAGTCTGGATGAAAGTTGTAGATTACATCGCCACCTACGCGTGGATATAAAGAACGTCAAAAACAGAGCTCGTATGCGAAAGTTACAGAATTTCAAAGTCGAGATTATGCTGATGCAAGGAGGGTGACGTGGATTAATCTCGGCCCTTGCTTCCTCCCGACAACCTCGCTTCGGATGACTGAAAGTTGTGCCCTCGTATGTGCACCGTACCCTGAGGAGTACGCCCAACGTGGCTTAATAGGTGCGAGGTTTCTTCCATTTCTTCACACCTAAACCTTTATTTCTTTCTCAAACATCTCTTTAAACCCCTCCTTATCCCTAGTACTTCCCAAGTGCTATAAGGTGAGTCCCGGAAAGCCATAAGGCTCCGAGAAAAAGAGTTTTCGGCTCAGAAGTTCTGCCCCTACAGAGCCCGGTTCCTAGCCATACCCCCTTATAAGAAAGCTATGCTTACCCTACTTTAAGTATAAATTATGTTTAAGTTTAATATCATTATTATGAACCTATAAACAATATAAGTATTATAAAAAGTGTTATTATAATATCTTTTAACTACTCGCAGTACTGGGAATCTTGTTTGAAGGGTCGCATGGGGTTGTTGGATTTCAGAACAGCTTAAATGCCAAAATGGTCCTGTCCTCCGATGTTTCGTGTCTGGACCCTGTCTGTACATAGTAGTTGAAAAGTTATTGTTTAACACTTATATAACAATATCGCTCGTAACTAGCCGCGATAAATATTAAACTAAAATCTAGCGGTAATGATACTGGGTTTCGTCGAAGGAAAATAGAATTGTTATAAGCGAAGCGTTGCTCGAGTTTGGAATCATCACTTTAACAAGTGAGTGCATAGTCCCTTTCATGAAAATGATTTTAATACAAGTATTGATTAAAGTATAAAATATATGCTTGTGTGTGAAATATTTGATATTGCCTGAAATATGTGTTAAGAGCATATTTGATAATATATGATGATTTAGGATACAGTGTAAACCTAAATTAATTAAGATGAATATTGAGTAGTATCTCCTTATGAGTACGAGTGAGATATACATGGACGGTAGAACTTTAAAACTAGTCATTGATTCGAGAGCATGGATTAGACTTAGTCATTTGTCCTTAGTCCAAGAGTATGGAGAGGACGTGGTGATTTATCATTAATCACAGACCATGGATTAGACATAGTCAATTGTCCTTAGTCCGAGAGTATGGAATGGACGTAGTTATTGATCCGAGAGAATAGAATATACATAGTCAATTGTCCCTAGACCGAGAGTATAGAATATACATAGTCAATTGTCCCTAGACCGAGAGTATGGAATGGACATAATTATTGATCCGAGAGCATGGATTACACATAGTCAACTGTCCCTAGTCCGAGAGTATGGAATGGGCATAGTAATTGATCCGAGAGCATGGACTAGACATAACTGATCTGGGAGTATGGATTAGGTGAAGAGGTTAATTTTAGATCCGAGAGTGTAGATCGTGTCATCATGAGGAACGATGGGGTGGGGTAAAATTGTTTATATGAGGTGAAATTGTATATACTTTGAGTTCTAAAACACACACACACACACACACACACACATATATATATATATATATATATATATATATATATATATATATGATATAACATTGTGGGGTTGAAATCCCTATGTACTCACCTAGTTTTCCAACCTGACCCACTCAGTTTATTGTATCACATCTGTCGATACGAAGTTACATTACACTAAGGCAGCGTTTGGCAGTGGGACAATATTGGATTGGATTGGACAGAACTAAATAGAATTGGACAGAAGTGAACACAATAGATTGTATGTCTAACGTTTGGTGAAACTTTGTAAAGAATAGAACAAGATGTTAAAATTACCAAATTACCCTTATTTTAAATAATACGAAATAATCAACATTTATTATAAAACTAATAAAATTTTAAACTATTTGTTTAAAGGATAAATGGCACAAAAAACACTGTTTTTACACAGAAATTCGATTTTGACACCGTGTTATTTTTTGTGTCAATTTTGACACTGTGTTTTCCAATTTGTTACAATTCTGACCACTTGACCGGTTAACCAGGTTATATGCTGACGTGGCATGCTGATATTATATGCTAACGTTTCAAAATTAAATTTTTTTTCTCACAAAAAACACTAAGTTTTCATTTTTTTTCGATTTTGACACTAAGTTTAATTTTTTCTTTCAAATTTGACACTATGTTTTTTTGTTTCAAATCCAACATCATTTTTTCCAATTTCGTTCAATGTTGACAATTTTCTATTTGAAACTGTATAAATATTTTTTTAATACATTTAAACCGTATAAATATGTTTTTTTTTTCATTTAAAAACCATAGTTTTGTATAAGTACATTTTTTTACACTCAAACCATATTTTTATATATAAATATCTATTGGTTATATAAAAATTGTGTTTTATATAAAATATGCAACTTTAAAAGGGTTTTAGAGGTTTGGAGGCATGTAGTCGATCAAAACTCAGATATCAAGTTTGCAATCCATCAATTTTTTACATCTTATTAGAAGCTTATGGTTAGTTTGACTATAAATGATATAACTAATGCTTTGAATGTAAGAAAAAAAATACTTTGTATTTTAATAAAAAAATGTGGTTTTTAAACGAAAAAAAATGTTTATACGGTTTAAAATGTAATAAAAAAAATATATTTATACGGTTTCAAATGGAAAATAGACAAAATTGAACAAATTTGATAAATGATGTTCGATTGAAATATAGTGTCAAAATTGAAATAAAATTTGTTCCAATCGAACATCATTTATCAAATTTGTTCAATTTTGTCTATCTTCCATTTGAAACCGTATAAATATATTTTTTTATTACATTTTAAACCATATAAACATATTTTTTTCGTTTAAAAACCACATTTTTATTTAAATACAAAATGTTTTTTTCTCTTACATTCAAAGCATTAGTTATATCATTTATAATCAAACTAACCATAAGCTTCTGATAAGATGTAAAAAATTGATGGATTGCAAACTTGATATCTGAGTTTTGATCGACTACATGCCTCCAAACCTGCAAAAGCATTTTAAAGTTGCATATTTTATATAAAATACAATTTTTATATAACTAATATATATTTATATATAAAAATATGGTTTGAGTGTAAAAAAAATGTATTTATACAAAACTATGGTTTTTAAATGAAAAAAAAACATATTTATACGGTTTAAATGTATTAAAAAATATTTATAATATTGCAAATAGAAAATTATCAACATTGAACGAAATTGGAAAAAATGATGTTGGATTTGAAACAAAAAACATAGTGTCAAATTTGAAAAAAAAAATTAAACTTAGTGTCAAAATCGAAAAAAAAAAAATGAAAACTTAGTGTTTTTTGTGAGAATAAATTCATTTTTGACACGTCAGCATATAATGTCAACATGTCACGTCATCAAAACTGACACGTCATCATGCCACGTCAGCATATAACCTGGTTAACCGGTCAAGTGGTCAGAATTGTAACAAATTAGAAAACACGGTGTCAAAATTGACACAAAAAATAACACAATGTCAAAATCGAATTTCTGTGTAAAAATAGTGTTTTTTGTACCATTTACCCTTGTTTAAATCATGACTTTTATTTGTGTCTTTTTGATTGATAATTCAATTTGAGTGTTTCAATAATCTTTTCTCAAATCAAACATAAACGAAATCCAATGAGACCTGCATTCTAACAAAGAAAAATATACAACAAACTTTGTGTTGTACATATAAGATTTTTGGATTCAAAGACAAAATTTGCTTAATAACAAACTGTGAGTTGTTAACAAAATACATATATATTAAAAAAAAATAAGTTATCAACTATATTAAACGGTGAACTATCATTAAAACCTCAAATCCAAATTGAAAAAAAAAAATGTGTCGCACAATTGCCAAGCCAATGAAAGATTTAACAACAAATCACAGAAAGGTACTAAGGTTTTATCAATAAATCACAAATCGAAGAACTATAGAAGTAGGTAACTGTAAAAAAAAACCTAACCAATCTTCTCCTTCTTCTATATCTATTCCAAAAATTTAATCGTCATTTTTGAAACCTAATCAAGAAGATCAAATGTCAACGTTTTGGAATAATTAATCACAGAAATCTCAAGGAAGAAGAAAATGCTTTGCGATTTCCTAGAAAGCAGTTGATGGATTAGCATTTCTATTGTCGTACCAAGTGAAGTCATTTTAGGGCATGTCCGGAGAAGATACGTGTATGCTAGACCTAGATGTAGACAACATGATGAATGGAAATTTATATATAGCAGACAAGGATCGATTGAGAGAGGCAATGTATGAGAATTTGTGGAGGTTTAGGCTCTGCATATGAACGTGAGAGTAGATGATGAGAGGGCATTTTTGTCTTTGAAAAGAGTAATTTATTTTGTCCATATTGGTTCCACCCTTTTAGGCGGGACTAAATTTACCAATTTTAGTCCTATTGACCATATTCTTGTTCCATTGACTTTTGTTCCATCCATACCAAACACTATATTAGCAAGTTTTGTTATGTTCAGTCCTGTTCTGTTCTACCTGCCAAACGATACCTAAGAGATTATGTGACAACCCTAAATATATTGTCGTTACAAATCCCATTTTCACTAACGGAATGCGTCACTATATGTTATTTTCTGTAATGTTTGGAGTCGTCAATAAACAAATATCTAGTTATTTATATGTCTCGATATTATCATAAGTAATTATAACTTGTAAATGTTAACCTCGTTTAACTAAATAGAGTTATATTACTTTTCAACCACTTCACCTGGGTAAAAAGTTTTAACCCCGTTAAACTTTAGCATCGGGTAGCCGTGTACCGGATGAAATACCCGAGACATAGATAAGCAAATGAAACACTACTTTTAAGCCTTTTACCACCTCTCCACTCTCTCTCACTACTTTCTCTCTCTAGACCCGAAACCGACCCCAAATCCGCGAATTCCGGCTTCCAAACGTAAGGGTTTCTTCCCTATCTTGTTCTAAACATTGTCCATAACATTTAGAGGCCAAAAATCAAATAATTTAGTGGACAAAAAGGAGTTTACGGCCTAGGAAGCCCCTTAGGCCGTAAACACCTAAAACCTTGCCAAATGTCCCATTTTTCCTTCCTTTAAGCTTATATACTAATTAAGGGATATACCTAAGGAAGTTTGGACATTAAAACATAAGAAATTGAGGCCTAAAAAGGAGTTTACGGCCCAAGCTTATGCTTAGGCCGTAAACACCCAAAAACCCTTGAAAAATGTCCCAAAAACTCATCTAGGGCATGGAATAAATTAGCTATAAACCTTGGAAATGTTTAAGGCCATTAAACAACACAAATTAAGGGCAAAATAGGAGTTTACGGCCAAGAGTATTCTTGGGCTGTAAACACCCAATAAATGTGCCAAAATGTCCCTAAAACTTCACCTAAGGTCATCTAGTATTTATCTAAGGGGAATGGAAGGGTGTTGTACCATTAAACATCTCATTTTGAAGCCAAAATAAGAGTTACGGCCAAGACTATACTTCGGCCGTAAACTCCCCAATTTTTATGTCAAAATGCATCAAAATTCCACATAAGGCCTTCATACATTTATCTAAGATGTAGGAGTGTGTTTTGGACCATTTAAACATTCATTTTGAAGAACAAAATGGAGTTTACGGCCTAAGCACAAGCTTTGGCCATAAACTCCCCAAAATGCCCCAAAATGATGGTTTAAACCCTCCAAATTAGTTCAAGACACTTGCTAGTAAATTAGGGAAGTGATTAAAGGCCTTAACATGCAATTTTAGAGGACCACTTGAGTTTACGGCCAAGCCTAGGGGGCTAACGGCTGTAAACTCCCAAGGAGTGGCATTTGGGTCGTAAACTCCAAGGGAGTGAACTCATGGACTTCCCCGTAAACCCCTCTTGACCTTGTACCACTCCCGGGAACCCCTTCTAGGCCCTAAAACCCCGAATTGATGCTAGAATGCCTAAATACTTGAATGGAAAGCATAAAATAATTAATTTATTGTAAAATACATATTTCATATGACATTAGGGTCCTAAAAGGTGCACAAGTCATTATTTGGAACAAAACGCTCAACCGACACTTTTACCCGATTCACCCGATTTACGCGAATTCAGGTGAGTTCATATCCCTTTAATGAACCTTTCAAATGTTTTATATGTTTTAGGGGGGGGGGGGATACAAGTTGAATATACATGTTTATGAAAAGTTATACAAGACGATTTTTCATGTTACAAAATTAATCACATGTGATTCACTACCTGTAGTTAAAATCACATGTGATTTATCACTATGCCTTATAAATAAATCATTTGTTTTCAAAACTATTTTGGATAAACAAACAAGTTTTAAATGTTTCTCTTGTACAATACTTTTATTTAATAAATCTCCTTATAAAAATGTAACCACACTGATATATTTATATAAGTAAGACTTGAAGGACTTAGGACTGATAGCTCACCTTATTTCCTGTTCTTGTTTGATTGTGGGCTTAGGGTAGTGGTTATCCATCCGACTGTCGTTGATTTCTTAGTTATATATCTCGTATATTAGTACGGATTACGAGTATTTCTTATTTCATTAGATGCCTAAATCACTAACCTGACTAGAACCACACACACTAAGTTAACTATAATAGGTATAGTTAAGGTCTCTATCACTTGTTTTAACTACTGCTCTACACTACTATAATCCTCTCTATTATGAAACTATACACTAATAAGAGAATACAATATGAGTTATACAAAAGACTACTACACTATAATACAAGAGAAAGTACTAATCATGAGATAATTCATTAACCCACTACGAGATACTCTATTCGCTACGCACTACGCCCGAAGTTTTCCGATAGGAAGACGACACTATATGTATAGATCTATACAGGGCAGACGCTATTACATCCCAACTGTTAATTTCAGTCTGAGCCGCACAGGTCCAGGGATGCCTTTACTCCACTACACTATACATGACCGGGAAGGTCATGGGGGTCCGCTATTACTCACACTATTGGTAACATACAAGAAATACACTATAATCGCACTAAAATACTAAACAACAGATAAAGTTAATATCCCGAAGTAAATAAGTATTTAATACTAAAGGAAGCTGCACCACTATTATTTACTTCAAGTATAACTTACCATATTGCTTTACTTATTGGTGAGTCACTATTATACTTCCACGTTAAATGGTTTTCAAAGATGAAAATGTCATATTTTTTAAAGGTTTTCACTTACTATACATTTCTGGAAAATATAGGATTTTCTAGGTTTTACTACTACTTATGACTGTAAACTTCAGCCTTCATACTATCAATTCTAATGCTTTTTATATAAGAATTCACACTAAACTCTTATGAACTCACCAGCTTTATGCTGATATTCTTTTCAAAATAACTTGTATCTTCAGGTCAAAGATAGACAGGTACAACTGCAACATTTTTGGAGAAGATGGAGCATGCAAGACCCATCTCTTATTTTTGTTTACTTTTGGTGTTTGTTGAACATTACAACACATACTTGTAAATACACTCACTATGTAAATGAAATGGTTGTATGTTCTTGCTTTTACTATTATGCAATTGTGATGATACCGTACACTACGTCCTCCACCCCGAAACGTATTCCGCCGTTATCGGTTTTGGGGTGTGACAGATTGGTATCAGAGCATTGTTTATAGTGAATCAAGTATATCAACCTATAAAAGATATACAAACTATAAACACTTCGGGAGTAAAACACTCTAACCAAGAATATATACTGTTAAGTATCTAAAGGATTTAACTAAGTATATATATATATATATATATATATATATATATATGCACACATCACTATAAAACACAGAAGTCAGTATCATCCTAGAACAAAACAAAAGTATTAAGATTGTTGGATAGCACGATTGGGCTTAGAGACATATAGTCACATTTAGGGGGATGTAGCCTGATCAACTACGTTTTCCTGGGAGTGACTAGCATGTGCCTAAGCTTGGTTGTGGTGTTACAACAACTCTAAAACTTACCAACACTACCACAATAACGTTAGCATAAGAATACTATAAGAGTATTCTGTACCTCTGAAACATACATGTGTGAGAACTAAAAAGGGTCGTTACTGATGGAGCAATAGTTGCTAAATGGATACTTTCCGGTTACATGTGATTAGGGTGTTATAGACTTAGAATCTGTGATCTTTGCTTTACTTCCTGTTCCTTGTTTGGTTCTGGATTTAGAGTTAGGGTCACTTATTCGACGGACTATCCTGCCTGGGTCACATGTAATTAGTGTGCATTATGCAAGTATTGGTCTAACTCGTGACGATCATCTTATAAGTAATTTAGGTTAGTGCGCCTATTAATCTTCTTTTCCCTTTTCTCGCATAGATATCATGGCTGGCTTCCACCCTCCAGGCGACCTGTACTACCCAAACCAGGGTAATGGAGGATGGCTCAGCGAAGAGTTGGACGATGATCACCCAATCCCTCTGGATGACCACCGAGCAGAAGGCTTTTCGGATAACTCCGACTTCGAGCCAGAAGTTAATAACCTACCTCCCGGAGCTCCGAACCCCAACTCCCGTCCGACATTTCAGGGTCCCACTCCTATGTGGGCCATATCCTTGCACAGATGGAGCGAGGAGCAGGGTCAGCCCATGCCATACAATGGAGACCGAAGCTTCTACAACATAAGCGAAGGAGGATCAGCAGATCGGGTTCTGCCCATCATGATCCGAAGGATTTCCAGGAATGTCGAGCAAGTTCAAGCTGCTATAGGTCGAGTTGTAGAAGTGGATGCCAACTCGAATCTCAATACGGTTCGCATCCGTCAACTCGAAGAAGCCATGGACAGGACGAGGAGGACCAACGAGGCTCTGCAGCATCAGCTGACTGCATCTCGAGCCGAAGTTAGGGAGCTCCGAGCACACCAAAGGATTCACGATCGACACCTTCAAGAAGTTATGCGTCAATTAGCGGATCTGAGGATTCATCCAACAAGTAACCATCGCCAGTAGAAGACGTCTACTTATCTCATCCTTTTGTTTAAAGGACTAGCCTTTTTCTCTCTATGTTCCGTAGATCCCCCGTCTGTAAACATTCCTAACTTAAAAGTACTCTAGTTAAACCTCTAACCTGCCAGCATTTTCTCTATGGTTGATGTAAGACCTACTGTTAGGTCAATTTTCATGAACCTGTATTACATCATTAATACCAGTATATTGGCAGTTAATTACTCTATTGTTATGGCTCTCATTCTGATCTTGAATTATGTGATTCAATCCATGAGACACTCTATTCATATTTGCAATAGGCTCTTACTACTGCTATCATTTCTATGATCTTCTAGTAAAGGATGCCTCCACGAAAGCGTCCTAGCAGAGGAAGACCAGCAACCCAAACCCCTCCTCCACCATCTTCTCCTCTGCAGATTGAACCGGTGTTGTTCCAAACAGCGGTGACCGCGGCCGTGACAGCAGCCATGGCCCAAATGAACTCTGGGGACGCGAGCGGTGGTAACTCCAGGTTCGGTGAAGTCCATCAAAGGGTGCAGGGATGCACTTATAAGGATTTCATGAACTGTAAACCTACCTTCTTCGACGGTACTGGAGGAATTCTGGCATTATCCCAATGGTTCGAAAGAACCGAAGCTATATTTGAAATGTGCTCTTGCCCCGAGGAGAGCAAAATCAAATTTGCTACTGCTACTCTCACTAACAGGGCCTTGACATGGTGGAACAGCCATGTCAGTTCACTCTCCTTGGTCACAGCCAATGCTATGGGCTGGGACACTCTAAAAGACCTCATGAGAGGGGAATACTTCCCTAGAGGCAAAGTTCAGAAACTTGAGGAAGAACTCTGGAACCTCAAGATGAAAGGAACTGACATAACAGCTTACACGGCCAGGTTTTGCGACTTGGCGGCTATGTGTCCCAACATGATCCTGTTCGAAAGCAAGAAGATTTAACGGTACATCTGGGGTTTAGTGCCCCCGTATCGGGGAAATGTTCTAGCCTCACGCCCTACCACTTTTGACAGCGCCAAGGAATTGGCCCAGAGTCTGATCAACCACGAAATCTCGTCCACTCCAGCAACAGTAACCACAACAACCACTGCACCACCCGCTTCATCTGATAGAAATAGGAAGCGATGGGATAAGAAGAAGGGAAAGAAAACTCAAACCTCCTCAAAGGACCATCAAATCGTGGCGGTCCATGCTGCCACTATCCCAGCCACTCCAGCAGCCCCAACCCCGCCAAAAGCTTATAGCGGGAATCTACCCAAGTGTCCCAAGTGCCCTTTCCACCACAACGGCCCCTGCCGTGAATTGCAGTGTTCCAACTGCGGCCGAAAGGGCCATACTATCCGATTCTGCAAAGCCCCTCCCAAACCTATTTCTCAAGTTCCGGGTTTGGGAGTGACCCCGACATGTTATGGCTGCGGCGAAGCTGGCCATTTCAAGAAGAACTGTCCGAAGGCTACAAATACTGGGGGAACTGGAAGGTTACTCGCTATCGGTCACAATGAAGCGGTAGCGGATCCCACGGTAGTCACAGGTACGTTTCTTCTCAACAACTCCTATGCGTATGTCTTATTTGATAGTGGTGCAGAAAGAAGCTTCGTAAATCATAACTTTAAACGCCTACTCAAACAAACCCCTCAACCACTAAAAGAAACATTTGTTGTAGAAATGGCTAATGGGAAAACAGAAAGCTCTAGCGAAATCTACATAGATTGCACTCTCATATTAGACGATCACTCATTTCCAATCGATCTTATGCCAGTCTCAATCAAAAATTTCGATGTCATTGTTGGTATGGATTGGTTGAGTCTCCATCGCGTAGATATCCTATGATCCGACGAAGCCATTCGCCTGAACCTTCCGAATCACGAAACCCTATTGATATATGGAGATAAGCCGAGTACGAGTCTTCGTATCATCTCCAGTATTCAGGCTCAGAAATACTTACGCAAGGAATATCGCGCCTTTCTTGCTCACGTCGTCGACACTAACCAGAAATCGAAAGATCCAAAAGACATTCCCGTAGTATGCGATTTCCCTGATGTCTTCCCAGAGGATCTTCCCGGCTTACCTCCCAAACGTCAGGTTGAGTTCAGAATCGACCTAGTCCCAGGAGCTACCCCCGTAGCTAAGTCGCCCTACCGTCTAGCGCCCGCCGAAATGCAAGAACTATCCGGTGAACTCAACGAACTGCTCAGCAAGGGCTTTATAAGACCGAGCTTCTCACCTTGGGGAGCTCCGGTCTTGTTCGTGAAGAAGAAGGATGGATCGTTTCGGATGTGCATCGATTATAGGGAACTCAATAAACTCACGGTTAAAAATCGCTACCCTCTCCCTCGTATCGATGATCTATTCGACCAACTACAAGGAGCAAGTTACTTCTCCAAGATTGATCTTAGATCTGGGTATCATCAGTTACGGGTGCTTGAGGAAGATATTCCGAAGACAGCCTTCCGAACCCGCTACGGGCATTTCGAATTCGTAGTGATGCCCTTTGGACTGACTAACGCCCCCGCAGTATTCATGGACTTGATGAATAGGGTGTGCTGTCCATACCTGGATCAGTTCGTCATCGTCTTCATTGACGATATTCTCGTCTACTCTCGGAGCGAGGAAGAACACATGGATCATTTACGACGAGTCCTGGAAACGTTGCGATCCGAAAAGTTGTATGCGAAGTTCTCTAAGTGCGAGTTTTGGATCCGAAGAATTGAATTCCTAGGTCACGTTGTTAGTGAAGAGGGAATCCACGTGGATCCCTCCAAAATTAAAGCTATTGAGAACTGGTCAGCACCGAAGACGCCTATGGAAATTCGTCAATTTCTAGGCCTCGCTGGCTAGTACCGTAGATTCATTCAAAACTTCTCTCGGATTGCGAAGCCTCTCACTATGCTGACACAGAAGGGCGTATCGTTCGACTGGGAAGAGAAACAGGAGAAGGCATTCCAAACCCTGAAGCGAGCCCTATGCACCGCACCAGTATTATCCCTTCCCGAAGGGACAGAAGACTTTGTTGTATATTGTGATGCATCCAATCAGGGGCTCGGTTGTGTCTTGATGCAACGAGGTAAGGTTATCGCCTATGCCTCGAGGCAGCTAAAGGCCTATGAGGCGAACTACACTACTCACGACCTCGAGTTAGGAGCGGTTGTCTTCGCACTAAAAATCTGGAGACACTACTTGTACGGGACGAAGAGTGTGGTGTACACTGATCATAAAAGCCTTCAACACATACTGAACCAAAAAGAACTCAACATGAGGCAGCACCGATGGGTCGAGCTACTTAACGATTACGACTGTGAAATTAGATATCACCAGGGAAAAGACAACGTAGTAGCAGACGCACTGAGTAGGAAGGAGTATACTGGTCAAAAGACCAAGTCGTTGGCGATAACTATCCATTCGCATCTATCCACACAGATCAAAGAGGCTCAGCTGGAAGCCTTAAATCCTGAGAACGTGATGGGAGAATCCCTGCGCGGAATGGATAAAAGTCTGGAGGTTAAGGGTGACGGAGCCTACTACTTCATGGACCGAATCTAAACTCCACGCCATGGAGGTTTTAGAGACTTGGTTATGAGGGAAGCACATAACACTCGCTACTCCGTCCACCCGGGTTCAGATAAGATGTATCTGGACCTCAAAAATCTATACTGGTGGCCGAACATGAAAGCGGGGATTGCTACCTTTGTGAGTAAGTGCCTTACTTGCCGCGAAGGTCAAGGTCGAATATCAAAAACCATCAAGACTCCTCCAACAACCTGAGATACCAGAATGGAAGTGGGAGCGGATCACAATGGACTTTATAACCAAACTACCCAAGACAGCGGGTGGATTAGATACCATTTGGGTCATTGTTGACAGGTTGACCAAGTCCACACACTTCCTACCCATCAAAGAAACAGACAAGATGGAGAAACTCACCATAACATACCTTAAAGAAATAGTACGACTGCATGGCGTCCCTATATCTATTATCTCAGACAGAGATAGTAGATTCACCTCTAGGTTTTGGCAATCATTGCAAAAGGCGCTAGGGACGAGGCTAGACATGAGTACAGCGTACCATCCGCAGACCGACGGACAAAGTGAGAGGACGATCCAAACTTTAGAAGATATGCTGCGAGCTTGTGTGATTGACTTCGGCAAATCATGGGACACACACTTACCTCTTGTGGAGTTTTCTTACAATAATAGTTATCAAACGAGCATCAAGGCAGCTCCGTTCGAAGCCCTCTACGGCCGTAAGTGCAGATCCCCTCTGTGCTAGGCTGAGGTGGGTGACACTCAGCTAGCTAAAGGAAGAGTTCCTGATAGCTCTCTCACTGGTCCGGAAATCATTCGAGAGACGACCGAGAAAATTGTACAGATACGTGACGACTAAAAGCCGCTAGGGATCGACAGAAAAGCTACGCCGACAAACGAAGAAAACCCTTGGAATTCCAGGTGGGAGATCGAGTCCCGTTGAAGGTCTCGCCCTGGAAGGGCACGATACGATTTGGAAAGAGTGGAAAGCTGAACCCAAGGTACATAGGGCCTTTTGAGATTCTCACCAGAGTCAGCCCCGTAGCTTATAAACTCAACCTACCTCACGAGCTAAGCAACATACACCCTACCTTCCATGTCTCGAACTTGAAGAAATGCCTGTCAGACGAGACACTCGTAATTCCCCTCGACGAGATTGAAGTCAATGAGAGCCTCAACTTCGTGGAAGAGCCTGCGGAGATTATGGATCGGGAAGTAAAACGAACGAAACAAAGCCGTATCCCAATTGTGAAAGTTTGGTGGAACGCCAAACGAGGACCGGAATTCACTTGGGAGCGCGAAGACCAAATGAAACTCAAATATCCGCATCTCTTCGCTTAGTAGTACTGTAAGTCTAATCCGTATGAATTCTAAATTTCGGAACGAAATTTCCCCCAACGGGGGGATGATGTGACAACCCCAAATATATTGTCGTTACAAATCCCATTTTCACTAACGGAATGCATCACTATATGTTATTTTCTGTAATGTTTGGAGTCGTCAATAAACAAATATCTAGTTATCTATATGTCTCGATATTATCATAAGTAATTATAACTTGTAAATGTTAACCCCGTTTAACTAAATAGAGTTATATTACTTTTCAACCACTTCACCCGGGTAAAAAGTTTTAACCCTGTTAAACTTTAGCATCGGGTAGCCGTGTACCGGGTGCAATACCGAGACATATATAAGCAAATGAAACACTACTTTTAAGCCTTTTACCACCTCTCCACTCTCTCTCACTACTTTCTCTCTCTAGACCCGAAACCGACCCCAATTCCGCGAATTCCGGTTTCCAAACGTAAGGGTTTCTTCCCTATCTTGTTCTAAACATTGTCCATAACATTTAGAGGCCCAAAATCAAGGAATTTAGTGGACAAAAAGGAGTTTACGGCCTAGGAAGTCCCTTAGGCCGTAAACACCTAAAACCTTGCCAAATGTCCCATTTTTCCTTCCTTTAAGATTATATACTAATTAAGGGATATACCTAAGGAAGTTTGGACATTAAAACATAAGAAATTGAGGCCTAAAAAGGAGTTTACAGCCCAAGCTTATGCTTAGGTCGTAAACACCCAAAAACCCTTGAAAAATGTCCCGAAAACTCATCTAGGGCATGGAATAAATTAGCTATAAACCTTGGAAATGTTTAAGGCCATCAAACAACACAAATTAAGGGAAAAATAGGATATTACGGCCAAGAGTATTCTTGGGCCGTAAACACCCAATAAATGTGCCAAAATGCCCCTAAAACTTCACCTAAGGTCATCTAGTATTTATGTAAGGGGAATGGAAGTGTGTTGTACCATTAAACATCTCATTTTGAAGCCAAAATAAGAGTTTACGGCCAAGACTATACTTGGGCCGTAAACTCCCCAATTTTTATGTCAAAATGCATCAAAAATCCACATAAGGCCTTCATACATTTATCTAAGATGTAGGAGTGTGTTTTGGACCATTTAAACAATCATTTTGAAGAACAAAATGGAGTTTACGGCCTAAGCACAAGCTTTGGCGGTAAACTCCCCAAAATGCCCCAAAATGATGGTTTAAACCCTCCAAATTAGTTCAAGACACTTGCTAGTAAATTAGGGAAGTGATTAAAGGCCTTAACATGCAATTTTAGAGGACCACTTGAGTTTACGGCCAAGCCTAGGGGGCTTACGACCGTAAACTCCCAAGGAGTGGCCTTTGGGCCATAAACTCCAAGGGAGTGAACTCATGGACTTCTCCGTAAACCCCTCTTGGCCTTGTACCACTCACAGGAACCCTTTCTAGGCCCTTAAACCTCGAATTGATGCTAGAATGCCTAAATACTTAAATGGAAAGCATAAAATGATTAATTTCTTCTAAAATACATATTTCATATGACATTAGGGTCCTAAAAGGTGCACAAGTCATTATTTGGCACAAAACGCTCAACCGACACTTTTACCCGATTTACCCGATTCACCCGATTTACGCGAATTCAGGTGAGTTCATATCCCTTTAATGAACCTTTCAAATGTTTTATATGTTTTAGGGGGGGGGGGATACAAGTTGAATATACATGTTTATGAAAAGTTATACAAGACAATTTTTCATGTTACAAAATTAATCACATGTGATTCACTACCTGTAGTTCAAATCACATGTGATTTATCACTATGCCTTATAAATAAATCATTTGTTTTCAAAACTATTTTGGATAAACAAACAAGTTTTAAATGTTTCTTTTGTACAATACTTTTATTTAATAAATCTCCTTATAAAAATGTAACCACACTGATATATTTATATAAGTAAGACTTGAAGGACTTAGGACTGATAGCTCGCCTTATTTCCTGTTCTTGTTTGATTGTGGGCTTAGGGTAGTGGGTATCTGTCCGAATGTCGTTGATTTCTTAGTTATATATCTCGTATATTAGTACGGATTACGAGTATTTCTTATTTCATTAGATGCCTAAATCACTAACCTGACTAGAACTACACACACTAAGTTAACTATAATAGGTATAGTTAAGGTCTCTATCACTTGTTTTGACTACTACTCTACACTACTATAATCCTCTCTATTATGAAACTATACACTAATAAGAGAATACAATACGAGTTATACAAAAGACTACTACACTATAATACAAGAAAAAGTACTAATCATGAGATAATTCATTAACCCATTACGAGATACTCTATTCGCTACGCACTACGCCCGATGTTTTCCGATAAGAAGACGACACTATATGTATAGATCTATACGGGGCAGAAGCTATTACATCCCGATTGTTAATTTCAGTTCAAGCCGCACAGGTCCAGGGATCGCTTTACTCCACTACACTATACATGACCGGGAAGGTCATGGGGGTCCACTATTACTCACACTATTGGTAACATACAAGAAATACACTATAACCGCACTAAAATACTAAACAACAGATAAATTTAATATCCCGAAGTAAATAAGTATCTAATACTAAAGGAAGCTTGATGTGTGTAAAACCAACTAGTTTTATCCCTACTTTTAATTAATAAATTGAGAACACAAAGGCAGTGAACCTGTCTTTTAGTGGTCTAGATCGATAAGTAAGGTATCAAACTCAGGGAACGGAAAACTAAACTAATAACTAATTTTAACTAAAACAAATAATAAAAGTAAAGTGTTTTTCTCTAGTTTTGCAAGACCAGAAACTTAGACAAACTAAATTAACTAATTAATTAAAGCAACAACTATTCACTAAATTTGATAAAGATGTTTCCATTTAGGTGCAACCAATTCACTCCTATGGTTATTTAAGTTTATGGTAGATTAATTGCTATTGGTTACCAATTATAATAGTTAGGTTCATGTTCATTACTCCTAACCCTTAGACAGTTAACTAATTTAAGCGTTGATCAAGTGTTTAAACTAATTAATTCCCTAGATTAATTATTTGGATTAAATAAGATTTGTAATGGTCAATTAAGTTATTAATTCAATTAACCTCTTGTTGATGGTTTCTCAAACAAGCTCACACATTAATCTTCCTATTTTCTTATTAATCTTAGTTTCATAATCATTACTTCTAAGCATATGGTTTAGTATTCACATAGACATATGAGGTTAACAATTAAGAGATGTTCATGCAACCCAATTGCCTTCCAATTAACAGAAAATAGTTGTGATTAACACATAAGGTTCTTTAACAAACTTAATTTAATAAATCACCAATAGACAATTAAGCAAAAATCAATAATCAAACCATAGGAGTTCTTTGGTATTCCCCAAATAGAAACAAAAACGAATTTAGCTCATAATTGCAGTAGAAAAAACATAAAAACAAAGTTTACTAAAGCAAACATATTCAATTCCTAAGTCTAAGTGGTAGAATTAACCTAATTGCTTGAATTCTTCCAAATATTGAAGCTTAGGGTTCCTTAGCGTCTTCTGTGGTTCTTAGTCGCAGCTGAACCTTCAAAAATCGCCAGGAGTGTGATCCCATTAGATAAGGATTCGTCTTTTATAGATATCCCAAAACAGGGTGTACTCGGCGAGTAGCAGAACCAACTCACCGAGTATGTCCATACTTATCCGTCTTGAATCAGCAGTCGTATTTATCTTCTGGAACATCCTCGTGTACTCGCCGAGTAGGGTCGATCTACTCACCGAGTAGATCACCTTTTTTCAATCTTTGATCTTCAATTGCTTCCCTTTTCTCCCTTTTACTTCCAAGCATATCTTTTGGACTAAAAACAAAATTCACAACATTTTAAGTACCTTTTGTCCACATTATTCACGTAATTAATCAAAAATAACTAAGAATATATGCTAAATAATTAACTAATTATGCACATATCAAAATACCCCACACTTGACTTTTGCTTGCCCCCAAGCAAAACTAAATTTTAAACATATTAGAATCACATATAATAACTCCAATCCAACCCAGCCGTTATGCTAAGACCGCAACGCATGCATTTGTGTCTAAAATTTCCTAAAAAACCCCCCATACTTCAAATACTCACAATCCTCATAAACATTCGCCCACTCACCCCGAACTATGCTCATTTTATGCAACCCTCCGAATCCATCCTCAAAAAATCTCTTTACCCTCAAGGTATTTTTAATTAAGCAACCCAAGCATACATATTCTAGAATTACAACTTTTCGATACCACTATGGAGCTCTTTGAATTCTTCACTTTCTTGATATTTGATCATTGATATCTTTGAATTCACCACCTTGTCTTGATTATTTTTGGTATCTTCAACTTTTTGAATTCAGAACTTTGATCTTTAAGTCTTTACTTCATTTGCTCCAAAATTCTTATAACTTTTTCTAGTAATTCTTTTTTTTTTAATGTATTTCTCAATTTTTTTTTTCACTCAAATCCCTACATGCTTAAGTAGGGGCGCTCAATCTCAACCTTTATTGGCTAATGATAAAAACTTTCCTGGATACATTTCAGGTTTAGGCTGCTAAACATATTGCATCCCTCAGGCTGAGCAAGGTTGTGTTTTTGTCTCATGATTTCACTGAAATAAGGAAGCCACAAATGCACTAAAACGTATATAGGCTCAACTAAACATTTGGGTCTTCATGCCATTATTAACACAATTCTAACATGGAATCCTAATTTTTTTACCAAAATTTTCTAAATTAAGACCTAAGCATTCTTGGTATGCAACAATTTTTAAAAATTAGCCTAAATTAAGATTCTAAGTGTTCTAAGATGTGACTAACCCCCTACCCCACACTTATTTTATGCAATGCCCTCATTGCATATTATACCAACTAAAAATGTAAATAAAGAGAAAGTTGGAACAAACTCCCCTGGGGTAGCAGTCGCTAGGTTAACACTCTCCTCTTCAGCTCCTTCTTCTATTGACTTTAGCCATGGGAACAGCTCATCCATGGCACGGGTGTCATACGTCTCGTGTGGTTGATAGCTCGAAAACTCCAAGGAATAGGGTTGTCGGAAAATCTTTAGTAGTAATTCATAAAGAATGTACAAATGTTGCAGTAAAAATAGCCAGAGTAATTCAGAAACTCCTCAAGCAGCAGACTACTCGGCAAGTAGGCTCGAAGACTCGGCGAGTAGAACTCGATGGCAAAGCAGTTCGTGTAAAAGCATATGTACTCGCCGAGTAGTGTTAGTGCACTCGGCGAGTAGGGCGTATATTTTCAGATCTCTTTTAACTGCTGTATCTCTTGACTTTGGTGTTGAAATGGAAATATAAATGTACTCTCACTCAAATTTCCTAAGCAGCAACACTCCATAAGACTCTTGACTCGTACGGACTCAATCCTAGGGACAAGACTCCATAATTACTCAAAAAGTCTCTCATTCCTCTCTTGACCCTTCCTAATTAGCATGCTTCCTATCTTCAATACCTGAAAAGAAAACTAACAGTGACACTAATATTTCAACCACCATAACAAAATCCAAAATGTCAACAATTGTCTTAAAACAAAACATCATAAATAAAAACAAAACAAAGTCTTCAATCTTCCTCTTCCATTCCAGCTTCTCCTGCTCCACTTCCTCCTTCTCCATCCCTTCTTCGCATCCTCTCATCCCAATCCATGATATAAGGGTAGCCGGGTCCAGGTCCCGGGGCAATGTGCATTTGTTGGAAAAGATACTCGAAGGATTGATTAGTGTAGTTAACCCCTCGCCCAATATCATCCAAGTAGTGTCGGTACTCTACTTGGTTCCAACCATCGTTATCCTCCACCGGAATAACTGGTGGTTCTTCCCGTACCCGTTCTCTCCTTGGCCGAACCCGCCTTCCCGGCTCCTCGAGGACCGCCGGCTCATCTTCATTCGGAATAGTAAAGGAATCACCAAACTTTTCAACTATTCGCGCCCTCCTATAAAGTGCAGTGTTGAACGGAGGAGGGTGGATAATCGTTAGTGCTTGAGCTTGCGGCAAATCCAAGATCCCAAATGATTTGGCAAGTCGGGTAATGAACATGCCCCCATGTATCTTCGAATTTATCTTCTCCTTGACCGCCCCCTCCGCAAGAAATTTGGCAATGCAGTAAGGAAGGTTGCAGAAAACGTCTGGAGTGATGATACTCCACAAGTAGAAGATGTCAAGGGTGGGAACTTTGTCCCCATCCTTCCGCATGTTGATCGTGCTTGCTACGAACCGGTGAATGAGTCGGTGGATCGGAGAACGGATGTGACCTTCTTGCGCAGTGGAAGGTATGTAGACTCGGTTAGTAATTGTACTCCACCATGTCGATGCCACCACCTCCTCGGGAAGTTCTTTGTAGGTATTTTCCAAGAAGGCTTCAAAATAATCCGTCATCGCCATGTCTTGGTCATAAATACCCAACCGCCAAGAGAACTTGACCATGCTGCATTGTCGCAGCTCCCCGCCCAAAGAGAACGAGATCGTGTTAGGATTGTAAAACTCACTACCTCCTCGGAATGAGATGGTAGCAAAGAATTCCCAGCACAACTCCGTGTATACCGGCTCTTGGATTTTGAACAATTGCAACCAACCATCACAAGTGATGTTGGCATAGCCCAAATTACAATCTTTCACCAAGTATGGGGTGAGTTCTTCTTCCAAGCCAACATTGCCCATCCATCCCCAATCCACTGCATTTGGAAGGTGGATTTCTTTTTGTCGAAGTGCTTCCAATCTGTTTAGAGCTCGTGTTTTGGATGATTTGGAGGTGATTTGTTGAAAAGCTAACCATGACATATCACCATGGCTTCCCCCATGTGAAGATTGGCCTCTTCTTGCCATACTACCTGCATACACATATCAAGAACACAGCAACAAACAACACCCAGTAATTAAAACAAGAAAATATGTGATCTGACTGTGACCTACTCGCCGAGTACACGAACCTACTCGGCGAGTAGTATGAACTTCTTGACAGATCGAGATCGGATCTGTGTAATCTGTGCAATAGTCCAAATTGTTAATAGGGTTTTGTTGTAATTACTTATCTAACCATAAATCTTGAAGAAATTACTCCTAACAACATCTAAGTCATGAATAAATCAAAACCCTAGAATTTGGGAAAAACTCCCCAAATCCGAAATCACATCAAATCTGGGCAGATATGTGATAAAGATTGTACCTTTCATGAAATTAAAGGGTAAAGATGTTACCTTGTTGCTTGAATGAAGAGAAACAAGTAGAAATTTGGAGAGATCTTGAAAAGTGCTTAGAGAGGCGGCTGAGAGAAAGTGCTCGGCGAGTAATGGGATGAAATGGTGAATAATAACGTTTTTTTACAGATTTTATTTCACTGAATTTGAACCGGCTACTCGCCGAGTAGAGTGGGTCTACTCGCCGAGTAAACACGCTTATTATCAACGTTTGGCTGCAATCGGGCACTTATTCGCCGAGTATAATCGATATACTCGCCGAGTAGATGTCACAGGTTGAAAAAATTTGTATTTTGGAAAAATTTAATGTAATAATTCATTTGTTTAGCCCATCCACCCCACACTCTAAGCATAGCTTGTCCTCAAGCATTTAGAGACATAAAATAAATGAAGAAGAATAAAAAAAAAAATGAAAAATAAAGAAAAGGAAAGAAAATGCAAACTTGAAACTCGGGTTGCCTCCCGAGAAGCGCTTCTTTTGATGGAGTCATTAGCTGGACTCCGCCCCGTCTACGTATTTGCAATCCCGCACAGTAGCAACTCCTCCAATCCTTCATTCCGGGGGACACCTTCTTCATATTTCTTTACTCTATGACCATTGACTTTGAATGGTGTGCCGTCTCTTGATATCAACTCTATAGCCCCGTGTGGAAACACCGTCTTGACCAAAAAGGGACCATCCCACCTTGATTTGAGTTTGCCCGAGAAAAGTTTTAATCGGGAATTGAAAAGCAATACTTTTTGGCCTTCATGAATGTCTTTACTCTTGATTCTTTTATCATGCCATCTCTTGGTCTTTTCTTTATAGAGCCACGAACTAGAATAAGCATCATTTCTGAGTTCTTCAAGGGCATTCAGTTGCATCAACCGGTTGGTCTTCAATTCTTCTATATCGAAGTTGCACCTCTTTAAAGCCCAATATGCCTTATGCTCGATCTTAACCGGTAAATGGCATTGCTTTCCATAAACTAACCTATATGGTGTAGTACCAATAGGTGTTTTGAAAGCGGTACGAAATGCCCACAGCGCGTCATCCAATTTATCCGACCATTCCTTGCGGTTGCTTCCCACTGATTTCTCTAAAATACGCTTCAAGGCTCGATTGGTCACTTCAGTTTGTCCACTAGTTTGTGGGTGGTATGACGTGGAGAACTTATGGGTAACCCCATATTTCTTGAGCACCTTTTCCAATTGATCATTGGCAAAATGTGTGCCTCGGTCACTGATTAGGGCCTTCGGAACACCAAACCGTGAGAATAGTTTCTTCAAGAATCGTACCACTACCCGTCCGTCATTTGTTGGTAAAGCCTGCGCCTCCGCCCATTTTGAGACATAATCGACCGCCACTAGTATGTACTTGTTTCCTTTGGATGTGGGAAAAGGTCCCATGAAGTCAATGTCCCATACGTCGAACACCTCGCATACTTGGATGCTATGTTGTGGCATTTCATTTCGAGATGAAATGTTTCCCACCCTTTGACAAGCATCACATTCTTTGACATATTGGGCTGCATCTTTAAAGATTGTAGGCCAATAGAACCCAATGTCAAAGATCTTCTTTGCATTATAGTGTGCTCCATGATGTCCTACCGTGGGCCCGCTATGGCAATGTTCTAATATTCTTCGGCTTTCCTTCCCGAACACACATCTTCTTATGATTCCATCCGCACAGCTTCGGAAGAGGTATGGATCGTCCCAAAAGTAATATTTGATCTCCGCAAAGAATTTCTTCTTTTGTTGACTATTATAATCCTTCGGGATGTAATTTGTAGCTAAATAGTTAGCTATGTCTGCGAACCATGGTTCCTCTCCCACTGACACCATAATGTATTCATCCGGAAAGTTGTCGCCATCCTTATCTTCTTGCAATTGCGGGTTCTCGAGCCTAGATAAATGATCAGCCGCTACATTCTCCATTCCTTTCTTGTCTCGTATTTCTATATCGAATTCTTGAAGAAGCAGCACCCATCGTATCAGTCTTGGCTTAGCATCCTGTTTGGAAAACAAATACTTGATAGCCGAGTGGTCAGTAAAAACAGTGGTTTTAGATAAAACCAAGTAAGGGCGAAATTTGTCAAAAGCATAAACCACAGCTAACAATTCTTTTTCAGTAGTAGTGTAATTCTCTTGGGCGGGGTTTAAGGTCTTGCTAGCATAATAGATGGGTTGAAAGTGCTTATCAACCCTTTGACCAAGAACCGCTCCTAATGCATAGTCACTAGCATCACACATGATCTCAAAGGGTAAGTTCCAATTTGGTGCAATAATGATCGGGGCATTAGTTAATTTTTCCTTTAGAAATTCAAATGCCTGTAAACACTCTTTAGTAAAATTAAAGGGGTGCATCTTTAAGTAATAATTGTGTTAGAGGTTTCGTGATTTTGGAAAAATCCTTTATAAAACGCCGGTAAAAACCTACGTGTCCCAAAAAATTCCTAATGCCCTTCACATTAGTTGGTGGGGGTGATTTGGCAATGGTGTCTATCTTTGCCCGATCCACCTCAATTCCCTTTTTAGAGACTTTGTGTCCCAAAACTATACCCTCCTTGACCATGAAGTGACATTTTTCCCAATTTAGGACCAAGTCGGTTTTCTCACACCTAGCAAGCATTGAGTCAAGATTTGTGAGATAGTCATGGAAAGAAGATCCGAATACAGAAAAGTCATCCATAAAGACCTCCATGAATTTTTCCACCATATCATGGAATATGGCGGTCATACACCTTTGAAATGTCGCAGGTGCATTGCATAGTCCAAAAGGCATGCGTCTATAGGCGAAAGTCCCACTTGGGCATGTGAATGTGGTCTTTTCTTGGTCCATTGGGTCTATGGGTATTTGAAAATACCCTGAAAACCCATCTAGAAAGCAGTAATAGCTATGGCCAGATAGTCTCTCTAACATTTGATCTATGAACGGAAGGGGGAAATGGTCTTTACGAGTGGCATCGTTTAGCTTTCGATAATCGATGCACACTCGCCAACCGGTTACCGTTCGCGTCGGAATTAACTCGTTCTTTTCGTTGGTGATGACCGTCATTCCTCCTTTCTTGGGCACCACTTGGACCGGACTCACCCATGGACTATTGGAAATAGAGTAGATGATTCCTGCATCTAAAAGTTTGACCACCTCCTTCTTGACGACTTCTTGCATGTTCGGGTTCAATCTTCTTTGGTGTTGCACCACCGGCCTTGCTCCTTCTTCTAGATTGATTTTGTGAGAGCAATAGGATGGGCTTATTCCCTTGATGTCGGAGATGCTCCATGCGATGGCTCGTTTCCGTTTCTTCAACACGTGTACTAGTTCCTCCTTTTCCGTTTTGGATAGATCCAAGACTATGATTACTGGCTTCTGATTTCCTTCTTCTAGAAAGGCATACTCCAGATGGTCAGGTAACGTTTTAAGCTCTGTTTGGTTGTTCTTAGTGACGGACTCGCCGAGTGCAGGTGTGGTACTCGGCGAGTTTGCAGCTGCATTCACGACTTCTATCTTTTCTTCAGATGTACTCGGCGAGTAGATCGACTCTACTCGGCGAGTAGGGCTGTCCGATTGCTTCATTATTTCTTCATACTCCGCTTCTTCCAACAGTCTTTCAATCTCTAATAAGTCATTTTCTGGGTCAAATGCTTCATCTAAAGCTGCAAACTTGCTGGAATCTTCAGGTATGTCTTCCTCCAATAGTTCGTCGAGCATGTCGATTGAGAATGCCGTGTCGTCACTACTCCTAGAGTACTTCATGGATTGGTCTACCCCGAATGTTACTGAATCGTCCCCAACTCGCAAGGTGAGCTTAGAATCTCTCATGTCTACGATAGCGCTAGCTGTGTTGAGGAAAGGCCTTCCAAGTATAATTGGCACTTGCGGATCCGCCTCCATGTCTAGAATGATGAAATCAGCCAGAAGGACAAATTTGTCCACTTTCACTATCAAATCTTCACATATGCCTCTTGGGAAGGTGACAGTCTTGTTTGCCAAATGTATTGCCATGCGAATTGGCCTTGGCTCCGGGAGGTCTAGCTTCTTAAAGAATGAGTAGGGCATAAGGTTCACACTTGCTCTAGAATCAGCTAAGACATGAATTGCAGCCAAGTTGCCAAATTGGCAAGGTAAAGTTAATCTCCCCGGATCACCCTTCTTCTTTGGTAGCTTGTTTAGCATTGTGGCAGAGCAGTTCTCATTAAGCACTACCTTCTGCACTTCCTCCATCTTTCTTTTTATTGGTGAGGAGTTCCTTAAGGAACTTTGCATACTTGGGCATTTGCATGACGACTTCAATGAAAGGAATGTTGATTTGAAGAGTTTTAATGTGGTCTAGAAACTTCTGATATTCCTCTTCCTGCTTCTCTTTCTTGGCTCGGGCTGGGTATGGCATTGGAGGCTGGTAAGGCTTTAAGGGAGGTTGTTCATTCGTTTTTGATGGGGTACTCGCCGAGTCCGTCGGCCCTACTCGGCGAGTAGAACTCTCAGATTGTGATTCTTGGTTTTCTGCTTGTTCTTCCGTTCCTTCCTTCTGCGAGTCCCTGGTTGCTTAAGTTCGAATGGGGGCCAGGGGAGTGATGATCTTCCCACTTCTCGTTGTGACAATGTTTATTTGTGCGCCTCGTGGGTTGTTTTCGGTTTTGCTAGGAAGTTCACCCGGTGACCTTTGGTTAAGTTGTTGAGCAAGTTGCCCAAGCTGCGTTTCTATGTTGTGGATGGATGCTTGCTGGTTCCTGAGCATGGTTATTGTTTCTTGGATAGCAGCATCATGGTCACTATGCCTTTTCTCGGAAGCAGCCACAAATTTAGTAAGCATATCTTCTAAGCTTGGCTTCCTTTCTTGCACCGGCTCCTCCTTTTGATAAAATCCTCTCCCTTTTTGTCTATACTTCTCCTCCTTGGCCTTCTTGTACTCTTTGTAAGGAAGCCACTCTTTCTTTTGTTTGCGCCAGTCCTCATCATATCGGTCACCACTCAAATAACACGCTTGCGCCTTCTTGTTGCCATTCTCATCCAAATCGCAATCTCTAGTGAGGTGAGGTCCATTTCAGTTTTCACAACCCACCCGAATAGCATGGATAGTTTGATCCATTTTGTCCATTCTCCTATCCATGGTTTTTAACATAGCATGACCGCGGATAAGTCTTCAGTAGCAGCATAAGCGGCTCCCCTCGTGATATCATGCCTAAGGTTGTGGTATTCTCTAGAGTGTTTAGAGAATTCTTCAATCAATTCTTTAATCACCGGGGGTGGCTTGTTTGTAAGTGGGCCTTGCGAGTCTAGCAACTTCCGGGTTGTGACATTGACTCCATCATAGAAGATGGAAACTTCTTGCTGGCTGTTTAGATCATGGTATGGGCAGTTTCTTAGCAGACTTTTGTATCTCTCCCATGCTTCATATAGCGACTCTCCAGCTTGTTGTTCAAAGTTTGCAATGGCCTTCTTCAGTTTGGCTATCTTGGACGGTGGGCAAAAGTGATAAACGAATTCTTCCTTCATTCTGGCCCAAGTAGTGACTGATCCGGGGGGGAAGTGACTTGAGCCAGTCTTTAGCAGCACCCTTAAAGGTTACCGGAAGCATACGAAGTAGTTGAGTTTCGCGGGTTACATTTGGAATATTGAAGTAATCAGCTACATCATTGACTTCATCCAAATGTTTGTAGGCATCTTCATGACCTTTCCCATAGAAAGGTATTTCTTTGAGTGAAGCTAGGATATGACCTTTTAGCTCGAAGGTAGCAGTTGCGGGAATTGCGGGTTGCACAAGTCCCGGGCCATTGTCGTCGTGCATCCTCTTCTTCCATTCTCCCATGGGGATTTCATCAATGTTAGCCATCGTGAACGCTAACTCTTCCTCCGACTCGGTTTCTTGCTCGTACGTCGCCTCCTCTTCTTCCTCGGTCTCGTACCCAATATCTTCTTGAATTGGCTCCTCAATTATCAAAGAAGCGCTAGAAGCTCCTGATTTACAGCTCTTCTTTTTCCCAAAAACGGTCTTCAAGTTGGACAATGGTGATTGCTTTGGTGTTCTTGAACTCTCCACGTCCTTTCCTTTGTTTCTCTTCAATGCGGATTCGGGATCTTCAAACGGGGGTACCAGTGGTGTGTTCGCTCCTCTGGTCATGAAAGTCCTGAAATCAATAGAATAAAAAGCGTAAAAAGAACAAAAAGATTGTACTAAAAAATCTACTGCTGATTAAACTTCTACTCGCCGAGTAGGTGCGATTGCACTCGGTGAGTATCAGTGGTAATTTGAAAAAATTTCTAAATTTTATACTAAACTAAAACAGATACAAAAACCTAATTACTAATTACTAAATTGCAATAAATGAACTTTATGCAAGTAAACTCACACAAAGGATCGAAAAAATTAGGAATTAGCTTAATTATTTAGAACCGTTCCCCGGCAACGGCGCCAAAAACTTGATGTGTGTAAAACCAACTAGTTTTATCCCTACTTTTAATTAATAAATTGAGCACACAAAGGCAGTGAACCTGTCTTTTAGTGGTATAGATTGATAAGTAAGGTATCGAACTCAGGGAACAGAAAACTAAACTAATAACTAATTTTAACTAAAACAAATAATAAAAGTAAAGGGTTTTTCTCTAGTTCTACAAGACTAGAAACTTAGACAAACTAAATTAACTAATTAATTAAAGCAACAACTATTCACTAAATTTGATAAAGATGTTTCCATTTAGGTTCAACCAATTCACTCCTATGGTTATTTAAGTTTATGGTAGATTAATTGCTATTGGTTACCAATTATAATAGTTAGGTTCATGTTCATTACTCCTAACCCTTAGACAATTAACTAATTTAAGCATTGATCAAGTGTTTAAACTAATTAATTCCCTAGATTAATTATTTGGATTAAATAAGATTTGTAATGGTCAATTAAGTTATTAATTCAATTAACCTCTTGTTGATGGTTTCTCAAACAAGCTCACACATTAATCTTCCTATTTTCTTATTAATCTTAGTTTCATAATCATTACTTCTAAGCATATGGTTTAGTATTCACATAGACATATGAGGTTAACAATTAAGAGATGTTCATGCAACCCAATTGCCTTCCAATTAACAGAAAATAGTAGTGATTAATACATAAGGTTCTTTAACAAACTTAATTTAATAAATCACCAATAGACAATTAAGCAAAAATCTATAATCAAACCATAGGAGTTCTTTGGTATTCCTTAAATAGAAACAAAAACGAATTTAGCTCATAATTGCAGTAGAAACAAACATAAAAACAAAGTTTACTAAAACAAACATATTCAATTCCTAAGTCTAAGTGGTAGAATTAACCTAATTGCTTGAATTCTTCCAAATATTGAAGCTTAGGGTTCCTTAGCGTCTTCTGGGGCTCTTAGTTGCAGCTAAACCTTCAAAAATTGCCAGGAGTGTGATCCCATTAGATAAGGATTCGTCTTTTATAGATATCCCAAAACAGGGTGTACTCGGCGAGTAGCAGAACCAACTCGCCGAGTAGGTCCATACTTATCCGTCTTGAATCAGTAGTCATATTTATGTTCTGGAACATCCTCGTGTACTCGCCGAGTAGGGTCGATCTACTCGCCGAGTAGATCACCTTTTTTCACTCTTTGATCTTCAATTGCTTCCCTTTTCTCCCTTTTACTTCCAAGCATATCTTTTTGACTGAAAACAAAATTCACAACATTTTAAGTACCTTTTGTCCCCGGCAACGATGCCAAAAACTTGATGTGTGTAAAACCAACTAGTTTTATCCCTACTTTTAATTAATAAATTGAGCACACAAAGGCAGTGAACCTGTCTTTTAGTGGTATAGATTGATAAGTAAGGTATCGAACTCAGGGAACGGAAAACTAAACTAATAACTAATTTTAACTAAAACAAATAATAAAAGTAAAGGGTTTTTCTCTAGTTTTGCAAGACTAGAAACTTAGACAAACTAAATTAACTAATTAATTAAAGCAACAACTATTCACTAAATTTGATAAAGATGTTTCCATTTAGGTTCAACCAATTCACTCCTATGGTTATCTAAGTTTATGGTAGATTAATTGCTATTGGTTACCAATTATAATAGTTAGGTTCATGTTCATTACTCCTAACCCTTAGACAATTAACTAATTTAAGCGTTGATCAAGTGTTTAAACTAATTAATTCCCTAGATTAATTATTTGGATTAAATAAGATTTGTAATGGTCAATTAAGTTATTAATTCAATTAACCTCTTGTTGATGGTTTCTCAAACAAGCTCACACATTAATCTTCCTATTTTCTTATTAATCTTAGTTTCATAATCATTACTTCTAAGCATATGGTTTAGTATTCACATAGACATATGAGGTTAACAATTAAGCGATGTTCATGCAACCCAATTGCCTTCCAATTAACAGAAAATAGTAGTGATTAATGCATAAGGTTCTTTAACAAACTTAATTTAATAAATCACCAATAGACAATTAAGCAAAAATCAATAATCAAACCATAGGAGTTCTTTGGTATTCCCCAAATAGAAACAAAAACGAATTTAGCTCATAATTGTAGTAGAAACAAACATAAAAACAAAGTTTACTAAAGCAAACATATTAAATTCCTAAGTCTAAGTGGTAGAATTAACCTAATTGCTTGAATTGTTCCAAATATTGAAGCTTAGGGTTCCTTAGCGTCTTCTGGGGCTCTTAGTCGCAGCTAAACCTTCAAAAATTGCCAGGAGTGTGATCCCATTAGATAAGTATTCGTCTTTTATAGATATCTCAAAACAGGGTGTACTCGGCGAGTAGCAGAACCAACTCGCCGAGTAGGTCTATACTTATCCATCTTGAATCAGCAGTCGTATTTATCTTCTGGAACATCCTTGTGTACTCGCCGAGTAGGGTCGATCTACTCGCCGAGTAGATCACCTTTTTTCACTCTTTGATCTTCAATTGCTTCCCTTTTCTCCCTTTTACTTCCAAGCATATCTTTTGGACTGAAAACAAAATTCACAACATTTTAAGTACCTTTTGTCCCCGGCAACGGTGCCAAAAACTTGATGTGTGTAAAACCAACTAGTTTTATCCCTACTTTTAATTAATAAATTGAGCACACAAAGGCAGTGAACCTGTCTTTTAGTGGTATAGATCGATAAGTAAGGTATCGAACTCAGGGAACGGAAAACTAAACTAATAACTAATTTTAACTAAAACAAATAATAAAAGTAAAGGGTTTTTCTGTAGTTTTGCAAGACTAAAAACTTAGACAAACTAAATTAACTAATTAATTAAAGCAACAACTATTCACTAAATTTGATAAAGATGTTTCCATTTAGGTTCAACCAATTCACTCCTATGGTTATTTAAGTTTATGGTAGATGAATTGCTATTGGTTACCAATTATAATAGTTAGGTTCATGTTCATTACTCCTAACCCTTAGACAATTAACTAATTTAAGCGTTGATCAAGTGTTTAAACTAATTAATTCCCTAGATTAATTATTTGGATTAAATAAGATTTGTAATGGTCAATTAAGTTATTAATTCAATTAACCTCTTGTTGATGGTTTCTCAAACAAGCTCACACATTAATATTCCTATTTTCTTATTAATCTTAGTTTCATAATCATTACTTCTAAGTATATGGTTTAGTATTCACATAGACATATGAGGTTAACAATTAAGCGATGTTCATGCAACCCAATTGCCTTCCAATTAATAGAAAATAGTAGTGATTAATGCATAAGGTTCTTTAACAAACTTAATTTAATAAATCACCAATAGACAATTAAGCAAAAATCAATAATCAAACCATAGGAGTTCTTTGGTATTCCCCAAATAGAAACAAAAACGAATTTAGCTCATAATTGCAGTAGAAACAAACATAAAAACAAAGTTTACTAAATCAAACATATTCAATTCCTAAGTCTAAGTGGTAGAATTAACCTAATTGCTTGAATTGTTCCAAATATTGAAGCTTAGGGTTCCTTAGCGTCTTCTGGGGCTCTTAGTCGCAGCTAAACCTTCAAAAATCGCCAGGAGTGTGATCCCATTAGATAAGGATTCGTCTTTTATAGATATCCCAAAACAGGGTGTACTCGGCGAGTAGCAGAACCAACTCGCCGAGTAGGTCTATACTTATCCATCTTGAATCAGCAGTCGTATTTATCTTCTGGAACATCCTCGTGTACTCGCCGAGTAGGGTCGATCTACTCGCCGAGTAGATCACCTTTTTTCACTCTTTGATCTTCAATTGCTTCCCTTTTCTCCCTTTTACTTCCAAGCATATCTTTTGCACTGAAAACAAAATTCACAACATTTTAAGTACCTTTTGTCCCCAGCAACGGCGCCAAAAACTTGATGTGTGTAAAACCAACTAGTTTTATCCATACTTTTAATTAATAAATTGAGCACACAAAGGCAGTGAACCTGTCTTTTAGTGGTATAGATCGATAAGTAAGGTATCGAACTCAGGGAACGGAAAACTAAACTAATAACTAATTTTAACTAAAACAAATAATAAAAGTAAAGGGTTTTTCTCTAGTTCTACAAGACTAGAAACTTAGACAAACTAAATTAACTAATTAATTAAAGCAACAACTATTCACTAAATTTGATAAAGATGTTTCCATTTAGGTTCAACCAATTCACTCCTATGGTTATTTAAGTTTATGGTAGATTAATTGCTATTGGTTACCAATTATAATAGTTAGGTTCATGTTCATTACTCCTAACCCTTAGACAATTAACTAATTTAAGCGTTGATCAAGTGTTTAAACTAATTAATTCCCTAGATTAATTATTTGGATTAAATAAGATTTGTAATGGTCAATTAAGTTATTAATTCAATTAACCTCTTGTTGATGGTTTCTCAAACAAGCTCACACATTAATCTTCCTATTTTCTTATTAATCTTAGTTTCATAATCATTACTTCTAAGCATATGGTTTAGTATTCACATAGACATATGAGGTTAACAATTAAGAGATGTTCATGCATCCCAATTGCCTTCCAATTAACAGAAAATAGTAGTGATTAATGCATAAGGTTCTTTAACAAACTTAATTTAATAAATCACCAATAGACAATTAAGCAAAAATCAATAATCAAACCATAGGAGTTCTTTGGTATTCCCCAAATAGAAACAAAAACGAATTTAGCTCATAATTGCAGTAGAAACAAACATAAAAACAAAGTTTACTAAAGCAAACATATTCAATTCCTAAGTCTAAGTGGTAGAATTAACCTAATTGCTTGAATTCTTCCAAATATTGAAGCTTAGGGTTCCCTAGCGTCTTCTGGGGCTTTTAGTCGCAGCTAAACCTTCAAAAATCTCCAGGAGTGTGATCCCATTAGATAAGGATTCGTCTTTTATAGATATCCCAAAACAGGGTGTACTCGGCGAGTAGCAGAACCAACTCGCCGAGTAGGTCCATACTTATCCGTCTTGAATCAACAGTCGTACTTATCTTCTGGAACATCCTTGTGTACTCGCCGAGTAGGGTCGATCTACTCGCCGAGTAGATCACCTTTTTTCACTCTTTGATCTTCAATTGCTTCCCTTTTCTCCCTTTTACTTCCAAGCATATCTTTTTGACTGAAAACAAAATTCACAACATTTTAAGTACCTTTTGTCCCCGGCAACGATGCCAAAAACTTGATGTGTGTAAAACCAACTAGTTTTATCCCTACTTTTAATTAATAAATTGAGCACACAAAGGCAGTGAACCTGTCTTTTAGTGGTATAGATTGATAAGTAAGGTATCGAACTCACGGAACAGAAAACTAAACTAATAACTAATTTTAACTAAAACAAATAATAAAAGTAAAGGGTTTTTCTCTAGTTTTGCAAGACTAGAAACTTAGACAAACTAAATTAACTAATTAATTAAAGCAACAACTATTCACTAAATTTGATAAAGATGTTTCCATTTAGGTTCAACCAATTCACTCCTATGGTTATTTAAGTTTATGGTAGATTAATTGCTATTGGTTACCAATTATAATAGTTAGGTTCATGTTCATTACTCCTAACCCTTAGACAATTAACTAATTTAAGCGTTGATCAAGTGTTTAAACTAATTAATTCCCTAGATTAATTATTTGGATTAAATAAGATTTGTAATGGTCAATTAAGTTATTAATTCAATTAACCTCTTGTTGATGGTTTCTCAAACAAGCTCACACATTAATCTTCCTATTTTCTTATTAATCTTAGTTTCATAATCATTACTTCTAAGCATATGGTTTAGTATTCACATAGACATATGAGGTTAACAATTAAGCGATGTTCATGCAACCCAATTGCCTTCCAATTAACAGAAAATAGTAGTGATTAATGCATAAGGTTCTTTAACAAACTTAATTTAATAAATCACCAATAGACAATTAAGCAAAAATCAATAATCAAACCATAGGAGTTCTTTGGTATTCCCCAAATAGAAACAAAAACGAATTTAGCTCATAATTGCAGTAGAAACAAACATAAAAACAAAGTTTACTAAAGCAAACATATTAAATTCCTAAGTCTAAGTGGTAGAATTAACCTAATTGCTTGAATTGTTCCAAATATTGAAGCTTAGGGTTCCTTAGCGTCTTCTGGGGCTCTTAGTCGCAGCTAAACCTTCAAAAATTGCCAGGAGTGTGATCCCATTAGATAAGTATTCGTCTTTTATAGATATCTCAAAACAGGGTGTACTCGGCGAGTAGCAGAACCAACTCGCCGAGTAGGTCTATACTTATCCATCTTGAATCAGCAGTCGTATTTATCTTCTGGAACATCCTTGTGTACTCGCCGAGTAGGGTCGATCTACTCGCCGAGTAGATCACCTTTTTTCACTCTTTGATCTTCAATTGCTTCCCTTTTCTCCCTTTTACTTCCAAGCATATCTTTTGGACTGAAAACAAAATTCACAACATTTTAAGTACCTTTTGTCCCCGGCAACGGTGCCAAAAACTTGATGTGTGTAAAACCAACTAGTTTTATCCCTACTTTTAATTAATAAATTGAGCACACAAAGGCAGTGAACCTGTCTTTTAGTGGTATAGATCGATAAGTAAGGTATCGAACTCAAGGAACGGAAAACTAAACTAATAACTAATTTTAACTAAAACAAATAATAAAAGTAAAGGGTTTTTCTGTAGTTTTGCAAGACTAGAAACTTAGACAAACTAAATTAACTAATTAATTAAAGCAACAACTATTCACTAAATTTGATAAAGATGTTTCCATTTAGGTTCAACCAATTCACTCCTATGGTTATTTAAGTTTATGGTAGATGAATTGCTATTGGTTACCAATTATAATAGTTAGGTTCATGTTCATTACTCCTAACCCTTAGACAATTAACTAATTTAAGCGTTGATCAAGTGTTTAAACTAATTAATTCCCTAGATTAATTATTTGGATTAAATAAGATTTGTAATGGTCAATTAAGTTATTAATTCAATTAACCTCTTGTTGATGGTTTCTCAAACAAGCTCACACATTAATATTCCTAGTTTCTTATTAATCTTAGTTTCATAATCATTACTTCTAAGTATATGGTTTAGTATTCACATAGACATATGAGGTTAACAATTAAGCGATGTTCATGCAACCCAATTGCCTTCCAATTAACAGAAAATAGTAGTGATTAATGCATAAGGTTCTTTAACAAACTTAATTTAATAAATCACCAATAGACAATTAAGCAAAAATCAATAATCAAACCATAGGAGTTCTTTGGTATTCCCCAAATAGAAACAAAAACGAATTTAGCTCATAATTGCAGTAGAAACAAACATAAAAACAAAGTTTACTAAATCAAACATATTCAATTCCTAAGTCTAAGTGGTAGAATTAACCTAATTGCTTGAATTGTTCCAAATATTGAAGCTTAGGGTTCCTTAGCGTCTTCTGGGGCTCTTAGTCGCAGCTAAACCTTCAAAAATCGCCAGGAGTGTGATCCCATTAGATAAGGATTCGTCTTTTATAGATATCCCAAAACAGGGTGTACTCGGCGAGTAGCAGAACCAACTCGCCGAGTAGGTCTATACTTATCCATCTTGAATCAGCAGTCGTATTTATCTTCTGGAACATCCTCGTGTACTCGCCGAGTAGGGTCGATCTACTCGCCGAGTAGATCACCTTTTTTCACTCTTTGATCTTCAATTGCTTCCCTTTTCTCCCTTTTACTTCCAAGCATATCTTTTGCACTGAAAACAAAATTCACAACATTTTAAGTACCTTTTGTCCCCAGCAACGGCGCCAAAAACTTGATGTGTGTAAAACCAACTAGTTTTATCCATACTTTTAATTAATAAATTGAGCACACAAAGGCAGTGAACCTGTCTTTTAGTGGTATAGATCGATAAGTAAGGTATCGAACTCAGGGAACGGAAAACTAAACTAATAACTAATTTTAACTAAAACAAATAATAAAAGTAAAGGGTTTTTCTCTAGTTCTACAAGACTAGAAACTTAGACAAACTAAATTAACTAATTAATTAAAGCAACAACTATTCACTAAATTTGATAAAGATGTTTCCATTTAGGTTCAACCAATTCACTCCTATGGTTATTTAAGTTTATGGTAGATTAATTGCTATTGGTTACCAATTATAATAGTTAGGTTCATGTTCATTACTCCTAACCCTTAGACAATTAACTAATTTAAGCGTTGATCAAGTGTTTAAACTAATTAATTCCCTAGATTAATTATTTGGATTAAATAAGATTTGTAATGGTCAATTAAGTTATTAATTCAATTAACCTCTTGTTGATGGTTTCTCAAACAAGCTCACACATTAATCTTCCTATTTTCTTATTAATCTTAGTTTCATAATCATTACTTCTAAGCATATGGTTTAGTATTCACATAGACATATGAGGTTAACAATTAAGAGATGTTCATGCATCCCAATTGCCTTCCAATTAACAGAAAATAGTAGTGATTAATGCATAAGGTTCTTTAACAAACTTAATTTAATAAATCACCAATAGACAATTAAGCAAAAATCAATAATCAAACCATAGGAGTTCTTTGGTATTCCCCAAATAGAAACAAAAACGAATTTAGCTCATAATTGCAGTAGAAACAAACATAAAAACAAAGTTTACTAAAGCAAACATATTCAATTCCTAAGTCTAAGTGGTAGAATTAACCTAATTGCTTGAATTCTTCCAAATATTGAAGCTTAGGGTTCCCTAGCGTCTTCTGGGGCTTTTAGTCGCAGCTAAACCTTCAAAAATCTCCAGGAGTGTGATCCCATTAGATAAGGATTCGTCTTTTATAGATATCCCAAAACAGGGTGTACTCGGCGAGTAGCAGAACCAACTCGCCAAGTAGGTCCATACTTATCCGTCTTGAATCAACAGTCGTATTTATCTTCTGGAACATCCTTGTGTACTCGCCGAGTAGGGTCGATCTACTCGCCGAGTAGATCACCTTTTTTCACTCTTTGATCTTCAATTGCTTCCCTTTTCTCCCTTTTACTTCCAAGCATATCTTTTTGACTGAAAACAAAAGTCACAACATTTTAAGTACCTTTTGTCCCCGGCAACGATGCCAAAAACTTGATGTGTGTAAAAACCAACTAGTTTTATCCCTACTTTTAATTAATAAATTGAGCACACAAAGGCAGTGAACCTGTCTTTTAGTGGTATAGATTGATAAGTAAGGTATCGAACTCACGGAACGGAAAACTAAACTAATAACTAATTTTAACTAAAACAAATAATAAAAGTAAAGGGTTTTTCTCTAGTTTTGCAAGACTAGAAACTTAGACAAACTAAATTAACTAATTAATTAAAGCAACAACTATTCACTAAATTTGATAAAGATGTTTCCATTTAGGTTCAACCAATTCACTCCTATGGTTATTTAAGTTTATGGTAGATTAATTGCTATTGGTTACCAATTATAATAGTTAGGTTCATGTTCATTACTCCTAACCCTTAGACAATTTACTAATTTAAGCGTTGATCAAGTGTTTAAACTAATTAATTCCCTAGATTAATTATTTGGATTAAATAAGATTTGTAATGGTCAATTAAGTTATTAATTCAATTAACCTCTTGTTGATGGTTTCTCAAACAAGCTCACACATTAATCTTCCTATTTTCTTATTAATCTTAGTTTCATAATCATTACTTCTAAGCATATGGTTTAGTATTCACATAGACATATGAGGTTAACAATTAAGCGATGTTCATGCAACCCAATTGCCTTCCAATTAACAGAAAATAGTAGTGATTAATGCATAAGGTTCTTTAACAAACTTAATTTAATAAATCACCAATAGACAACTAAGCAAAAATCAATAATCAAACCATAGGAGTTCTTTGGTATTCCCCAAATAGAAACAAAAACGAATTTAGCTCATAATTGTAGTAGAAACAAACATAAAAACAAAGTTTACTAAAGCAAACATATTCAATTCCTAAGTCTAAGTGGTAGAATTAACCTAATTGCTTGAATTGTTCCAAATATTGAAGCTTAGGGTTCCTTAGCGTCTTCTGGGCTCTTAGTCGCAGCTAAACCTTCAAAAATTGCCAGGAGTGTGATCCCATTAGATAAGGATTCGTCTTTTATAGATATCTCAAAATAGGGTGTACTCGGCGAGTAGCAGAACCAACTCGCCGAGTAGGTCTATACTTATCCATCTTGAATCAGCAGTCGTATTTATCTTCTGGAACATCCTTGTGTACTCGCCGAGTAGGGTCGATCTACTCGCCGAGTAGATCACCTTTTTTCACTCTTTGATCTTCAATTGCTTCCCTTTTCTCCCTTTTACTTCCAAGCATATCTTTTGGACTGAAAACAAAATTCACAACATTTTAAGTACCTTTTGTCCCCGGCAACGGCGCCAAAAACTTGATGTGTGTAAAACCAACTAGTTTTATCCCTACTTTTAATTAATAAATTGAGCACACAAAGGCAGTGAACCTGTCTTTTAGTGGTATAGATCGATAAGTAAGGTATCGAACTCAGGGAACGGAAAACTAAACTAATAACTAATTTTAACTAAAACAAATAATAAAAGTAAAGGGTTTTTCTCTAGTTTTGCAAGACTAGAAACTTAGACAAACTAAATTAACTAATTAATTAAAGCAACAACTATTCACTAAATTTGATAAAGATGTTTCCATTTAGGTTCAACCAATTCACTCCTATGGTTATTTAAGTTTATGGTAGATTAATTGCTATTGGTTACCAATTATAATAGTTAGGTTCATGTTCATTACTCCTAACCCTTAGACAATTTACTAATTTAAGCGTTGATCAAGTGTTTAAACTAATTAATTCCCTAGATTAATTATTTGGATTAAATAAGATTTGTAATGGTCAATTAAGTTATTAATTCAATTAACCTCTTGTTGATGGTTTCTCAAACAAGCTCACACATTAATCTTCCTATTTTCTTATTAATCTTAGTTTCATAATCATTACTTCTAAGCATATGGTTTAGTATTCACATAGACATATGAGGTTAACAATTAAGCGATGTTCATGCAACCCAATTGCCTTCCAATTAACAGAAAATAGTAGTGATTAATGCATAAGGTTCTTTAACAAACTTAATTTAATAAATCACCAAAAGACAACTAAGCAAAAATCAATAATCAAACCATAGGAGTTCTTTGGTATTCCCCAAATAGAAACAAAAACGAATTTAGCTCATAATTGTAGTAGAAACAAACATAAAAACAAAGTTTACTAAAGCAAACATATTCAATTCCTAAGTCTAAGTGGTAGAATTAACCTAATTGCTTGAATTGTTCCAAATATTGAAGCTTAGGGTTCCTTAGCGTCTTCTGGGCTCTTAGTCGCAGCTAAACCTTCAAAAATTGCCAGGAGTGTGATCCCATTAGATAAGGATTCGTCTTTTATAGATATCTCAAAATAGGGTGTACTCGGCGAGTAGCAGAACCAACTCGCCGAGTAGGTCTATACTTATCCATCTTGAATCAGCAGTCGTATTTATCTTCTGGAACATCCTTGTGTACTCGCCGAGTAGGGTCGATCTACTCGCCGAGTAGATCACCTTTTTTCACTCTTTGATCTTCAATTGCTTCCCTTTTCTCCCTTTTACTTCCAAGCATATCTTTTGGACTGAAAACAAAATTCACAACATTTTAAGTACCTTTTGTCCCCGGCAACGGCGCCAAAAACTTGATGTGTGTAAAACCAACTAGTTTTATCCCTACTTTTAATTAATAAATTGAGCACACAAAGGCAGTGAACCTGTCTTTTAGTGGTATAGATCGATAAGTAAGGTATCGAACTCAGGGAACGGAAAACTAAACTAATAACTAATTTTAACTAAAACAAATAATAAAAGTAAAGGGTTTTTCTCTAGTTTTGCAAGACTAGAAACTTAGACAAACTAAATTAACTAATTAATTAAAGCAACAACTATTCACTAAATTTGATAAAGATGTTTCCATTTAGGTTCAACCAATTCACTCCTATGGTTATTTAAGTTTATGGTAGATTAATTGCTATTGGTTACCAGTTATAATAGTTAGGTTCATGTTCATTACTCCTAACCCTTAGACAATTAACTAATTTAAGCGTTGATCAAGTGTTTAAAGTAATTAATTCCCTAGATTAATTATTTGGATTAAATAAGATTTGTAATGGTCAATTAAGTTATTAATTCAATTAACCTCTTGTTGATGGTTTCTCAAACAAGCTCACACATTAATCTTCCTATTTTCTTATTAATCTTAGTTTCATAATCATTACTTCTAAGCATATGGTTTAGTATTCACATAGACATATGAGGTTAACAATTAAGCGATGTTCATGCAACCCAGTTGCCTTCCAATTAACAGAAAATAGTAGTGATTAATGCATAAGGTTCTTTAACAAACTTAATTTAATAAATCACCAATAGACAATTAAGCAAAAATCAATAATCAAACCATAGGAGTTCTTTGGTATTCCCCAAATAGAAACAAAAACGAATTTAGCTCGTAATTGCAGTAGAAACAAACATAAAAACAAAGTTTACTAAATCAAACATATTCAATTCCTAAGTCTAAGTGGTAGAATTAACCTAATTGCTTGAATTGTTCCAAATATTGAAGCTTAGGGTTCCTTAGCGTCTTCTGGGGCTCTTAGTCGCAGCTAAACCTTCAAAAATCGCCAGGAGTGTGATCCCATTAGATAAGGATTCGTCTTTTATAGATATCCCAAAACAGGGTGTACTCGGCGAGTAGCAGAACCAACTCGCCGAGTAGGTCTATACTTATCCATCTTGAATCAGCAGTCGTATTTATCTTCTGGAACATCCTCGTGTACTCGCCGAGTAGGGTCGATCTACTCGCCGAGTAGATCACCTTTTTTCACTCTTTGATCTTCAATTGCTTCCCTTTTCTCCCTTTTACTTCCAAGCATATCTTTTGGACTGAAAACAAAATTCACAACATTTTAAGTACCTTTTGTCCCCGGCAACGGCGCCAAAAACTTGATGTGTGTAAAACCAACTAGTTTTATCCATACTTTTAATTAATAAATTGAGCACACAAAGGCAGTGAACCTGTCTTTTAGTGGTATAGATCGATAAGTAAGGTATCGAACTCAGGGAACGGAAAACTAAACTAATAACTAATTTTAACTAAAACAAATAATAAAAGTAAAGGGTTTTTCTCTAGTTCTACAAGACTAGAAACTTAGACAAACTAAATTAACTAATTAATTAAAGCAACAACTATTCACTAAATTTGATAAAGATGTTTCCATTTAGGTTCAACCAATTCACTCCTATGGTTATTTAAGTTTATGGTAGATTAATTGCTATTGGTTACCAATTATAATAGTTAGGTTCATGTTCATTACTCCTAACCCTTAGACAATTAACTAATTTAAGCGTTGATCAAGTGTTTAAACTAATTAATTCCCTAGATTAATTATTTGGATTAAATAAGATTTGTAATGGTCAATTAAGTTATTAATTCAATTAACCTCTTGTTGATGGTTTCTCAAACAAGCTCACACATTAATCTTCCTATTTTCTTATTAATCTTAGTTTCATAATCATTACTTCTAAGCATATGGTTTAGTATTCACATAGACATATGAGGTTAACAATTAAGAGATGTTCATGCAACCCAATTGCCTTCCAATTAACAAAAAATAGTAGTGATTAATGCATAAGGTTCTTTAACAAACTTAATTTAATAAATCACCAATAGACAATTAAGCAAAAATCAATAATCAAACCATAGGAGTTCTTTGGTATTCCCCAAATAGAAACAAAAACGAATTTAGCTCATAATTGCAGTAGAAACAAACATAAAAACAAAGTTTACTAAAGCAAACATATTCAATTCCTAAGTCTAAGTGGTAGAATTAACCTAATTGCTTGAATTCTTCCAAATATTGAAGCTTAGGGTTCCCTAGCGTCTTCTGGGGCTTTTAGTCGCAGCTAAACCTTCAAAAATCTCCAGGAGTGTGATCCCATTAGATAAGGATTCGTCTTTTATAGATATCCCAAAACAGGGTGTACTCGGCGAGTAGCAGAACCAACTCGCCGAGTAGGTCCATACTTATCCGTCTTGAATCAACAGTCGTATTTATCTTCTGGAACATCCTTGTGTACTCGTCGAGTAGGGTCGATCTACTCGCCGAGTAGATCACCTTTTTTCACTCTTTGATCTTCAATTGCTTCCCTTTTCTCCTTTTTACTTCCAAGCATATCTTTTGGACTGAAAACAAAATTCATAACATTTTAAGTACCTTTTGTCCACATTATTCACATAATTAATCAAAAATAACTAAGAATATATGCTAAATAATTAATTAATTATGCACATATCAAAGCTGCACCACTATTATTTACTTCAAGTATAACATACCATATTGCTTTACTTATTGGTGAGTCACTATTATACTTCCACGTTAAATGGTTTTCAAAGATGAAAATGTCATATTTCTTAAAGGTTTTCACTTACTATATATTTCTGGAAAATATAGGATTTTCTAGGTTTTACTACTACTTATGACTGTAAACTTCAGCTTTTATACTATCAATTCTAATGCTTTTTATATAAGAATTCACACTAAACTCTTATGAACTCACCAGCTTTATGCTGATATTCTTTTCAAAATAACTTGTATCTTCAGGTTAAAGATAGACAGGTACGACTGCAGCATTTTTGGAGAAGATGGAGCATGCAAGACCCATCTCTTATTTTTGTTTACTTTTGTTGTTTGTTGAACATTACAACACATACTTGTAAATACACTCACTATGTAAATGAAATGGTTGTATGTTCTTGCTTTTACTATTATGCAATTGTGATGATACCGGACACTACGTTCTCCACCCCAAAACGTATTCCGCCGTTATCGGTTTTGGGGTGTGACAAATTAAAGGAGATGTAAAATAACTAGTGTAAATGAATGTAAGGCCTGTTTATACTTATGTTTCTATATTGAGGATGACATCCCAAAGTTTTAATATAAACAAAATACATTTCTTCGCAAATGCTTTGATATTATATTTATCCTGTTTTCTGGGAACAAATTCCGCAATATTATTCTTTAAAATGAATACTCTGATTTTCAAATAAGCATAAATAAAAATTTTAAAATGATGGTGAATGTGGGGATGTCTTACATTGTTTCTTTAAATGGTAAATAATTATTTAGGTTGGTAACAAATTTTTAATGGATAAATAATGGATTTTGTCTAGTAGATTATCAAATGCATATGGTGAAGGTGTGAATGTTTTTATAGAGTTTGAACAAAGTAATAATCCAAAATTAGATGTTATTCCATGCCCCTATGTAACTTGTATCAATTTGTGTCACCACTCAAATGACAATGTTCGTTAGCATTTGTTTGCCCACATATTTTATGAAAATTAAAAATTTGGTCTTCCTATGGAGAAAAACAACCCAAGATTGATTCTACATGCCCTAATAATTCCATTCCTCTTGATGTTATTTTTACAAAGGATAACTACATGATCCCTTCACATATGCAGAGAAAGAACCTAATTAATTGAAATCACTTCTTGAAGAATGTGATAAGCCACATTATGTAGGGCCAAAGTATAGTACACTTAGTGGATTATTGAAATTCCAACATTTGAAGGGGCAATTTGGTTGGTCTGATGCTAGTTTTGATGCTTTGTTATGTGTCCAAAAAGATATCTTACCATTAAATAAAGCTATCACTAGCTTGATATATGAGTCCAAGAAGTTACTAAAAGGAGTAGGTCAACAATGTGACAAGATTCATGCATGTGAAAATGATTGTGTTCTATTATGGAAAGAACATAAGGATGCTTCTCAATGTCCAAATTGTGGCACATCTCATTGGAAAAAGAATACCGAAAACATACCTTCAAAAGTTTTTTAGTATTTTCCTATCATCACAAGATTTAGAAGAATGTTTTCATCACTACAAATTGCATACGACTTAACTTGGCATGCACAAGGTCGGGTCAATAATGGAAAGCTGACTCATCCTCGCAATACCCTTCATGGAAGCTTGTTGATAGCACATGGAAAGAATTCAGACAACAAAACTATAATCTTACATTAGCCTTGTTTGTTGATGGTATCAATCCTCACAAGTCATTAAGTTCTGATCATAGTTGTTGGCCGATTATCCTAATAACATATAATCTACCCCCTTATTTGTGCATGCCAAAAAAATTCATGATGTTGACTCTGTTGATATTAGGGATATGCCAACCTGGTAACAATATTAATGTCTAATTTTCACCATTGATAGAAGATCTAAAACGCTTGTGGGAAACTGGCGTTGAGACATTTAATGCTTATAAGAAAGAATATTTAAATATAAGAGCAATATTACTTTGGACTATAAGTGACTTTCCCGCATATGATAATCTTTCAGGGTGTGTTACCAAAGGTTATTATGTTTTTCCAATATGTTTGAAGAATACTTATTCACAATGGTTTCCAAAGTTCAAAAAAGTATGCTTCCTTGGGCATAGAAGATTCCCCCACTTGAACATCCTTTTCGTAAAAGAAAAAAAAAACATTTCAACAATCAATCGAAGAACGATTTTATGCACCAACCACCAACAGGTGAAGATATTTATGACTATCTGGCGGGATTTAAGAATACATGGGGTAAGAAGATAAAGTCATAAAAATAGGATCAAAGAAGATAAGGTCAAAGAAGGGAGCATCAATGAAGGAAATGCCAAAGAAGGAAATGTCAAAAAAGAAAAAAGAAAGCATCGATGAGAGAGCTAACTTTTGGCATAAAAAGTTGATTTTTTTAACTTGAATATTGGAAGAAGTTGCATGTTCTTCATCAACTAGATCTTATGCACATTGAAAAAATGTGACCAAGAGTGTTTATGGGATAATGTTGAATTTGCCTCACAAGACGAAGGATGGATTAAAAGCATGACAAGATCTTGAAGCATTAGGAATTAAGCATGAATTACAGAGTCATTCAAAAGGAGATCGACATTGGCTTCCGTCTGCGTGCTACACATTGGATACCTCATAGAAACAACTATTTATGACACCCTGTCAATATAAAAGTGCATCATGGATATTTCTCTAATTTCAAGAATCTCATGTTGGATGATGTTTCAAAGATGAATATTTTAAAGTCTAATGATTGTCATGTACTCGTGCAAAAACTTCTCCCCTTATCAATCAAAGGGGTTTTAGATGTGAAGGTGCAGAGGATAGGTTTTTGTCATTTTTTTCAACGATTTTTGTAGTAAGTTTGTTGATGTTAATAAGACAGGAAAGTTGCAAAGTGACATCGTATTAACCTTATTCTTGTTAGAAAAGTACTTTCCTCCTTCATTTTTCGATGTCATGATTCATTTCATGGTGCATTTATTTAGAGAGGTGAGGTTGTGTTGCCCAGTTCCTTTTAGGTGGATGTATCCATTTGAGAGATACATGAAAACACTTAAAGGGTATGTAAGAAATCATTATTGACCCGAGGGTTGCATTGTAGAGTGTTATGTGGCAAAGGAAGCCCTAGATTTTTGTTCAGACTACTTAAAAAACATGAAATCAATTAGCAATACTCATGAACTTGTTGATGAAAGAATATGCACCGGCAAGCCTTTATCGCATGCTACAATCAATGTTGTAGAGGCTAACTTACATGATCAAGCTCATCTTTATGTATTACAAAACAATGTTGTTGTGGAGCCGTATATAGAGTAACAAGTACATGAGACTATATATTCTTTGTACTCTATCTATTATATAAATCTTCTTCTAACTTCTAATACAATTCCGACAACATATGTTGGAATTGAAGGATCTCAACCCCAATGACTCTTGAAAGAATACATGACTACAGAGCCAAAAATGTTATACATTTAATAGTTGGTTTAATAAATAGGTTTATTTTTAAAATAATTTTGTTAGAGTTACAACATTTTTAAGTATTTTTTTTTGAATTACATTAATTAGATATATTTCTAATTGGTTGAAAAACTTTTGGCTAAAAGGGGAAGATATTTGTGACGTTGTTCGTTAGCTAGCCAAAGGGCCTATTTTTGCTTTTAGTAAATATAGTTGGTTTTCCATAAATGAGTATCATATTCATACAGTATCTTGAGATGAATCTATAACAATTCAATGCAGCAGAGTATCTTTAGTTGCACATACTATGAGATTGCTAGTGCAAAAGACTCCAATCCCATGTATAGTGTTGTTACTTACTTCGATCATACAAAAGATATATAGGATCTTGATTATCGCATGTTTACTATTATAGTATTCATGTGTGATTGGGTTGATATTCGTGGAGTAAAAAAGGATGATTTAGGATTCACAGTAGTTAACATTGATAGGCTTGGTCAGCAGTCTGAACGCTTCTTATTAGTTAGTCAAGCCAAACAAGTTTTTTATGTTCAAGATCAACAAAATGAGAATTTGCATGTTGTTGGCTTCACACCAAATAAGATGTACAAGTATGGAGTAAATAATGAAATAGATGATATGTTGGAAATTGATGCTAGTATTGATTTAACACAAGTCTCCACTTTATTAGCCCTTGATGATGATTTTTTGTGTACGCGCCCGGATGGCGATGACATATTAGTTATTTTTTTTTTTGCGGAACAATAAAGTTTTTTGTATGTTATTTTAGATATTGAATGTGATTAATTGTCTCCCAACGGCAACAAATAACAATATACTTAATTGTTTCCATGTTGTAAATAACTATTTTATTTGAATCTTGTTGAAACAGGCTGTTTTTGTGACATGGAATCAGATTCTGCTTCTGATCATGATGAGGACTCCAAACAAAGAGGTTTGACGATAAAATCAAAAGCTAATAAAGTGAAACTTGTAATACCTTAGAATAAAAAGGGTGCCCTAGTTGGAAATGAAGCCACAAAACTATATACTTTTGAGGTTTTGGTTGGAAGGATGATGGTGCCTGTAACTTATGCCTATTGGTTAAAGTTAGTGATGTAGCAAAGGATGAGGTATAGCAATATGTTTTGGTAAGTCTGGTAATCTGATGTTAACCTCAAATTATGTTTTTTTTTTATTTGTTGAAAATAAGATTGTTAATGTTTTATGCTTCAGGAAAACATTTGTAATTAACCTAATGAGCCAGAAGCACACTCTCCAATTAATCGGGAAGAAGTGGAGAAAATTCAAACATTATCTATATGCCAAGTTAATTAAGAATTAAAGTGAAGATCCAAAGGAAAATCTATTCACACCTCCGAAAGATTATTCGTTTGTAAAGAAAGAAGATTGGAAAATTTTTGTATCCCAAAGAGTTACAAAAAAGTGGAAGGTTCGTTAAACTTTTCGTATTTGGATTTGTTCAATGATAATTAAGTTTTAGAAACATGCATTACAATTTTAATGTTTCTAATGTGGGAAAAAAGTAAGAAAGTTAAAAAAGTTTGTGCAGATCATAAATACAATCACCGTTTGAGCAAAAAAGGATATACCAGACTCATTAATGACATTGTATGAATTCAACTAATTATTGAATATTTTACTTGTATATATTTATGTTAGTTGACTTTTGTTACTCTTTATAATTACGATGCAAGAAACTGGCAAGACGGAAGAGGAGATTGATAGGACAATGTTGTGGAAAAAAAAGAAAGAGAATTGAAAACAGGAGGATACGACTCAAATATGAAGATGATTGTTGATTAAATTTTAAGTTTCATTAAATGTCAAACATAAAAAAAAAGATAACATGAATCTTCCCACAGATTCACACACAATATGTCCCATTTTTTTCTAACATTTGTCCCATTTTTTTATACATGAGCTACAGAAATCGGGAAGTTTGGGAGAGGCTATATGTGGAACACATGATGTGCTTATAGAGGCCTTGGGTACTAAGGAGCAAACTGGGCGTGTTCACGGGATAGGTAAATTTATAATGCCACAACAATACTATTATTTACCCAAGCATGTTATGCATTACTTGGATATTGAGAACGAGAGGGTGGATAAACGAATCAACAAAATTGAATATGACTTAGACAAACTAAAAAGAGGTGTATGGAATGTTGCTAATCACCATGTTCTTTGTGTTTTCTTTAATTCCACATGCTAAACCAATGCTAATAATTCACATCAATTGGTATTAGAGCGAGTCTTGGAAGATCAAAGTGATTTTCTTAAGAAACGGTTCTCGGTTTGGCTACATTCAACACAATTGGAACATTTATGGCCAGTCAATATTGAAGATTTAAAAAAGGAATCACTTGAAGAATCTATATTAAGTATATTTTAAAAGTAAGAATTTATTGTAGGTCTTAGCTACAAACTAACATACTACATTTGTAGGATAATTCATGTCTTCCTGTGGTTGACGTTCTCTTAAATTGATAGAACAATGTTCTTTTAGGATCGTATGATTCTAAGCAGGATATTAAATAAGAACGTAATAAATAACACAAGAATAACACTGAATATGTCGTATGATTAATGTGATAACACCTTAGAAGAGCTCGATAAAGAACTTCAATCTGTAGAGGTGTTTTAGGATTACAAGAATCTACGTAATTAATCAACGTTATCAATATACGCATACATGCATGCATATATATATACTATAACCCTAATAGCTAATCTAGATAACAACGAAACTAATCTAGATAGACACGGATGAACATGCCCAATCCGGATGCAAAATATAGGTGGCCCAAGATGCAACACAACTAGAGTCAACAATCTCCCCCTTTGCGTCTTTGGAGCTGAAACCTCATTCCTTTTTAACAGCAGAAGGCTTCTTTACAGTCTTGAACACCTTCGGTATAACTGCTATCATATGATGAGGAAATGTAATATACCAACAAAGCATGTCAGTAAAGTTCTTCTTATCAGCCGTTGAGTTCTGCTTGCATCAGTGTATGATATTGATGATGTGCTCCAAATAGTTCGTTGAAAATAGATGCTTATCAGCTAGAGCAAACAGAAACCTGAGTCCTTCTCCTTTTGTGAACATAACAGTTAGATTTGCTGATTCTATCTGTCCCAACTTCATCATTCTCATTAAAAGTATGATGAATATCATAAAGGAACTAATTTTTTTTATTAAATTCCCAATCTTAGGTAGTTTAGGAAAAATGTGAATCAGGTGCTAATCCATGAAATTACAATTTACACTTTGTTTAAGTCGTTGGTGGAGCGTGTGTGGTTAACTGGCACACTAACTTGGACTTAAAAAGGTAGGCAAAGGGTGACTTAAGGTTTATCATAGTATCGGTGGAACGTCTGTGGTTTACCGGCACATCGATTGAGTGATAAACTTTAAAGATACCAAGTGATTTGCATGGTTACTTCACACCTCGTTTTGTGATCCTCGGTATCCCAGTCACAAAACTTGGAGGTCACACACGAGATTGAAACATGCCTTTGAAAAGTTAATTGAATCTCAAAAGAATCTAGAAATTTCTAAGAACCAATTAAAAACCTAATATTTATATTTCGGTTTTCATGTTGGAAATTGGTAAATCGTCATTCACCAAACTTTCAAATATGTTATAGCTTGGATTACGGCATACGTTGTCTAAGTTATAATATATTGTGATTGGATTCTAGCCTTAATATTACATTTGGGTGTTTTATGAAGGACTCTCTTAATATCTAAACTAATCTTGTTATCTTCTTTCAGATGTCTTCAAACAATGCTGCTTCTGGCTCTAATCCTAATGGCTCCTTTACCCTTATGAACTTGTGTAAGAAAGTCACTTTTGATGGATCCAACTTCAATGAATGGATCAGAAACATCAGGATGATTACCCGCTACAAGAACAAAGAATATGTCCTTGACAAGGAGCTCAAGGAGATTGATGAGACCACTACAACTCCTGGGAACATGAAAGCGATGCTACCAAAGTGGCATGCATCATGTTGGCCACCATGACAACAGAACTCCAAAAGTCCTATGAGGACTTCTACCCTTTTGAAATGCACCAAGATCTGATGGAAAGATACCATCAAAGTGCACGACAAGAGAGGTATGAAATCATCTGCTCCATCATAACAACCATGATGAAGGACGGGGAATTCGTCACGAGCCACATGCAGAAAATGCAAAGGTATGTGGATCGGTTGCTGAAGCTTAATGTGAACTTCCCTGAGGAGCTTGCAATGGATATCATTTTGCACTCCTTACCATCGTGCTATGATCAATTCCGCATGACATATCACATGAATAAGGAAGAGGTCACACTCTGCAAACTTTAGGGACTCCTCAAGACTGCAGAAACAGGTCTTAAGGGTAAGTTGCTTGTTAACACTCCTACTCTAAACTCCGCCCCGATTTTGGCAATCGGGAAAGGTCGAGGGAAGAAGAGGAAGAGCTCTTTGATGGGTACCAAGGCTAGGACCATTGATGACTCTTCTTCAAGTGGAACCAATATAGGTTTTGTCACTCCTTCTTCTGACTGAAAAGAGGCTGAATGCTTCTATTGCCATGAAAAGTCACATTGGAAGGGGAACTACCCAAAGTACCAGCAAGATGTGGAGGATGGGAAAGTTAAACCCAACCATGTAGGTATTTACACTATCCTATCTAATAACTCACCCCATTCTAACTCTTGGGTCCTTGATACTGGTTGTGGTATTCAAATCTGTTATGATTTATAGGGACTAAGAAGAAGTGAGAATGTGGAGCATGGAAGAATAAACTTAATCATGGGGAATAGGAAAACTTTACATATCACCAAGATTGGAGTTTATACTTTATCACTAAGTAGTGGGTTTAGTTTAGATTTGAATAAATGTTGTTATTCTCCAGAAATGGAAAGAAATATTATTTACTTTCATGCATTGTATAAACAACGTTTCACCTTTTCATTTGATAATGAAGTTGGTTCAATTAATGCTTTCTTCAATAATGTTCTTTATTTTAAAGCATTACCTTGTGATGGTGTGTATGAAACTGTATTTGTGGTTGATAACATAGGAAATAATGTATTGTGTATTGAGTCTATTAATGATAATAACTTGGATAAAGCATCATTATGGCATTCTCATGCTGGACATATAAGCAAGAAACATGTAGTTGCGAATCATGCTTACTTGGAAAAATGACAAAGTCACCCTTCACAGGTTCTTGTGAGATGGGTGAAGGTTTGTTGGATCTTATACACATGGATGTGTGTGAACCCTTCAAACATGCCACAAGGGATGCTAATCGTTATTATTTGACTTTTACTAATGATTACAGTAGATATGGATATGTTTACTTAATCAAGCGTAAGTGTGACATCCCCATTTTCATGCCAGAAAAGACCGATTTTGTTTTTGCTTTATAAAAATCAGAGTACTTATTTTCATAAAAATATTGCGGAATTTGTTCCCAGAAAAACATGATAAATACATTATCAAAACATTTTCGAAGAAAAGTATTTTATTCCTTTTAAAACATTTGGGATGTCATCGTCAATACAGAAACATAAGCATAAACAAAACTTACATTTATTTACACTAGTGATCTACATCTCTTTAATCTCTCAGTGTAATGTGACTTCATAACAACACCTGTGACATAAATAAACTGAGTGGATCAGGTTGGGAAACCTGGGGAGTACATAGGGTTTTCAACCCACAATAATATAATTATTATGTTTAAACAATCAAACAATCAACCCAATTACCCATCCCCATTATCTTCTTTACTCTTAGGGATTTATGCTAGGAGTCATCTATCATGCATGTGTTTATTCCGAGGTCCCTTACTTCAAGTTTTATAGGACTGACACTAAATCCATAACTTCCAATGCTCGTTCGTAAAGCCCGAATTCCATAGCTGCTATGGTTTATTCATCGGGTACTAAATCCATAGCTACCATTGTTTATCTAATAGGTACTAAGTCCATAGCTACCAATTCCTAACATGTACTAAGTCCATAGCTATTAGTGTTTATCGAGTAGGTACTAAGTCTATAGCTACCAATTCCTAACAGGTACTAAGTCCATAGCTACCAGTGTTTGTCCAATAGGCACTAAGTCCATAGCTGCCGATGTTATTTATTAGGCAATAAGTCTATAGCTGCCTATGTTTACTCATATCATCTTTTATCTCTCATCATTCATCTACCCATGTTTAAATCATTTAAAACATGTATAAAAGCATTCATCCAACATAGACAACAAGTATTCAGATAGTATGCACACATAGCACGTACTTTGTATAAAATAATTCATATCTATGTGTAAGATGAAAGTAACTATGCACTCACCTAATTAGGTGGTGACTCGGTACTCGAACAACACTTAGTTATCTTAAAACAATTTTCCATCGACAAAACCTAGTATCAATATCACTAGGGTTAAATCTAACGTTAACCGCGACTAATTAATAGTCTAGCTATAATTATCATCATATAAGCGTTAAACAACGTGCTATATAACTAATAACAATAGCTCAATTAATTATTTTAAGGGACCTAATAACATTACTATAATTATTTAAAAGCTATATTTAAAATAGCGTAGGCATAACTCACTTACAACGGGTTTTAAAGAAAACCGGGCTCCACTGGAGCAGTGTTCCTGAGTCAAAAGGCTCTTCTTCTCGGAGCTTCCACCTCATGCTAGGGAGGTTCCCTAGGTTTTTCGGGGGGGAGGGGGGTTTCGGGGCTAGAGAGAAGTTCTAGAGAGAGAGGGAAAGTGAGCGGAGGTGTGAGGAATGAAGATGCCTTCACCTATTATTTATAGGAGGCTGGAGGGTCACTCACGTCATGAGTTTTATGGTGCTGACGTCGTGAGTCAGGCTGGCTACAGCCAGGCGTAACCTGGTGCTGACACGTGGCATCGCACACATGGTGGAAATCAGCCGATTTTCAAAAATTCATAACTTTCGCATATGATCTTCGTTTTCGACGTTCTTTAGATCCACACATAGGTAAAAACAAGATCTACAACTTTTCTTTAGACTCTGTCAGCTAATTCTCGACCGATCTTCAATTTAACAGTAAGAAGAGATTAGACTGCTAAATGACCGCGAAGAATTCGTAATTCCTTCATACGGACTTTGTTTCGTCCATCTTTTTACCGTTGAGTTCCTATTAATGAGATATTCAACTCTAATTAAGGTTGCGTAAGCCAAAAACCGCTCAAACTAAAATTCTAGTTTCGGGTCGTGCACTGTTATGCCAAATCTTAGAAAAATCATAACTTCCTCATACGAATTCAGATTTGGGCGTTCTTTTTTTTTTGTATGTTCTTGGTTTAATGTATACTAAAAATTTGTTTAGATCACTAAGGATAAAAAGTCCTCTATCTTAAATTCTCTATTTACGTCTCCCGATGTCATGTTGGTTTTGCCAAAAAACTTCGACGGACCATAACTTCTTCGTTATAACTCAGATTTCGGCGTTCTATATATGTACGGAACCCTTGAGACATATTCTACAACTTGGTTAAGATTATTTAGTCTAAATAATCATATGTCGAAAAGTCATTTTTGACCCCTATTATCTCTAAATTGACTAGCCTGGATCTACGGGCGTTACAATAAGTCAGAGACTTTTGAAAGGTTTAAAGAATTTAAATAGGATGTCGAGAATCAATTGGGAAGGAACATTAAGATGCTTCGATCTGATCGAGGTGTTGAGTATCTTAGTTCAGAGTTCCTCGACTATCTTAGGGAATGTGGGATTATCTCACAATTGACACCTCCCAAGACATTGCAGTTGAATGGTGTAGCTGAGAGGCGTAATACAATGTTGTTGGATATGGTTCGTTCCATGATGAGTTGAGCTTCTCTACCAATCTCATTTTGGGGGTATACCTTAGATAATGTCGCCGATATCCTTAATCTGGTCCCTACAAAGAAAGTTGCCAAAACTCCTCATGAGATGTGGACGGGTAAAGTACCCAAACTAGACCACATAAAGATTTGGGGTTGCGAGGATTTCGTGAGACGCGAGACTCATGATAAGATCGAACCTCGAAGTGAGAGGTGTATTTTCATCGGCTACCCACATCAATCCTTTGGTTACCTCTTCTATAGACCTAGTGAATAATGTGGTCTTTGTAGCTAGGAGGGCTGTCGAGAGAGAGAGAGAGAGAGAGAGAGAGAGAGAGAGAGAGAGAGAGAGTTCATAAGCCAACGAGACAGTGGGAGGCAAGTTGACCTTGAATAAATTCAAGAGTCAAGTGTTGAAGGAACTTCAAACCCTAACACTCAACTTGAGGAGGAAACTCTTGTTGAGCCAATTAACAAGTCTGTACCGCTGAGGCATTCAACGAGAGTTAGGAATGCACCTGAGCATAACTATGGATTCTATATTACTGCGGAAGGTGATAAACTTATCAGTGATGAGACACTAATAGGTCTGGAAGAACCTAACAGTTACGCGGAAGCCGTGGAAGGCCCCGAGTCAGCCAAATGGAAAGAGGCAATGGACAACGAGATACAATCCATGTATGACAATCAAGTTTGGAACTTGGTTGAGAATGTACCAGGTCGTAAGACTGTTGGGTGCAAATGGATCTTCGAGAAGAAGACCGACATGGATGGTAATGTACACACTTATGAGGCATGACTGGTTGCAAAGGTTTTCTCGCAAACTCCGGGAGTTGATTATGATGAGAGGTTTTCTCCAGTGGCCAAGATTAAGTCTATTAGGGTTCTGTTAGCCATAGGTGCATTTCATGACTATGAAATATGGCAAATGGATGTCAAAACCGCTTTCCTTAATGGAAAGTTGGCTGAGGATGTTTACATGAGTCAGCCAGAGGGTTGTGTAAATACAGATTAACCTAATAGAGTGTGTAAGCTTGATAAATCCATTTATGGATTAAAGCAAGAAACTCGTAGATGGAATCTTTGCTTTGATTATAAGGTCAAAGGATTTGGCTTTTTTAGGAGTGAAGATGAATCTTGTGTATAGGTCATGGCTAGTGAGATTATACTTAGCTTTTTGGTATTGTTTGTAGATGACATACTACTCATAAGAAATGACATCCCAACTCTATAGGAAGTTAAATCCTGGCTTGGGAAGTGTTTCTCTATGAAGGACCTAGGAGAAGCTGACTATATTCTAGGGATAACGATCTTGAGAGATCGGAGTAAAAGACTAATTGGACTTAGTCAGAGTACCTACTCGGATAAGGTGCTGAAGAGATTCAGCATGCAGGACTCCAAGAAAAGTTACCCATCTAGAGTAATGCTAGATTGAGTAAGACATAAAGCCCTAGTATTGAGGCTGAGATAGCAGAAATGAGTCGAATACCTTATGCTTCGGCTGTAGGATCGATCATGTATGTTATGATGTGTACTCGACCTGATGTAGTCTTTACCTTGAGCATGATTAGCAGGTATCAGGGGAACCCTGGCAAGGCACACTGGACCGCGGCAAAGAATATCCTCAAGTACCTACGGAGGACTTAGGACTGGGTCCTTACCCTCGGTGGGTGTGATGAGTTGAGAGTTGTAGGTTATAATGTTGCTAGCTTTCAGACTGATAGGGATAATTTCCACTCTAAGTCTGGCTGGGTCTTTACCTTAAAAGTGGGAGCAATTTCTTGAAAGAGTTCTAAGCAAGAAATAGTGGCTGATTCCACTTGCGAATCAGAGTATATAGCAGCTAGTGAGGCAACAAAGGAGGCGATATGGCTGAAGAACTTCATTGGAGACCTTGGAGTTGTACCAGCTGCCAAAGGAAATTTTATGTGATAGTGAAAGTGTAGTTGCCTTATCCAAGGAACCAAGGGAGCACGGGAGATCCAGACACATCGATAGAAAATACCATTTCATCAGACATCGAATAGAAGAAGGAATATTCATGGAAAAGAGGGTATCATCGGATGAGAATCTAGCAGATCCCCTCACGAAGGTACTAACTCGGGTTAAGCATCTCCAGCATGCTCGGAGCATATGGCTGAGTGATGCTAGCTTTCAGACTGATAGGGATAATTTCCGCTCTCAGTCTCGCTGGGTCTTTACCTTAAATGGGGGAGCAATTTCTTGAAAGAGTTCTAAGCAAGAAATAGTGGCCGATTCCACTTGCGAATCAGAGTATATAGCAGCTAGTGAGGCAGCAAAGGAGGCGATATGGCTGAAGAACTTCATTGGAGACCTTGGAGTTGTACCAGCTATTAAGGAGCCAAAGGAAATTTTATGTGATAGTGAAAGTGTAGTTGCCTTATCCAAGGAACCAAGGGAGCACGGGAGATCTAGACACATCGACAGAAAATACCATTTCATCAGACATCGAATAGAAGAAGGAATCCTCAAGGAAAATAGGGTATCATCGGATGAGAATCTAGCAGATCCCCTCACGAAGGGACTAACTCAGGTTAAGCATCTCCAGCATGCTCGGAACACAGGGCTGAATGATGATATTATTTTTAGTAGTTAGATAATTTTCGAAATTTCTAAGGTGTAATTTACATTAGATGATGAATAAAATGTGTTTTATTTATGAGTAAAGTGTTTCTATCTCTTGTCGATCGTTTACTATATTTCTTTTGCATGTTTTGACTTCCAGAATAATTATGTTTGGTATATCATATTACTCGAACCTCCACAGTCGGTCATATGTCGGAAGTATGTATGAATCAAGACTATCATGATTGGTTGCAGAGTTCTAAGTTGTTGGACATGGCTACAACACTCATGAGTGCTCATAAGTTCTGAGCATTGGACTCAACCCACGCTCACTGGTATCACCTCATGGAATTTATCTTGAGTGATCGTGAGACAGTAATCTCATATAAGTCTTCAAACCTAGATATATGATTTGTGCCTATGAGTTGGTTATGCATTGATTGTACAAAAACGCATTGGTAACTCGAGTTATAAAATATGCTCTTGTGTATAATTCAATAAGTAGTAGAGCAAACATATGATTTGAAGTTTATCTATTCCTTCTTGGATTAGAAGCTGATATCTTGGCCCCTCGATGATTTTGTTTTGACCTATGTACTGGGCCCGGTCAGAACTAAGTGGATGTGTTCAATTAATTTCTTTGTCAAACAAATCGGAAATCAAGAAACAAACTGTTGGACAATAAGACATTGTTCCATGTATTTGTCAAGTTGATATCTAGAACAGATGATTATATGATCAGTTATCTTAAATGGCGTATCATCATTTCTTAGTTTTAAGAGACCTTGAAAGAGCTACGATTGTTGATCAGTTCCTGAAGTCATACTTGCAGTTATATTTATTAGACTTATCCAAGTGGGAGACTGTTGGATAAAGTGTCTAAGTCCATAACTATTTTTGGTATGTACTTGACCCGACCCGACATGGTCCATTTGGGTTGCATGACACCATGTATTTGGATAGACTAAATGAAAGAAATAACACTTGTGGTTTATTAATATATTATAAGTTCTAATATATTAATAGTATTATTTAATTAGTATTGATCAAGAATTAATTTGGAATTACTTAAGTGATCAAAAGATAACTAATTAAATATATGGGCTGATTATTTAAATCATCCATAACTTGTATAGTGGGCTAAGAGGCTCCATGGATTATCAAGTTTGGTTAAACCCATAGGATGCCCCATGGGAGTTACAAACCCATGGGTCATGAAAATGAAGAGTCATGACACATTAGGGTTTACATGGTGTAACCCTAGATGTATCATACTTTATAAGGATCATCTCCTCCACCAAAATCGGTTACATACACAAAGAGAAGTGAGGGCTAGGACGATTTTTAGAGTGTGTACATTCTCTCTAAAAGTCATCCCAAAAGCATTTAGTGTTGTGTGAAGCATTTGAGGCATCACACTTGGGGTGCTAGGCTCATAAGGTTTCAAGGAATCAAAATCAACTACAAGGTATGTATTTCTAACTATCCTTTTAGGATAAAAGTTCCCCATGTATGCTAGATAGGATTATGAACCTTGGAAACCAAATTTTGCATGTATTTAGACAAACATAGATCCAAGGTTATTAGCGTTGCATGTACACTTAGGAAGTGTTAGAATGCTCAAAACCTATCAGCTCGAACCCTAAGTGAGGGAGGACTGGGTATTCTACTTGAAGGATCATCGATCTGTTCTGATTCATTGTATTGAGGAATGGTTTTAGGCATTTTCGGTGCGAGTATGTGGGATCTCGGTTTAGGGTTTGGTCAAGAGAGAGGTATATAGTAGGTGGTGATCATATGCATGTGTTTTGGAGACACATGGGTTGTCACTCAGCAAGAAGTGGGTGATCAAGGAGCTCGTTGCAGCTATAGGATCCTCTTGGGAGTACCAAGGATTAGATGAGGAGCCACTGGGATTGCTCAGCTTGAGAATCAGTGCCAGAAGGAAAGTGTTAACTGGTATGAATTTCTAATTATGGTCTAGATTGGGCAGAGATCGATCAGGGGATCAATTTTAGAATTTTCTATGTTCAGCTCCGTGAGGGTCTTGGTTCATTCTATTTTATAGCAATGTGACCTTGATTATTGGTTACATCATTCGTCTTTCAACAAAGGTTCTTTGATGGTTTTGAGTGGTAGCAGTTGAAGTTCTATGGATGTGACAACCTATCAGATAGGTTAGTATGTTTTATGATCCTTTGGTCTTTGGGAATGCTTACCCTCAATGGTGGTGTGGAATTTTGGTTCAAAGCAAACATGGGTTGGGTGGGTTTTAGTATCACTTTAGAAGTCTTCTTGAGTTGGTAGTGCATTGGTGGAACCTATGCGGTCTCAATCAGGTATGGAGTTTTGATTTGATCGATCGTGAGGATACCTTGTGTTAATGTTTGAGGCTCTTCATTCGATAAAACTTCCGTATTTTGACTCTTTTGGTTGAGGTTATGGGTTTCCTAAGGATATACATTGTAGTAATTTATTGTGTCTATCTGGGTTGGACAAGACGAAATTGGGGTTTGGTTTGATCTATTTGCATGGTTCTTTTGGGTGATAGCCGTTGAATTGGATCACGGGTACAACCATTGTTTTGTTCTCGGGTATTGGGCGGCCATGATTTCATCGGGCTCTACATTGGTAAAAACTAGTTCTGTGAAAGGAATTGGGTGTGGTATAGTTTTGGCTTTATTGTGCTTGGTTTGTGTTGAGGGGGATGTTGTTTAGGTCCCTATAAGGCGGCGGAAAAAATCTTGATAGTCTTTTAGCCCGTGGTGTGAGTCGCGAGTTCCAGATATAGGTTGTGGGCTCAGTGATTGATTTATTGATTGGTTGATTTCTTCTGATTATGGTACTTTCGGTATAGGTGCATTGATGGAATTCGGCAGGCTCGCGAATCATTAGATTTGGATAAAGGTAATAGTTAAATTTTATTCGGAGTATGAGTCATGTATCATAAAGTCTTTATCGAATGTTTGCATTATAACTTCCGTTTGTTCACAAGTTGTTTTAGGGTTAGATCATCAATGTTGGGAATCGGTAATGAACTATTGAATCAAAAGCTCTTCATTGATTTCTAGGGTATGTGGTCAGATGGGGGTACACTTGAATTGTTAAGGATTTAAGGTAAATTTGGAATTCTTAAATCTCTCATCTTTGCTCATGGGAGCAATGGTTGGAATGGCGTGTCAGGGAGTCACGTGTTGATTAAAGGCTCTTAGAGTATCTTATGGATTTGGGGTTTAGTGGAAAAATGTGATTTATGTGTTTGGTTCTTTTCTGTCATGGTTGGTAGTATTCATACTCTTAGGAAAAAAAGGATGAATTCAATATAAGGTTAAAGATTAGTCGTGGATTATCAGTTTCCGGTCTCGAGAATCATATTGAGAGAGTTAATTCAGTGTTGTGGTATTGAGGAAGTTCCCAAATTTTGTGGATCTATCTCAAGACTTTTGGTTTTATCTAGGAGGTTATGGATTATGTATGAAGTGTTTGTGCCTCTCTGCAGTGGTTATCTAGTTGGCGCTTATGTTGGAGTTTCTCTATTTTATATGGAGTGTTCAATAGCAAGGGAAGGTCAAGGGACCTGAATCCCAAGTGGGTTCAGCAAGGCAAGTCAGGATCGGAAGGTTTCTGTATGGTTCAGATTGTGAGAAACATCATATCAACTGCGTTCCAAGGTGGTTATGCTTGCCTAAGAATCAGTTGAGGTAGTAGATTTCCAAAGTGGGTAATGGTGGTTGTGGTTTCTCTGATCTTGAAAGGTAGCTAGTCAAAGATGGTATGGGTTCGCGGCTGCTGGAATGAGCCGACTTTTAGTTCGGATGGGGTCCTTGGGAAGGATCGTCTAAGTGACATGAGGTGGAGATGTGGAATTACTACCATGGGCTAATTACTATAGCAAAGTTCGAGGACAAAGTCTAATTCAAGTCCGGTAGAATTATAACATCTAGTCTTGATCTACTTCCATTGTTGATCCTTGTATTGAGGTGAATTGCATTTTGGTCCCTAAGTTCAAGAAAGTATGCATGAGGAGACCTAATAGCATTATTGTAATATTAAGATTTCAGAGTACACCATGCGTATGTGGTGTACACTCAGCATACTTAAGCGCGCCCTAGTGCACTGGACGTACTTGCCAATTGATGATACATCAATTTTTAGGGTTTGTGTGGTATTTAAGCATCCTTATGGCCTCATTTCCCTTCACCTCATCAGCCTCCTCCATCTTAATCGTTGTTGTAACCCTAGTTCACCTTGAAGCCATTTCTAGCCTAAAAGTGGGTGTTTTTGAGCTTAGAAGAAGAATGAAGGAAGCCAAACTAATCTTGGAAGAGTGAAGCACTTTGGATATAGGGCTTATTCTTCATTTGCAACCGTTCAAAGGTAAAAAGCTTGCAACTTGATCCATCTATCTCATAGAGATTGTTTTGGTTCTTTTATGGAGCTTTTTGGGTCCCAAAATATTAGATTATGAATAAGGCGTGTTCTTGATTTTTGAGTTATCCTTTCAGACCCTAGGAGGGGTCTTAAGTCATAAAAATGGGTTCCAAGTGGTTGGTTTTGCATCATACATCTTGTAGAATGTATTAATGGAATAAGACATTGTGTTAAGCACTTATTAGACATGTTAGGTCATAAAGTTGGAGAATTTATGACTCCTAAGAGTATTTTGGCCATGGTCTAAAGTTTGGGCATAAGAGCTTAAGCCATTAAGCTCTTAAAATGGATTTTTGGGCTTGCGAAGGTACGCCCGGTGTACGAGGTTAATTAGCCCGATGGTGGTCAACCTGCAAAGCCTTGTGTATCCTTAGCATACCTCCGGAGTACGCCCCGCATACGTAGTCTAGGTTGACTCGGTTTGTTTGACCCAAATGGGTTGACTCAATTGACTTATGGGCTTTGACCAAGTTTGGCCTCAAGGGTATTTTGGTATTTTGGGATTTTGATGGATATTGGTCACTTGGATGGATAGGATTTGGTTGGAGCTGAGATTCAGAGTCAGGACCTCATCAGCTATGGATCAGATCAAGAGGTGAGTTTTCCTCACTATACTTTCGGGTTGAAGGCACCAAGGCCGACCGATTGGATTGTTGTCCTAGTTTATCACATGTTGGTTAGTTGTAGTGATCTGTTAGATGTATCATGGTATACAGGATGATGTCATCCTTAGTGATCGATAGGTATGCCTGTTATCTACTTCCTAGGCATATGTTTATCAATGGTATATGTAATCGTAGTCTGGGTGGTTTGAGATTGTACTACTTTGTTTGGTCAGTCAATAAACCTGATAGCGTGTATATCAATATGTTGTTACTATTTACTGGGTGTGTCTCTGTATTGGATATGTATATGTTGATGTGTTATATGTGGTTGGGTTGAGGTGGACCAGCGGAGACTGAAGGCCAAGAGACCTAGGGTGGCCCGGATAGACTGAAGGCCTGTGAGGCAGACCATTCAGGCTGAAGGCACGAAGAATGGACTACATAGGTTGAATGCCCAGTGAGGCGATCCAGTCATGCTAAAGGTTCTTTGAGTGGCTCAGATTGTATGTAGGCTTGTGAGGTGGTCAATTCAAGCGGAGGGCTCTTTATGCACGATGTTTGTTTTATATATATATATGTGTGTGTGTGTGTGTGTGATTTTTTGTGTGGTGGTATCTTTTGGAAACTCACTAAGCTGTGTGCTTATAGTTTTGGTTTATGGTTTCAGGTACTTCAGTGGACCGTGGCAAGGCGAATGCATGACCACATACACCCTTGGTTTTATAACTGACTGGATATTGGGAGTCTCTAAGTTTAAATAATGTTTTGAAATAATTGTTTTGTAAAACTTCTATTAGACAAAAGGGTTCTTTTGAAAAAATTTTAATTTGTTGAATTTTTAGGATATAAGAGTGTCACATGCTGAGGGGGTCCCAAGATGAACAAGTGTTACAAGCTCAAGATGTTGGATTAAGGGTTCTAAGCCAATAACTAAATTGGTATATTCTTGAATTAGAAGCAAAGTCCTTTTTGGGTTTCCCTCATAACCAATAATTGAATAGAATGGCTTTTGGAGAGAGAAAGAGAGAGAGAGAGAGAGAGAAAGAGAGAGAGAGAGAGAGAGAGAAAGAAAGACAGAGAGAGAGAGAGAGTGATTAGTTGTATTATTATATGAATAATAAATCTTAACAAATGATTTATTTATATATTATATGATTAATATATTAATTATAAATATTAATAATTAATTAAGAATTAATCAAAAATTAATTGGGATCAATTTTAGGTTAATAAGAATTAATTGGAAGTGTAGGGACTGAGCTATATTTGTTCAATAGTTGAGAAAAATTGGGTTTCTAGAACCTGCTAAGTGTCACCATTTTTGGCTAGGGATTTTAGTGTTTCTAGACTAATCTTATTAGAAAATTATGAAGTTGGATAATTACCTAATTCAGGTTATTATTATTATATTCAAATTAGGGTTATCCAACGCTTCCTTATCAGCTATAAATAGGACCCTAGGGTCTTTAGCTTTCGTCTACTCCATCTACACTATCAATAGCCAAACATTTTCTCTAAGCATCCCCTGTCCTCAAATCTTCTAGCTATTAGGGTTTTTGGTACAATCCATTAGAGTCATCGAAGCTTTTGTTGCTTTCTTTCCAAGGAACTACAAGAGGATTCAAGTTGATTATTTGCTAGAATAATCAAGAGGTATGTGACCCTAATATTTGTGTGATTTTCGATTTCCATAGCCTCTGTCTAGTGTTTCTGGATATTTATTTTTTATTGCTATCAATAGACAAAAAATAGATCATTTCTAGGTTGCATGTGAACTTAAGGGTTTAAGTGTTTTTTCCGCTATATGAATTTCTTATAACCTAGAATACCTATCACAAGAGTCATCCAATTTTGATGATGGTCATGATATTTTAACCTTGATTTCTAATAAAATATATGTTGACTCTAAGATAGGCCCCGTTTCATAAAAGAAGGAAATAACCTTTGCATAAGTCAAAGAAAAAGCTACTGAGTGGGGGTATAAGTGTAGAAGAGATTAAGAGGCTATCATATGAGAATAATATGGTTATGTATGACAAAGGGCATTGATGCATGATGAAAAATTTGTGGATAAATTAGAACTGAAAGAAGGAAACCTTGAGCATCAAAAATATCATATTTATTAATACAACTCATTGATGGCTAACAAAAAGAAGTTGCATGAAATGTTAACAAGCTACATTTGTCAAAGCATTCTGCTGTGTTTACCTAGAGGCATTCTCCTCATAATGTTTTCAAAGTCAGATGTACCGAATGTAAGGAGCAAGAAATGCTTACGGTACATCTGACTAGGAGAGATGAGTTTGGTGAATTCTCTAAGAAAGTGAAAATTTCTGATTTTTTTCAAGTATGGGTATAATGAGTGGACTAAAATGGATAGTCGTGTGAAAAGTCACTAGGGAATTTATGCTTAGGATCTTAGAATGGGATGGGAATTAGTGGTCGATAAAGCTTAGATTTTAAACCTTATTCTTGGTGCTCATTTTGTTTCTACAAATTCTAGCACATCCATTGCAACTCCAAGAAGAGTAATAATAAGGATTAACGAAAAGAATGCAAAGAATATACTACTTTTTGGATGATTTGTCATAAACGACTCTATCCATGTTGGCGTCGAAGCTAAATAATATATGTTGATTGTTGAACTTATTCATGGTATGTTTTAAAGAGATGGGAGTCATATCATGTTCTTCAAAAGAGCATATGAGATCCATCATGCTCGTATTTAATATTTATTCTATACAAAGGCAGAGTGTAGGGAAGAAGAAATTGTTGAAGGTTACCAATATCTTTTATCGTTTGAAATGGATAAGAGAAGGGAAGAGTTGAAGTAGGATGATTATAAGTGGATTAATCCTGAGATTATAGATAAAATTAATAAATTCACGGCTTGGGGAAGTGGTGTAGTGGGCTGTTAGAATATTTTATAGTATGTTTTGAAATCGTCAAATTAGAATAAACTGTTACATCGAACCAATGAACTTGATAAGTGAAAAATTACTTTCATGCTACATATTACACTGAAGATTTGTTATTGAAGCACCGGTGTGAAAGTATTTCTTTAGCTACAAGATCAGACCTGAAGTCTTAGTGATTATTGTCAATTTGTATATTTTGTTTATTTATTTATAGGGATTTGCTTATAACATTTAGAATAATATATATATATATATATATATATATATATATATATATATATATATATATATATATATATATATATATATATATATATAATCATTGCGTTTGTTTCTCTATGGGCACAAAACAATTAATATTAAAAAACCTGTTTGTTAGAAATATATCTCTAAATCAAAAAAGTTTACGATTAGGTTTTGTTAGTTGATGGTTTGTTCTTATTTTTTATTTGTAGTGTTATTTTTTTTGATCCACCAAAGTATTAAGTGAGAGAATTCCTAGTACGTAACATAAACTTTCAACTTAAAAAACATTGAGGAAAAACATGAGTCAGTTCACCAATAAAACCGATATAATTCCCTTCTTTATGATTTACATATATACTAGATAAATCTTTAAGGTATATGTTTAAAAATATTAAATATCCAAAAATAATCTCATAGTTCAATTACAATGTTAATCATTAGTGTGCTTATGTATTGTATTGTATGTTTGTAGCCCATTAGATTGTTAACCCACCTGTAGCCCATGTATTATGTTCTTTATTTGTATTTATGGAGGATGTAAAGCATAATCCTATTATGGGAAAATATTGTCATTTACATGGTATTAGAGAAATCTCATCCTAACCCTATTTTTTCTATGATACTTCTTATCGTCACTATTCTCCCAACGAAATCATCTTCTCCTATTCTGATCTGTCTTTTTTTTTTTTTTTTTCTTCTTCTTCTTCTTCTTCTTCTTCTTCTTCTTCTTCTTCTTCTTCTTCTTCTTCTTCTTCTTCTTCTTCTTCTTCTTCTTCTTCTTCTTCTTCTTCTTCTTCTTCTTCTTCTTCTTCTTCTTCTTCTTCTTCTTCTTCTTCTTCTTCTTCTTCTTCTTCTTCTTCTTCTTCTTCTTCTTCTTCTTCTTCTTCTTCTTCTTCTTCTTCTTCTTCTTCTTCTTCTTCTTCTTCTTCTTCTTCTTCTTCTTCTTCTTCTTCTTCTTCTTCTTCTTCTTCTTCTTCTTCTTCTTCTTCTTCTTCTTCTTCTTCTTCTTCTTCTTCTTCCTTCTTCTTCTTCTTCTTCTTCTTCTTCTTCTTCTTCTTCTTCTTCTTCTTCTTCTTCTTCTTACTTCTAGTTTATATTTCTTGATTCCACATCACTACCCTCCATCATGCCAAGCGATGAAGGCTCCTCCTCAAATCAAAAACCAAATGGCGTGGTCAATATCAAGACCCATGTCCCCATTATTCTTGATTTCAATGAACTTAATTATGATGATTGGAGGGAATTGTTTAAGACTCATTGCATAGGATACCGTCTGCTAGGTTTTGTCACAGGAACCTCAAACCCCGAGTCTGGAAAAGATGAAGAATGGGGAACACTCAACTTTACTGTAAATTCATGGATCTATCCAACTCTTATTCAACCTCTAATTACATCCATAGTAAAGAAGAACTCCACTGATCACTTTGACTGATAATCTAATGAGGATCAGGTTCATGACAACAAAGATACACATTCCTTTGAACTTGAAAACAAACATTGTATCATAACACAAGGTGATCTTTCTATTCCTCAGTACTGTCAAAAAATGAAGGGCATTTCGACCTTTAAGCTAATATCGACAATACCATACTCAAAAAGACCTTTGTTGTACATCTTTTGAATGGATTACCTCCACAATATGACAAAATATCCATGCTCCTTTGCGATACAGATCGATTACCCACTTATAATCAAACACGTTCCAAACTCATTGTTGAATAAACTCGACTCAAAACAAATTGTCCTACTCAAGCATCCCATTTAGATCACTCATCATCTTCTACTATGCTCTATGCAGGACACAATCAGTGAGCCCCATCCAAATCCAACCGTGGCAGTCGTCGCCCCGACCAGCAAGGCCAAGGAGGTGGCAGTTTCGATCAGTGCCGCCAACAAACTTTTGGGTCCGGCCATCAATATCACCATCAAGACTTGTCTTGGCAGCCCTTTCCCTGACCTTGCACACCATATTGTCCCCTCTTTAGACCTACTCCAGGAAACCCAAACTCGCATCGATCTACTAGACAAGCCCAAAAACATCACTCCAACATTTTTAGAACCCCACCAACTCGACCACAATAGCCCCAGGTTGTTTTTCATGTCACTACTACTCTTCAAACTTACCTATATGTCAATGATTCCCCTTGATGTCACAAGATTACACCACAAATTTAAATCAAGTACTCAACTCTATGACCGTTAATGATGACACCGATGCAAATTGGTACATGGATACAGACGCGACCTCTCACCTTGCCTCCGACATAGGTATGCTCTCGTCTTTTAGCAATAAAAGTAACGTTAAATCTGTTGTTTTTGGCAATGGTTTAGCTATTCCCGTTACCCATACCGGTCAGTAAAAAATTATAACTACTCATTGCCCTTTACATCTTCATAATGTGCTTTCATACCTAGTATTATAATAAATCTTATATATGGCATCGTTTCACAACTGATAATCATGTTTCTATTGAATTTGATCCTTTTGGTTTTACTATGAAGGATTTGGAAACTCTCCAGTCCTACTTAGGTGTAATAGCACTTGCAATCTATATCTCTCACCATCTACTTTTCAACCTTTCGTTGCTCTTCTTATCAGTAGCTCCAACTTATGGCATCGGTGTCTTCGTCATCCAGGCGCTCAAGTTGTCAATTATTTAGTTTCAAATCGTTTTATTTCATGTAATAGAACATCTTGTTCCTTTGATTGTCCTGCTTTTCAACTTGGGAAACATTTTAAGCTACCATTTATACTTTTACTTCCATTGTTTTTGGTTGCTTTGATATTATTCACTATGATTTGTGGGAATCACCTATTACTAACCCTAGTGGTTTAAAGTACTATATGATTTTTCTTGACCACTTCTCTCATTTTATTTGGGTATACCCTTTACATAAAAAGTCTGATGTTTTCGAAATATTTCAACATTTTCGAGCCCAAATCAAAACTCAGTTTCAAACTGAAATTAAGCAATTCCAATGCGACCACGAGGGTGAATTTGACAAGAAAAAATTTCACAACCTTTTTGACGAAAATGGTATCCAATTTTGTTTTTATTGTTCCCACATTTCTCAACAAAAGTGAAGTCAAAATGCATGATCAACACCATCAATAATGTCATTCGTACTTTTCTGTTCCAATCCCACCTCCCTCCTACCTTTTGGGTTGAAGCTCTTCACATGGCAACCCAAATTCTCAACATCACTCCCTCATATTCAATAAACAATGACATCCTCTTCACAAAACTATATAACAGACCACCTATCTTTACTCATCTTCGAGTCTTTGGATGCCTATGCTACCCAAACATATCCACACCCCATAAACTTGAACCATGCTCTACACCTTGCATATTCATTGGCTATGCAACATTACATCATGGCTTTCGTTGTTTTGATCTTGCCACTCGCAAAATAATCATATCACGTCATGTCATCTTTAAAGAAGATCTTTTCCCTTACAAATCAATGACACAAAATAAACCCCTCTCCTATTCCTTTCTTGATAACATTGATGGCATAAATACCATCTCTCGGGACTACTTATGTCCAAAAATCATCATCCAAACACCAATTCTGCCAGCAACAATACCACCTACACAGCCGATTTTAGGGCCGAATTTTACGGAATTCCTGCTCCTAATAGCCACCATTCTCCACCTACTTCCCCTCTACACTCACTCCACTCTGTTTCCTCATCTTCTATAGCATCTAACTCATCTCCAAACACTAGTCGTCCCCATGAAAATCCTTCCCCACCACTACCCATTCATCCTATGGTCACCCATGCACGTGCCAATATTTTTCACCCGACCTTCCGCCTAAATCTCCACACAACCATTAAATCTCTTCTTCCTAAATTTCATGCCCAAGCCCTTCAAGACCCTAATTGGACCATTGCCATGCAAGACGAATATCGTGCTTTAATTTCTAATATTACTCGGGTTCTTGTTCCAAGGCCTACTGAGGTTTATATTATGCGATCTATGTGGTTGTTTAGAAAGAAATATAATGCGGATGGTACTCTTGAGCGATATAAAGCCTGCCATGTAGCTAATGGAAAAAACCAATGCCCTGGGATCGACTGTGATGAGACATTTAGTCCTATTGTTAAACCGACAACCATTCATATAGTTCTTAGCCCAACGACTACGTGCAGATGGCCTATTCATCAGTTAGATGTCAAAAATTCCTTTTTTCATGGTTAGGTCAATGAAACTGTTTACATACACCAACCACCTGGGTTCCAGGATACTACACATCCCGATTATTTTTGCCTTCTACAGAAGTGACTTTATGGTCTGAAACAAGCCCCATGGGCTTGGTTTCAGCGATTTGCATCCTACATCACCAGGATCAGTTTTTCACATAGTCGATGTGATTCTTCACTATTTATTTTTTGTAGGGGTTCTGATATGGCTTACTTACTTCTTTATGTTGATGATATAGTTTTTGGATTAATGTCTAAGTCCACAACTATAATTGGTAAGACTTGACCCGACCCGGCATGGTCCATTTGGGTTGCATGGCATCATGCACCTGGATAGACTATAATGAGAGAAATAAGACACTTATGGTTGTTAATATATTATAAGTTCTAGTATATTAATAATAAGAATAATAATATTATTTAATTAGTATTGATCAAGAATCAATCTAGGATTAATTAAGTGATCAAAAGAAGTCTAATTAAATATATGGGTTGATTGTACAAATCATCCATACTTATATAGTGGGCTAATGCTCCATGGATTATCTAGTTGGGCTAAAACCCATATGATGCTCCATGGATGGTCCATGGTGTTTTTGTACCCATGGATCATGGAAATGAAAGGCCATGTCAATTAGGGTTTACATGGTGTAACCTTAACTATATAAGCATCTTATTCTTGACCAAAATCGGCCACTAGAGAGAGTAAGAAAGGGCTAGCCGATTTTCATGAAGTGTAGAATTCTCTTAAGTTATTCCAAGTGTAGTTGGTGTTGTGTGAACCATTTGAGGTGTAACACTTGGGGCACTAGGCACTCAAGCTTCATGAAGACTTTCTACATCAATGAGGTATGTAATCTATCTTGCTATAGTCATTGTTTTGTATGCTAGATTAGGATAAAGCCCTGGATGTTTATATTTGCATGTATAATAGAGAAAACATAGATCCAAGGTATTTAGGGTTGCATGTACACTTAGGAGTGTTAGAATGCTCAAAACCCAACAGTGGTATCAGAGCCTAGGCTTGTTTTCTTGTTATACTTGCAAATGGAGCTGAAAAAATTGAGTTTTGATGTTGTTTGCCCAGCAGACTCGCTGAGTCCATGAATGGACTCGCCGAGTCCAAGGCAAAATGCATCCAACTCGCCGAGTTGGTTCGTGCACTCGACGAGTTGGACCCCTAGACAACATAAATTCGACTTTTTTGGCTGGAATTGGACTAGGAACATTACCCTAAGATGGTTTTGGACTTATAAACTTGTTTTTGACGTGGTAATGTTCATGCTAATCCAATTTCAAAGATAATTGTCAATAGATTCATGTTTTGTATTAGTTTAAGGTTTAGACTAATTACATGAAAAAGTTTGATTTGAATTATCTTGTTCTTATGAGTTGCTTAGATTAATAGAAAAGTTGAGTGAAATAGTTGTTTTCAATCCAAATTAATCTAAGAGTTGATTCTAAAATGTGTTTTTGTAACATGTCCTCAAGTTATATGAAAAGTCACATTTAAGCTTCATAAAACTCATAAAAGTTGGCATAGGTTACAAAAATGAAGAGTCTAGTTCTAATTAAATGGTTTTATGACTCCATAAATTGTTCTCAAGTTATGGAGGACCAAGAGTCTCTTCATTAAATAATAATAAAAACAAAGTGTAACCTTAATTAATTCCATAAGTTATAAAATAAAGAACAGTTAATTCTTTTATTAGTTTAAAGTCTTCCATAAGTTAGGGAATTAATTAGTTTTGAATAGTTTCAAAACTTGCCCTCAAGTTTTGGAATTTGTAAAGTTTTCTCTTATGAACACTTTAATTCCAAGTTAGCCCTTAGAATTTTAAGAGTTAAAATTCAACCCTTATACTTTATAATATTATAAGTTAATAATATATATATATATATATATATATATATATATATATATATATATATATGTATGTATGTATAAGAGTAAAGTCAGTCTTACCGCTAGTACGCCTCATTCACGAAGCCGGTCTATAAGGTGGGTATAAGGTTGTTGCCTATAAAATGGCAACTTAGCCGAACGGGTTTGACAGGACTATAATTCTCCCTTCATTAGAAGTTTTAAGGATAAATACTAAGTAACTAAAATCTTAATAATACCCAATCTTAGTGACTTAGGAAAATGTGAATAAGGTGCTAATCAATGCAATTACACTTTGCACTTTGTTTAAGTCGGTTAGTGGAGCGTGTGTGGTTAACCGACACACTAACTCGTATTTAACAAGGTAGGCAAAGGGTAACTTAATGTTTATCATAGTATCGATGGAGCGTGTGTGGTTAACCGGCACATCGATTGAGGGGTAAACACTTAAGGGTACCAAGTAATTTGCATGGTTACTTCACACCTTGTTTTGTGATCCTCGGCATCCCAGTCACAAAACCTGAAGGGCACACTCGAGATTGAAACATGCCATTGAACAGTTCAATGAATCTCAAAGATCTAGGAGTTTCAAAACTAATTAAAATCGAATTATTATTTCGTTTTTCATGGTGGAAATTGGTGAATCGTCATTCACCTACCTTCAAATATTTTATAGCTTGGATTACGGCATCCCTCTAAGTTATAAAATAGTTTGTTGGGTCCTAGCCTTAATATTTCAGATTGGGTGTCATATTAAGGACTTTAGATCAACTATCTTGAATATCTCCCAAAATATGTCTGGTTTAGACATTTATGATCTTCCCAAATCTCTTGAAACAAGCTTTCCTAAATGAAGATGATGTCCCTTGGAAATCATACTTCTTTCACCTCCTCAAATTATTCTCCCTAACCCACAAGTTCAAAGTCACTTAAGCCCTATTGGCAAGGCAAGGTCTAGGTGTGATCACATCTTGGAGATGTAGTCACATATTGACAAGCCGGGAGAGAAGTGTGTCAAAGTCTTGAGAAAGTTGGTGGTTCAACTACTTTCTAAGTCACATAGTGAGTTCTTTTGGAACACCTATGAAACAGACTATGACAAGACCCTTAATGATCTTATCTATTTGATAAGATCAACTTCTTATAACTTTATGGACATTGACAATGATGACATTGGATATCTAGTAAAGCTCTCTCTTCCCAGTGGAAAGGGATCGACCATAGTCAGCTCGGTTGACCAAATGGTAAAGAGAAAAGCTAAGTCTATGATAGTCCCGTGTACCATTATCAAAGGGTCCATATGTTTATATTTCCAAAGGAAGGATCATTAGTTGCGAAGCTGCCAAATTTACCTAAGGATGATAAAGTCAATAAGTTTGACTCTACTTCAGGTAAAGTCCACTATCTAACTCTGCTAAGTTTCTATTCTGAGATTCTTGATACATGATGTGACTGGGTCACATGGTGATGTTTTAAGAATCAAAGAAAAGTGAAGAAACTTGAAGAAAGAATATGCTGAATCTGATCGCATAAATGGATTTCTATCGTGTAGTTTGAAGATCGGATTCTTGAGCTACTTCTTAGGAGTTATGAGATGTTTCTTAGGAATAAATAACAACAAGTTTTTCATATGGATTGTAAGGATAAGTTTTTCCGCTAAGTTTTTAAAATAAAAGAAAAAATGATGATTTTATTTATTTTAAAATATCCTTACAATGGCATTTGAGGAAAAATTGTTACTTATATGATTTCATTAATAGCCAGAGTGGAAATATGAAATTGATTCGTTCATTTATGGTAATGTCTAAATTTACCAAATAAGGAAAGATTCTCATCACCCATGTTTCAATTGGATTGGGACTTGGAATCATGCAAGTTGTATAGCATGATGAATGAGAACTTTCAAGTATTGGAAAAATTAAGACTAATTACTTGTTCACATGGATGTGTGAGTCAAGTGAAGAACTAAGGGATCAAGTACACATTCTTGTGCACTGGTCAAGTCTACCACAAAAGATCGATAAGACTATTCATCATAATTTACTATAGCTCAGTAAATATGGTTATATTTACAAGCTTAAGTGTAATTATGAGACATTGGAAAGAGTTTCCAACGTATGACAGAGCGAATAAGAAGAATCAACTTAGGCAGAAAGATAAAAGTTTCTCAAATCTGAAAAGATGGGAGAGTACTTTAGTATCAGTTTTATGATCATCTTAATGATTTAGAGACCTTATCACAATTCATCCTCTAAGTGCATTCTGATAGTTAAGAAGAGGAGTGATGGATTGTTGAAGTGGATAAATCAAGAAGATGAGTTAGGCTTCGTTCCAATACAAGTCTTGGAGTTATACTCTAAAATTGTAACTTGAGTGACATGTCTTAAAGAAGGTTTAAAACACTTGTCAAATGTAAGAGTAAAAGTTTTCTAGTCTTGTACATTTGAAATTGGTAAGTTGTGATGTTTTTGGATAAAACAAAGACCAACTAAGGCCAAGTATGTGAAGTGTTTGTCTTGATTAGAATTCGCACTATCTCTTGGATGTTTGACAAGGGAGTCTTATAAGTCAAGAGGACAGTGGGAGGCTTAAAGGTCTTGAAAGTCTCAAGAACTAATCACGAATAAAACCAAAAGTTCTTCACTAGCACACGACTTAAGTTTTATAACCTATCGTGTTGAGATATTATGTGCCCATTCCAATTAAAGTTGGCTTTGCGTATGATTTCTTAGAGTTCTCAATTGGTTGCACAACAACTTGGAAGCAATAGCAGGCCCTCGAGCTGCCAGGTGGCAAGAAATTAAGATTGAGTTCAGTCCATATGGGTTTGGATTTTTCATTACCCTTGTCTTGTGACTATGGTTTTGATAAGTCACATGGATAAGAACACATACACCATTAAATCTAAGTGTCATAAGGTTTCTCTCCGATTCATGAAAATGATGGTGAGGAAACACTTTCACTAACTAGATTTTAGCTAGATAGCAATTGTGATATTTGCATTCTCAAAGTCGTTAGTGGAGCGTGTGTGGTTTACCGGCACACTAACTTGGACTTATGAGAAGTGGCAAAAAGGTCTAACCATTATGATTACGGCATCCCTCTTCATAATTGTGTAGACATACAAGTGTGCTATCTAAGGGAAGGTGTATGATTTTCATCAAGTTTTATCAAAACAATCTGGTATCAGAAATCTGAACTTTGGTAAGAAAGTCAGCTGATTTCTGAGAACATGTCAGAGCTAGTGGGAGCATAAGTGTTATACTAATAATCATCATGTTAGTGGGAGCATGATAATTATGATAAAGGTTGAAAGTTAGCAATGTTAATTATAGAAAACAAAAGGTTTCAATTGGGAAAAAGTTGTTTTGCTATAATTAAGGGAGAGGAAATTATACTTCATCTCAAATCTATAAGCTTAGATCGTGAGGCTTTAATTATTTAGTCAAAGTTGAATTCCAAGGCTATATTCCTTTCTAGCATACATGGGGAACAATTTTTAACTTGAATGATAGATAGAATAACTTACCTTGTTGTTCCTTATGTTCCTTGAAACCTTGTGAGCCTAGCACCGCAAGTGTGATGCCTCAAATGCTTCACACAACACCAAATGCTCTTGGAAATACTTTTGAGAGAATACACACTTCTTGAAATCGGCCTGGCTCTCTTGTTTCATATGTGTAGCCGATTTTGGTGGAGTATAGGATCCTTATATAGTGTTGACACATCTAGGGTTACACCATGTAAACCCTAATGTGTCATGACTCTTCATTTCCATGACCCATGGGTTTGTAACTCCCATGGAGCATCCGTGGAGCATCCTATGGGTGGAACCCAACTTGATAATCCATGGAGCCTCTTAGCCCACTATACAAGATATGGATGATTTACATAATCAACCCATATATTTAATTAGTTATCTTTTGATCACTTAATTAATTCTAAATTAATTCTTGATCAAACTAATCAAATAATATTATTAATATATTACAACTTATAATATATTAATAATCTCCAAATGTTATTTCTCTCATTTAGTCTATCCAGTTGCATGGTGCCATGCAACCCAAATGGACCATGTCGGGTCGGGTCAAGTACATACCATAAATAGTTATGGACTTAGACACCTTATCCAACAGTCTCCCACTTGGATAAGTCTGATAACTATTACGACAAGTATGACTTCAGGAACCGATCGACAATCGTAGCTCTTTTCAAGGTTTCTCGAAACTGAGAAGATGATGGTACGCCATTTAAGATAAGTGATCATATAATCCTCTATTCTAGATATCAGCAGGACAAATACATGGAACAATGTCTTACTTATTGTCCAACAGTTTTTTTTCCCGATTTTCGATTTGTTTGACAAAGAACTTAATTGAATACATCAACTTAGTTCTGACCAGGCCCGATACATAGGTCAAAACAAAATCATCGAGGAGCCCAGATATCAGCTTCTAATCCAAGAAGGAACATATAAACTTTGACTCATATGTTTGTTCTACCACTCATTGAAATTATACACAAAAGCACGTTTTATAACATCGAATTACCAATGCGTTTTCGTACAATCAATGCATAACCAACTTGTAAGTAACAAATCATATCTCTAGGTTTGAGGACTTATATGATATTACCGTCTCACGATAACTCGAGATAGAATTCCATGAAGTGATTCCAGTGAGCGTGGGTTGAGTCCAATGCTCAGAACTTATGAGCACTCATGATTGTTGTAGCCTTGTCCGCACACACCTTAGACCTCTACAACCAATCATGATAGTCTTGATTCATACCTACTTCCGATATATGACCGACTGTGGAGGTTTGAATAATATGTTATACCAAACAAAATTATTATGGTAGTCAAAACATGCAAAATAAATATAGTAAACGATTGACAAGAGATAGCAACACTTTAGATAGCAACACTTTACTCATAAATAAAACACCTTTTATTCATCATCTAATGTCAATTACACTTTACAAATTTCAAGGTTATCTAACTACTAAATCTAATATCATCCTTCAGCCCTATGCTCCGAGCATGCTGGAGATGCTTAACCCGAGTCAGTCCCTTCGTGAGGGGATCTGCTGGGTTCTCATCCGATGATACCCTCTTTTCCACGATGAGTCCTTTCTTCTATTCGATGTCTAATGAAATGGTATTTTCTCTCGATGTGTCTGGATCTCCCGTGATCCCTTGGATCCTTGGCTAAGGCAACAACGCTTTCACTATCACAGAAAATTTCCATTGGCTCTTTAATAGCTGGTACAACTCCAAGGTCTCCGATGAGGTTCTTTAGCCATATAGCCTCCTTTTCCGCCTCGCTCGCTGCAATATACTCTGATTCGCAAGTTGAATCAGCCACTATCTCTTGCTTGGAACTCTTCCAAGAAATTGCTCCTCCATTTAGGGTAAAGACCCAGCCCGACTGAGAGCGGAAGTTATCCCTATCAGTCTGGAAGCTAGCATCACTATACCCTACAACTCTCAAGTCATCACTCCCACCAAGGGTTAGGACCCAGTCCTTAGTCCTTCGTAGGTACTTGAGGATATTCTTTACCGCAGTCCAGTATGCCTTGCCAGGGTTCCCCTGAAACCTGCTAACCATGCTCAGGGCAAAGGCTACATCAGGTCGAGTACACGTCATAGCATACATGATCAATCCTACAGCCGAAGCATAAGCTATTCGACTCATTTCTACTATCTCAGCCTCAGTGCTAGGGCTTTGTGTCTTACTCAATCTGGCGTTACTCTGGATGGGTAACTCTCCTTTCTTGGAATCCTGCATGCTGAATCTCTTCAGCACCTTATCCAAGTAAGTACTCTGACTAAGTCCAATTAGTCTTTTACTCCGATCTCTCAAGATCCTTATCCCTAGAATATAGGCAGCTTCACCAAGATCCTTCATAGCGAAACACTTCCCAAGCCAGGACTTTACTTCCTGCAGGGTTGGGATGTCGTTTCCTATGAGTAGTATGTCATCCACATACAATACCAAAAAGCTAACTATACCCTCACTAGCGTTGACATAAACACAAGATTCATCTTCACTCCTAGAAAAGCTAAATTCCTTGACCTTTTCATCAAAGCAAAGATTCCATCTGCGAGGTGCTTGCTTTAATCCATAAATGGATTTATCAAGCTTACACACTCTATTAGGGTACTCGTTGCTGACAAAACCTTTTGGCTGACTCATGTAAACATCTTCAGCCACCTTTCCATTAAGGAAAGTGGTTTTGACACCCATTTTCCAAATTTCATAGTCATGAAATGCAGCTGTGGCTAACATAACCCTAATAGACTTAATCTTGGATACTGGAGAAAAGGTCTCATCATAATCCACTCCAGGAATTTGAGAGAAGCCCTTTGCGACCAGTCGAGCCTTATAAGTGTGTACATTACCATCCATGTCGGTCTTCTTCTTGAAGATCCATTTGCACCCTACTGTCTTACGACTTGGTACATTCTCAACCAAGTTCCAAACTTGATTGTCATACATGGATTGTATCTCGCTATCCATAGCCTCTTTCCATTTAGCAGACTCGGGGCCTGCCATGGCTTCCTCGTAGCTGTTAGGGTCATCTTGACTTACTAGTGTCCCATCACTAATAAGTGTCTCACCTTCTGCAGTAATGCTCAGGTGCATTCCTAACTCTCGTGGAACGCCTAAGAGGTAGAGATTCGTCAATTGGCTCAACATGAGTTTCCTCCTCAAGTTGAGTGCTAGAGTTTGAAGTTCCTTCACCACTTGATTCTTGAATTTCTTCAAGATCAATTTGCCTCCCACTGTCTCCTTGGCTTATAAACTCTCTTTCTAGAAACACTCCTCTTCTTGTTACAAAGACCACATTATCACTAGGTCTGTAGAAGAGGTAACCAAAGGATTGCTGTGGGTAGCCGATGAAAATACACCTCTCGCTTCGAGGTTCGAGCTTATCATGAGTCTCATGTCTCACGAACACCTCGCAACTCTAAATTTTGATGTGGTCTAGTTTGGGTACTTTACCAGTCCACATCTCGTGAGGAGTTTTGGCAACTTTCCTTGTAGGGACTAGATTAAGGATATGGGTGGCAGTCTCTAAGGTATACCCCCAGAATGAGATTGGTAGTGAAGCTCGACTCATCATGGAACGAACCATGTCTAACAAGGTTTGATTATGCCTCTCAGCCACACAATTCAGCTGCGGTGTCCTGGGAGGTGTCAATTGTGAGACAATCCCACATTCCCTTAGATAGTCGAGGAACTCTGAACTAAGATACTCACCTCCTCGATCGGATCGAAGCATCTTAATGTTCCTGCCCAATTGATTCTCGACTTCCTGTTTAAATTCCTTAAACCTTTCGAAAGTCTCTGACTTATGCTTGATTAAGTAGACATCTCCATATCTACTGTAATCATCAGTAAAAGTCAAATAATAACGATTAGCATCCCTTGTGGCATGTTTGAATGGTCCACGCACATCCGTGTGTACAAGGTCCAACAAACCTTCACCCCTCTCACACGAGCCTGTGAAGGGTGACTTTGTCATTTTTCCAGGTAAGCATGATTCACAACTATCATCTGAATTTAGGTCAAACTACTCCAAGCCTCCATCCTTTTGGAGTTGGCCTATGCGTTTCTTGCTTATATGTCCAAGACGACAATTCCATAATGATGCTTTATCCATGTTATTATTATTAGGAGAATCAATACACAAAACATTATTTCCTAAGTTATCTACAACGGATACAGCTTCATACACACCATCACAAGGTAATGCTTTAAAATAAAGAACATTATTAAAGAAAGCATTATTCGAACCAACTTCATTATCAAATGAAAAGGTGAAACCTTGTTTATACAATGCATGAAAGGAAATAATATTTCTTGCCATTTCTGGCGAATAACAACATTTATTCAAATCTAAATTTAACCCACTACTTAGCGATAAAGTATAAACTCCAATCTTGGTGACAGGTGTAACTTTCCTATTCCCCATGATTAAGTATATTCTTCCTTGCTCTACATTCTCACATCTTCTTTGTCCCTGCAAGTCACAACAAATGTGATTACCACAACCGGTATCAAGGACCCAAGATTTAGAATGGGGTGAGTTATAAGAAATGATAGTGTAAATACCTGCATGGGTGGGTTTAACTTTCTCATCCTTCACATCTTGCTGGTATTTTGGGCAGTTCCGCTTCCAATGTGATTTTTCATGGCAATAGAAGCATTCAGCCTCTTTTGGGTCAGAAGAAGGAGTGACGAAACCTTTCTTGGTTCCATTTGAGGAAGAGCCATCAAGGGTCCTAACCTTGGTATCCTTTGAAGAACTCTTTCTCTTCTTCCCTCGACTTTTCCCGATTGCCAAAACCGGAGTGGAGTTTGGAGTAGAAGTGTTAACAACCGACTTCCCCTTAAGACCTGATTCAGCGGTCTTGAGAAGTCCCTGAAGTTTGCTGAGTGTGACCTCTTCCTTATTCATGTGATATTGTTAGGTATTTAAAGTTGCGTCTTGGGCTCGCCTCTTACCCCATTTTGTATACGACCTGGGCCTGTCCATCCGTATCTTGTTTTATTAGGATTTGTGTATTAATAGATGCTTGCATGCATCTTTTTGGTAACTGATAGATCGTTTGTTTTACGTGTAATTAAGAAGATCTCTTTTGTAACCCTAAAATGCTCTACAACGGAAGCTCTTTATCGAGCTCTGCTGAGGATTGAACGTTCTAATCATTTGACTCATTCAGATCCACTCTTGAGTATTGTTTCATTGTTTTGCTTTCATTATCTACCTGTTACAAAGATCTAATCGATCAAAGAAGTTTTTATATCTCATCAATTGGTATCAGAGCAAGAGGCTGTGTAATTCATACACATCTCTTCTGTGAAAGAAGCTCTTAGGGTTTATTCCGCATTAACTAGTATTTATTGAGCCGTGACTCCATAATTGACGTATCTCATTACTTATTCGTTTTGCCCTAATATTATATATTACAAGTTTGATCTTTCAAACAAGTTAAACGATCAAGCATGGACAATTCTTAATCAAATCCTATCAACATCTCAAATAGTATTGGGTCAACAACAAAGATTCCTATCCTTTACACCCATGATTACGAAGTCTGGGCACATCACTTTGAAGATTATATCATTGGATCTGAAGACAATGGATATCTTATTTGGGAAGCAATCGTGTCTGGACCATTCGCTCATTCAGCAACGTCAAGAATCATTAAAACTCAGAAAGAGTATAATGATCTGTTGAAAGACGTAAAAGATGTTGCCCAAGATGAAAAGGATAAATTTCAATGCAATATTAAAGCATTGAGACTAGTCAGATTTGCTCTTCAATCTGACACTTTCAGGCTGGTGAGTTCATGCAGCACTGCTAAAGAAATATGGGATAGGCTGTGAGAGCTAAATTCCACAGACGAAGATCTCGAGCATTCAATTCAAACCTTACTTTTGTCTGAATTTGGTGAATTTATGCAGAATCCTGAAGAAACCGTCACTCAGACGTTTGATCGCTTCAATCATCTTCTTAGTAAGATGATTAAACACGATACTGAAAGGAAGCTGATTGAACAAAAGGTTACGTTTTTAAACGGTCTTAGATCTGAGTGGAGAGCAGTTGTGTCCACTGTTAAAGCACATGAGCAATTCAAATCTTACTCATTAGCAAAGCTGGTAGGGATTTTGAAATCCTAAGAAAAGATTTTCTTGCAGGAGAAAAATGTGGTTTCGAGCCTGGGGTCATTGACACTTCTATCCAAAAGCAAAGGCGTGATGGAAGATGAGGATCTTAACTTAGAAGACCATGAACTTACCTTTGAAGACTATGCAATGATGGTGTCAAACCCGAAAAAGTTCATCAAGAAAAGGTTCCCTATCAATAAGAACCGTAATTGGCAGGGAAGTTATAGTTCTGAAAAGGTCAGGGAAGAACCAAAGACAGAAGAACCAAAGAAAGAACCGAAATTTGAAGGAGATTCGAGAGTGAACTGCTACTCTTGTGGAGGAAAGAACCACTATGCCAAAGACTGTGTCCTAAAGAAAATGGCAGAAAAGGATGAGGAGAAGATGAAGAAGCTATGTTAATGAAAAAGCTGGAAGAATTAAAGAGAAAGAAAACTATCACTAACCCTTCAATGAATGCTTTAATTGTACAGGGTTCTGTAGCGGATGATGAGTTCGGTGGCATGGAGGTCTGGTCAACCGACTCTGAGGATGATGAAGTCAGGAAGCCATCTCATGGAAAGGCTTATGTTGCGAAAGATGAAGGAAGCGGTGGAAAGTGCTTGATGGTGTCAGATGTATCCCAAATGAGGGGATACAACACAGACAATAGGAATAGAGACATGAAGGAGCGAGAGGACTATTTTTGTTTCACAGCAAAACCTCTCAGCGTGCAGTTTAACGAGCTTGATGAATTAATCAAGAAGGTACAATCTATTTTTGTTTCATTCAAAATCCCACAAAACTCATATGAAAAGGAATTAAAAATGTAAATTCAAGAATCTATCATCTAGATAGCAGTTTAACTCAAACACGGGTCACCAATTCTAACCTAACTGACCAAATAAGCAGGGTGTCTTCAAAGAGTGAAGAACGGAGGATGTGGATAGAGCTGAAGGAGGCGGAGCTGATCAAATCCAAAGACGAAAACATTTATTTGCAAAGAGATAATTTAAAAATTTTGAAACAAAGAAATGTGTTTTGTTTGATTGCTAAGCATCTTTATTCTAACATTACTCAACTACATCTTAACTACAAAATAGGAAAGAAAATTCATCGCATGATTTTGCCCTTCCTTGAGTTTCAGGAAGATGAAATCGACGCTTAAGCATACAATTGCGAAAGTGTAGTTTCATATGAGGATGTAAATCCGACTTATATGTATGGCCTAGACAAAATTGAATCTTTCATAAAGTCCAAGGACCATAAGGACATGCTGAAAAACCTTTTGGATGAAAATGATAAACTGAATCTAAGGACCGAAACCATACAAAAGTTTGACTCATTGAATGCCAATTTGAGCTCAGAAAATAAAATTAATGTTGAAAATGCATCTGAGCTTAATGAGGATGATGATATGAGTGAAATTTATGTAGAGGATGAAGTTGACTGTTCTGAGTTTGTCAAGAGCGAACCCAAAAACCACAAAAATCTTATCTCAGAAAATTATGTGGAGTTCGCTCGGTTGTCCCAACAAAAGTCCCCGATTCTTGAAGAAAAGGCTGTTGTATACCAAAAGGTAAGGACAACTCCAAATCAAGTGTATAAGGTCACAGGTGTAACCGAACATCAGACAGCCGAACTCACAGACATTGTAAACGAAGATAATGCTGATGGTTGTGATGAGTTCTTCTGGTCCGCCCCTATCAACAATGCTGATGAAACAGTTGGTCTATCAGAGCGAACATCCTAGAAAACAAAAGGAAGATATATTCTAGAGCCACTGAACAAGCCTGATATCTTTGACGTACCAAGCGCTAGTGGCACTAAAGAAATCCTATTAGATGAAGTCACCCCTTTTACCGAAAACTCATCTACAACAAACGAACCAATTGTTCCAAAGCCAAAACAAAAGGCGAATATTCACAGGCAACCCAAACAGGTGAAAAACCAAAAGCAACAAAGGAATCTGAGATACAAGAAGAATCTCTCAGAGCGAAAACAGTTCTGGCAATATCAAAATGATTATTTTTTTTTTATCATAATAGGAAGTCAAAGAAAAGGGATGTTAGACCGAAAGAAGGTATTCACAACCGAAAGCATAGGTTCGGCTCATAACACACAAGCAACTGAAAGCATAGGTTCGGCTCAGAGCACTTAAGCAAACGAAAGCACAAGTTCGGTCCCAAGAACACAGGTTATCAAGGCTCAAGGTTCGGTCTATCCCATGACCACCAACAAAAAGGTCACCTAGAATATCAAGTCAAGCAAAATTCTCAAGCTAAATTCTCTCTTTCTAATTCTTCTCAACCCCATTCTAAATCCAATTCTATTCAAACTCAGAATCCAAAATCTTCAACAGATTTGAAAGGAAAATCAAAGGTTTCCTCGGTCAAGAGTGATCAAAAGAATCCCAAAGTTCAAACACCTGAACCTAAAATCAAACCAACTGCAACAAATCCTAATAAAATTAAAGTTTACACCATTCAAAAGAAAAATGAAACAACATTAATAAAAAGAACATATTTCGTTGATATCTCTCTCACTATTCCTGTTCCTGTGAAAGGCTCACGTGGACCCAAGAAACTTTGGGTTCCTAAATCTGCTTAATTTTTGCAAGTTATCAGTGACGAGCTGTTCGACGAAGAATGGTATATTGACAGTGGATGCTCGCGTCACATGAAAGGAAGGAAAGAAGAGCTGAGGGAATTTCGATCTCTTTCAAATGGTGGAAATGTCAAGTTTGGGAACAACTCGTATGGCACGATTAAAGGTTATGGTATGATAATGAATGGAGACTTCACAATAAGAAAGGTTGCATATGTTGAAGGACTGCAGCACAATCTCATCAGTGTGTCTCAGCTTGTTGGAGGTAGCGGTCTTAAAGTTTCATTTGATGATGAGGGTTCGGAAATCATAGAGAAGAAGACAAAAAGGGTAATTCTCAAATCGGAGCGCAAAGGCAAAATGTTTCCTCTCAATCTCAAACCTATCAAAGGAAACCCAACTATTTGTCTTTTATCCAAAGCACATTCTGATGAAAGCTGGCTGTGGCACCGAAGGCTCTCCCATCTCAATTTCAAGGATATTAATAAACTCATCACAGGAGGTCATGTTAGGGGTCTTCCATTTCTTAAGTTTGATCGAGAACATTTGTGTTCTGCATGTGAAATTGGGAAGCAAAGTCGTCAAAGTCATCCATCCATCATAAACACAAAGGTTTCTGAACCACTTGAGTTAATTCACATTGACTTGTGTGGTCCATCTTCTATTGAAAGCATAGGCGGTAGCAAGTATATTCTTGTTATTGTCGATGACTTTTCACGTTTTACATGGGTGTTCTTTCTGAAGCACAAATCTGAGGCAACTCACAAGCTGAAGCTGTTTATCAAGCAAGTTGAAGTGCAGCTGAAGAAAGTTTTACGGAACATTAGAAGCGACAATGGGCTGGAGTTCAAAAATAAAAAATTTGAAGACTTTCTAGCGAATAAAGGAATCACTCACAACTTCTTAGCTCCCTATACCCCTCAACAAAATGGAATTGTCGAAAGACGAAACCGATCTTTGTGTGAGGCGGCCAGAACCATGTTGAGTTTCGCTTCCTTACCATTATATTTCTGGGCTGATGCTATTTCTGCAGCTTGTTTTACACAAAACAGTTCCTATCTCAATAAGCGTTTCACTCTCACTCCTTATGAGATCATCAACAACAAAAAACCGAATGTCAAATTCTTCCACGTGTTCGGCTCACGATGCTTTATCTTCAATTCTAAAGAACATCGTAACAAGTTCGACGTAAAAGCTGATGAAGGAATTTTTATGGGATACTCTCTAACTTCAAAGGCATATCGGGTCTTAAACAAACATTCAAGGAATATTGAAGAGACATATTATGTGACTTTCGATGACAGCTTCGTCAAAAGGATAAACGCTACTCAAGAAGCAATTGGAGAAATTTTCCCTCAGACAAGTCATGTTACGGCCTCGACTGCTAATTTGTTTGAGCAGTTTGTGGAGTTATTCGATGAACCTGAGAAAGATACTCTCTCTGAAGCCAAGGCAGTAGACAACAAAATCAACCATCTGAAGCAAATCATCGATGAAACTGCCAAACGACTGGGTGACGAAGAATTAGCTCCAAATAAAACTTCTCATCACAATGCACCAGTTGAGGGGGAGCACTCTGATCCAGTAGCACCCGAAGGTACTGTAGCACCCGAACGCTCCACATCACCCGAAGGTACTGTTGCACCCGAAGGTACTGTAGCACCCGAACGCTCCACAGTACCCGAAGGTACTGTAGCACCCGAACGCTCCACAACACCCGAAGGTACTGTAGCACCTGAACACTCCACAGCACTGTAGCACCCGAACACTTTAGTGATCAAAAGATAACTAATTAAATATATGGGTTGATTATCTAAATCATCCATATCTTGTATAGTGGACTAAGAGGCTCCATGGATTATCAAGTTGGGTTCCACCCATAGGATGCTCCATGGATGCTCCATGGGAGTTACAAACCCATGGGTCATGGAAATGAAGAGTCATGACACATTAGGGTTTACATGGTGTAACCCTAGATGTGTCAACTACTATATAAGGATCCTATACTCCAACAAAATCGGCTACACATATGAAACAAGAGGGCTAGGCCGATTTCAAGAAGTGTGCATTCTCTCAAAAGTCTTTCCAAGAGCATTTGGTGTTGTGTGAAGCATTTGAGGCATCACACTTGCGGTGCTAGGCTCACAAGGTTTCAAGGAACATAAGAAACAACAAGGTAAGTTATTCTATCTATCATTCAAGTTAAAAATTGTTCCCCATGTATGCTAGATAGGAATATAGCCTTGGAATTCAACTTTGCATGATAATTAGACAAACATAGATCCAAGGTTATTAGGGTTGCATGTACACTTAGGAAGTGTTAGAATGCTCAAAACCCAATGTATAAGCTTAGATCGTGAGGCTTTAATCATTTAGTCAAGGAAATATATATGAATTTCATGTTGGAATGGCTCAACGTAAGGAAATTTTGTATATGGGTCCATTATTTGCGTTCTAAAATTCGATTATGATTACGACATCCCTTTTGATAATCTGAATTATGAGAACTTGGAAAATAGAAATGGAAATGTTATAGCAAAAGACTGGTTTAGTCTTTATGTGAGACATTATGAATCCTGTCCCATATGCTTCGGATATAGGATCGATTACATGTGCTATATTCATCATTTCTAAAATTTTTCCAAATGCTTGGGGCATTAAGAAGGGAAAAGGTTTAGAACTGGATATGAATAAAAGGATTAAACAATTGTCTAGGACAATGTAAGGCTAACCAAAGATTGGTTTCTCAAGAACAGTGGGAAGTATAGTGATAATTTTGGAACGACCATATTGACATAATCTGTAAGGAGGCAACTCTTGTTCAGAAGTGATAGTCATAATGAATTTGGAAATGTTTCAAAGTTAGAATTTTCAATCTGTGTAAGATTCAGGAAACTTAATGCAAGAAGGATGTTTCCAAGGAGTTGATCTCCTTTGGAATACTCTGTAATGATTGATGCAAAGTCTTTGTGAATTTATGCATAGTCGTTACAAGAGGATCAACGCATATAAGTTTAGAATATAACAGATTTCAGTAAATGGCATGAATTTGGAATTCTTGCCTTTGCAGTAAGGATTTGGGAGTGTGAAAAGAGAATCATTGAAGTTATGTTCAATTGATCTAGTTCACAAAGTAAAGATCATAGACAAACATAGTATGCATACTTGCTGTATGGCATGACTTGTGTTTAGAAAACATAGTGTACATGCTTGGAGCATGGGACAACTATTGTTTTAAATTCAAGAATAAAGTTGATAGCTGAAACAGTATACAATGAATAATGTGTAATCATATGGTGATAAATAAAAGGTGTTTTATTTATGTTCATAGGTTTTGATACCATATTGGATTCAGTTCTTATTGTGTTTCACTTTGCATGTTTTGACTTCCCGAATAAACTAGGTTATTCTTCCTGAATGACTAAGTTATTCAAACCATCCACAGTCGGTCATATGTTGGAAGTAGATATGAATTAAGACTGTCATGGGTTGGCTTGTAGAGGTCTAAGGTGTTGGACAAAGGGCTACAACATTCATGAGTGCTCATAAGTTCTGAGTATTGGATTCAATCCGCGCTCATTGGAATCACTTCATGGATTTTATCACGAGTGATCATGAGATGATAATATCTTATATTCTTCAAACCTAGAGATATGAGTTGTTACTATGAGTTGGTTGTACACTGATTCCACGAAAACACATTTGGTAACTCAGTACTATAAAACGTGACTTTGTGTATGATTCAACAAGTAGTAGAACAAGCCATATGAGTCGAAGTTTATCCATACGTTTTACCTTCGGGATAAAAGCGATATCTGTGGGCCCCTCGATGATTTGATGATGACAAATGGAAGTGCTCGGCCGGGCTAGGACTGATTTGATTTGTTCAATTAGTCAGTCGTCATAAATCGGAAATTGGGAAACAAAAAATGGTCAGAGAGAATGATTATAATCCATGTCTCAGTCCATACGATATCTAGAATGGAGGAATATATGATCCCTTATCTAATGGACAAGTCATTAACAAAGGTCAGAGTTCATCTACAAGGTCAAAGTTCGACAGAAGCTTTTGAGAGCTACGATTTCCGGTCGGTTCTTGAAGACATACGCAATAATAGTTTTAGACTTATCCAAGTGGGAGACTGTTGGATTAATGTCTAAGTCCATAACTATAATTGGTAAGACTTGACCCGACCCGGCATGGTCCATTTGGGTTGCATGGCATCATGCACTTGGATAGACTATAATGAGAGAAATAAGACACTTATGGTTGTTAATATATTACAAGTTCTAGTACATTAATAATAAGAATAATAAGATTATTTAATTAGTATTGATCAACAATTAATCTACGATTAATTAAGTGATCAAAAGAAGACTAATTAAATATATGGGTCGATTGTACAAATCATCCATACTTATATAGTGGGCTAATGCTCCATGGATTATCTAGTTGGGCTAAAACCCATATGATGCTCCATGGATGGTCCATGGTGTTTATGTACCCACGGATCATGGAAATGAAAGGCCATGTGAATTAGGGTTTACATGGTGTAACCCTAACTATACAAGCATCTTATTCTTGACCAAAATGGGCCACTAGAGAGAGTAAGAAAGGGCTAGCCGATTTTCATGAAGTGTAGAATTCTCTCAAGTTATTCCAAGTGTAGTTGGTGTTGTGTGAACCATTTGAGGTGTCACACTTGGGGCACTAGGAACTCAAGCTTCATGAAGACTTTCTACATCAATGAGGTATGTAATCTATCTTGCTATAGTCATTGTTTTGTATGCTAGATTAGAATAATGCCTTGGATGTTCATATTTACATGCATAATAGAGAAAACATAGATCCAAGGTATTTAGGGTTGCATGTACACTTAGGAGTGTTAGAATGCTCAAAACCCAACAACAGTTTTGACAGCTTCATCTACACAACTCCTTCAACGCATCATTTCACTTTTAGCAATAGAGTTTTCCATGATGGACTTAGGTGATTTATAATACTTTTTGGGAACAACTGCAATACAGGATAATAAGGGTATATTCTTATGTCATCGTCAATATGCGTTGGAAATATTATAGTGTGCTAACATGATTAAATACAACCCGTATCGCACACCTGCTGACAGACAATCTAAATTGGATTCTTCTGACAATCTGGTGCTCTTCAGTATCTCACATTCACTCGCCCAGATCTGTCATATGCATTTCAATAGATGTGACAATTCAAGCATAACTCTCGCAAACCCCACCTTCATGGCCTCAAACACATTTTGTGGTATATCCACGGTACAATGGACTATGGGCTTCAGCTTCATCACTCCCCCACTATGAGTCTTATTGCCCTTTCTGATGCATACTGGGAGATGCCTCGAAACATGCAGATCTACCAGTGGTTACTGTGTATTTGTAGGTGACAAGCTCGTATCTTGGTTTTCAAAATGCCAACAAACGATATCTCGTTCTAGCGCAGAAGCCGAATACCATGGTGTGGAAAATGTAGTAGCCGAAACTTGTTGGTTAAGAAATTTCCTCCGAGAGCTACACACTCCTCTCCCCAAGGAAACCATTGTCTACTGTGATAATGTCAGTTTAGTTTACTTGTCTACTAATCCTCTTCAACATCAATGCACCAAGCATATAGTGATAGACAGACATTTTGTATGTGACAAGGTTGCAACTGGTCAATTCAAGTTTTTCATGTCCCTTCCAGTCTCCAGTACACAAATATCTTCACCAAAGGGCTCCTTACATCGTTGAACACCGAATTTAGGATGAGTTTGAGTGTTTGCTCTATTTCTCCCACTTAAACTGTGGGGGCGTATTAGTGTACATATGTGTTGTATTGTATATTTGTAGCCCATGTATTATGCTCTCTATTTGTATTTATGGAGGATGTATCACATAATTCTATTATGGGAAAATATTGTCATTTACATTAATATCTCTCATCAAAATGAATTTTCGGTACAAATGTTCAACAAAACAAATCTTCAACATGATATCAGCCACATTTAAATAATATGTATGTTCTTTGAAAGGGTTAGCTAAGCCTAAGGGTCTATAGATATTCTTAATGCCACATAAAATTTAAAAATACCATGTCTCTAGACATCCACCAATTTCATGTGATATTCAATAATTTCGTATCTTAAAACATTCAACATTGTCATATGATGTTATAAAACGCCACGTCTCTGTACATCAAAAAATATTAATTAAAGACACGTGTTTAAAGAATACCAAAAAAAAAAAAAGAAACTTATTATTCAAATTCAAAAAATCCCTACTTAAAAGGTTACAACTATGTAGAAGTCATGTATATGAAAACAGAAATTGTACTCACATTAGTTGTATAGTTTGTTATCATAATTCTATAAGATTAAAGTGCACACACACACACACACACACACACACACACACACATATATATATATATATATAAGATATTATGGCGACTTATACTTAACTTTTCAAACCTACACTACTAGAAAAAACCCTTTAATGACACGCGTTGCATGTCATAAAAGGATACAGATGACACGCAAATGCATGTACAACGAAGGTCATGTCATAAAGGAAGATGGCACACATTTGCGGATCGTAACCTTACGACGTGCACTTACGACACACATTTATGATACTCAATGCGTATCATTAAATCCCCTTTCAAGAAAGGCCCTATCATAACTAAAGTTGGCACACATTTTCCTATTTCATAAATTTAATTGTTTGAAAAAATATTTATAGATTTACTAATTTTCAAATTAAATTTGCATTTAATGTCTCATAATTGAAAATAAAATACCATATACAAAAAATACAATCCATTGCACATAATGTAATATCATACAAATCTATGTCTTACAATAAATGTAGCAACATTAATCATCTAATATCCCTTGTATTTGATACAAAAAATATATTTTCTTACAATAAATATATCATAAAAAAACCATTTCCTTAAGAAACCTAGGAAGAGCATAAGATAATAAACCGGCCTTATTAATCTGATCTTTAAATAAGCGAAGCATTCTTGACACATTTTTAGCAGCTTCCATGCAGCTTGTAGAATGAGATTGCATTGTAAATAAGATTGCAATGTATCATTTGTATGCCATAAATCAGAACATAAAGTCAAGTTCAAGGGAATTTTCGGTAATATGTAAATGTAAAAGGTTGTAACTTGTAACCTTTTCTATTGCGGTTTATGGTATTTTCATGAGCCAAAAGAAAGCCCTAAAAGGAACATCATATTGATCATTATTAATCAAAAGCAATATAATTTATATATTATAAATTATAAATTATAATTCCCAAACACAGTGTGTTAAACTTAGTAAGTTAAACCTGGCTTGACAATGTTGGAGGCAATTTGAAAGAACGAGATTGTATTGACTCATTAAGTAGAGTGTTAATTGTTCAGCTGTTATCTTATCATCCATAATAGACATTCCCTATACCAATACAACAAGAACCTATAAAATATTACAACTTAAAGTAAACCAGATGGCCTTTTTTATTATTAAGAATAGAAAGAGTATGACATTTGTAGAAGTAGTACCAAAACCAAAGTAATTAACAATAGCAACTTCTGTTTGACATTCTTCTACAACTAGCATAGTAGGAAAAGCCATTTGCTTACCCAAACAAGAATTATTGAAACTTCTGTTATGAAATGCAGACATACTCTTCTATGATGTTTGACCATAAAAATGTAGGGGATGTATGTGCAAAGGTAAGCTTGAGTGGCAGTTCTGATACCACAAGCAAGACTGCTACCACCTAAAGGATATGAATTCATACCTCCACCATGAAAAGCTTTGCACAATCTTTCAAAATTCAAATTCCTCAAACGCAACACTGATCTCTTTAAACTTTTCAGTAGCTCCTGGTTGCTAATTGACATCTGGATGATACTAAAAAAAGAAATAAAAGAATATATTATACTTCAACGTAACATAAACGTAGTTTCATGATCAATCTTGAGGTAATAACTAATAATTAACAACTTGTCACTAGAAAATTAGACTCAGCAGCTACATAATCATGAAATTCAGTTACATCAAAACAATGCAAATTATAAATGAACAAATTATTCTAATTGTTTTCAAAATTGGGGGATTGGCTTTCACAGGAAATAAATTTGTGACATGCAGTTCTAAGATTTCTTTTTACATCTACTTGCCTTGAAATTTAATAGACTAAACTCACTAAATTTGGCCTCATGATTCACCCTTTATATATCAGACAGAAAGTGAGAATGCCAAGTTAGCGGTTTAATCGATTCAATCTACATTTTTGTAACAGTATTTTAGCAACCAGGATATGTTCTCTTAATCTGTTATTACATTTGTTAACGTTGAAAGTCAGTTAAAGCCCATGATTCATTGTTATAAAGTGACTTCTAATAAAATTCTAAATGCAAGTACTAGAATTTTATATATAAAGTGGCATACCTTATGCTTGTATACAACTTCCTTGCACTCAAGAGATTATGTTCAGACGTTGCTCGGTCAAGAACAGTAACATTATCTGGTAAACAATTTTCTGTTAAAGAAGCAAAGATGTTAGAAATGAAATATTATAGCAATAGAACATGACAATTTAGATTAACCAAGTTAATAATTGAAGGTTTTAATGGTAGTACTTGATGTGCTTTCAATTCTTCATAAAATGCACCAATCTCAAGTTTCCTTAAGATTCTTTCCAAATACACCTGGAAATCTTAAAACCATTTAAAGATTATCAACTTTCACTTAAAATAATACCACCAGTTTAATCTGAGATAATAGCAATACCTTTTGAAAAATTCGATAAAATTTTAACCTTGATAATCGTTCATCCTTCAAGAGAATAAACTGGATAAAATTGTGCAAGTCATTGCAGCAGCTAGGGCCTGTTCTAGTGAATCTTCATCAATCACTCTATTACAAAAAACAATTCAAAGATATAACACCTAAATAGCATAACAGCAAAGTGCAGCTTCATCAATCACTCCTTGATAATTCATTATTTGTAAACCCTAGAGTTCACTTCCTTTTGAAAAAAATCAAGGGATACCTATTTATGTTGACAGAAAGAAGAGAGACGAACCAAAAAAATTTGACCTTTATGTCATCTTTAGTAAAATCTGTAAAATTCTAACTTAGATGTGAAATTGATTAACGAAAATGGCTGGAGGAAGCGCTCACTAGTACCAAACCATAGATTACGTTGACAGAAAGAAGAGAGATAAAACAAAATGGGAAGTAACAGAAAAATTATTACAGTAGTTTGATCAAATGTAAGTCCCCAAATCTGGAACCAACTAGTGATCAAACACAAGAACAAGCAATAATAAATTAGAGCAAGAAGGAGTAGAAGCAAGAATGATCCAAATTACACATGTTTCTATTGAATCGCAATGGTCTGGGACGATGAACACACAAACGTCCGTTGTACATTCTAACAAGACTAACAAATATATATAAGGAACATGAACCGTAAACAACTCACAGTCGCACACAGCCTTGCAGCCGCAAACACCAGTTGAACCAAAAACCCCTATTTTCGGTTCACCCAACCGTAGACCTTATAAACACCTAAAGAAAGACTAACAAGACTCATACAAAAGAATGCCTAGCCCAAACCAACAAAATATGACCTTACAGTCTCCCCTTGGTTTGAGGCTAACTTAAGTTCAGTCTTTCTGCATGATAAGCACGTTTGATATTCCCATTATTCCCAATTGCATTTTCTTGCTAATAATCTCTGCGACCATTCATGTGAATTCTTTAGCAGCAGTCTCTAGAATTTAAGTGTTGACCACAATCTGATGTCGAGCTAGAGTATGATTATCGCTTTCACCAAATTGAAAAAGATCGTTTGCTTAAACTAGTCGAAAGACACCGGTTGTAAATTTCATGACTGTAGTGGCTGTAGCTTCATCATAGACCCATAACTCCATAGAAAGTGATACCTCAGTGCTATATGCTTGGTCTTGGAATGTTGCACTGGGTTATGACAGATCCTAATTGCACTTTCTGACTCGCAATATAGTGGGATCTTTTTCATATTGAGTCCATAATCTCGGAGTTGGCTTTGGATCCAAATCACTTGTGATGTGCACGAGGCGGCTGCAATGTACTCTGCTTAGGCTGTAGATAGAGAAACACATGTTTGTTTCTTGGATTGCCAACTAACTAACTTCCCGTCTATGAATTGGCAGCCTCCTGTGGTGTTTTTTCGGTCTAGACCACATCCTCCTAAGTCTGCATCTGCGTAGGCTTGAACGAAGAAACCTGAGTTTGAGGGATACTAGAGACCGAGAGAGGTGGTTTGCTTCAAATACCGGAATATATTTTTCACTGCCAGCATGTGTGGTTCACGAGGATTTGCTTGAAACCCAGCACAATAGCATACTGAAAACATTATATCGGGCCTGTTAACTATGAGGTACATCAGGGAACCAATCATTTGGCGATATAGCGTTATGTCGACTGCCGGTTTTTCCAAGGATGGTGTGATCTTGGTGCCGAACACCTTAGGGACTTTAACCTTTGAGTCTCCCATCATGCCGAATTTGGCAAGGAGAGTCGTTGGGTATGCTTCCTGGTTGATAAAGATGCTTTCGGGACCATGTCTAATATCTAAAACAAGGAAAAAGTTAATCGGACCCACTGAGCTCATTTCGAATTTAGTCTCTATCAACTTCCTGAATTCAGCTGTTAGGCTAGGATTCGTGGAGCCAAAGATGATATCGTCGACATAGATTTGAACGATCATAAGGTGGTTACCTTCCTTTTTTAAAAAAAAAGGTTGGGTCAACCGAACCTTGTTTGAATTTAGACATCTTTAAAAACTTAGTTAATGTTTCATACCATGCCCTAGGAGCTTGTTTCAGACCATAAAATGCCTTATCCAAGATGTAGCAGTGATTTGGATGCTTTTCATTTACAAAACCAGGAGGTTGCTCCACGTACACGGTTTCTTCAAGTTCCCCATTCAGAAAGGCACACTTCACATCCATCTGGTAGACCTAAAAGTTCTTGTGTGCAGCATAGGCAAGAAAGATTCGAACGGATTCCAACCTTGCAACCGGAGTGAATGTCTCTTCGTAATCAATTCCTTCTTCCTGGCAATATCCTTTCACCAGTAGCCGAGCCTTATTCCGGATCACATTTCCCTCATTGTCCATTTTGTTTCTGAATACCCATTTGAGACCGACAACCGAGGCATCTTTTGGTGTTGGAATAAGTCTCCAGACCTTATTTCTTTCGAACTCATTGAGTTCGTCTTGCATTGCCTGAACCCAATCAGAATGATCTAGAGCAGTACTGACGGTCTTCGGCTCTATTTTGGAGATGAATGAATTAAACATACTGAATTCTACTTTGGAGAATAGAGCAGTTCGCTTCGCCTTTAGTTGTGATCGAGTTAGAACTTTTTCTGATGCATCACCCATTATTTGAGATACAGGATGATCTCTGGTCCATTTGGTGAGAGGAGGATAATTTTGATCATAAGAAGGATCCAGTTCAGCATTTACCACATCTTTCAACTCTGATTGGATATCATCATCATAATGCATATTATAATTCTCCCCCTCGACAGATGATGAAACATTTGGATGTGAACACAAAAATCCTTCTTCTACTGGGCTTTCGGGCCGTTCTGGACTTTCAGTTGCTACAGGACGTTCGGGTGCAACTGGGCTTTCGGTTCTGGCTGGGCTTTCGGTTCCGTCAAATATTGGATTCTCTCCCTGGCCACGAGCATTATCGTCGATTGAAAATGATGGATCCTCCCCCTGGATTTGTGAATCCGGTCGATATGAAGAGAATTGATTCTCCCCCTCGACTGAAGTATTGCTCTGAGGAGGTTCGTTTCTAATCGTTTTTTCTTCTGTCATTGGTTTGGCTACGTCTTTGATTATCTTCTTAAGGTGATCCACCTTGTTGTCTGCTGCCATGGCTTCAGAGTGAATAGCCTTCTCAAGTTCATCAAATAAATCCATGAAGTGGTCAAAAAAAATTGGCGATTAAGGCTGTGAGCTGACCAGTTTGAGAGAAAATCTCTCCAATTGCCCCTTTGGTAGACTTCAACTTCTTGATGTAATTGTCATCGAATGTCACATAATAGGTTTCTTCAATTCGTTCAGAGCGCTTATTCGGAACCCTGTACGCCTTTGAAGTAAGAGAATATCCCAGAAAGATGCCTTCATTGGCATTGACATCGAATTTGTTGCGACGCTCTTTGGAGTTGAAAATAAAGCACCTCGAGCCGAACACCTGAAAGAACTTGATATTTGGCTTCCTGTTGTTAAGAATTTCATTTGGGGTAAGAGAGAAGCGCTTGTTGAGATAAGATCTGTTTTGATTGAAACAAGCTATAACAATGGTGTCTGCCCAGAAATATAGAGGAAGGGAGGCAAAACTCAGCATGGTTCGTGCAGCCTCACACAGGGAACGGTTTCGCCTTTCTACAATTCCGTTTTGTTGAGGTGTATAGGGTGCTGAGAAATTGTGACTAGTGCCTTTTTCTGCTAAGAAATCTTCGAATTCTTTGCTCTTGAATTCTAGTCCATTATCGCTCCTGATGTTTCAAACAACTTTTCTCAGTTTCACTTCGACCTGCTTGATAAAGATCTTCAGCTTGGGAGTCGCCTCAGATTTTTGCTATAGAAAGAACACCCAAGTAAACTGTGAGAGGTCATCAACAATAACAAGGATGTACTTGTTACCGCCAATGCTCTCGATTGATGATGGACCACATAAGTCGATGTGAAGCAACTCAAGTGGTTCAACAACTTTGGTGTTTAAGGTTGTTGGGTGACTTTGGCGACTTTGTTTCCCCATTTCACAAGCAACACATGACCACCGATGACAAGCAACTTAAGTGTTCTCGATCGAACTTAAGTAGTGGAAGACCCCGAACATGACCACCGATGACCAGCTTGTTGATGTCTTTGAAGTTGAGGTGTGAGAGCCTTTGGTGCCAAAACAAACTTTCGCCTGAATAGGCTTTAGACAATAGACATATGGCTGGATTCCCTTTGATTAGGTTGAGATTCAGAGGGAACATTTCACCTTTTCGTTCTGACTTCAGAATAACCTTGTTGGATTTCTTCTCTATTATCAATGAACCTTCGTCATTGAAGGAGACTTTGATACCTGTACCTCCCACCAGTTGAGACACACTGATGAGGTTATGTTGCAACCCCTCTACATAAGCCACCTTCCTGATTATAAGGTCTCCATTGGATATCATCCCATAACCTTTTATCGTTCCATAGGAGTTGTTAGCAAACATGACGTTACCACAGTTTTGAAGGGACCGAAACTCCCTTAGCTCTTCCTTCCTTCTTGTCGTGTGACGTGAGCAGCCATTGTCTGTGTATAATTCTTCGTCGAACTGCTCGTCACTTATAACCTGTAAAAATTAAGCAGATTTAGGAACCATAAGTTTCTTGGGTCCTCATGAGCCTTTTACAGAAACAGGAATAGTAAGAGAAGCATCAACAAGATAAGTTCGTTTTATTAATGTTGTTTCATCTTTCCTCTTAATAGTAAACACTTTGATTTTATTGTAGTTAGATTCAAGTGTTTTGGATTTAGGTTTACGAGTTTGGACTTTAGCTTGCTTTCGGTCTTCATTTGCTGAGGAAATCTTCCTTTTTCCTTTCAAATCCTTCGTCGATTGTGAGCTTGGTGTAGGACGAGAATTTGGCTTAGAAGAAGAATGAGAATGAGAAGAATTAGAGGAATAGAAATTAGAATGAGAGTATTTCCTGACTTGAGGTTCGAAATGACCCTTTCGGTTGTGATCATTTGAGGGACCGAACCTGGACCTTTGGTTGCTATTTGTTGATGGACCGAAACTGGCTTTTCGGTTGTTGTGGGTTGCTGGACCGAAACTGGGTCTTCTGCTGTAAAATCTTGATGGACTGAACCCTGGTCTTTGTCTATTGTTGATTGGTGGACCGAAACCAGGCTTTCGGTAGTTGTTACTTTCACAACCGAACCTATCCTTTCGGTCTTGTTCTTTCTGTGGCCCGAAAGTCTTCTTTTGGTTCTTTTGATCCAACGGACCGAAGCCCCTTTTTATTCTTATTCTCTTCTCATTTTGGCTTGGACTTTCTATCAAAGTGAGTATAGTGAGGATTTTGGGAGCACCAAAATTGCTTTCTCTCTGAGAGATTTTTCTTGTATCTCAGATTCCTCTGCCGCTTTTGATTGTTCACCTGTTTCGGTTGTCTGTGAGTATTTTCCTTTTGTTTCGGCTTCTGAACAACAGGTTCACTTTCCATGGAAGAGGTTTCGCTTGTTGAGGAGACGTATTTCACTGGAACCTCTTTTGTGCCACTGGTGTTGGGCACATCAAAGTTGGTAGGTTTATTAAGTGGTTCTGCCACATATCTACCTTTGACCTTCCATGATGTTTGCTCCGACAAAACAACAGTTTCATCTGCGTTATCTATCGGTGCAGACCAGAAAAACGCATCACAGCCATCTACATTATCTTCATTCACCAGTGAAGTGAGTTCGGCTGTCTGATGTTCAGTTACTCCTATGACCTTATAAACCTGATTGGGAGTGGTTCTTACCTTTTGGTATACAACGACCTTTTCTTTAAGTATTGGGGACTTATTTTTGGACAGACGAGCAAATTTCACAGAATTTTCAAAAACCAAGTTTTTTTGGTTTTCAGGTTCACTCCTAATAAACTCTGAAAAGTCAACCTCATCCTCTACAAAGATTTCACTCATGTCATCGTCCTCATTAAGTTCAGATGCATTTCAACATCAATTTTATTTTCTGAACTTAATTTGGTACTCAATGAGTCAAATTTTTGTATAGTTTCGGCTCTGAGTTTCAACCTATCATTTTGATCCAAAAGTTTCTTAAGCATGTCCTTATGGTCTTTAGACTTTATAAATGATGCAATTTTCTCTATACCAAACTTATAAGTGGGATTTACATCATATGGAGATACAAAACTTTCACAGTTGTATGCTTCGGCATCGATTCCATCCTCCTTTAGCTCAAGGAAGGGCAAAATCATGCGATGTATTTTCTCGCCTATTTCACAGTTTAAATGTTGTTGTGTAATGTTAGTATAAAGTCTTTTTGCAATCAAACAAAAAACATTTCTCTGTTTTAACAACTTAAGATTGTCTCTTTACAAATAGATATTTTCATCCCTAGTCTTAACCAGCTCCAACTCCTTCTGCTCAATCCACATTCTTCGCTCCTCACTCTTGGATGACACCTTGCTCATTTGGTCAGTGAGATTAGAATTCATGACTCGTGTTTGAGTTAAACAACTATCTAGATTTCAAATTATTAAATTCAAGTTATTCAATTTTTTTCATATGATGTTTGTGGAATTTTAAACGAAAAAAAAATGGATTGTACCTTCTTGATCAGTTCATCAAGTTCACTGATCTGCACACTGAGAAGCTTCGTTGTAAAGCACAAGTCCTCTCGCTCCTTAGCCACTTCGTTTCCACCATCAATGTTGTATCCCCTCATCTGGGATACATTTGTGACCATCAAACATCTTCCACTAGCATCACCACTCTTCGCCACATAAGCCTTTCCATAAGTAGGCTTTCTCACTTCATCATCTTCTGAGTCGGTCGACCACACCTGTACACCACCGAACTCATCATCATCTACCGAATCCTACACAACTAAAACATTCATAAAGGGATTAGTAGCAGCTTTCTTCCTTTTAATCTCCTCAGTCTTTTTAGGAGACTTTCTTCTTCATCCTTCTCCTCATCTTTCTCTGCCATTTTCTTCAACATGCAATCTTTTGCGTAGTGATTTTTCCCTCCACAGTAAAAACAGCTGGCACCAGAATCAGCTTCACCCTTCACTTCTTTCTTTGGTTCTTTAACCTTCGACTCCTCTTTCGCTTTTTAGAGTTGTAGCTTCCCTGCCAATTTCGGTTCTTGTTGGTAGGGAACTTCTTCTTGATGAACCTCCTAGGATTTGACACCATTATTGCATAATCTTCAGATGTCAGATCGTAGTCTCCCAGATTCAGATGTTTTTCATCTTCTACTGCGCTCTTGCCTTTAGACAGAAGGGCCAAAGACCCCAAGTTTGAAAACACGCTCTTCTCTTGCAGCACAATCTTTTCCTGAGATTTCAGAATCCCCACAAGTTTCGCCAAAGAATATGATTTGAACTGCTCATGTGCTTTAACCGTCGACACAACCGCCCTCCATTCGGGTCTTAGGCCATTTAAGAAAGTGACCTTCTGTTCGATGAGCTTTCTTTCTATGTCATGTTTGATCATCTTACTGAGAAGATGATTGAACCGATTGAACATTTGTGTAACAACCTCCTATGGCTTCTGCTTGAACTCTCCGAATTTGGAGAGAAGTAGAATCTGAATCGAGTGCTCCAGATCTTCATCTGTGGAATACAACTCTCGCAGCCGATCCCAGACTTCCTTTGCTGTACCACATGAACTTACTAAACGAAACATGTTGGATTGATGGGAGAATTGAATTAGTCTCAATGCCTTAATGTTGCATTGGAACTTCTCCTTTTCGTCCTTAGCGACGTCCTTCACATATTTTAGTAGATCATTGTACTCCTTCTGAGTTTTAATGATTTTTGAAGTGTTTGAGTGAGCGAAGGGGCCAACTGTGATTGCTTCCCATATCAGATACCCGTTATCTTCCGATCCAATAACGTTTTGTGTTGTGTGAAGCATTTGAGGCATCACACATGGGGTGCTAGGCTTACATGGTTTCAAGGAACACTTACAACAAAAAGGAGTTCTATCTATTATTTAAGTTAAAATTGTTCCCCATGTATGCTAGATAGGATCATAGCCTTGGAAATCAACTTTGCATGATAATTAGACAAACATAGATCCAAGGTTATTAGGGTTGCATGTACACTTAGTAAGTGTTAGAATGCTCAAAACCCATCACTTATAATGTATTAATAAACCGCAAGTGTTATTTCTCTCATTTAGTCTATACAAATGCATGGTGCCATGCAACCCAAAGGGACCATGCTGGGTTGGGTCAAGTACATACCAGAAATAGTTATAGACTTAGACACCTTATCCTACACGAGCTACTACTAACTGATGTTGAAACCAAGCTACAACTCAAACTGGGTCAACCAGGTACTACCATTCTTGACCCTGGAATGCATAACAAACGCATGATGATTTTCCACATAAGGATCAAGCAAATCCTAAGAGAATCCTGAATTTCAGTTGAGGACCTCAGACATTTTCCAATCATGAGCACTTTAACATTAAGGGTTCCTTGCAAGAGCCTGAGCCAAAACATACCCTCCTAGCCTGAAATCCATGCTACCCATCCGTATCTAACCTGTTGAAACCCAAGAATACAGATCCTTAATCACATCACAAGGCATCCACAATATATCAATCTACTTGCACACTGCTATGCTGACATATTGTTGCGAAACCCTATGACCAACAAACTCCAAGCTAGACTTACTTCCCAACTTTGAAGGTCACAATCCTTCTCACTCCTTACCCAAACTTGTAAAACCTTAAAGGCAAAGAATCCCCACCATAGCTAGCATGATACCAATCATCAATCAACCATTCAACTCCCAAATGCAATTTCCATGTTGATCATAAAGTTCGTTCCATTCTTGAGTCCTATGGCACGAATGCACGATCTCGAGTGAAACCCTCGAGACCTTAAAACCCACAAGCTCATCTAGGTCTGCACCAATCAACCAAATTCAATTTCGCCACTGAGGCATAAAACAATTGCAAGACCTAACCTCATGCCCGAGCAACCATAACCAAGATTGATAGATACAGAGCTACTACCACAAATCATGGTATCTAACCATGCTATTTTCTCCCGAACAGTCCTTAGATACCCCGAAAATTTCATCGATTCGAGTATGGATCTTATGCTTCCTCTAGTACGGACCCAATACTACCTTCCACACCTATCCATACTTACCTCAAGGAACCTCTGGGGTCCTTCAAGACCTACCGATAATAATACTTCCCAAAATCCGCTTATTAGCAAAACAGCCGCGCTAAAATACTTCCTAGGCTCACCTACGATTTGCTACCTCGCCTTCCATCAACTGCTGAAGAACTTCAATCAATGTTAGCCAACCACCTCATGAATACAATTACATGTTACAAAACTTAATAAACTTTCGACTAAAGGATCCAACCCCACAAGGGTTATACTCAAACGAGAGTTGCACAATAGGACCGGATCTATCATTATAAGATTATTAAACCTACATAGCATGTAACTTGGATGTAGTCATTGGATGGTAAACTCACATCAATGTGAGTCCCACAAAGCCCAATGCAAGTAACATTTGAGCAGTGGAGTCGACCAGCACTATTACACAATCCAGTAAGACAAATACTCATAAGAAGTTCTTTATCTCCATCTTCCATCATCTCGGATACACCATTGACCTGCCCTCACTCTCTCAAGAGTGGCTAACCATTCCTCGCAGTGACCCATTATACCTCACCCACTCATGAAACTTTCACTAACCCTGCAACAGTCGTGGATGCTAGTCATACGTAACACTGGATCCTATAGGCAATCAAATACTTTATCCTACCCTAAGCCCTTCATCAAACAAGAACATGAAATAAGGTCAAACCAAACATTCTCAAGCTATAGAATCATTTATGTACAACTATGATGCATACACCAAGTAACTACAATAATGATGCCAATTTCATAAAATGAAGATCCTAAGCTATCAGTCATCGTAAAATCAGACAATTCTATCATGCAATTCCTGAAGATCCCTAGCCTAACACTAGCATGATGTTCTAACATATCGCAATATCAAATAACAATGTGGTAACTTGGCGTCAAATTATTGTCTCCGGCTGATCGTACACATCACATCCTCCTTGATTATTTTCACAACAATTTGAAAATCATTTTAAAAACCCTTTTTCCCTTGTTTGAGACTAGATTCACACGAGTGTTCCTCCAATTCCCTCAAACCAAGGCTCTGATACCAACTTGTCACTTCCTAAAAATTCAAAAATTAAAACTTTTCAAAACAAACCTTTTTTCTAATAAAAGTGTTGCAATACCATTGTTTCAAAACATTATTCAAAATTAGAGTCTCCTAAGACCAATCAGTAGTAAAACCAACGATGTGTATGGTCACACCTTAGCCTTGCCGTGGTCCACTAAAGTACGTAAGACCAAAACCAAAATTCTAAGCACACAGCTTAGTGAGTTTTCTAAAAATACCACCATACAACAAATCACATATACTGATGGGTTTTGAGCATTCTAACACTCCTATGGTGTAAATGCAACTTTATAAACCTTGGATCTATGTTTTCTCTATTATACATGCAAATATTAAATATTCCAAGGTTTCATCCTAACTAGCATATTATGAAGCACCTATACTACAAAGTTCTAGTTAGATTACATACCTTTTGATGTAGCTTGATGTCTTCAAGCTTTAAGAGCTTATCCCCAATAGTGTGGAAGCCTCAAGTGGAATCACAAATAACCAAAACATCTTGCAAGACTTTGAGAATAAGAATACTTTGGTTCTCTCTAGTGAAATCGGATAGCCCTCTTAGTGTACCCACACTAGTGCCAATTTCACCAACGAAGGACATCTTTATATAGTGTGGAGACTAGGGTTAAACCCATGACCTTTCATTTCATATGATCCATGGGTTACACACTCCATGGACTATCCATGAAAGTTTAGCCCAAGCTAAATGAACTTGGCCCATTCCATATAAATAACAGTCTGTATTTAATTAGTTCATTTTGATCACTTAATTAATTAAGTCTTAATTAATACTAATTAAATAATATGATTCCATATTAATATATTAGAACTTATAATATATAAATATAAATCATAAATATACTATTCTCAAAAGACTATCCATATAAATTGTGTCGGTGAAATGCAATCCAAATGGACCATGCCGGGTCGGGTCAAGTACATACCAAATATAGTTATGGACTTAGACATTAATCCAATAGTCTCCCACTTGGATAAGTCTAAAACTATTATTGGGTATAACTTCAAAACCTAACTGGAAATCGTAGCTCTTAAAGCCGTTGTCGAACTCTGACCTTTCCGATGAACTTATATATTAGATAAGGGATCACATATTCCTCCATTCTAGATTTCATATGGACTGAAACATGGATTATAATCATTCTCTCTGTCCATTTGTTATTTCCCGATTTCTGATTCATGATGACTGACTGATTGAACAAATCAAATCAGTCCTGGCTTGGCCAAACACTCACATGTATCATGATTAAATCATTAAGGGGCCCACAAATATCGCTTTTATCCCGAAGGTAAAAAGGAATGTTAAAACTTCGACTCATATGGTTTGTTCTACTACTTGTTGAATTATACACAAAGGAACATTTTATAGCATCGAGTTACCAATGTGTTTTCGTGCAATCAATATACAATCAACTCATAGTAATAACTCATATCTCTAGGTTTGAAGAATATAAGATATTATTTTCTCATGATCACTCATGATAAAATCGATGAAGTGATTCAAATGAGCGCGGGTTGAATCAAATACTCAGAACTTATGAGCATTCATGAGTGTTGTAGCACAACTTTGTCCACCGACTTGGACCTCTACAAGCCAACCCATGGCAGTCTTGATTCATATCTACTTCCAACATATGACCGACTATGGATGGTTTGAATAACTTAGTCATTTCGAAAGAATAACCTAGTTATTATGGAAGTTAAAACATGCAAAACGAAACACTTGAATAAATGAATCTAATATGGTATCAAAACCTACGAATATAAATAAAACACTTTCTATTTATCACCATACTGATTACTCATTATTCATTGTTTCGGTTTTATCAACTTTATACTTGAATTAAAACACTAGGTGTCCCATGCTCCAAGCATGTACACTATGTTTTCTAAACAATTGCTTTGCCATACACAAAGTATGAACTCTATGTTTGTCTATGATCCTTTTCTTTGTGCACTAGATCAATTGAACATAATTTCAATGATCCTCTTATCACACTCCCAATTCCTTGTCTTAAATGTAAGAATTCCAAATTCCTATACTTTATCTAAATCTGTTTAGATTTTAAACTTATATGCACTGCTCCTCTTGTAATGATTATACACAAAGCCACAAAGGCTTGGCAACAATCATTACAGACTATCCCAAAGGAGAACAATTTCATGGAAACGATGTCTCAGATTCAAAGTGCATTGCTTTGAACATGCTTCTTGCATCAAGTTTCTTTAACCTTATACAGATTGCTTCCACCTATGAAGACAACTCTATATTCCCATTTTGACTACCACAACTGAACAAAAGGTACCTCTTTTCAGACTATGTCAATATGGTCCTTCCAATATTAACAGTATACTTCCAACTTTCCTTGAGCAACCAATCTTTGGTAAACCTTAGATTGTCCTCGACAATTTGTTAATCACTTTAGTCATATCCAATTCGAGACATTTTCCTTCTTAATGCCCCAAGGCATTTGGAAAATTCAGAAAGGCATGGTTCTAGACCAGTATTTTTCCATAATAATTTTTGTTTGCCATATTTTCAAATTTTGACTATGAAAAGGGATGCCGTAATAATAATCGAATTTTGAGAACGCAATATATTGAATTTTTCTTAAGTTGAACCAATCCAACATGAAATTCATATATATATATATATATATATATATATATATATATATATATATATATATATATATATATATATATATATATATTCTTGACTAAAGGTGATTAAAACCTCAATGTAAGCTCTTTAGAATGATTATAAACTCAAACTTAGCTTTTTAGAATTGAAATGAAGTATAATTTCCTCTCCCTTAATTATAGTAAACTAATTTTTTCAACCCCAGCAACCTCACGAATTGAAACATTTGTTTTCTATAATTAACATTGCTAACTTGCAATTCTTATCAAAATTATCATGCTCCCACTAACATGATGATTATTAGCATAACACTTACGCTCCCACTAGCTTTGACATGTATCCAAAAAAATAGCTGGACCTTTAGAAGTGAATACTTTATTGACATTCTTACCAAAGTTCAGATTTTTGATACTCAATTGCTTTGATAAGGCTTTATCAAAATTATACACCTTATCTTAGATAGCTCACATGTGTTTCTAAACAATTTTACAACTATGAAAAGGGATGCTGTAATCATAGTCTCAATTGTTTAGACCTTTTTTCCATTCCTCATAAGTCAATGTTAGTGTGCCGGTTAACCACCCACGCTTCACTAACCACTTTGAGAACTGCAAATATCACAATTGCTATCTACTTAAAATCTACTTAGTGAAAGAGTTTCCTTACCATCATTTTCATGAATCGAACAGAAACCTTATGACACTTAGATTTTATGGTATATATGTTCTTATCCACGTGAATTTGTCAAACCATAATCACAAGACTAGGTTAGTGACAAATCCTAACTCATATGGATTGAACATGTGCAATCTTAACTTCTTGCCACCTGGCAGCTCAAGGGCCTGCCATTTCTTCCAAGTAGCTATGCAAACAATTGAGAACATGTATAACTCAAATGTATTGCCAACTTAACTGGAATGGGCACATAAATGTTAGCACGGTAGGTTATAAAGCTCTAGTTTTGTGCTAGTGATGAAATACAGGTTTTATTCTTGATTACGTCTTGAAACCCTTTTAGTATGTTTTAGACTCCCACTGTCTCCTTGATGTATAAGACTTTCTTGCCAAATATTCAAGAGATAGTGTGGATTCTAATCAAGACAAACACTTAACACAATTGGCCTAAGTTGATCTTTGTTTTATCCAAAACATCACAAGCTACCAATTTCAAATGTATAAGAGTAGAATACTTTTACTCTTACATTTGACAAGTGTTTTAAACCTTCTTTAAGACATGTCACTCAAGCTACAATCTTAGATTATAACTCAAAAAATTGTTTTTGGAACTAAGTATGAATCATCTTCTTGATTTAACTACTTCAACAATTCATAACTCCCCTTCTTTGATTTAACTACTTCAACAATTCATAACTCCCCTTCTTAACTATTAGAATGCACTTAGAGGATGAATTGTGATAAGGTCTCAAAATCATTAAGATGATCTTAAAACATGATACTAAAGTACTCTACTATCTTTTAGATTTGAGAAACTTTTATCCTTTTGCCTAATTTGATTCTTTTTATTCGTTATGTCGTACATTGAAAATTTTCCAATGTCTCATAATTATACTTAAGCTTGTATGTATAATCATATTTACTAAACCTTGGTAATGTTGGATTAATGTCTAAGTCCATAACTATAATTGGTAAGACTTGACCCGACCCGACATGGTCCATTTGGGTTGCATGGCATCATGCACTTGGATAGACTATAATGAGAGAAATAAGATACTTACGGTTATTAATATATTATAAGTTCTAGTATATTAATAATAAGAATAATAAGATTATTTAATTAGTATTGATCAAGAATTAATCTAGGATTAATTAAGTGATCAAAAGAAGACTAATTAAATATATGGGTTGATTGTGTAGATCATCCATACTTATATAGTGGGCTAATGCTCCATGGATTATCTAGTTGGGCCAAAACCCATATGATGCTCCATGGATGCTCCATGGTGTATTTGAACCCATGGATCCAAGGAAATGGAAAGTCATGACAATTAGGGTTTACCCTAATTGTAACACTATATAAAGATATTATTCTTCCCAAAAACGGACACTAGATTATTCTAGAGAGGGCTAGCCGATTTTATGAAGTATAGAATTCTCTCAAGTTCTTCCAAGAGTATTTGGTGTTGTGTGAACCATTTGAGGTGTCACACTTGGGGCACTAAGTACTCAAGCTTCATGAAGACAAGCACCATTAAAGAGGTATGTATTCTATCTTGTTATATTGATATTTTGTATGCTAGATTAGGATAATACCTTGGATGTTCATATTTGCATGTATAATAGAGAAAACATAGATCCAAGGTATTTAGGGTTGCATGTACACTTAGGAGTGTTAGAATGCTCAAAACCCAACAGTGGTATCAGAGCCAGGTTTGTTTTCTTGTTATACCTGCAATAGAAGCTGAAAAATCGAGTTTTGATGCTGTCAGCCCAGCTGACTCGCCGAGTCCATGAAGGGACTCAACGAGTCCAAGGAAAAATGCATCCAACTCGCCGAGTTGTGTTCATGCACTCGACGAGTTGGACCCCAGACAGCATATCTTCGAGGTTTTTGGCTAGAAATGGACTAGGAACATTACCCTAAGTTGTTTTGAACTTATAAACTTGTTTTTTAATGTGGTAATGTTCATGCTAATCCATTTTCAAAGATAATTGTCAATAGATTCATGTTTTGTATTAGTTTAAAGGTTAGACTAATTACATGAAAAATTTTGATTTGAATTATCTTGTTCATATGAGTTGCTTAGATTAATACAAAAGTTGAGTGAAAAAGTTGTTTTCAATCCAAATTAATCTAAGAGTTGAGTATAAAATGTGTTTGTGTAACTTATCCTTAAGTTACATGAAGAGTCACATTAAAGACTCATAAAACTCATAAAAAAGATGGCAAAGGTTACAAAAAGATGAAGAGTCTTGTCCTTAAGTTATGGAGGTTCAAGAGTCACTTCATTAATAAATAAATAAATAAAATATGTAACCTTAATTAATTCCATAAGTTATAAAATAAAGAAAAGATTAATTCTTTATTAGTTTAAAGTCTTCCATAATTTGTCCACAAGTTATGGAACTTGAAGAGTTTTTGGATTAAAACTACTTTAAATACATAAGTTATGGAATTAATTAGTTTTGAATGGTTTCAAAACTTGCCCTCAAGTTTTGGAATTTGTAAAGTTTTCTCTTATGAATACTTTAATTCCAAGTTAGCCCTTAGAATTTTAAAAGTTAAAATTCAACCCTTATACTTTATAATAATATAAGTTAATAATATTTATATGTATAAGAGTAAAGTCGGTCTTACCGCTAGTACGCCTCATTCACGAAGCCGGTCTATAAGGTGGGTATAAGGTTGTTGCCTATAAAATGGCAACTTAATGGGTGTCTACTCTCACCCACCGCTTGCTTGACTGGTGGAGGGTCGTTAGCCGAACGGGTTTGACATGACTTTAATTCTCCCTTAATTAAAAGTATTAATGATAAATACTAAGTAACTAAACTCTTATAATTCCCAATCTTAGTTACTTAGGAAAATGTGAATAAGGTGCTAATCCATGAAATTACACTTTGCACTTTGTTTAAGTCGGTTAGTGGAGCGTGTGTGGTTAACCGGCACACTAACTCGTATTTAACAAGGTAGGAAAAGGGTAACTTAATGTTTATCATAGTATCGATGGAGCGTGTGTGGTTAACCGGCACATCGATTGAGGGGTAAACACTTAAGGGTACCAAGTAATTTGCATGGTTACTTCACACCTTGTTTTGTGATCCTCGGCATCCCAGTCACAAAACCTGAAGGGCACACTGGAGATTGAAACATGCCATTGAACAGTTCAATGAATCTCAAAAGATCTAGGAATTTCAAATCCAATTAAAACCTAATAATACATTTCGTTTATCTTGGTGGAAATTGGTGAATCGTCATTCACCTACCTTCAAATTGTTTTATAGCTTGGATTACGGCATACCTCTTCTAAGTTATAAAGTAGTTTGTTGGGTCCTAGCCTTAATATTTTCATATTGGGTGTCATATTAAGGACTCAAAGATCAACTATCTTGAATATCTCCCAAAACATGTCTGTTTTAGACATTTATGATCTTCCCAAATCTATTGAAACAAGCATTCCTAATGAAGATGATGTCCCATGGATATCATACTTCTTTCACCTCCTACAATTATTCTCCCTACCCCACAAGTTCTTTAATGGCAAGGCAAGGTCTTGGTGTGGTTACATCTTGGAGATGTAGTCACATATTGACAAGCCGGGAGAGTTGGGTGTCAAAGTCTTGAGAAAGTTGGTAGTTCAATCACTTTCTAAGTCACATAGTGAGTTCTTTTGGGACACCTATGAAATAGACTATGACAAGACCCTTAATGATCTTATCTATTGTTAAGATCAACTTCTTGAAACTTTATGGACATTGACAATGGTGACACTGGAAATCCAGAAAAGCATTCTCTTCCCAATGGAAAGGGATCGGCCATAGTCAACTCGGTTGAACAAATGGTAAAGAGAAAAGCTAAGTCTGTAATAGTCATGTGTACCATTATCAAAGGGTCCATATGTTTATATTGCCAAAGTAAGGGTCATTAGTTGCGAAGCTGCCTAATTTACCTAAGGATGTTAAAGTCAATAAGATTGACTCTACTTCAGGTAAAAGTCCACTAATCTAACTCTGTTAAGTTTCTATTTTCAGATTCCTGATACATGATGTGACTGGGTCACATGGTAATGTTTTAAGAATCAAAGAAAAGTAAAGGAACTTAAAGAAAGAATATGTTGAATCTGATCGCGTAGATGGATTTCTATCGCGTAGTTTGAAGATCAGATTCTTGAGCTACTTCTTAGGAGTTATGAGATATTGCTTAGGAATAGATAACAACAAGTTTTCATATGGGTTGTAAGGATAAGTTTTTTTTTCCGCATAGTTTTAAAATAAAAGAAATTTTTTATTTTATTTATTTTAAAATATCCTTACAATGGCATTTGAGGAAAAATTGTTGTTTATATGATTCCATTAATAGCAAGAGTGGAAATATGTAATTGATTCTTTCATTTGTGGTAATGTCTAAATTTACCAAATAAGGAAAGATTCTCATCATCCAAAGTCTCAATTGGACCGGGACTTGGAATCATGCAAGTTGTATAGCATGATGAATGAGAACTTTTCAAGTATTGGAAAAATTAAGACTAATTACTTATTCACATGGATGTGTGAGTTAAGTAATGGACTAAGGGATCGAGTACATAGTCATGTGCACTGATTAAGTCCACCACAAAAAAGATGTAAGGCTATTCGTCATAGTTTACTAAAGCTTAGTAAATATGATTATACTTACAAGCGTAAGTGTAACTCTGAGACATTGGAAAAGGTTCCAATGTAAGGCAGAGTGAATAAGAAGAATCAAATTAGGCAAAAGGATAAAAGTTTATCAAATCTGAAAAGATGGGAGAGTACTTTAGTATCAGTTTTGTGATCATCTTAATGATTAAGAAACCATATCAAAATTAGTTCTCTAAGGAAGTCTTAGTTCATTCTTGTGACTAAGAAGAAGGGATCTTGAATTGTTGAAATGGTTAAATCAAGAAGATGAGTCATACTTCGTTCCAATACAAGTCTTAGAGTCATACTCCAAGATTGTAATTTGAGTGACATGTCTTAGAGAAGGTTTAAAACACTTATCAAATGTAAGAGTAAAAGTTTTCTACTCTTGTACATTTGAAATTGGTAAGTTGTGATGTTTTGGATAAAACAAAGACCAACTAAGGCCAATTGTGTGAAGTGTTTGTCTTGATTAGAATCCGCACTATCTCTTGGATGTTTGACAAGGAAGTCTTATAGGTCAAGAGGACAGTGGGAGTCTTAAAGGTCTTGAAATTCTCAAGAACTAATCAAGAATAAAACCTAAAAATTCTTCACTAGCACACGACTTGAGGTTTATAACCTATCGTGTTGACATATTCTGTGCCCATTCCAATTAAAGTTGGCTTTGCATATGAGTTCTTAGAGTTCTCAATTGGTTGCACAACAACTTGGAAGCAATGGTAGGCCCTTGAGCTGCCAGGTGGCAAGAAATTAAGATTGAGTTCAATCCATATGGTTTTGGATTTGTCATTATCCTTGTCTTGTGATTATGGTTTTGACAAATTCATATGGGTAGGAACTCATACACCATTAAATCTAAGTGTTATAAGGTTTCTCTCCGATTCATGAAAATGATGGTGAGGAAACACTTCCACTAAGTAGATTTTAGCTAGATAGCAATTGTGATCTCAAAGTCGTTAGTGGAGCGTGTGTGGTTTACCGGCACACTAACTTGGACTTGTGAGAAATGGCAAAGGTCAAAACGATCAAGACTATGATTACGGCATCCCTTTTCATAGTTCTTAAAATTGTTTTGACACACCCATGATCTATCTAAGGGAAGGTGTATGTTTTTGATAAAGTCTTATCAAAACAATCTAGTATCAGAAATCTGAACTTTGGTAAGAAAGTCAATAAAGTATTGATTTCTAGAAGTCGAGCTTTCTGAGTATATGTCAAAGCTAGTGGGAGCATAAGTGTTATGCTAATAATCATCATGTTAGTGGGAGCATGATAATTATGATAAGTATTGCAAGCTAGCAATGTTAATTATAGAAAACAAAAGGTTTCAATTGGGAAAAAGTTGTTTTGCTATAATTAAGGGAGAGGAAATTATACTTCATCTCAAATCTATAAGCTTAGATCGTGAGGTTTTAATCATTTAGTCAAGGATATATATGAATTTCATGTTGGAATGGCTCAACATAAGGAAATTCTGTATATGGGTCCATTATTTGCGTTCTTAAATTCGATTATGATTACGGCATCCCTTTTCATAATCTGAATTATGAGAACTTGGCAAATTGAAATGGAAATGTTATAGAAAAAGACTGGTTTAGTCTTTATGTGAGACATCATGAATCGTGTCCCATATGCTTCGGATATAGGACCGATTACATGTGCTATATTCATCCTTTCTAAAATTTTCCAAATGCCTAGGGCATTAAGAAGGGAAAAGGTTTAGAACTGGATATGACTAAAAGGATTAAACAATTGTCGAGGACAATCTAAGGTTTACCAAAGACTGGTTTCTCAAGGACAATTGGAAGTATAGTGATAATTCTAGAAGGACCATATTGACATAATCTGTAAGGAGGCAACTCTTGTTCAGAAGTGATAGTCGAAATGGAATCTGGAAATGTTTCAAAGTTAGAATTTTCAATCTGTGTAAGATTAAGGAAACTTAATGCAAGAAGGATGGTTCCAAGGACTTGATCTCCTTTGGAATACTCTATAATGATTATTGCCAAGTCTTTCTGAATTTGTGCATAATCGTTACAAGAGGATCAATGCATATAAGTTTAGAATCTAACAGATTTCAGTAAATGACATGAATTTGGAATTTTTGCATTTGCAGTAAGGATTTGGGAGTGTGAAAAGAGAATCATTGAAGATTATGTTCAATTGATCTAGTTCACAAAGTAAAGATCATAGACAAACATATTATGCATACTTGGTGTATGGCATGACTAGTGTTTAGAAAACATAGTGTGCATGCTTGGAGCATGGGACAACTATTGTTCTAAATTCAAGAATAATGTTGATAGCTGAAACAATATACAATAAATAATATGTAATCATATGGTGATAAATAAAAAGTGTTTTATTTATATTCATAAGTTCTGAGACCATATTAGATTCAATTATTATTGTGCTTCACTTTGCATGTTTTGACTTCCCGAATAAACTAGGTTATTCTTCCGGAATGACTAAGTTATTCAAACCATCCACAGTCGGTCATATGTTGGAAGTAGATATGAATTAAGACTGTCATGGGTTGGCTTGTAGAGGTCTAAGTTGTTGGACAAAGGGCTACAACACTCATGAGTGCTCATAAGTTCTGAGTATTGGATTCAACCCGCGCTCATTGGAATCACTTCATGGATTTTATCACGAGTGATCATGAGACGATAATATCTTATATTCTTCAAACCTAGAGATATGAGTTGTTACTATGAGTTGATAGTACATTGATTACACGAAACGCATTGGTAACTCGATGTTATAAAACGTGTCTTTATGTATGATTCGATAAGTAGTAGAACAAGCCATATGAGTCGAAGTTTATCCATTCCTTTTACCTTCGGGATAAAAGCGATATCTGTGGGACCCTCGATGATTTGATGATGACAAATGGAAGTGCTCGGCCGGGCCAGGACTGATTTGATTTGTTCAATTAGTCAGTAGTTATAAATCGGAAATCGGGAAACAACTAATGGACAGAGAGAATGATTATAATCCATGTCTCAGTCCATATGATATCTAGAATGGAGGAATATATGATCCCTTATCTAATGGACAAGTCGTTGACAAAGATCAGAGTTCATCTACAAGGTCAGAGTTCGACAGAAGCTTTTGAGAGCTACGATTGCCAGTTGGTTCCTGAAGTCATACGCAATAATAGTTTTAGACTTATCCAAGTGGGAGACTGTTGGATTAATGTCTAAGTCCATAACTATAATTGGTAAGACTTGACCCGACCCGGCATGGTCCATTTGGGTTGCATGGCATCATGCACTTGGATAGACTATAATGAGAGAAATAAGATACTTACGGTTATTAATATATTATAAGTTCTAGTATATTAATAATAAGAATAATAAGATTATTTAATTAGTATTGATCAAGAATTAATCTAGGATTAATAAAGTGATCAAAAGAAGACTAATTAAATATATGGGTTGATTGTGTAGATCATCCATACTTATACAGTGGGCTAATGTTCCATGGATTATCTAGTTGGGCCAAAACCCATATGATGCTCCATGGATGCTCCATGGTGTATTTGAACCCATGGATCCAAGGAAATGGAAAGTCATGACAATTAGGGTTTACCCTAATTGTAACACTATATAAAGATATTATTCTTCCCAAAAACGGACACTAGATTATTCTAGAGAGGGCTAGCCGATTTTATGAAGTATAGAATTCTCTCAAGTTCTTCCAAGAGTATTTGGTGTTGTGTGAACCATTTGAGGTGTCACGCTTGGGGCACTAAGCACTCAAGCTTCATGAAGACAAGCACCATTAAAGAGGTATGTATTCTATCTTGTTATATTGATATTTTGTATGCTAGATTAGGATAATACCTTGGATGTTCATATTTGCATGTATAATAGAGAAAACATAGATCCAAGGTATTTAGGGTTGCATGTACACTTAGGAGTGTTAGAATGCTCAAAACCCAACAGGTAAATCATGACGAATAGTCTTATCCATCTTTTGTGGTGGACTTTGACAAGTGCAAAAGAAAGTGTACTTGATCCCTTAATCCTTCTCTTGAGTCACATATAGATGTGACCACAGAACTAGTCTTAATTTTCCAAAGTTGAAAATTCAGACACTACCACAAATGAAAGAATCAAATTCATATTTCCAATATTTCTATAAACATACAAACATCAAGTTTTCATGAATGTCATGGTAAGGAGATAAAAATAAAGTAAAACAAACTTTTATTTATTTTAAAATGCGGAAAGAAACTTTTTCCTTACAATGTAACTTTAAATGAAAACTATTTTATTACATTTTTCTAACAACCTATCATAACTCCTAAGAAGTAGCTCAAGAATCTGATCTTCAATCAAGCGATAGAAATCCATCTTGGTAGTCAGATTCAACATACTCTTTCTTTAAATTTCCTTCTTTTTTTCCTTTGATTCTTAAAACATCAACATATGACCCACTTACATTACGTAATAAGAATCTCATAATAGAAACTTAATAGAGGTTGATAGTGGACTTTACCTGAAGTAGAGTCAAACTTATTGACTTTACCAGTCTTATGATCTTTCATGTAAATTTGGCAGCTTCGCAACAAATGTCCTTTCCTTTTTAGCAATAGAACCATATGGATCCTTTGGGAATAGTACATGGGATAATCTCAAACTTAGCCTTTCTCTTTACCATTTGGTCAATCGAGTTGATGATGGCCGATCCCTTTCCATTGGGAAGAAAAATGCTTATTCTGGATTTCCAGTGTCACCATTTTCAATGTTCATAAAGTTTTGGGAAGTTGATCTTCTAATCAAATTTGCTTTACTAGCCTTCCAAATCATTGTTGATTCAGCAGCACCAAGAAAATAAATAAGATCATTAAGTGTCTTGTCATAGTCTGTTTCATAGGAGTCCCAATGGAACTCACTATGTGACTTAGAAAGTGATTGAACCACTAACTTTCTCAAGACTTTGACACCCAACTGTCCCGGCTTGTCAGTATGTGACTTCATCTCCAAGATGTGATCACACCTAGACCTTGCCTTGCCAATAGGGCTTGAGTGACCTTGAACTTGTGGGTTAGGGAGAATAATTGGAGGAGGTGGAGGAAGTGAAGTTCCAATATATTTGGAAAGATCATAGATGTCTGAACTAGACACCTACAATGGGATAAATTCAAGTAAAGTTGATTTAAAGTCCTTAATATAACACCTAATATGAAATATGAAGGCTAGGACCCAACAAAATATTTTATAACTTGGAAGAGGGATGTCGTAATCTAAGCTATAGAATATTTGAAGGTAGGTGAATGACGATTCACCAATCTCCACCAAGAAAAACGAAATAATTATTAGGTTTTTAATTGGATTTCGAACTTCTAGATCTGTTGAGATTCATTGAACTATTCAACGACATGTTTCAATCTTGAGTGTGCCCTTCAGGTTTTGTGACTGGGATGCCGAGGATCACAAAACAAGGTGTGAAGTAACCATGCGAATTACGTGGTACCCTTAAGTGTTTACCCCTCAATCGATGTGCCAGTTAACCACGCACACTCCAATGATACTATGATAAACATTAAGTTACCCTTTGCATACCTTGTTAAATATGAGTTAGTGTGCCGGTTAACCACTCACGCTCCACTAACCGACTTAAACAAAGTGCAAAGTTTAGTTTCATGGATTAGCACCTTATTCACATTTTCCTAAGTAACTAAGATTGGGTATTTATAAAAGGTTTAGTTACTTAGTATTTATCATTTATACTTTTAATGAATGGAGAATTTATAGTCTTTGTCTTACACGTTTGGCTAACGACCCTCCACCAGTCAAAGAAGCGGTGGGTGAGAGTGGACACCGATAAAACTGCCATTTTATAGGCAGTAACCTTATACCCCCCTTATAGACTGGCTTCGTGAATGAGGCCTACTAACGGTAAGACTGACTTGCTCTTATACATACATACATACATACATACAAACATACATATATATATATATATATATATATATATATATATATATATTAACTTATAATATTATAAAGTATAAGGGTTGAAATTTAACTTTTAAAATTCTAAGGGCTAACTTGGAATTAAAGTATTCATAAGAGAAAACTTTTCAGATTCTAAAACTTGAGGGCAAGTTTTTGTAACTTTCAAAACTTTTCTATTCCATAACTTATGTGTTTAAAGTAGTTTTAATTAAAAGACTCTTCAATTTCCATAACTTGAGGACAAGTTATGGAAAAATTTAAACTAATAAAAGAATGTAACTTTTCTATATTTTGTAACTTATGGAATTAATTAAGGTTACACATTTTAATACTTAATGAAGTGACTCTTGAACCTCCATAACTTGTGGACAAGACTCTTCATTTTTTTGTAACCATTACCAACTTTTATGAGTTTTTATGAAACTTAAATGTGACTTTTCATATAACCTGAGGACAAGTTAGAAAACCACATTTTAGAATCAACTCTTAGATTAATTTGGATTGAAAACAACAATTTCACATAACTTCCTATTAATCTAAGAAACTTATAAGAACAAGATAATTCAAATCAAACTTTTTCATGTAATTAGTCTGATCCTTAAACTAATACAAAACATGAATCTATTGAAAAATATCTTTGAAATTGGATTAGCATGAACAAACCCTTAGTGGATGCATTTTGTCTTGGACTCGGCGAGTCCATCAGTGGAATCGGTGAGTCTGCTGAGCAGACATAATAAAAACTCGATTTTTCATCCAATTTTGCAAGTATAACAAGAAAACAAGACTATACTCTGATACCACTGATGGGGTTTTAGCATTCTAACACTCCTATGGTGTACATGCAACCGTATAAACCTTAGATATATGTTTTCTCTATTATACATTCAAATATTAAATATTCCAAGGTTTCATCCTAACTAGCATATTATGAAGCACCTATACTACAAAGTTCTCATTAGATGGCATACCTTTTGATGTAGCTTGATGTCTTCAAGCTTTAACAACTTAGCTCCAATAGTGTAAAAGCCTCAAATGGAATCAAAAATCATTGAAACACCTTGGAAGACTTTGGGAATAAGAATACTTTGGTTCTCTCTAGTGAAATCGGCTAGCCCTCTTAGTGTACCCACACTAGTGGCAATTTAACCAACCAAGGACATCTTTACATAAGTGTGGAGACTAGGGTTAAACCCATGACCTTTCATTTTATATGACCCATGGGTTGCACAATCCATGGACTATCAATGAAAGCTTAGCCCAAGCTAAATGAACTTAGCCCATTTATATATCTATATATATATATATATATATATAAGAGTCCATATTTAATTAGTTCATTTTGATCACTTAATTATTTAAGTCTTGATCAATACTAATTAAATAATATGATTCCATAGTAATATATTAGAACTGATAATATATAAATATAAATCAACAATATACTATTCTCAAAAGACTATCCATATAAATTGTGTTAGTGAAGTGCAACCCAAACAGACCATGTCGGGTCGGTCAAGTACATACCAAATATAGTTATGGACATAGAAATTAATCCAACATATACAACAAACATCATACATACTGAGCCCTCAGCCTGACAGGACCACCTCACAGGCCTACAGACTATTTGGACCGCTCATAGAACCTTTAGCATGATTGAATCACCTCACCGGGTCTTCATCCTATCTAGACCATTCTTCGGTCCTTCGGCCTGAATGATCTGCCTCACGGGCATTCAGTCTACCCGGGCCACCCTTGGTCTCTTAGCCTTCAGTCCACCTCAACTAACCCCAGATAACATGATGACATATATATATATATATATATATATATATATATATATATATATATATATATATATATATATATATATATATATATATATATATATGTCTAGTAAATCATAAAACATATAAATATCTACGTTATCAAGTTTATTGACTAACCGCACAAAGCAGTACATTTTCACCCCACCCACTCTACGGCTACATATACCATACATAAACATATACCCAGGAAGCGGATAACAAACATATCTACTGATCACTAAGGATGACATCATCCTATATCCCATGATATAGATCTAGATCACTACAACAAACCAACCTGCGATAAACTAGGATAAAATTAAAATGGGCCGGCCATGGTGCCTTCGACACGAAAGTATAGTGAGGAAAATTCACCTCTTCATCTGATCCATAGCTGATGAGGTTCCTATTGGATTATGTGTCTCAGTCCCATAACTATAATTGGTATGTACTTGACCTGAGAGTAGCATGGCCCATTTCAGGTTGCCTTCACCAGAACAATTTAACAGGATGTATATTTGAGAAAGAGGTTATTTGTGATTTATTAATATATTATAAGTATAATATATTAATTGAGATATCATATTATTTAATTAATATTGGTCAAGAACTAATTTGGCATTAAATTAGTGATCAAAAGAGATTACTTAAATTAAGGGGACCGATTAAGTGAATCAGTAATACATATAATATGGGCTAATGATCCATGATTGATTAGTGATGGACTAAGTTTATGTGACAGTCGATGAAGTGTTAGTCTATAAGGTTTATCATATGGATTATTCAGTTAAAGGTCTAAGGAATGAATTAGGGTTTACAAGGTGAAACCGTAGGAATTCCAAAGTATAAAAGTAACCCCTTACCTCCAAATTCACTACCCCAAGGGTTCTAAGAGAACCCTAGCCGATTTTGGTAGTTATTTTTTCTCTCTCAAAGTCCTCCACTTGATCATGGTGTTTGTGACTTCTTTGCGGCATCACACTTGTGGTGCTAAGCTCTTGAATGGCCAACAACTACAAGCTACAAATAAGAGGTATTCTTCTAACTAGTTTTTTATGATTCATATACGAAATATGTATGCTAGATTGGCTTCATGCTTTGGATAATATGAACTTGCATCTATAATTACAGAAAACTTAGATCCAATACATTAGGGTTGTATGTGCACCACCAGAGTGTTGTAGTACATAAAACCCAATAGTGGTATCAGAGATATGGGTGTTTTCTATTATATTGATGCATTGGTTTATTGTTCAAAGCAATAAAAATTGTTTTTTTTGGAATCTGCATGATCACCACGACGTGGTGACTGTTTAGTGGATGATTTTTTTTTTCCATTTTTTGGCCATATGTTGGAAAAAGTTACCACAAACTGTTTTGACTATTAAAAAAATATTTTGTGTGATAAGGTAATGATTTCGATCATCCAAAATTAAAAAAGAAAATTATCAGATTTTAAGATAATGTTTTGATTATGTGATAATTTGATTATTTGTATTGTTTGATTAGAATTGTCTTACAATAAGAGTTAAATTAGCTCAAATTGGTAAATGATAGGTTATATGATAATTATATTAGTTTATATTTTTGATGTACGTGTTTCAGGAAGAGATTCATAACTTGTCCTCAAGTTATGAAATATGAAAATTCTCATTCATGAAACTTTAAACTCATTAAGTTATGGAATTCCAAAGGTCTTGAAAAGTTTCATAACTTGTCCTTAAGTTATTGAACTTGGAAAGTATCATTCGTTAAACATTAACTCCATAAGTTATGCAATCCAAAATTTTTGAGGAGTTTCAAAACATGCCCTCAACTTTTGGAATTTGAAAATTTTAATTAAAGAGTTTTAGTTTGAAATATTGGATTCTAAAATATCTAGTAATTGAAAGGTTTCAAAAGGGTTCATAACTTAAAAATTAATTAAATAGTTTTTAATTTTGAATTTGGGAAATCTCCAAAAAAGTCCTAAAACTTTAGTCCAATTTATGAAAAAGTAACAAACAAAATTTTATTTACAAAAAATCACAGAATACCGGTTAAAGCTTCGAAAAAACTATTTTCCGCTGGTTTCACAGATTTTACCGGTATTCTGTGCTTTTTCATTAGTTTGCTCAAAATTTTGGGACTTTTCCAAAAATTATATAATAACCAAAATATTGGGACTTTTTTTAAAATTACCATGAATTTAATGGATATTATTATTAACAAATGATTTATAAACATAAATAATATTTTTATTATAAAAAAAGGAAATACATTTGTTGCTCATTTCTAGGAATAAATTAGTGATCTAAGTATTCTATTGCTTTTTGACCACTCAAAATCTCTACATTCTTCTTATGCATTTTTGTGGGTATGATGGTGTGATGAACTTAGTTAGCATTCCTCTAATGTTGGTGATCCTCTTATGTTGTTTAGCCTAACTACCAACCAATATTCATACCTTACATGTTAACAACCATCGACTAACACAAATCTATAAAATGTGAAAAGTGAACTGTGAATGATAATTATATGGAAACAAGTGAAGGGTTATTATCTATTTAAATTGTAATTCAAAGTTTACTTTTCACTCTCGATAGATGTGTCTAATTTTATGGTTGTTAGCGGGTAATGTTTGGAGGTTAGGTGGTAGTTAGGTTACAGAACATAATGAAAGATCTTAATGTTCGTGTAATGATATTTTCTAATAGCACATGATCATATAACATCCTACCTAATAGCACGTAGACACTTGTTGATTGTGTATTAATAACTATGATCAACTCTTGTATTGGTCATGCCTAACAAAGTACTTCTCACTATGACACCCAAAACGATACAGAGGAAGAACATAGAAACTTTGAAGTGGTCAACAAACAATAAATAAGTACATAGTTGACCATTCTATTCCTAGAAATTAGCAACAAATGATTTGTTAATAATAATATCCATTAATTCCATTAATTCCATTGATTTGTTAAAACTGATTTGTTAATAATAATATCCATTAATTCCATAGTAATTTTCAAAAAAAAAAGTCTCAATATTTTGATTATCGGGTAAATTTCAGAAAACTCCTAATATTTTTAACAAACTAACGAAAAAGGACAGAATACCGGCTAAATCTACAAAACCGGCCAAAAAGGGTTATTTCGAAATTTTAGCTGGTATTATGTGCTTTTCAGTAAACAAAAATTAGTCCAGGACTTTTTCATAAATTAAACTAAAATTTCAGGACTTTTCTTGATATTTCCCTTTAAATTTTTGTAACCTTGATGCTTTGAATAGTTGAATTACACCTTACGGGCTTTATTAAATTCATTAAAGTGTTTAATTAAAAGAGAATTAATAAATCCATAATCATATGGTTTAAAGTTAATTAAATTAAGAGTATAATTTATTAATAGATTAAACAACCTAGTAGTTTAAAAGTGTAAAATACACCCCTATATACTATATAAAATTAAAAGTTTAATATATTATATATGTATAAGTAAAAAGTCAGTCTTACTATTAGTAGGCGTCATTCATGAAGCTGGTCCATAAGGGGTGTTTAAAGAAGCGGCCTGTAAAATGACTGTCATCGAGTATCCATTGTTACCCACCGCACCCTTGACCAGTGAGGGGTCGTTAGCCGAACGGGTTTGATAGGACGTTTAAATCCACATTAAAAGTATGATGAAATATTAGGTAACTTTACCTTTTATAAATTCCCAGTCATGGTTACTTAGGAAAAATGTGAATTTGATGCTAACCCATGAAATTGCACATTGCACCTTATTAGTCGTTAGTGGAGTGTGCGTGGTTAACCGGCGCACTAATATAAAACTAATGAAGGATGGGAATGGGTAGCTCGTAGTTTTTCATAGATCAATGGAGCGTGTGTGGTTAACTGACACATTGATTAGGTGATAAATGACTTCAAGAGTAACAAATTAATTTGCATGGTTATTCATACGTTGTTTGTGATCTCCGGCATCCCAGTCAAAAACATGAAGGGCATAATTGAGACTAAACATCCCATTGAAAAAGTTCAATGTATATCAAATAATTTAGGAGTTTCAATTCATTTAAATCCTAATGCTCTTTTTCATTTTTCATGGTGGAAATTGGTAAATCGTCATTTACCTACCTTCAAATATTTTACAATTGGATTACGACATCCTTCTTCTGAATTGTAGAATATTGTGTTGGGTCGTACCCTTAATATTTCATTTTGGGTGTTATATTCAGGATGTAAATCGAGTAACTTGAATTTCACCCCTAATAGATGTATAGGTCAGACGACTGTGATCTACCTTATCCTGTTGAAAAAAACTTTCCACATGAAAATGATATTCCACAATATCGTACATCACTTCCTCCACCTCCTCCAATAATTCTCCCTGACCCACATGTTCGTCAACTTGAAAAGTACAAGGTCACTCCAGCCATATTGGCATGCAAACACGAAGATGGAAAGTATGTATGTGCTCACGTCTTGGAGATGAAGTCGCATACCGACAGGCTGGGAATGTTGGGTGTCGATTTCCTGAGGAAGTTGGCTGTTAACTTGGTTCTTCAATCACTTCCCGAGTCGTATAGTTAGTTTGTTAAAGACTACTATATGATAGTTCACAACGTGACCCTTATTGATCTTACCAATTTTCTAATTGCTGCTAAATCTGAAATGATTTGGCGCACTGCAAAGCAAATTTAACTAGAAGATCTACTTCCCAAAGTTCCATGGACATGGATAATGGAAACATTGGATGTCCATAAAAGCTTTCTCTTCCTAATGGAAAGGCCATGGTCAAACCGTTTGACCAAGTGGAAAAGACAAAGGCTAAGTCTGAGATTGTCCCGTGTGCCATTCCAAAAGAGTCTGCTTGTTTCTATTGCCAAGAGATGGGCCATTGGATGCGAAGCTGTTGTATCTACCTGAAGGATCACAAGGATGGTAAAGTCAAAGTTTTTGATTCTGCTTCAAGTTAGTCCACTATCTAACTGTATTAAGTTCCTATTTAAAGATTCTTAATACACGATGTGATGAGATCACATTTTGATGTTTTGTAGAATCGGAGTAGAGAAAGGAAGCTTAAAGACAGAGGTTGAGTCTGATAGCGAAGAGATGGTTTTCGATCGTATGATTTGATGATTAGAATTTTGAGCTGTTGCTTAGGATTTTTGATAGATTGCTTAGGAATATTTAGAAACATAGTTTTCATATGTTTTTGCATTGTAAGGAAAGGTTTTCCGCATTTTATAAATAACGAAAATTTTGATTTTATCTTATTTTATATTTCCTTGCAATGGCATTTGTGACAATTGATGTTTTTATGTTTCTATTTTTAGCAATATGGATTTGATTCTCTCGTTTGTGGTAGTGTTAGAAATTTACCAAATAAGGAAGATTCTCATCACCAAAGTTTCAATTGGACAGAAACTTGGAATCATGCAACTTGTATTGTTGATAAATGAGAACCTTCATATTTGGCAAAATTAAGAATAATTCCTTGTTCACATCTATATGTGAGTCAAGTAAAGGACTAGGAGATCTAGTACACACTGTTGTGCACTGATTAGGTCCACCATAAAGAACGATATGACTATTTTTCATGATTTACTAAAAGCTTAGTGAATATGATTATGCTTACAAGATTAAGTATACTTTTGAATCATTGAAAAAGTTTCAATGTGTAGCAAACGAATATGAAGAATAAATTAGGCAGAAAGATAAAAGTTTGTACAATCTGAAAAGAAAAGGAGAGTACTTTAATATCGTGTTTGATGATCATCTTAATTATTATAGAACCATATCACAATTGATCATCTAAGAACTCCTTAGTACACTTGTATGGCTAAGAAGAGGAATCATGAATTGTTAAAATGGTTAAATCAAGAAGATAAATCATACTTCGTTCCAAAATCAAGTCTTTAAGTCATACTCCAAGATTGTGTCTTGAGTGACATGTCCTAAGAAGGTTTGAGACACATAATGAAATATGGAATAGAAAAGTTTTCCTGCTCTTGCACATTTGGAATTGGTAGTTGTGATGTTTTGGATAAACAAATACCAACTAAGACAAAATTAAATGAAGTATTTTTCTTGATAAGAGCCCGCACTTACTCTTGAATATTTGTTTTTCAAGGAATGGTTCTTGATAAGAGAATATTATATGCCAAGAGGTCAGTGGGAGTCTTAAAAGACATTAAAACGTTTCAAGAACAAGTCAAGAATAAACCTATTGTTAATCACTAGCACACGACCTTAGGTTTGTAACCTATCGTGTTGACATACTCTTGTTTCTATGCCCATTCCAGTTAAAGTTGACTACGCATGTGAGTTCTATGAGCTACTAACTATTTGCATAAGCCAAAACACCTTGATCAGTGAAATCTCATTAATTAGTAAGGGTGACTTGTTTAACAACTTGGAAGACATGGTAGGCCCTTGTGCGGCCTAGTGGCAAGAAATTAAGTTTGAACAAGTTCAGTCCATATGAGTTTGAATCTGCCATACACCTTATCTAATGATAATGGTTGGAAATGATAGTTCTCACATGGATAGGAGCACATACACCATAAAATCTAAGTGTCATAAGGTTTCTCTCTAATTCATCAAAATGACTATGCGGAAATGCTTTCACTAAGTAGATTTTAAGGATCTAGTAGTTGTACTAATTGCATTCTCAAATTTGATTATGATTACGACATCCCCTTCATAGTCCAAATTATCATACATGGCAAATAGTTTGAACATTCAGAACTTATTGCTATAAGTTATGATTAGTTTAGACACACATATGAACTTTCTAATAAAAGGTGTATAGGCTTAGATAAAGGCTTATCGAAGCTTCTCGTATCAAAAAGAAAGTCAATAAGTATTGATTTCTAAAATTCCAGCTGATTTTTTAGTACATGTCAAAGCTAGTGGGAGCATAAGTGCTATGCTAGTAAGAATATAATTATCATGATAGTTGGAGCATGATTATTATGTGAAATGTTGTAAGTTAGCAATACTAGTTATAGGAAACCAAGATTACCAATTTGCGAAGTTGCAAAGTTTTAAAAGTAGTTTCGCTATAATAAGGGAAAGGATACTTATACTTTATTTCGAATATAATAGTTTAGATTGAAGTATTAATCAATCTTAGTCATGGATATATGAATACCATGTTGAAATATTTCAACGTTGGAAATTTATATATGTAAATATTATAGCAAGAGACTGGTATGGTATCATGTATTTATGTGAGATATTATGAATCGTATTCCATATGCTTCGGCTATAGGATCGATTGGATATTCTATACTATTCTCCTGTTCTAATTTTCCAAATGTCTAGGGCAAGGAGAGGGAAAAGGGGCCAGAACTGGTTATGACTGCAAGTCATTAAACAACTGTCAAGGAAAATCTAAGGTTTACCAAGGATTGGTTCTTTATGGATAGTTGGAAGTATAGTAATGAATGGACCATATTGATATAATTCTGAATAGATAGGATTCTATTATGAATGGACAGTCATATGGAAATCATGGAAAAGTTTTCATAATGGGAGTTGGATATCAAGAATCTATGAGTAAGTTAGAAACTTTTATGCAAGAAGGATGTTCAAAGGAATGTGCTTTGAATATGAGACTTCGTATCTATGGAATTATCTTGTAACAATCTCCAATGGAAGGTTTTGTAATTGGTAAAATATTTGTGACTTGTGTACATAGTCATTACAAAACGATCACTACATATATGCTTAGAATCTAACATATTACGGTAAGTGGCAAGGACTTGGTATTCTCATACTTACGATAAGGATTTGGAGTTGTGAAATCAGTGTCGTTGGAAATGTTTACATTTGATCTATTTCACAAAGTAAGGACCATAGGTAAACATAGTGTTCATGCTTGGAGGATGGGATGACTAATGTTTTAATTCAAGTATTAAGTTGACCAGTCGAAACATTATACAATGAATAATGTGTAATCGATATGGTGATTAAATAAAAGGTGTTTTATTTATATTCAAATGTTTTGAGACCATATTGGATTCGATTATTCTTGTGTTTCACTTCACATGTTTTACTTCCCGAATAACTAGGTTATTCAAACATCCACAGTCAATCATACTTTGGAAGTAGGTATTGAGGTAAGACTGTCATGAATTCGTATGTAGATTGTCTAAAGTGTTAGACATAGCACAAGTTTGTTGCAATATTCATGAGTACTCATGTAATAAGATTTCAGTATTGGATTAAAACCCACGCTCATCTGAATCACTTCACGGATTATATAACAAGTGATTGTGAGACGATAATATCTTATATTCTTGAAACGGAGAGATATGAGTTGCAGTTTACAAGTCGGTTGCACATTGATGATATCAAAATGCACCAGTAACTTGGTGTTACAAAATGTATTGTTAGGTGTAAGTTAATGAGTAAATAGAGCAAGCATATTAGTCGACGTTTATCTGTTCGTTTTACCCTAAGAGGCATAAAAGTGATATATGTGGGCCCCTCGATGATTTAATGATGACAACCCTAAGCGCTTGGCCAAGCATGGACTGATTTAATTTGTTCAATTAGTCGGTCATCATAAATCGGAAATTGGGAAACAACAAATGAACAGAGAGAATGATTATAATCCATGTCTCAGTTCATACGATATGCTCTAGAATGGAGAAATATATGATCCCTTATCAAATTGACGTGTCATTTACTAAGTCAGAGTTCGACAACAGCTTTTGAGAGCTACGGTTGCTAGTCGGGTTTTGAAGTTGCACTTGCAGTTATAGTTATTAGATTTATCCAAGTGGGAAACTGTTGGATTAGGTATCTAAGCCCATAACTATAATTGCTATGTACTTGAACCGAGAGTAGCATAGTCCATTTCCGGTTGCCTTCACCAGAACAATTTGACAAGATGGATATTTGATAAATAGGTTATTTGTGATTTATTAATATATTATAAGTGTAATATATTAACTGAGAAATCATATTATTTGATTAATATTGGTAAAGAATTAATTTGGGATTAATTTAGTGATCAAAAGAGATTAATTAAATTAAGGGGATTGATTAAGTAAATCAGTAATACATATAGTATGCGCTAATGATCCACGATTGATTAGTGATGGATTATGTTTATGTCATAGTCCATGAAGTGTCAATCCATAAGGCTTATCATATGGATTATTGGATTAAAGGCCCAAGGAATGAATTAGGGTTAACAAGTTGAAAACCTAGGAATTCCACACTATAAAAGTAACCACTTAGCTCCAATTTCATTACCCCAAGGGTTCTAAGAGAACCCTATCTGATTTTGGTGGTTCTAGCCTCTCTCTCAAAGTCCTCCACTTGTTCATGGTGTTTGTGACTTATTTGAGGCATCACACTTTAGGTGCTAAGCTCTTCAAAGTCCAACAACTACAAGCTACAAATAAGTGGTATTCTTCTAACTAGTTTCTTTATGATTCATATACCAAATGTGTATGTTAGATAGGCTTCATGCTTTGGATAATATGAATTTGCATGTATAATTAGAGAAAACTTAGATCCAAGGCATTACGGTTGTATGTACACCATAGGAGTGTTATAGTATATAAAACCCAATAGTCCCGACTCTAAATCTCAACTCCAAGCGACACTTACCAGTCCAAGTGACCAATATCCATCAAAATCCCAAATTACTAAAATACCCAAAATACCATTCAGGTCAAACATAGTCAATCTTGGTCAGAGTACATAAGAAAATTGTGTCAACCCAGTCGAGTCAACCCAATCGAGCCAATTCGACCGAGTCAACCCAGACTGTGTATGTGGGGCATACTTTGGAGGTGCGTTGGGTGTACACGGGGCATTGCAGGTTGACCACCATTGGGATGCTTAACCTCGTATGCAGGGCGTACTCCAAGTACGCGGGGCGTACCACGAACCCAACTGGTCCACTGCTTCCCGGATCTCATAACTATGGTGACGATCCACTAACAAATTGTCGACTTAACAATAGTTGAACCATTTGGGAAATCCGAAATCTAACTCGTGGATTCCCATATCCTCACTGCTGCACCCGAACTGGTGAGTACTACTACTTCCCCTGCGTCCAAACAACGCGCTCATGCTGCCTACCAACCTGATAAATGCTATAGCAACCCCCGCAGCCTTACAACACTCTACTACTATCTGACTGCTAGTGAATGCTACGGCTACCCCCGCAAACATACAACACTCTACTACTATCTGACTGCTAGTGAATGCTACGGCTACCCCCGTAGGCTTACAACACTCTACTAATATCTGACTGCTAGTGAATGCTACGACTATCCCTGCAGGCTTACAACACTCTACTACTATCTAACTGCTAGTGAATGCTACGGCTACCCCCACAGGCTTACAACACTCTACTACTATCTGACTACTAGTGAATGCTATGGCTACCCCCGTAGGCTTACAACACTCTACTTACTAACTGGCTATTGTTTGAAAAATGTTGTGGCTTTCCCGCCGCTCTACCATGCCCTGCAGGCTATCTCTGCCATTGACTACTAACACGAAAGCATCTCTTGCTAACCGTTCTCAAGATCCTCATTCCGACTCACTAGAGTCCTACAGGCGGTTCTCCAACCCTGGATTCCCAAACAGATACTAACCATCTCGATTACATGAACTAACTGCTGGGAAGTTCCTCAAACTCCCAATCCTGAACTCCTCAATCCATCAATCGCTATGCTACTATCTTTTCTTTTCGGAGATCGCATACTGATTCTAGATTTGTGTACTCTTACCCTTGTATACTCGGAGGGTTGTCCTCCACTTTGATCCGGCTAACTCCTTACTGCTCGCTGGTCGAAAAGGATTCCCCAACCTTCCTTCCATGAAAAGGGGCAATCCGCTGCCCGCCCATGTTTACCTCTGTTGGCACTCCAACTAACCCTTACCAGATCCGAACCATTCCTGCTCAACTAACCGAGCACTCTTTAATCCATCACTGTATTTGAACCTGCGTTCAAGGTAAGCATCTCCAACTCACTTCCCTACTGTCCGCTAGCTACATCACTAGAAGCTTTAAATCGTCACTACTGAGGATACAACTGATCAATACCCGAATAACATCTTCCGAAAGTACTAAGGCACTACTGAATCTTACACATACATGCTACAGCCACCGCATCTGAAGTAACCTGATCTAGAGGGGACGACCTCCAATTTACCGTTCTAATTCCAAGGTATGCAGATGGAATAAAACTCAGTCACAAGCAGGTAATATAATACCCCAACACATATGCTTATTGATATCAATGCAGCAACATCACCATAATATCAATAATAATTGACAGGAAGGTAAAAGATACGTACCCCCTACATTCAGTGCTGCTCGAATCCTTGATGAATTCAACAGGAATACTCAGCTTCGAGCCGTGGGCACGCTTGCCCGACCCTGATGTCTGCTGGTGGTTCTTGAAGTCCCAGGGGCAGGAGCTGGCACTTGCCCTGTTGTATACAAACTCGGACAGTGGGCCTTCTTGTGTCCGCTCTGACTACAACAGAAACATATCGGATCAAGCCCCTGAGCGATGGTAAGAATACAATCTCTGCTAAAATGTCCAATCTGGCCGTACTTGAAACGTCTAGCATCGCTACCACGTCTATGCCTGCACGCACCCTCGTGCATCCTACCACACTTCCCGCATCGACTGCGGCTCTGATAGTCCCTCGATCTCAAATCCGACCCATTGGGCCTCTTGCCCGAACCTGTGGCTACCTAAGTCTCATCCATTTTCCTCTTCCTTTCCGACTCCCTGCCCATCTCTCGCTCATGTGTTACCTCGTCGACCCCATCCATCATCTGAACAACCGCTGTCTATTCCTGGAGCTTCGCGGTCAACCTACCAGTGACCCGTCCAATGATGTTGGGCAGCTCCTCGCAAAAGGCTCATGCAACCTCCTTGACTATCCAATCATACAGAGGTCTCTCCTGGAGACAGGGTGCCCCGCTCACTCCCGTCCCCTGATGGCAAGAGCTAAAAATGGGATCTCCCTCTCTAATGGACCCCTGAACTCCATAAGAATCGGGCCCTAGACGAGCCCCAAACTGCCCTGAAACTATCCCAGCCGTAAATGCCTCAAGACGACTGTCCAAAAGCTCCATAATGCCCTCCCTAACTGAACCAAATATCACAGGAGTCTGATCAATGATGTTGTGCATAATCTCTGTAAAAAGGAAATCCCTCATCTGATCCTCAAGCTGCTCGGCTCTAGATCCTGAGCCAGATCCCTAAATGGCACCTGAACTGCCAACTGATATCTCGCATAACATCACCATGCAGAAAGCATAACACATTACTGATCAATACACATCGCTGCTGAGGGCCATCTCACACCCTCTACTAGTTCCCTAGTTTTTCCTCGACCCATTTTGAATCGAGTACGGATCCTATGCTTTTAGTAGTACGGGCCCATACTACCTTGCACATCTATCCGTACTTTCCTCAAGAGTTACCTCAACTCCACCAAGTCCCTTTTCTCCACTGCTAATCTTTGCTACTCTCATCCTACGCTTGACCTAGGTAACCTCTAACTCCACCCAAATAGTCCTCAGCTGCTGAAGGTCTCCTTGTAATTTCAATTAGCCACCACCTAAATACCATCACATGTGACGAGGATCAGATAACCCTTCGAGTAAAAGAATTGTCCCCACAATGGTTAGACTCAGACGAGAGCTGCACAATAGGGCCAAATCCAGCACTCTGAGATTATTCAACCCTGATGACATGTGATGTCACGTATTCACCTACTGGCTAACTCCCATCACTCGGAGCCCCACAAATCACAAAGCAAGCAGCATTCAGACACAAGAAACTACTCGAGAAATTCTATCATCTCAAGAAACTACACTAGCATACAATGTTGAACTCATACTATCAGGCATAACCTAAACAGGCTATCCTACTGATGTCTACTCAATACTATCATGCAATTCTCATAAGGATGAAACACATAAGCAGGCACATAAGGCAACCTCCTAGATCCTTAGTCCTATACTAGCATGTTGTTCTACTGAAACTGAAACTGACACTGACACTGGAACTAAAACTGAAACTGAAACTGATAATCATAAATTGTATGGGTAATTTGGGAGTACTTACTTGAGCTCCACTGATTACATGAACCACGCCCTTTTTCTCTTTTCAACTTATCTTCCTTCTAAATATTCTTTTCGCTTTTTCGAAAACTCTTTTCTTTTCTCAAACTCCTTTTTACAAAATTCCTTTTCAAAATTTTTTTTCTTTTAAATTTTTTTTTACCGTTTCCTTAGTTTGAGTCTAGACACACTCTCAAGTGTGTCTGAATCCCTCAAACTGAGGCTCTGATACCAACTTGTAACGACACAAAAATCACAACTAAAATTTTATTTTACACATTACTTAAACCCTGTTTAAAAAAATGCATCACAAGTTATAACATAATTTCCGAGTATTAATCCAAAACATAATCTTATTATCGTAGTAAACATTCCCAAGCTAACTGATTATGGGGTGTGCACTGCAACCTCTCTCAGCTCCTCTTTGGAGAACTGAGTACCTGAAACCGTAAGCACGAAGCTTAGTGAGCTTCCCCAAACTACCATATACCATACAATAATGTAAAAAGCACATACTGGACCTTGCCCACTGCATCGGACTGAGGTCCGGAAACTGACTAGGACCTTGTCCCCTACATCGGACCGAAGTCCGGACTAACTGGGGCCTTGCCCCCTACATCGAACCAAAGTCTGGAAACTGACAGGGACCTTATCTCCTGCATCGGACCTAAGTCCGGACTAACTGGGGCCTTGCCCCCTGCCTCGGACCGAAGTCTGGAAACTGACACGGACCTTGTCCCCTGCATCGGACCTAAGTCCAGACTAACTAGGGCCTTGCCCCCTGCATCGGACCGAAGTCCGGAAACTAACTGGGACCTTGTCCCCTGCATCAAACCAAAATCCGGACTAACTGGGTCCTTTCCCCCTGCATCGGACCGGAGTCCGAAACTAACTGAACACAACATAAACATATCAACTAGCATGAACACATATAGTACATATTGCATCGGGACATAGCTCGCAACACATAACTCGTAAATCCTGACTGAGCCATGAAGGCATCAAACATACTAACTATTGCATTTGATTGATGTCCGAAAACTACTACTAGCTAAACGGGCCGACATTGTGGCCTTAGACCTATTCCTACTAGAAGGAAACTCACCTGACTGCTGAGATCTATTGATAACCCTCTGGCTGCTAACCGACAACCCTCTGAGGCGCTACTCCTCTAGCTCTCCGAGCTACCAATATCAATATAACACTAAGTCTGATAGTCCTCCAAAAGTCAAGTAAATCAATTCTTGTCAAAGTCAAAGTCCTGGTCAAAGTCAACCTTACGGGTTGACTCTACTCGCCGAGTCCAAGAAGAAACTCACCGAGTCTAAGGCAATCTTCAACAGACTTTCCGAGTTGTTCTTCCAACTCGTCGGGTTCCTGCCTATCTTCATCCGACTTGCCGAGTCCACCTATGTGACTTGTCGAGTTACTACGCGATTTAAGTCTGGTATCTAGCCCGACTCGCCGAGTCCTTACGTGTATTCACATAATCTCGAGTCACAGAGCTACTCCTTTGCTCGAAGCAATAAATTTGTGTTCCTAGAGTCCATTAGCAACATAAAGTTGCTAACTTTACGTGCTACTTGTCTCATAATACCAAAAACCAAGCTACAGAGGAACTTCACTCATGGGGAATGGCTTTTACATAGCAACTAATAGGGCTTTCTGCATTTTCGATCCAAATAGAGCTCAGATCTGGAGTTTCAACTCCAGATCCAAGTTGTGCAATAATTTTTCATCACTTACTCTCAAAGAAACCCTAAAACTCCATGATAGATGGATCTAGAAAGGAGAAAGCCAAGGATAACGATTCATTACCTCCAAACGCTCTAAAAAGTTCCACCAACTCTGGATCAAAGGCCACCTCTTGCACCACTATGAATCTCTTCTCTTCCAAGCTTCAAATTACTTCACCAAGGGTAGATCTTGCTCCAAGAATCGTTATCATGGCTAGGGTTTGGGGTTCCGGACTATAGGGGCCGCAAATGAGCCCTGGTGAAGAGAATAAGGTGCTTAAATACGGTACCAAGTCCCGGAATTAGGGTTTCCCAACCCAGACCAGACTTGTCGAGTCCACTTGCCGACTCACCGAGTCGGTCACTTACTTTACACCGGGATCCCGCTCTGACTCGCTGAGTTCCTACCTGGACTCGATGAGTCGACCCTCTTTAACTTACGGTTTTCCTTTCCTTTCTTGACCTTTCTGATTTCGGGTGTTACAATTACCTTGTGATGGTGTGTATGAAATTGTACATGTTATAGATAACTTAGGAAATAATGTATTGTGTATCGATTCTTCCACTAGCTTAGATAAAGCATCCTTATGGGATTGTCGTCTTGGACATTTAAGCAAGAAAAGCATAGGACAACTCCAAAAGGATGGAGTCTTGGAATCATTTGACCTAAAGTTGGATGATAATTGTGAATCTTCTTTACTTGGAAAAAGTGACAAAGTCACCTTTTACTGGCACTTGTGCTAGGAGTGAAGGTTTATTGGATCTCATACACACAGATGTGTGTGGACCCTTCAGAATCGCCACTAGAGATGCTAATCGCTTTTATGTACCTTTTATTGATGATTTTAGTAGATATGGATATGTCTACTTAATCAAACATAAGTCAAAAACCTTTGATAAATTCAAAGAGTGTAAGCAAGAAGTGGAAAATCAGTTGGGCAGGAATATTAAGATGCTTCGATCCGATCGAGGTGGTGAGTATCTTAGTACCGAGTTCCTTGACTATCTTAAGGAATGTGGGATAGTCTCACAATTGACACCTCTCTGAACACCACAGTTGAATGGTGTAGCTGAGAGGCACAATCGAACCTTGTTGGACTTCGTTTGTTCCATGATGAGTCGAGTTTCACTACCAATCTCATTTTGGGGGTATGCCTTAGAGACCGCCGCCCATATCCTTAATCTAGTCCCTACAAAGAAGGTTGCCAAAACACCTCACGATAGGAATGGCAACGGGGCGGGGCGGCATATCCCATACCCAAACCCGATATTTATATTTCTCCCCGAACCCGACCTGAAACCCGACGGGTTTCTTATCGGGGCGCCCCGTCGGGGCTAAAAATATCCCCGAACCCGACCCGAAACCCGAAACCCGATATAGACCCGAAACCCGACCCGAAAATGGTGGCAGAAAAAATTAGGAAAACTACAATGAAACAATCGAGAAATTAAAACCTTACAAATGCTTAAAATACAAATAAGTTCTTAACATAAGTGAACCAAATAGAAATTACTAAAGTCTAATATCGTAACTAAATTCATCACAATAGTGAGAAATTGGGAATACGTGATGGGATTGAAGGTTAGAGTCTTCGGATGGCTGAAATGGGTTAGAGGGATGAAATCTCATTTTATATATATATATATATATATATATATATATATATATATATAATTTTTCGGGTCGGGGCGGGTCGGGGCATGCATACCCCACTCCCTGACCCGAACCCGAACTAAAAACCCGATAATGACCCGAAACCCGACCCGAAACCCGATAAGAGTGACCCGACCCGCCCCAAAATCTTCGGGGTTCGGGTTTTCTTGTTGGGTTCGGGTTTTTTTGCCATCCCTACCTCACGAGATGTGGACTGGAAAAGTTTCCAATCTAGACCACATCAAGGATTGGGGTTGTGAGGCTTTCGTGAGACGCGAGACTCACAACAAGCTCGAACCTCGAAGTGAGAGGTGTATTTTCATCAGCTACCCACATAAATATTTTGGTTATATCTTCTACAGACCCAATGACAATGTGGTCTTTGTAGCAAGAAGAAGATTCTTTTGAGAGATAAAACTCATAAGTCAAGGAGATAGTGGGAGACGAGTTGACCATGAAGAAATTCAAGAGTCAAGCGGTGAAGGAACCTCAAACCCCAGCCCTCAACCTGAGGAGGAAACTCCTGTTGAGCCAACTAAAGAGTCCAAACCTCTGAGGCGTTCCACTAGAGTTAGGAATGCACCTAAACATTATTATGGTTTCCATATTACTGCAGAATGTGATACCCTTATCAGTGATAATACACTGATAAATCTGAAAGAGCCTAACAGCTACATGCTAGCCATGGCAGGCCCTGAGTTTGCTAAATGGAAAGAGGCTATGGACAGCGAGATACAATCCATGTATGACAATCAAGTTTGGAACTTGGTTGACAATGTACCAGGTCTTCAGACAGAAGGGTGCAAATGGATCTTCAAGAAGAAGACCGACATGGATGGTAATGTACACACTTATAAGGCATAACTGGTTGCAAAGGGTTATTCTAAAACTCCTGGAGTTTATTATGATGAGACCTTTGCTGCATTTCATGATTATTAAATATGGCAAATGGATGTCAAAACCGCTTTCCTTAATGGAAAGTTGGTTGAGGATGTTTACATGGTTCAACCAGAGGGTCTTATACGTACAACATAGCCTAACAGGGTGTGTAAGCTTGAAAAATCCATATATGGATTGAAACAAGCACCTCGCAGATGGAATCTTTGCTTTAATGAGAAAGTCGAAGAGTTTGGTTTTTCGAGATTTGAAAATGAATCTTGTGTTGGATAAGGTGTCTAAGTCCATAACTATTTCTGGTATGTACTTGACCCGACCCGGCATGGTCCATTTGGGTTGCATGGCACCATGCAATTGGATAGACTAAATGAGAGAAATAACGCTTGGAGATTATTAATATATTATAAGTTCTAATATATTAATAATATTATTTGATTAGTTTGATCAAGAATTAATTTAGAATTAATTAAGTGATCAAAAGATAACTAATTAAATATATGGGTTGATTAAGTAAATCATCCATATCTTGTATAGTGGGCTAAAAGGCTCCATGGATCATCAAGTTGGGTTCCACCCATAGGATGCTCCATGGATGCTCCATGGGAGTTACAAACCCATGGATCATGGAAATGAAGAGTCATGACACTTTAGGGTTTAACCCTAGATGTGTCAACACTATATAAGTAACATGATCTCCTCCCAAATCGGTTACACTAAGAATATAAAGGGCTTGGCCGATTTTGTGAAGTGAGTATTCTCTCATAAGTTCTTCCAAGAGCATTTGGTGTTGTGTGAAGCATTTGAGGCATCACACTTGGGGTGCTAGGCTCACAAGGTTTCAAGGAACACAAGCAAGAACAAGGTAAGTTATTCTATCTATACTTTATGTTAAAATTGTTCCCCATGTATGCTAGATAGGAATATAACCTTGGAAATCAACTTTGCATGACAAATTAGACAAACACAGATCCAAGGTTATTAGGGTTGCATGTACACTTAGGAAGTGTTAGAATGCTCAAAACCCATCTGTGGTATCTGAGCCTAGGCTTGTTTGCTCTTATTTGTGCTTAAAAGTTGAAAACAGAATCAGAAATTTGCTGTCTGCGAATGGACTCGTCGAGTCTATAGGGGGGACTCGTCGAGTCCATGTGTATCTTCAACCAACTCGGCGAGTCATGTTCATGCACTCGGCGAGTAGGGTCGAATGAGTGCAGAATTTCGATTCAGTTGCTGGAAAATGAATTAGAAACATTACCCTAAACTGTTTTAGTAAATGTAAACTTGTTTTTGGTGGTGTAATGTCTTGCTAATTCATTTACAACAACTAGTTATCAAAAATTACAAAGTTTTATGTAATTTTTGATTGTGTTCATATTCATGTTCTTGTTCTTATGATGTTTTAGATGATCATAGGAATTATTTGTAACCTATTTGGTAGTATAATTCTTGATCATAATGTGTTTTAATGGAGTCCATAACTTATCCTTAAGTTATGGAAAAACCAAGAGTCACACTTGAGTTAAAACCATTAAGAAAACACAAGAGTTATAAAAAAATGAAGAGTCTTCATTTTATGACTCTATTAAACTCATAAGTTACAAGAAATGAAAAGTTTTGAAAGTTACAAAACTTGCCCTCAAGTTTTGGAACAAGTAAAGTTAAGTTAAAACTTTAGTCCAACCCCTAGAATTTTAAAAGTTAAAATTCAACCCTTATACTTATATTATGATGATTTAATAATTATATATATATATATGTATAAGAATAAAGTCGTCTTACCGCTAGTACGCCTCATTCACGAAGCCGGTCTATAAGGTGGGTATAAGGTTGTTGCCTATAAAATGGTGACTTAATGGGTGAATATTCTCACCCACCGCTTGCTTGACTGGTGGAGGGTCGTTAGCCGAACGGGTAAGACAAGGACTTATAAATTCTCATTCAAAGTATGATGAATATAATAAAGTAACTAAATGTTTATTTAATTCCCAATCTTAGTTACTTTAGGAAAAATGTGAATAAGGTGCTAATCCATGAAATTACACTTTACACTTTGTCTAAGTCGTTGGTGGAGCGTGTGTGGTTAACCGGCACACTAACTTGGACTTAACAAGGTAGGTAAAGGGTGACTTAAGGTTTATTATAGTATCGGTGGAGCGTGTGTGGTTTACCGGCATATCGATTGAGTGATAAACTTTAAGGGTACCCAGTGATTTGCATGGTTACTTCACACCTCGTTTTGTGATCCTCGGCATCCCAGTCACAAAACCTGGAGGGCACTTCCGAGATTGAAACATGCCTTTGAAAAGTTCATTGGATCTCAAAGAATCTAGGAATTTCTAAAAACCAACAAAAACTAAATATCTAATATTTCGGTTTTCGTGGTGGAAATTGGTGAATCGTCATTCACCTACCTTTCAAATATGGTATAGCTTAGATTACGGCATACCTCTTCTAAGTTATATTATATTGTGATTGGATCCTAGCCTTAATATTACATTTGGGTGTTTTATTAAGGACTCTCTTAAATCTAAACTAAACTTGTTCTTCTCTTTCAGATGTCTTCAAACAATGCTTCTGGCTCGAATCCTAATGGCTCCTTTACTCTTATGAGTTTGTGTGGGAAAGTCACCTTTGATGGATCCAACTTCAATAAGTGGATCAGAAACATCAGGATGATTACCCGCTACGAGTACAAAGAATATGTCCTTGACGAGGAGCTTAAGGAAATTGACGAGTCCACTGCAACTCCCCAGGAGATCGCTGACTTTCATACTCATGAAAGAGATGCAACCAAGGTGGCTTGCATCATGTTGGCCACCATGACAGCTGAACTCCAAAAGTCTTATGAAGATTTCTACCCTTATGAAATGCACCAAGATTTGATGGAAAGATACCATCAAAGTGCACGACAAGAGAGGTACGAAGTCATCTGCTCCATGATAACAACCATGATGAAGGACGGAGAGTCCGTCACGAGCCACATGCAGAAAATGCAAAGGTATGTGGATCGTTTGCTGAAGCTCAATGTGAACTTCCCTGAGGAGCTTGCAATAGATATCATTTTGCACTCCTTACCATCGTGCTATGATCAATTCCGCATGACATATCACATGAACAAGGAAGAGGTCACCCTCAGCAAACTTCAGGGACTTCTCAAGACCGTAGAAACAGGTCTTAAGGGGAAGTCGGTTGCTATCACTCCTACTCCAGACTCAACTCCGGTCTTGGCAATCGGGCAAAGTCGAGGGAGGAAGAGAAAGAGATCTTCGAAGGGTACCAAGGCTCGGACCCTTGATGGCTCCTCTTCAAGTGGAACCAAGAAAGGTTTCATTACTCCTTCTTCTGACCCAAAAGAGGTTGAATGCTTCTATTGCCATGAAAAAGCTCATTGGAAGCGGAACTGCCCAAAGTACCAGCAAGATGTGAAGGATGGGAAAGTCAAACCCAACCATGCAGGTATTTACACTATCATTTCTAATAACTCACCCCATTCGAAATCTTGGGTCCTTGATACAGGTTGCGGTATTCATATTTGTTGTGACTTGCAGGGACTAGGAAGAAGTGAGAATGTGGAGCAAGGAAGAATAAACTTAATCATGGGGAATAGGAAAGTTACACCTGTCACCAAGATTGGAGTTTATACTTTATCGCTAAGTAGTGGGTTAAATTTAGATTTGAATAAATGTTGTTATTCGCCAGAAATGGCAAGAAATATTATTTCCTTTCATGCATTGTACAAACAAGGTTTCACCTGTTCGTTTGATAATGAAGTTGGTTCGATTAATGCTTTCTTTAATAATGTTCTTTATTTTAAATCATTACCTTGTGATGGTGTGTATGAAGCTGTATCTATTGTAGATAACTTAGGAAATAATGTTTTGTGTATTGATTCTACTAATAATAATAACTTGGATAAAGCATCATTATGGTATTGTCGTCTTGGACATATAAGCAAGAAACGCATAGGCCAACTCCAAAAGGATGGAGTCTTGGAGTCATTTGACCTAAAGTCAAATGATAGTTGCGAATCATGCTTACTTGGAAAAATGACAAAGTCACCCTTCACAGGCTCGTGTGAAAGGGGTGAAGGTTTGTTGGACCTTATACACACGGATGTGTGTGGACCATTCAAACATGCCACAAGAGATGCTAATCGTTATTATTTGACTTTTACTGATGATTACACTAGATATGGATATGTCTACTTAATCAAGCATAAGTCAGAGACTTTCGAGAAGTTTAAGGAATTTAAACAGGAAGTCGAGAATCAATTGGGCAGGAACGTTAAGATGCTTCGATCCGATCGAGGTGGTGAGTATCTTAGTTCAGAGTTCCTCGACTATCTAAAGGAATGTGGGATTGTCTCACAATTGACACCTCCCAGGACACTGCAGTTGAATGGTGTGGCTGAGAGGCGTAATCGAACCTTGTTGGACATGGTTCGTTCCATGATGAGTCGAGCTTCGCTACCAATCTCATTCTGTGGGTATGCCTTAGAGACTGCCGCCCATATCCTCAATCTAGTCCCTACAAAGAAAGTTGCCAAAACTCCTCACGAGATGTGGACTGGTAAAGTACCTAAACTAGACCATATCAAGATTTGGGGATGCGAGGCTTTCGTGAGACGCGAGACTCATGATAAGCTCGAACCCCGAAGCGAGAGGTGTATTTTCATCGGCTACCCACAACAATCCTTTGGTTACCTCTTCTACAGACCTAGTGACAATGTGGTCTTTGTAGCAAGAAGAGGAGTCTTTCGAGAAAGAGAGTTTATAAGCCAAGGAGACAGTGGGAGGCAAGTTGATCTTGAAGAAATTCAAGAGTCAAGTGGTGAAGGAACTTCAAACTCTAGCCTTCAACTTGAGGAGGAAACTCCTGTTGAGCCAATTGACGAATTTGTACCTCTGAGGCGTTCCACGAGGGTTAGGAGTGCACCTGAGCATTACTATGGATTCCATATTACTGCAGAAGGTGAGACACTTATTAGTGATGAGACACTAGTAAGTCAAGATGACCCTAACAGCTACGAGGAAGCCATGGCGGGCCCCGAGTCTACTAAATGGAAAGAGGCTATGGATAGCGAGATACAATCCATGTATGACAATCAAGTTTGGAACTTGGTTGAGAATGTACCAGGTCGAAAGACTGTAGGGTGCAAATGGGTCTTCAAGAAGAAGACCGACATGGATGGTAAAGTACACACTTATAAGGCTAGACTGGTTGCAAAGGGTTTCTCTCAAATTCCTGGAGTGGACTATGATGAGACCTTTTCTCCGGTAGCCAAGATTAAGTCTATTCGGGTTCTGTTAGCCATAGCCGCATTTCATGACTATGAAATTTGGCAAATGGATGTCAAAACCGCTTTCCTTAATGGGAAGTTGGCTGAAGATGTTTACATGAGTCAGCCAGAGGGTTTTGTCAGCAACAAGTACCCTAATAGAGTGTGTAAGCTTGAGAAATCCATTTATGGATTAAAGCAAGCACCTCGCAGATGGAATCTTTGCTTTGATGAAAAGGTCAAGGAATTTGGCTTTTCTAGGAGTGAAGATGAATCTTGTGTATATGTCAAGGCTAGTGGGAGTATAGTTAGCTTTTTGGTATTGTATGTGCATGACATACTACTCATAGGAAACGACATTCCAACCCTGCAGGAAGTAAAGTCCTGGCTTGGAAAGTGTTTCGCTATGAAGGACCTTGGTGAAGCTGCCTATATTTTGGGGATAAGGATCTTGAGAGATCGGAGTAAAAGACTAATTGGACTTAGTCTAAGTACCTACTTGGAGAAGGTTCTGAAGAGATTCAGAATGCAAGACTCCAAGAAAGGAGAGTTACCCATCCAGAGTAGCGCCAAGCTGAGTAAGACACAAAGCCCTAGCACTGAGGCTGAGATAGCAGAAATGAGTCGAGTACCTTATGCTTCGGCTGTAGGATCGATCATGTATGCTATGACGTGTACTCGACCTGATGTAGCCTTTGCCTTGAGCATGGTTAGCAGGTTTCATGGGAACCCTGGCAAGGCACACTGGACTGCAGTAAAGAATATTCTCAAGTACCTACGAAGGACTAAGGACTGGGTCCTTACCCTCGGTGGGAGTGATGACTTGAGAGTTGTAGGGTATAGTGATGCTAGCTTCCAGACTGATAGGGATAATTTCCGCTCTCAGTCGGGCTGGGTCTTTACCCTAAATGGAGGAGCAATTTCTTGGAAGAGTTCCAAGCAAGAGACAGTGGCAGATTCTACTTGTGAATCAGAGTATATTGCAGCTAGCGAAGCGGCAAAGGAGGCTTTATGGCTGAGGAACTTCATTGGAGACCTTGGAGTTGTACCAGCTATTAAAGAGCCAATGGAAATTTTCTGTGATAGTGAAAGTGCTGTTGCCTTAGCCAAGGAACCAAGGGATCACGGGAGATCCAGACACATCGACAGAAAATACCATTTCATCAGACATCGGATCGAAGAAGGACTCCTCGTGGCAAAGAGGGTATCATCAGATGAGAATCCGGCAGATCCCCTCACGAAGGGACTGACTCGGGTTAAGCATCTCCAGCATGCTCGGAGCATAGGGCTGAAGGATGATATTAGATTTAGTAGTTAGATAATCTCGAAATTTGTAAAGTGTAATTGACATTTGATGATGAATAAAAGTGTTTTATTTATGAGTAAAGTGTTGCTATCTCTTGTCAATCGTTTACTATATTTCTTTTGCATGTTTTGACTTCCAGAATAATTTTGTTTGGTATAACATATTATTCAAACCTCCACAGTCGGTCATATGTCGGAAGTAGGTATGAATCAAGACTGTCATGTTTGGTTGTAGAGGTCTGGGACAAGGCTACAACAATCATGAGTGCTCATAAGGTCTGAGCATTGGACTCAACCCACGCTCACTGGAATCACTTCATGGAATTCTATCTCGAGTGATCGTGAGACGGTAATATCATATAAGTCTTTAAACCTAGAGATATGATTTGTTACTTGCGAGTTGGTTATGCATTGATTGTACGAAAAACGCATTGGTAACTCGATGTTATAAAATCGTGCTCTTGTGTGTAATTCAATAAGTAGTAGAACAAACATATGAGTCGAAGTTTATCTGTTCCTTCTTGGATTAGAAGCTGATATCTGGGCCCCTCGATGATTTTGTTTTGACCTATGTACCGGGCCCGGTCAGAACTAAATTGATGTGTTCAATAAAGTTCTTTGTCAAACAAATCGGAAATCGGGAAACAAATGTTGGACAATAAGTAAGACATTGTTCCATGTATTTTTCCGACTGATATCTACAACAGAGGATTATATGATCACTTATCTTAAATGGCATACCATCATCTTCTCAAGTTTCGAGAAACCTTGTAAAGAGCTACGATTGCCGATCGGTTCCTGAAGTCATACTTGCAGTAATAGTTACTAGACTTATCGAAGTGGGAGACTGTTGGATAAGGTGTCTAAGTCCATAACTATTTCTGGTATGTACTTGACCCGACCCGGCATGGTCCATTTGGGTTGCATGGCACCATGCAATTGGATAGACTAAATGAGAGAAATAACGCTTGGAGATTATTAATATATTATAAGTTCTAATATATTAATAATATTATTTGATTAGTTTGATCAAGAATTAATTTAGAATTAATTAAGTGATCAAAAGATAACTAATTAAATATATGGGTTGATTAAGTAAATCATCCATATCTTGTATAGTGGGCTAAAAGGCTCCATGGATCATCAAGTTGGGTTCCACCCATAGGATGCTCCATGGATGCTCCATGGGAGTTACAAACCCATGGATCATGGAAATGAAGAGTCATGACACTTTAGGGTTTAACCCTAGATGTGTCAACACTATATAAGTAACATGATCTCCTCCCAAATCGGTTACACTAAGAATATAGAGGGCTTGGCCGATTTTGTGAAGTGAGTATTCTCTCATAAGTTCTTCCAAGAGCATTTGGTGTTGTGTGAAGCATTTGAGGCATCACACTTGGGGTGCTAGGCTCACAAGGTTTCAAGGAACACAAGCAACAACAAGGTAAGTTATTCTATCTATACTTTATGTTAAAATTGTTCTCCATGTATGCTAGATAGGAATATAACCTTGGAAATCAACTTTGCATGAAAAATTAGACAAACATAGATCCAAGGTTATTAGGGTTGCATGTACACTTAGGAAGTGTTAGAATGCTCAAAACCCATCATCTTGTATATATGTCAAGGCTAGTGGGAGTATAGTTAGCTTTTTGGTATTGTATGTGGATGACATACTGCTCATAGGAAATGACATCCCAACCTTGCAGGAAGTGAAATCCTGGCTTGGGAAGTGTTTCACTATGAAAGACCTAGGAGAAGCTGCATATATCCTCGGGATATAGATTTTGAGAAACAGGAGTAAATGACTAATTTGACTTAGTCATAGTACCTACTTGGACAATGTGTTGAAGAGGTTCAGTATGGAAAATTCCAAGAAAGGAGATTTACCTATTCAGTGTAATGCCAGACTGAGTAAAACTCAGAGCCCGGGTACAGATGAAGAGATAGATGAGATGAGTCGAGTCCCATATGCTTCCGCTGTAGGCTCGATCATGTATGCTATGACTTGTACTCATCGTGATGTTGCTTTTGCTTTAAGCATGGTTAGTAGATATCAGAGTAATCCTAGCAAGGCTCACTGGACTGCAGTAAAGAATATTATCAAGTACCTACAAAGGGCTAAGGACTGGGTCCTTACCTGTGGTGAGAGTGATGACTTGAAAGTAGCAGGGTATAGTGATGCTAGCTTTCAGACTGATATGGATAATTTCTACTCTCAGTCGGGCTGGGTCTTTACCCTAAATGGAGGGGTAATTGCCTTGAAAAGTTCCAAGCAAGATACAGTGCCTGATTCCACTTGTTAATCAGAGTATATAGCAGCAAGTGAAGCAGCAAAGGAGGCTATATGGCCAAGGAACTTCATCGGAGACCTTGGAGTTGTACCAGCTATTAGGGAGCCCATGGAAATTTTCTGCGATAGTAAAAGTGCAGTTGCCTTAGCAAAGAAACCAAGGGATCACGGGAGATCCAAGCACATCGATAGAAAATATCATTTCATCAGACATCGAATAGAATAAGGAATCCTCGTGGCAAATAGGGTATCATCAGATGAGAACCCGCCAGATCCCCTCACGAAGGGACTGAGTAGGGTTAAGCATCTTCAACATGCTAGGTGCATAGGGCTAAGAGATGATATTAGTTTTTAGAAGTTAGATAATTTTGAAATATGTAAAATGTAATTGACATTTGATGATAAATAAAAGTTGTTATTTATGAGTAAAGTGTTGCGCTCTCTTGTCAATCATTTACTAGTATTTCTTTTTGCATGTTTTGACTTCCAGAATAATTATGTTATGGTATATATCAAATTATTCAAATTCTCCACATTCAATCATATGTTAGAAGTACATATGAATCAAGACTGTCATGGTTTGGTTTGTAGTGGTCCAAGATGTTGGACAAAGCGGGCTACAACACTCATGAGTGCTCATAAGTTCTGAGTATTAGATTCAACTCACGCTCACTGGTATCGCTTCATGGAATTTATCTTGAGTGATTGTGCGACGTTAATATCATATAAGTCTTCAAACCTAGACATATGATTTGTTACCTATGAGTTGGTTATGCATTGATTGTACGAAAACACATTAGTAACTCGATGTTATAAAATGTACCTTTGTGTGTAATTCAACAAGTAGTAGAGCAAACATATGAGTCGACGTTTATCTATTCCTTGTTGGATTAGAAGTGATATATGGGCCCCTGGATGATTTTGGTTTGACCCATGTACCGGGCCCGGTCAGAACTAAATTGATGTGCTCAATTAAGTTCTATGTCAAACAAATCGAAAATCGGGAAACAACTGCTAGACAATAGAAAGACATTGTTCCATGTGTTTGTCCGGCTGATATCTAGAACAGAGGATTATATGATCACTTACCTAAAATGGCACACCATCATCTTCTCAGTTCCAAGAGAACTTGAAAGAGCTACGATTGCTGATCGGTTCCTGAAGTCATACTTGCAACTATAGTTATTAGACTTATCCAAGTGTGAGACTGTTGGATATAGTGTCTAAGTCCATAACTATATTTGGTATGTACTTGACTTGACCCAGCATTGTCCATTTGGGTTGCATGGCATCATGCACTTGGATAGATTAAATGAGAGAAATAAGACACTTATGGTTTATTAATATATTATAAGTTCTAATATATTAATAATAAGAATAATAATATTTAGTTAGTATTGATCAGTAATTAATTTAGAATTAATTATCTGATCAAAAGAAGACTAATTAAATATATGGGTTGATTGTGTCAATCATCAATAACTTATATAGTAGGCCAAGGCTCCATGGATTATCAAGTTGGGTTAAACCCATAAGATGCTCCATGGATGCTCCATGGGGGTTACATAACCCATGGGTCATGGAAATGAAAGGTCATGACAATTAGGGTTTACATGGTGTAACCCTAATTGTAACATACTATATAAAGAAGCTATTACTCACCATTTTCGGCCACTAGAGTGAATCAAAGAAGGCTAGCTGAAAATCCAAGTGTTCTTATTCTCTTAGAGTTTATTCCAAGTGTACTTGGTGTTGTGTGAAGCATTTGAGGCATCACACTTGAGGTGCTAGGCTCACAAGGTTTCAAAGGAATCCAAGCTACAAAGGGATATGTAATTCTTACTAACTATTAGAATAAAAGATCCCCATGTATGCTAGATAAGCTTATGAACCTTGGAAAATCATTTTGCATGTATCTTAGTCAAACATAGATCCAAGGTTTCTAGGGTTGCATGTACACCATAGGAGTATTAGAATGCTCAAAACCCAACACTTATACCCAAACTTTAGATCCATGCTCTTTGGAGTCGTAAAGTGTCCAACATTATGACCTAACATGTTCAATAAGTGCTTAACACAAGGTCTTATTCCATTAAGACATTCTACTAGATTAATGAAGCAAAACCAACCACTTGCAACCCATTTTTATGACTTCAGACCCCTCTTAGGGTCCGAAAGGACAACTAAAAGATCAAGAACATGCCATATTCAAGATCTAACATGTTGGGACCCAAAAAGCTCCACAAAGCAACTGAAACTAGATCTATGTGATAGAGCGATCAAGTTGCTATCTTTTTAACTTTGAATGGTTGAAAATGAAGAATATTCCCCAAATCCAAAGTGCTTCCCACTTCCAAGATGAGTTTAGCTTCCTTCCTTAGTCTTCTAAGCTCACAAACACACACTTTTTTGCTAGAAATGGCTTCTCAAGGTGAACTAGGGTTACAACCATAAACGAGAGGGTGGAAGATAATGAGGTGAAGGTAAATGTGTGATGGGTTTTGAGCATTCTAACACTTCCTAAGTGTACATGCAACCCTAATAACCTTGGATCTATGTTTGTCTAATTTGTCATGCAAAGTTGATTTCCAAGGTTATATTCCTATCTAGCATACATGGGGAACAATTTTAACATAAAGTATAGATAGAATAACTTACCTTGTTGTTACTTGTGTTCCTTGAAACCTTGTGAGCCTAGCACCCCAAGTGTGATGCCTCAAATGCTTCACACAACACCAAATGCTCTTGGAAGAACTTATGAGAGAATACTCACTTCACAAAATCAGCCAAGCCCTCTATTTCTTAGTGTGTGTAACCGATTTGGGAGGAGATCATGTTACTTATATAGTGTTGACACATCTAGGGTTAAACCCTAAAGTGTCATGACTCTTCATTTCCATGATCCATGGGTTTGTAACTCCCATGGAGCATCCTATGGGTGGAACCCAACTTGATGATCCATGGAGCCTTTTAGCCCACTATACAAGATATGGATGATTTACTTAATCAACCCATATATTCAATTAGTTATCTTTTGATCACTTAATTAATTCTAAATTAATTCTTGATCAAACTAATCAAATAACATTATTAATATATTAGAACTTATAATATATTAATAATCTCCAAGCGTTATTTCTCTCATTTAGTCTATCCAATTGCATGGTGCCATGCAACCCAAATGGACCATGCCGGGTCGGGTCAAGTACATACCAGAAATAGTTATGGACTTAGACACCTTATCCAACAGTCTCCCACTTGGATAAGTCTAATAACTATTACTGCAAGAATGACTTCAGGAACCGATCGGCAATCGTAGCTCTTTACAAGGTTTCTCGAAACTTGAGAAGATGATGGTACGCCATTTAAGATAAGTGATCATATAATCCTCTGTTCTAGATATCAGTCGGACAAATACATGGAACAATGTCTTACTTATTGTCCAACATTTGTTTCCCGATTTCCGATTTGTTTGACAAAGAACTTTATTGAACACATCAATTTAGTTCTGACCGGGCCCGGTACATAGGTCAAAACAAAATCATCGAGGGGCCCAGATATCAGCTTCTAATCCAAGAAGGAACAGATAAACTTCGACTCATATGTTTGTTCTACTACTCGTTGAATTACACACAAGAGCACGATTTTATAACATCGAGTTACCAATGCGTTTTTCGTACAATCAATGCATAACCAACTCGTAAGTAACAAATCATATCTCTAGGTTTAAAGACTTATATGATATTACCGTCTCACGATCACTCGAGATAGAATTCCATGAAGTGATTCTAGTGAGCGTGGGTTGAGTCCAATGCTCAGAACTTATGAGCACTCATGATTGTTGTAGCCTTGTCCCAGACCTCTACAACCAAACATGACAGTCTTGATTCATACCTACTTCCGACATATGACCGACTGTGGAGGTTTGAATAATATGTTATACCAAACAAAATTATTCTGGAAGTCAAAACATGCAAAAGAAATATAGTAAACGATTGACAAGAGATAGCAACACTTTACTCATAAATAAAACACTTTTATTCATCATCAAATGTCAATTACACTTTACAAATTTCGAGATTATCTAACTACTAAATCTAATATCATCCTTCAGCCCTATGCTCCGAGCATGCTGGAGATGCTTAACCCGAGTCAGTCCCTTCGTGAGGGGATCTGCCGGATTCTCATCTGATGATACCCTCTTTGCCATAAGGAGTCCTTCTTCGATCCGATGTCTGATGAAATGGTATTTTCTGTCGATGTGTCTGGATCTCCCGTGATCCCTTGGTTCCTTGGCTAAGGCAACAGCACTTTCACTATCACAGAAAATTTTCATTGGCTCTTTAATAGCTGGTACAACTCCAAGGTCTCCAATGAAGTTCCTCAGCCATAAAGCCTCCTTTGCCGCTTCGCTAGCTGCAATATACTCTGATTCACAAGTAGAATCTGCCACTGTCTCTTGCTTGGAACTCTTCCAAGAAATTGCTCCTCCATTTAGGGTAAAGACCCAGCCCGACTGAGAGCGGAAATTATCCCTATCAGTCTGGAAGCTAGCATCACTATACCCTACAACTCTCAAGTCATCACTCCCACCGAGGGTAAGGACCCAGTCCTTAGTCCTTCGTAGGTACTTGAGAATATTCTTTACCGCAGTCCAGTATGCCTTGCCAGGGTTCCCCTGAAACCTGCTAACCATGCTCAAGGCAAAGGCTACATCAGGTTGAGTACATGTCATAGCATACATGATCGATCCTACAGCCGAAGCATAAGGTACTCGACTCATTTCTGCTATCTCAGCCTCAGTTCTAGGGCTTTGTGTCTTACTCAGCTTGGCGCTACTCTGGATGGGTAACTCTCCTTTCTTGGAGTCTTGCATTCTGAATCTCTTCAGAACCTTTTCCAAGTAGGTACTTTGACTAAGTCCAATTAGTCTTTTACTCCGATCTCTCAAGATCCTTATCCCCAAAATATAGGCAGCTTCACCAAGGTCCTTCATAGCGAAACACTTTCCAAGCCAGGACTTTACTTCCTACAGGGTTGGAATGTCGTTTCCTATGAGTAGTATGTCATCCACATACAATACCAAAAAGCTAACTATACTCCCACTAGCCTTGACATATACACAAGATTCATCTTCACTCCTAGAAAAGCCAAATTCCTTGACCTTTTCATCAAAGCAAAGATTCCATCTGCGAGGTGCTTGCTTTAATCCATAAATGGATTTCTCAAGCTTACACACTCTATTAGGGTACTTGTTGCTGACAAAACCCTCTGGCTGACTCATGTAAACATCTTCAGCCAACTTCCCATTAAGGAAAGCGGTTTTGACATCCATTTGCCAAATTTCATAGTCATGAAATGTGGCTATGGCTAACAGAACCCGAATAGACTTAATCTTGGCTACCGGAGAAAAGGTCTCATCATAGTCCACTCCAGGAATTTGAGAGAAACCCTTTGCAACCAGTCTAGCCTTATAAGTGTGTACTTTACCATCCATGTCGGTCTTCTTCTTGAAGACCCATTTGCACCCTACAGTCTTTCGACCTGGTACATTCTCAACCAAGTTCCAAACTTGATTGTCATACATGGATTGTATCTCGCTATCCATAGCCTCTTTCCATTTGGTAGATTCGGGGCCCGCCATGGCTTCCTCGTAGCTGTTAGGGTCATCTTGACTTACTAATGTCTCATCACTAATAAGTGTCTCACCTTCTGCAGTAATATGGAATCCATAGTAATGCTCAGGTGCACTCCTAACTCTCGTGGAACGCCTCAGAGGTACAGATTCGTCAATTGGCTCAACAGGAGTTTCCTCCTCAAGTTGAGGGCTAGAGTTTGAAGTTCCTTCACCACTTGACTCTTGAATTTCTTCAAGATCAACTTGCCTCCCACTGTCTCCTTGGCTTATAAACTCTCTTTCTCAAAAGACTCCTCTTCTTGCTACAAAGACCACATTGTCACTAGGTCTGTAGAAGAGGTAACCAAAGGATTGCTGTGGGTAGCCGATGAAAATACACCTCTCGCTTCGGGGTTCGAGCTTATCATGAGTCTCGCGTCTCACGAAAGCCTCGCAACCCCAAATCTTGATGTGGTCTAGTTTAGGTACTTTACCAGTCCACATCTCGTGAGGAGTTTTGGCAACTTTTTTTGTAGGGACTAGATTAAGGATATGGGCGGCAGTCTCTAAGGAATACCCCCAGAATGAGATTGGTAGCGAAGCTCGACTCATCATGGAACGAACCATGTCCAACAAGGTTCGATTACGCCTCTCAGCCACACCATTCAACTGCGGTGTCCTGGGAGGTGTCAATTGTGAGACAATCCCACATTCCTTTAGATAGTCAAGGAACTCTGAACTAAGATACTCACCACCTCGATCGGATCGAAGCATCTTAACGTTCCTGCCCAATTGATTCTCGACTTCCTGTTTAAATTCCTTAAACTTCTCAAAAGTCTCTGACTTATGCTTGATTAAGTAGACATATCCATATCTACTGTAATCATCAGTAAAAGTCAAATAATAACGATTAGCATCTCTTGTGGCATGTTTGAATGGTCCACACACATCCGTGTGTATAAGGTCCAACAAACCTTCACCCCTTTCACACGAGCCTGTGAAGGGTGACTTTGTCATTTTTCCAAGTAAGCATGATTCGCAACTATCATTTGACTTTAGGTCAAATGACTCCAAGACTCCATCCTTTTGGAGTTGGCCTATGCGTTTCTTGCTTATATGTCCAAGACGACAATACCATAATGATGCTTTATCCAAGTTATTATTATTAGTAGAATCAATACACAAAACATTATTTCCTAAGTTATCTACAATAGATACAGCTTCATACACACCATCACAAGGTAATGATTTAAAATAAAGAACATTATTAAAGAAAGCATTAATCGAACCAACTTCATTATCAAACGAACAGGTGAAACCTTGTTTGTACAATGCATGAAAGGAAATAATATTTCTTGCCATTTCTGGCGAATAACAACATTTATTCAAATCTAAATTTAACCCACTACTTAGCGATAAAGTATAAACTCCAATCTTGGTGACAGGTGTAACTTTCCTATTCCCCATGATTAAGTTTATTCTTCCTTGCTCCACATTCTCACTTCTTCCTAGTCCCTGCAAGTCGCAACAAATATGAATACCGCAACCTGTATCAAGGACCCAAGATTTCGAATGGGGTGAGTTATTAGAAATGATAGTGTAAATACCTGCATGGTTGGGTTTGACTTTCCCATCCTTTACATCTTGCTGGTACTTTGGGCAGTTTCGCTTCCAATGAGCTTTTTCATGGCAATAGAAGCATTCAGCCTCTTTTGGGTCAGAAGAAGGAGTAATGAAACCTTTCTTGGTTCCACTTGAAGAAGAGCCATCAAGGGTCCGAGCCTTGGTACCCTTTGAAGATCTCTTTCTCTTCCTCCCTCGACTCTGCCCAATTGCCAAGACCGGAGTTGAGTCTGGAGTAGGAGTGATAGCAACCGACTTCCCCTTAAGACCTGTTTCTGCGGTCTTGAGAAGTCCCTGAAGTTTACTGAGGGTGACCTCTTCCTTGTTCATGTGATATGTCATGCGGAATTGATCATAGCACGATGGTAAGGAGTGCAAAATGATATCTATTGCAAGCTCCTCAGGGAAGTTCACATTGAGCTTCAGCAAACGATCCACATACCTTTGCATTTTCTGCATGTGGCTCGTGACGGACTCTCCGTCCTTCATCATGGTTGTTATCATGGAGCAGATGACTTCGTACCTCTCTTGTCGTGCACTTTGATGGTATCTTTCCATCAAATCTTGGTGCATTTCATAAGGGTAGAAATCTTCATAAGACTTTTGGAGTTCAGCTGTCATGGTGGCTAACATGATGCAAGCCACCTTGGTTGCATCTCTTTCATGAGTATGAAAGTCAGCGATCTCCTGGGGAGTTGCAGTGGACTCGTCAATTTCCTTAAGCTCCTTGTCAAGGACATATTCTTTGTCCTCGTAGCGGGTAATCATCCTGATGTTTCTGATCCACTTATTGAAGTTGGATCCATCAAAGGTGACTTTCCCACACAAACTCATAAGAGTAAAGGAGCCATTAGGATTCGAGCCAGAAGCATTATTTGAAGACATCTGAAAGAGAAGAACAAGTTTAGTTTAGATTTAAGAGAGTCCTTAATAAAACACCCAAATGTAATATTAAGGCTAGGATCCAATCACAATATAATATAACTTAGAAGAGGTATGCCGTAATCTAAGCTATACCATATTTGAAAGGTAGGTGAATGACGATTCACCAATTTCCACCATGAAAACCGAAATATTAAATATTTAGTTTTTATTGGTTTTAGAAATTCCTAGATTCTTTGAGATCCAATGAACTTTTCAAAGGCATGTTTCAATCTCGGGAGTGCCCTCCAGGTTTTGTGACTGGGATGTCGAGGATCAAAAAACGAGGTGTGAAGTAACCATGCAAATCACTGGGTACCCTTAAAATTATCACTCAATCGATGTGCCGGTAAACCACACACGCTCCACCGATACTATAATAAACCTTAAGTCACCCTTTACCTACCTTGTTAAGTCCAAGTTAGTGTGCCGGTTAACCACACACGCTCCACCAACGACTTAGACAAAGTGTAAAGTGTAATTTCATGGATTAGCACCTTATTCACATTTTTCCTAAAGTAACTAAGATTGGGAATTTAATAAACATTTAGTTACTTTATTATATTCATCATACTTTGAATGAGAATTTATAAGTCCTTGTCTTACCCGTTCGGCTAACGACCCTCCACCAGTCAAGCAAGCGGTGGGTGAGAATATTCACCCATTAAGTCACCATTTTATAGGCAACAACCTTATACCCACCTTATAGACCGACTTCGTGAATGAGGCGTACTAGCGGTAAGACGACTTTATTCTTATACATATATATATATAATTATTAAATTATCATAATATAAGTATAAGGGTTGAATTTGAACTTTTAAAATTCTAGGGGTTGGAACTAAAGTTTTAACTTAACTTTACTTGTTCCAAAACTTGAGGGCAAGTTTTGTAACTTTCAAAACTTTTTCATTTCTTGTAACTTATGAGTTTAATAGAGTAATAAAATGAAGACTCTTCATTTTTCTAACTCTTGTGTTTTCTTAATGGTTTTAACTCAAGTGACTCTTGGTTTTCCATAACTTAAGGATAAGTTATGGACTCCATTAAAACACATTATGACCAAGAATTAATCTACCACATAGGTTACAAATAATTCCTATGATCATCTAAAACATCATAAGAACAAGAACATGAATATGAACACAATCAAAAATTACATAAAACTTTGTAATTTTTGATAACTAGTTGTTGTAAATGAATTAGCAAGACATTACACCACCAAAAACAAGTTTACATTTACTAAAACAGTTTAGGGTAATGTTTCTAATTCATTTTCCAGCAACTGAATCGAAATTCTGCACTCATTCGACCCTACTCGCCGAGTGCATGAACATGACTCGCCGAGTTGGTTGAAGATACACATGGACTCGACGAGTCCCCCCTATAGACTCGACGAGTCCATTCGCAGACAGCAAATTTCCGATTCTGTTTTCAACTTTTAAGCACAAATAAGAGCAAACAAGCCTAGGCTCTGATACCACTGATGGGTTTTGAGCATTCTAACACTTCCTAAGTGTACATGCAACCCTAATAACCTTGGATCTATGTTTGTCTAATTTGTCATGCAAAGTTGATTTCCAAGGTTATATTCCTATCTAGCATACATGGGGAACAATTTTAACATAAAGTATAGATAGAATAACTTACCTTGTTGTTGCTTGTGTTCCTTGAAACCTTGTGAGCCTAGCACCCCAAGTGTGATGCCTCAAATGCTTCACACAACACCAAATGCTCTTGGAAGAACTTATGAGAGAATACTCACTTCACAAAATCGGCCAAGCCCTCTATTTCTTAGTGTGTGTAACCGATTTGGGAGGAGATCATGTTACTTATATAGTGTTGACACATCTAGGGTTAAACCCTAAAGTGTCATGACTCTTCATTTCCATGATCCATGGGTTTGTAACTCCCATGGAGCATCCATGGAGCATCCTATGGGTAGAACCCAACTTGATGATCCATGGAGCCTTTTAGCCCACTATACAAGATATGGATGATTTACTTAATCAACCCATATATTCAATTAGTTATCTTTTGATCACTTAATTAATTCTAAATTAATTCTTGATCAAACTAATCAAATAACATTATTAATATATTAGAACTTATAATATATTAATAATCTCCAAGCGTTATTTCTCTCATTTAGTCTATCCAATTGCATGGTGCCATGCAACCCAAATGGACCATGCCGGGTCGGGTCAAGTACATACCAGAAATAGTTATGGACTTAGACACCTTATCCAACAATGTGGCCATAAGGATTCTTAAATACTAGCCCAACCCTAAAAATTATGGTTTCCTCAATTAGCAAGTACGCCCAACATACTAGGGCGCGACCTACTAAGCTCAACGTACACCACGTACGCATGAAGTATTCCGAAGCTCAATATTACAATAATTCCATTAGGGCTCCCCATGCATATTTTCTTGAACTTAGGGACCAAAACGCAATTCACCTCAATTCAAGGATCAACAATGGAAGTACTTCATGATCAAATGTTACAGACCCCCCCCCCCCTCATCCTGTGAAGGCGTTGGAAAAACCACAAATAGTGGAACAACATTTATAGATTCTCAAAGGAATTATAGATGAATAAATCCCTTATCTTCATCATCATTAGCTTGATTATAATATAATATTTATCTCCCTTTTTACATCATCTTGAATAACTAAGGAAAAGGAGGGAGTCATAATATGAAAAGCATGAATGTCTTGTTGAATATGTATAACGATACAGGAGTTGGAGTTTATGGTAGAGCTTAAGGTGGAATAGGTACCCTTTGATCTAAGATATTTCTAATTGAAGACGTTGAAGATGTGATGTAATTTTTTTTAAACAAATCAAAATCGGGTATTTACAATCTTAATTATTTAGAAGAGTGTAATGGGAGGTACAACTATAGTTGTGGTTAAAGGTTCAGGTGGAGGGGGTTCTTGGGAAGGTTTTGGTGAGTCGTGACCATGCTCAAGATCAGACATGTCATGATGGGTATGAAAACATGGTGAATGATAGGGATGCTAAGGAGAATTTGGTTTAGAGGTTTGGATAAGACACACTAGATATGTGATTTACATAACCTCAAGAGGAAGTGAGGAATAGTGAGAGTCAGAGGAGTTAAATTCTGTGTGAATGCTTGTACTTGGATCAAAAGAAGGTGATGTTTGAATGAAATGTGAATGTTTAAAGGTTTTAGAGGACCGTCATTTTCATTAGATGAATAGTGAAAAGCTTCCACCTTTTCAGTGTCAACAACATCATTAATGTCATCATTTCTTCAGCTGCATCATCATCATATCATCATCATCGTCAACATCATCACTCTCAGACTTGTCATGAGCCTTAGATTTGGTAATGTCAGAAGAACTATCCTCAACATTATTGAAGGGGTTTTAGACTTCGATGATCATTTCTCAAGAAATGGAGCCTCTACAACATGAGGATAGGCATCAATATCATAAACATGATGCTTAGAATTGTAAGTATTTTCAATCCAGAAAAACATTCGAGGAGTGAAAGGAGTATCATACATTAAAGGTGCAACATAAAAAAATCTTTGGCCCTAGAACTGGAAAACAGCCATTGTAAATTCAAATTCTATGGAAAAGAATTGAGGATAAGGAACATGAGTAGTTTGTTTTTCCTTGACAATTAGAATCACAAGATAATAAAAATTAAGTTGAGGGAAATTAAAGCTCTTGCTCTTGACCATTTCATAGAGGATTCATAACTCAAATAGGTTCAATTAGTCAATCCTCCCCATCTTGTAAGTTATGGATTTGGATATGACACAATTTAAGAACTTCCAATTAGGTTAAAAACATTGCATCCAAACCAGTATAGTCTCATCCTTTTTTTCCTTGTCTAGAAATATTGTAACATATTATTAGGAGAATGGTATTTTATTTTTATTCTAAGGATAGATGATTTACTTTTTCATAGAAGGCTAATCGAAATAATTGCCTAAACATCTCTACACTCACCATGAGATATTGATGCCAATATTAAATCATTTCAAATTCTTCACCGTAAGACTAGGTGTACCAAAAATACAAAACAATGTTACGAAGAATCTCATTGGATAACCACTTAACACAAAACATAATGAATGCGAATGAAGGAATTTGGTAAGGAATTTGGTAGAAGAACATACGAAGCTACAATATTTTTGGTTGAATAATGATGGGACTCGATTGGTTGATACATATTTCACGACATTGATTGTGAGTGCATATGAGTATAGAGGTGGCATGGCTAAAACTCGGAGGACTTAGAGAAATTAATTCGAGAGAAAAAAAAGTGATGTTGAAGATGGAAGGATGTATTTATAGTTGGAATTTTAAATAAAGATGTTGATGTGATTGGTAATTATCCTTTGTTAGAAAAGTAGGCAACGTGATCTGAATACTAATTTTATGTTTGCTTATCTAAGTTGAAGAGTTATGTGTGATGGAATCTTTGACCTGTCAATATTAAATATGTTTATGAGAAGAAACTTGATAGAGTGAAAGGGATAAAATTTGTTATTATATAGATCATGAGCATGAAGTTCTTCAACATGAGAATTGCCTGAACATTGTTTAGCATGAGGACATATGATATTCACCCTTCAACATGAGAATTATTGTAATGTTTTGTAGCTTGTTAATTTTATATTGTTTCATCTATATCATGACATCCATCAATTAATGAGAGACTTTAGAAAAAATTTGTTTTGTTGATGGTAAATATAAAACACCCTTGCCTTTTAAAATAAGTTTTTAATAGGGGGCATGCAATATCTTCAACGAATTATCAAACTTTGTTGTTAGCTTGATCGAAGAGGGGTCACTCAATAGCTTCAGCAGGTAGACCAACTGCTTGAGAATAAGAGACTTTATTCACATACAACGACATGTTTCTAGCATTCAAAAATTATGTCCACAAGATGATGAAGATTTAATATGTGCTACCAAAATATTTTTTATGGGGACCAGGAATTCTAAGATGCTAAAATATAGACATTGCTATTAGTTTAGCATGTGAGTAGGTAACTATGTAAGGGTATATGATTAGCTTAGAGATAACATCCAAATTTCATCAATGAGAAATATGAGTTGGTTGTTGTGGGAACATAGACCAATTTGACATTTCCCTTTTAAACATCATCTATAATGACATGGTGTCTTATATGTATGTGTATCGTCTTGGAGTGTTGAAGTGGATTTTAATTGATGAGAATGCCACTTGTGTTCTCACAACATATGAGAGTTTTTGTTAGCTTCAAGCCATAATCAATAAATTGATTTTAAATCCATAATATTTGAGCACAACATCTTGCAACAACAACATATTCAGCTCCGGTATTTAAACATGCTAGTAAATATTCTTTCTTGCTAGACCATTTTATCAGTCTGTTTCCCAAAAGCTGACATCCACCTGATGTGAGTTTCCTATCTAAGGTACACCTTGCATAATTAGAATATGTATATCCAATTAGATCAAACAAAGAGTCTCTAGGATACAAGAGACCATGATTAGGGATGTGCGTAAGATATCAAAAGCTTCTTTTGATATCATGACCATGTGATTTATATATAGTATTTATTAGTATAATTTGATTAATAAAAAATAGATTCGACAATTGTATTTAATTGGAAAACATTATTTTACGAAAATAATATTTTACCAACATATTGAGAATTATTGTTTCTACGAAATATTAATATAAGAAAACATACTACCAATATATCATATGGAATGAATATATATATATATATATATATATATATATATATATATATATATATGTATTTATGTATGTGTATATATATATATATATATATATATATATATATATATATATATATATATATATATATACGTCATGTATAGTTCATTTGCAACTACTAGTTACTTCTGATGGGTTTTGATACAAAATATAAATTTGTTTTTCATAAAAAACGCAACGGAAGTCTTATAAAAATAACAAATATATTTCTAAGTTTACAACAAAACAAACCATCTAGGATCCACTTATAGATGTTAGAATGATATTAAAACAACCAAAAAGTGTTTTTGAATGACAACCTTTGAAGTCTTTGAACACACTTGGTTTTGGGGTGTTGATGAAGATAGAAAAATCTAAGGGTATGATTTATTCTCCAAGTATCCACCATCAAGATAATGCACTTGGTATGCTAGTTCCATCTTGTATGCTTGAGTGTCTTAAGACTTGAAGTACTTCACTCAAAGAAGCACAAAATGAGACAAATCAAGGGAGATTTAAATCAACAAACTTGCTTGAAAATAGAGAGAGGTGAAGAAGAGAAAGTTGGTTTCGACCATACTATGGAAGAGAGAAAAACTAGTAAAAAGACTAGCCAAAAACTCATGCAAAAGAAAATGCAACCACATATTATAATATAAAGTACTAACTTTACATTAGGGACATGGGGGACAAATGAGGGAGGTTGACAAGGAACCACCCATACCTTCATTATTTTTGTCCAACATCCTAGAAAGGCGGATAATCATTTAAATTTTATAAACTCAAAGTTTATAAAACATACACTTTGTCTTTAGTTAAAAGAAAAAAGGGATTTAAGTAGTTCATAAAGTTATGCATGGCTTATTAATTCATACCATATGAAATAATAATTAGTTATATACACTTTTAGTTATTATTTTCACAAAAAAATAATTATTCCCTAAATACATACAAGAAGTGAAATTATTTATTAATAATAAATATATTAAAATGTGATAATTGGATAAAGGTGTGACCCTATAGGATCATATATTATTAGCAATATCACTCAGTAATGATTCTTGGGCATATAGATTTAGCAATCCCCCATTTACACAAGATTCATTATAGAATGACATAAACACTAGTTGACATCTAGCAATGGGCTACTATCCCTATCAACATATGAAAGGTTTCGTCTTATCAACAACCAATTCAAGAAGCTCTAGCTATAACTATTACTGAAGGTGTGGTATGAGTTACTCCTTTGTCTCCTACATCATCTTGAACATGAGATATGGATCGCCATCAATCTCATTTAGTTTTTGACTTTTAGTAAGGCCTTAGATGTTTAAATATCAACGAATAATAGGAACAAATCCCATATTAACTTATGGGTTTTGAGCAATACAACAGTCCTATGGTGTACATGCAAACCCTAATAGCTTTTGGATCTAGTTTGTCTAATGAACATCCAATTGAATATCCAAAGCTATAAACCCTAGATCTAGCATACAATTAACCATATTAACATAAAATAAGGTTTAGATCTTACCTTTGATTGTTATATAGCAGTAACAATCAATCCTAGGCTTCAGAAAGCTTAGTGCCTCAAGTGCTGCAACTCTAATGGAGTCACAAACAGCACTAAGCAACTTGGATGAAGAGGGAAGAGAGGGGAGGCACCAAAAACGGCTGGAAACCCTAAAGGAAGTGTTAGCCACGTTTTTGTTACCCAAGGGTTCCTTCTGGAACATGCCTTGGATGCCTTAAGCCCTAAGTAGCCCATGGACCCCTTCTGGAACATGCCTTGGATGATTTCTAATGGGCTTCCCCATAGAATTCGTCCAACCTATTATTCCAAGGTGATCCATAGCCCAATTGCAATTATCTTATAATTACAATTCCAGTCCCCTAAGTTTAATTAATCTCTTTTAGCCACAAAATTAATTCTTAATTAATTCTTGACTAATATTAGTTAAACATTATGATTTCTCCTTTAATATATTATTCTTATAATATATTAATAAATCATAATTAATCCTTTCTCTTCTTAATTCATCCGACATATTGCTATGGTGAAGGCAACTCAAAAGGACCATGCTCATAATCAGGTCAAGTACATACCAAAATAGTTATGGACTTAGACACTAATCCAACAGTCTCCCACTTGGATAAGTCTAAAAACTATTATGCATAACTTCATAACCTGATCAGCAATCGTAGCTTTCAAAAGCTGTTGTCAACTCTGATCTTATCAGATACGTGTGTCCTTTAGATAAGGGATCATATATTCCTCCATTCTCAAGATATCGTATAGACACAAGACATGAATATTGATCATTCTCTCTATACTATTTCCCGACTTCCGATTTATGATGACTGACAACATACTACTATTAAACACATCAGCTTAGTCCCGGCTTGGCCAAGCGCTTAGGTGTCATCCCTAAATCATCTAGGGGCCCACAGATATCGCTTTTATCCCATTTTGGGTAAAAGGAATCGATAAACTTTGACTCAAATGCTCGCTTGTACTCACTCATCGAATCACACACAACAATAAGTTTTATAACATCAAGTTACTGATGCGTTTACCTATCATCAATGTGCAACCGACCAGTAAATAACAACTCACACATCTTGGTTTCAAGAATATACAATATTATCGACTCACAATCACTCGTGATGAAATCCATGAAGTGATTATTGTGAGCGTGGGTTTAATCCAATGCTCTAATCTTATTAAAGCACTCATGCACTCTGCAGTAAACTTATGCTATGTCTAAACTCTTTAGACAATCTATAGACTCTTCATGACAGTCTTCCTTCATACCTACTTCCAACGTATGACCGACTGTGGAGGTTCAAATAAGCTAGTTATTCTGGAAGTCAAAACATACAAACTAAAACACAGCAATAATACTTAATACTATATGGCCCCAAACTTGTGGGATTAAATAAAACACTTTTGTTTAAACACCATATTGATTACTCATTATTCATCGTTTACCATTTCAACAAATCAACTTGTAACTCATATTACAACAATAGATGTCCCATGCACAAAGCATGCACACTATGTTTCCTATGGTCCTTAGTTTTTGAATTATATCAATTGAAAAACTTTTCCAATGATGTTCATTTCACAATTCTCAATCCCCATCATTAGTTTTAGAACACAACGTTCTTGCCACTACTAGAATATGCTAGATTCTAACATTTTATGCAACGATCCTTTCGTAAAGTCATAGCACAGAACTACCAAGACTTGACCAACAAAATTACAAAGTACTTTATCAGAAATTGTTACAAGCGATTCCATAGACGTGAAGTCTCACATTCAAAGTACATTCCTTTGAACATCCTTCTTGCATAAAAGTTTCTAATTTAGGCATAGACTCTCAATATCCAACTCCCAATATGGAAACATTTCCACATTTCTCGTATGACAACATATTCTTAATAGAATCTTATTTATTCGTAATCATGTCAATATGGTCCATCCAATACTATACTTCCAACAGTTGTTTAATTATTTTAGTCAAAACCGATTCTAGTTCTTTTTCCCTCTTAATGCGCCAGACATTTGTAAAATTTTAGAATGGTCAAATATTATAGCATTTGCAATCGATCCTATACCAGAAACGTATGGGACACGATGCATAATGTCTCACATAAAGATATGACACTTTATCAATCTTCTGCCATAATATTTAATGTGTCACGTTCTCACAATTCGAACTATGATGAGGGATTTTGTAATCATAATCGAAACTTGAGAACACACTATGTGTCCTTCGACTAAATTTATTAAACTTTCTCAATCTAAGCTATAGATTTTGAAACGAAGTATAATATTCTCTCCTTTAATTATAGCAAAACAACTTTTCAACCCATGCAACTTTGCAAATTGAATCTTTGTTTTTCTATGTTTAATATTGCTAACATGTAATAATTGCCATAATAACCATACAAGCATAACACTTATGCTCCCACTATCATGATGATTATTATCATATAAGCATAACGCTTATGCTCCCACTAGCTTTGACATGCATTCAGAAAATAGCTGAACTTCTAGAAAACAATGCTTTTTGAATTTCTGAAGTTCATATTTCTAATACCAGATGCTTCGATAAGCCTTTATCTAAGTTCCTTAAACTTATACACCTTTGCCTTAGATAGCTCATAGGTGTGTCTAAACAATTCAGAACTTATATAAATAATTCCCAAATGTTAGACTAATTGCTAAATCTCACAATTCAAACTATGGAAAGGGATGTCGTAACCATAATAAAATTTGAGAATACAATTCTCACAATTGCTATCTTCTTAAAATCTATCTTAGTGAAAGCATTTCCTCACAGTCATTTTCATGAAGGAGGGAATCTTATGACACTTAGGTTTTATGGTGTATGTGTTGCTATCCATGTGAATTTGCCAAAACCTAGTTTGTGCACAAATCCAAACTCAAATGGATTGAACTTTCTTTATTTCTAGCCTTATGGTAACACGAGTGCCCACCATGTCTTCCAAGTAGTTTAGCAATTTATCCTTACATATCAATGTACTTTCCATCGATTAAGGGGATTTGTCTTTATGCATTCAGATGAGAACTCATAGAACTTACATGCATAACTAACTCAATTGGAATGACACATAAAAAAAATGTTAACACGATAGGTTGTAAACCTCAAGTCGTGTGCTGGTGATGATCGATAAGGTTTAATCTTGATTTGTTCTTAAAACTTTTTCAAGATCGTTAAAACTCTCATTGACCTCTTGACATATATGATTCTCTTTGTTAAGAACATTTCTTGACAAACAAATATTCAAGAGTTAGTGCAGTTATTATCAAGATAAAAGATTTCACAAATTGGTCCTAGTTGGTCTTTGTCTTATGCAAGACATCACAACTTACAAATTTCAAATGTACAAGAATAAGAAACTTTCTTATTCTACATTTGATAAGTGTCACAAACCTACTTAAGACTTTTCACTCAAGTCACAATCTTGACTCTAAGACTCCATATTGGAATGAAGTATGATTGACTTTTTGATTTTAACCATTTCCACAATTCTCGATTCCTCTTCTTAGACATGTGATTGCACTAAGATTCACATATAGGATCAATTTAGACATGGTTCTTAATCATTAAGACTTATCATAAAACACAATAAAAGTTACTCTCCCTTCTTCTTAGAATAGAGAAACTTTTATCTTTATGCCTACTAGATTCTTCTTATTCGTTCTGTTATTGATTGAAACCTTTTCAATCAAATCAGAATTACACTTAATCTTATAAGTATAATCATACTTACTAAACTTTAGTAAATCATGAAAAATACTCTATCTCTCTTTGTGGTGGGCTTAATCAGCGCACAACCAAGTGTACCTGATCCCTTGTTCCTTCACTTGACTCTTTGTCAATGAATTAGTCTTGAATTTCCAATTATAAAGTTTCTCATTCATCACACAACCAAGTTGTATGATTCCAACTTTCTGTCTAATTGAAACTTGGGCGATGAGAAACTCTCCCTATTTGGTAAATTCTCGACATTTCCACAAATAATATAATTAAGAATCAAATCCATTATTGCTAATACTAGAAACATTCAAACACCAATTTTTTCATACATGCCATTGTAAGGATAAATAAACACGACAAAATCAGAATTTATTTTATCGCGGAAAACAAATTTGTCCTTACAATGCAATTCAACTAAAAAACTATGTTATTACATATTTCTTAGCAATCTATTTTGACTCCAAGTAGTAGCTCAAGAATCAAATCTTCAAGCAATGCGATCGAAATTCATTTCTTCACGATTAGATTCAGCTCACTTCTTCCCTTAAGCTTCCTCTCTTTTCTTTGATCCTACAAAACATCAAAATGTAATCTTGTCACATCATGTATTAAGAATCTAGAATAGGAACTTAAAAGAGTTAGATAATAGATTTCACCTAAAGTAGAAGCATACGTCTTGACTCACCCATCTCTTAGATCTCTCATGTAGTTTGGGCAGCTTTGTCTCCAATGCCCCTTCTCTTGGCAATAAGAGAAAATGTACTCCTTTGGCACAGCACATCGGATAATCATAGACTTATTTCCTTCTGGACTTCTAATGTTGCCAGTGTCCATTGAAGCTTGGGAGTTTGACTCACCAGACAAATTTGCTTGATTACCACGCCAAATCATTGATGATTCAGCAGCTATAAGCAAATAGGTGAGATCAATGAGGGTCACGTCGTGGTCCATCATATAGTACTCTCTAACGAAGTCACTATGTGATTCAGAAAGTGACTGAAGAACCCAGTCAACAGCCAACTCACTTGGAATCTCGACACCCAACATGCTTAAGCTATCAATATGTGACTTCATCTCTAAGACGTGTGCACACATAGGTTTCCCATCTTCATGTTTACTTGCCAAAAGGGATTCAATGAGCTTGAACTTTTCAAGCCTTCGAACTTGTGGGTTAGGGAGAACAATCGGAGGAGGTGGTGGAAATGAAGCATGATATCTTGTTCCTCAATCATATCGTGGAATATCATCTTTCTTTGGAAAACTTGTTCCAATGGATTTAGGAAAACCATAGTAAGATTCAGACATCTACAAAATAGGAATCCTTGATGTAACACCCAAAATGAAATATCAAGGCTAGGATCCAACACAATACTCTACAACCTAGAAGAGGGGAGTTGTAATCTAGTTGTAGAATATTTGAAGGTAGGTAAATGACGATTTACCAATTTCCACCATGAAAAACAAAAAGGTAGTTTAAGTTTTAAATGAATTGAAACTCCTAGATCTTTTGAGATTCACTGAACTTTTCAATGGCATGTTTAATCTCAATTATGACCTTCTATTTGTGTTTGGGATGCCTAGGATCACAAATAAGGTGTGGATAACCACATGAATCATGTGGTGCACTCAATGCTACTATCACTTAATCAATGTGCTGGTTAACCACACACACTCCATTGATCTATGATAAGCATCGAGCCACCCTTCACTACCAATGTCATCCCCAAATTAATGTGTCGGTTAACCACACACGCTCCACTAACATTTGACAAGGGTACGAAGTGTAATTCCATGGATTAGCATACAATTTCACATTTTTTCTAAAGTAACTATGAATTTGGAATTTGTAAAAGCATTTAGTTACTTTATACATCATTATACTTATAATGGAAGGTTTCTGTCCTATCCTACCCGTTCGGCTAACGACCCTCCACTAATCAAGAGTGTGGTGGGTAACAGTGGATACCCATTCAATCGCCATTTTATATACAATTTCCTTAAACACTCCTTATAGACCAGCTTCGTGAATGAGGTCTAGTAATTACTCATATATATATATATATATATATATATATATATATATATATATATATATATATATATATATATATTATATATAATATTAGACTTTTAATGTTATATATAGTATAGGGTGTATTTTACACTTTTAAAATACTAGGTGGTCTAATTTAGAAAATTATACTTTTAATTTATTTAAATGTCAACCAAAACTTTATGGGTTTATTAAATCTCTTTTAGTTATACACTTTAATTATTTAATAAAAACATAAGGGTGTAAATTGAAATTTTCAAATTATTTAGGTTTTAGAATTTAAAATTACTTAGGTTTTAGAATTTAAAATTTCAAATTAAAACTTTTAATTAATTTTAACTTATTTAAATTCAATACAAAACTTTTAAATTTAAATTTAAACTATAAAACCTAAAGGGAGTAATTTGAAATTTTTTCACAAGATAATTCAAATCTAAATTACAAATAATCAATCTTTATCTAATAAAACAAAAGATTATCTAAATTTTGACAATTATCTTCTATTTTGGGAATGATAATCACGCAATAATGATAAAATTCGGATTTTATTGACAAAAAACGTTTTAGGTAATTATCCGAAGCCAAAACATGTCAAAATCCCGCAAAAACAACATTCTGCGTCTCAGACTCGTCTAGTCAGAACTGGACTCGTCGAGTTCACAATGGACTCGGCGAGTTTAGCCATGGACTCGGCGAGTCCAGCCCCCAAAAACTTAAATTTTTCGATTTTAAGCTTGATTAATCTAATATAGCATCAAATACATCAAACAAACAACCCTAGTCTCTGATACCACTAATGAGTTTTGAGCAATATAACAATCCTATGGTGTACATGCAAACCCTAATAGCTTTTGGATATAGTTTGTCTAATGAACATGCAATTGAATATCCAAAGCTATAAACCCTAGATCTAGCATACAATTATTAAAATAAACATAAAATAGGGTTTGGATCTTACCTTTGATTGTTATATTGCAATAACAATCAATCCTTGGCTTCAGAAAGCTTAGTGCTTCAAGTGTTGCACCTCTAATGGAGTTACAAACACCACTAAGCAACTTGGATGAAGAGGGAAAAGAGGGGAGGCACCAAAAACCACTAGAAACCCTAAAGGAAGTTTTAGCCACGTTTTTGGTGCCCAAGGGTTCCTTATATACTTAGGCAATTAGGGTTATCAAACAAGGAAACCCTAATTTGACTACTTAAGCCCTAAGCAGCCCATGGACCCCTTCTGGAACATGCCTTGGACGATTTCTAATGGGCTTCCCCATAGAATTTGTCCAACCTATTATTCCAAGGTGATCCATAGCCCAATTGGAATTATCTTATAATTATAATTCCAGTCCACTAAGTTTAATTAATCTCTTTTAGCCACAAAATTAATTCTTAATTAATTTGACTAATATTAATTAAACATTATGATTTCTCCTTCATATATATTATTCTTATAATATATTAATAAATCATAATTAATCCCTTCTCTCCTTAATTCATCCTACATATTGGTATGGTGAAGGCAACCCAAAAGAACCATGCTCATAATCGGGTCAAGTACATACCAAAATAGTTACCGACTTAGACACGAATCCAACATTAACTACATACACCAACATTGTAGTTCATTTCATACCCAACAACGGACCTTTTGACTGCCTTTTATGTAACAATGTTATACCATGTCAAAGCACAACAATTCCTACACATCAAGTTCTAAGTCTGCATCTCAGGTCTAAGAATACAAAGGTACAACATTGATCAAAACGTCACTCACGACTACGATCCATAAAGTGATTTTGATGCGGGTCGGGTCCAATACTTATTTTCCTAATCAAGTACTAATGAAGTTGGTAGCAACTCTTTTTATTCTCATCTCCATGAGAATCAACCAATCCACTTATATCAGTCTTACATCATAAATGCACCCATAACTATGAACAACTATGGACATTTTGAATAACTTACTAATTCAAGGATTTAAACATGCTAATATACATCACAACAATTATTTAATGAATGAATATATCCAATATATCAACTTATTACAATATATAGTTCTTGTACTATTCCAATATCCAAATACTGAATTCCAATCAAATACATATACTCATATAAAAAACGCCCCATAGCACCAACTTGACTTTCATGCTTTACATAATGAAGGAGCAATGTTAAGTAGATTTGACAAACTTGATTTTTATAAACTTTGAGAATACAAACATATTCAATTTTATATATATAACCCATATGTAAATAAAACTTTTGATAATGTATTAGATTCTTAAATATGACTTAGTTACCAATACTCGTGTAATGGGATTAGTCATAGTCATAATGAACTATACATCAAACATGTTAGTTTGTGGTTCCCCGAACAAAATGTACTCTAACTCGGATGTGTAATTGTAATTAGAATCTACATGGAACTATTATCCTTGTAATCTCTATTCAATATTGCCTTTGATTAAAAGTTATCTTAATCTATTTGGAAGTTCAACATATGTCTAACACCTTAAACACAGTATTCTTTCAAATACTTCGCAGATTAGAAATATTACTCAAGTTCTCCCAAGTACTTTATAATGTTCCTTTAAGTCACACCATGGCTTGTTCTTGGATTATACTGGTATCATTCGACATGCTCCAAGCATACGACTTATTCTACCTTCATGTATAATCATGACATATATGATTAATCCAATTACAACAACATATGGAATACAATCATATTATCTAGTTCAAAACATTTCACCAAGATTTTTCTCAGAATCATGTCATGTGGTATATGACAAGGTAAGTCTATTAGTGTCCTTTAACTTAACCTCTTTAACATCCTTGACAATTAATTCAATTTTACTTAGTCCTTTAAATTTCCATGATCTATCCATTAAGATAAATATTCCATGAATTAGTATGTCAGTCACATATAAGATTAGGAGTGTTACTGCACTCCCACTAGATTTATAGAAAACAAAAGAGTCATCTTCATTTATACTTAAATCACACTATATAATTATCATATAACAAAGGAGATGCTTACTTTGAGAGCTTAGTTAAATCTAGAAAGATTTTCATTTCTTTATGTTTTCTCCTTTGAAAACTCACTTACTCTTTATATTCATAATATAACCCCATACTTGAAAATCATACATGGATGCATCTCTATGTGTTCCATTTTTTATTATTGAGTAACTATTCAGCAGATTCAATAACAATTGAAAACTTGCTAGTTTCAAACTATGATGCATTTAGCTTATGGTTCTTTAGCTCTTAAAGTTTCATATTTCTCCTACTTAGAAAAAGAAATTTATAAGGACTTGTCTTCTGGAATGACAATTAGCGGGATTAGTAGAAACATCATCCTAAACAATCATTTAGGATAGTCTACATAAATGTAGTTAGTGAGTTATGAAACGATTCCATAACTCCTATAGATAAATGAATTGATGAGTTTTAATACCAAATATAAGTGTGTTTTTCATAAAACCGCAACGAAAGTCTTATAAAAATAACAAGTTTGTTTTTAAATTTACAAAAAAAACCAAACCATCTAGGATCCATTTATAGAGATTTGACTGATACTAAAGCAAGCAAAGAGTTTTTCAGAATGATAACCTTTGAAGCCTTTGAACCCACTTGTTTTCGGGTGTTGATAAAGGGAGAAAAATCAAAGTGTATGATTTTCTCTACAAGTACCCCCCCCCCCCATCAAGATAAGGCATTTCGAATGCTAGTTCATTCTTGTATTCTTGAGTGTCTTAAAACTTTAAGTATTTAACTCAAATAAGCACTAGAGGAGACAACTCAATTAAGATTTAAATCAACAAACTTTCTTCAAAATAGATAGAGAGAGATAGAGGTGAATAGGATAAAGGTGATTTCGGACACAATATGGAAGAAAGAAAAATTAGTAAAAAGACTAGCCAAAAACTCATGCACGACACTCTTTTATATACTCATGTAATAGAAAAACCAACCCTATACTATAATGTAAAGAAATAACCTTACTTTAGGGGCATGAGGGATAAATAAGGGAGGTTGACGAGCAACCTCCCATGACTTCATTATTTTCGGCCAACGTGTTAGAAAGGACAATAATTCTTTAAATTTGATAAACTCAAAGTTAATAAAATATAAACTTTGTCCTTGGCTAAAATATAAAAGGATTCAACTAGTTCAAAAGGTTGTGCATGAAGTATTAATTCATACCAAATGAAATAATATATTTATACTCTCTTTTAATTATTATTTTCACAAAACAATAATTATTTCCTAAGAAAATAAAGAATTGATATTAATTAATAATAATCATATTAATAATAAATATACAAAATGAGCTAATTTGATGAATGTGTGACCCTATAAGATCATATATTATTAGCAATATCACTCAACAATGATTCGTGGCCATATAGCTTCAACCACTTGATAGTGTAAGCAACACTCATCGTATTTACTTTATGGCCTTATGGTCATAGGCTGCATGGAAGAGGCGAAGGATTGCATGTTGGTTCACTTCTTACACACCATGCCTTATGACATAACTTGTTTGACTTTGTTGGAGCACATGAGAACTTTGTTATTCATTACAACTGCTTGTTATTTTATTCTTGTAAAACCGAGATCAGTGTGCTCTCTCTCCCTCTCCATGTTATGCAATTTGGTTTATATTCTTCGATGATTAAGTTGCTTCTCCTTTGATGGTTTATTTGGTATAAAATTCTACGCCTTAAGAACAACTTAATACAAGTGAAGACTAGTAGGTTTTTGTGGTTTACTCCTGCTTGGTTGATATGTTTAGAGAACCACTACTTTTGAATTTCATGTCATAGTTCATCGATTTCCAGTCTCCCATGAGAATCAAAGTCTTGAAGGGTTGTAAAAAACTGTCACCAAAAATAACAATTGTAAACTTGTTAAAGAAAATATCAATGGATTTTCTTACAAAAAGAAAACCATCCATGTTTTTCCAAAAACAAAGATTACAAAAATTATATATATATATATATATATATATATATATATATATATATATATATATATATATATATATATACACGCACACACACACACACACACACACACATATATATATATATATATATATAATCTAACCAAGCTTACAAATTTGAATTTGATACCAATTATTGATATTATATTAAAAAATAGTCTAAAATAGTCAAAACTACGAGTTGAACAATGGAAACAGTTTTATGCTTGAATAGCCATTTTAGTTTATTCAAACATAAAATTGGTTCTATAGTTAAACTCGGATTTTAGACTATTTATTTTAGACTATTTTTGAATAAAATCCCAATAATCTTGATGAGTTATAGATTCAATCAAGTATTGAAATCAGTAAAGAAAATGAACACAAGATGTAGATAAATTTGTTTCATCCTTCAAGCTCTAACTTCTCACTCATATACATCCTATCTAGGGAGAAACTCACCAGTCAAAATTATTTGCATTGTATTCATAATTTATAAATTCATTTGAGGTACATGGGTAAAGAATATTCCATCGATCAAAATCTCCCCATAGTGTATGATCACTCTTCTAAAGTAGAAGTGACACGAGTGGTAAGACCATCAACATCCGTCTCACAATGTTTATTTGTTAGTTTTTGACTTTTGAGAAAGAGAGTTTTTAGAAATTTAGTTCTACATTCATTAATTAGTTCTTCTTTTGATGGAAAACATGGTTTCGCGTCAATTTATTCAAAGATGTCAGTAGCTTCATGACATTGACCACCAATTATTCTTTTCATCCTGATGAAGAAACTGATCACTACAACTTTTGTAGTTCTAATGTGAGAGAAAGCCTAATTTTTTATGTTTTATGAATTTTTGAGAAATCTTTTGAGCAGTTTATCTTTCACAAATGTGTTCGTAATCTGAGATGGTCAAATTTTATAATCTGAGCTCACTTCAGAAAGAGAGAGAGAGAGAGAGAGAGAGAGAGAGAGAGAGAGAGAGAGAGAGCGAGCGAGAGAGAGAGAGAGAGATTTCTTACAATGAATGAGATCAACATTTAACAAATCAATTTTATTTTGAAGTTCAAGCTTTTCTTTAATATATTTCCTTAAGTCATACAAAAATAATCAAAATCATGATCTTTTCATTATTAAAATATTTTTAAAAAAAATTAAAATTGATACACTAATGATGAGTTTCAACTTTTAGCATTGAAATCCTTAGCATCTTGTGCAAGATTTGCATCAAAAGTACTTGCACTAATACTTGATTCTTTAGTTAAATATGCATAAATGGTAGCCATCAGAAACATCCTTTCCTTAAACTTCATCCTCGGAAAACTTGGCTTCATCAAACAAGTATTTTTCTTCAGTAAGAAGAACCTTTGATCCCATATTATGCTTCCTTTGAAAAGCCCCCACACGTTTGCACTTAACTTCATATGATTCATATTTAGAATCATCCTTTGAAAAGTGATTAGTGCCTCCACATTTGAAACACTTTCCATCATTATTCTTTTCTACAAAAAAAAAAAAAAAAAAAAAAAAAAAAAAAAAAAATAGACCACCAACATCAAACTTCTTTTACCCTGATGAACTACGTATTGAATTTCATGACTAAACCTTTCTTGGACTACTTGGTTTTTGAGATTCTTCAAATTGATTGAAATGTTTGAAATCATAGTAGCATGTGAAGCCAGTTCAGAAAACTTTTTGTATTCTTCATCATCAACTTCAGCATCATTAGAGTGGTCTTTGCCAATATCTGGGAGAAAGTATGACTTCTTTGAAATGAGAGTAAAAGATTTGTCCTCATCATTTCTTTTCTTTGGATCTTGGTCTATTCATGGTTCTTTAGGTTTCTCAACAAGCTTTACAAATCCATTGACTTGATCTTCTCATTACTCTTTTGAACCTCAACATAGTGTTCCCACTTATTATCTAATGAATCTAAAAACTGAAGAGCAAGAACAGTATCGTGATTAATAACATTGAATCTTCTCATATCATTAATAAGACAGTTAAAGTGATTAAAGGTATTGGTTAGAGATTCATTCATGTAAGCAAATAAGTGTTTGTACTTCCTATTGATACTGTTCTCATGAGTTTTCCTTACTTTAGGAGTGCCTTCATATGTAACTGTCAGGGTGTCAAGCATATATTTTATAGAAAGATAGTTCTACATCAAGTGATAGATCTCTATGGAATAGAATTTCCAATAACAGCTCTTGCACGGATGATAAGATTCATCAATTTTCTGTCTTCTTCACTCTATGAACACTTAGGGGTTAGCTTTAACTGTGAATAGGCACCACCTTTTGCATCTTGAAAAATTGGATTATGAGGACCTTTTTTTAATGACATTGACAATGTTGTTGTCCATGGTTTATATGACCATCATTTCTCTGCTCTTCCACATGGAAAAGTTTTCTCATCGGATGGAGGAATTTTCTTTAGAGAGGATGAACTGAAGGCGGAAGAATTAGAAGACGTCAACATTGTTTGTTATAATTATAAAACCTCGCTCTGATACAAGTTGCTGGATTGTAAGATAATAAATAGACAAAAATAAATTTCACAAAAGCTTATTCAAAAAGAAATTCTAATTATGGTTTTTATTAAGAATTCTTACAAAGTGAGATTGCACAAAGTGGCGTACAAAACTATTAAAGCTAGGATAAAATATATACTAGGAAGATAACTAATATAAGGAAATCCCTAAAAATAAGGGATATATACAAACTATATAAAATAATGATCATAACCACTAAGAACTAGGATCAGAAGCTTCGTGGTCAAGAAAGCCATCACGCTACCATTGACATACTATACATCATTGGATACGCTATATGATAATCAACATGAAGATGTTTTGGCACTCATAGAATTATAAGGTTTGAACTTACATGTGCATATTTGGAATTTATTGATTCGGATCTTCTCATGCAGTCTCAATTCTAAGAGTAAGTAGGAGATTCAAGAGCACCTTACATGTTGCCTAAGAGTGAGGAAAGCTCTACTTAGTGTTGCTCATATTTGTAGATGACTTAGACAATCGAATGACTCTTCATAAAAAGGGAGATTATAGAAGCTACGTTTTGTAGTGAAGTAGTCTGAAGCAGATTGCTATGCCAAATTTTTTTTCTTTCGAAGCAGTGGAGCTTGTCTGAAGTAAAGTTAATACCGTTGTAGTTGTCAGATGTTATTAAGCTCCTGTGGTGTTTTGATGCAAATTAAGATAAAATGGTACTTATATATATATATATATATATATATATATATATATATATATATATATATATATATATATATATATATATATATATATATATTGATATTTTGAAAATGTTACAAGTTGCTGAAAGAAAAGGATCTTAAATGGGGTTGGAAATTGGACTAAAACAAAACCTGAGAGTGTACCCGAATCCCTTAAACCAAGGCTAATTAAAAATACTAATTTTTTGGGTTTTGAGCCCTATTTAAGGACCCAAAACCCAATCAAAGTAAAAAAATTACATAGTATTTTCCAGGCTTGGTTTGAGGGATTCGGGTACACTCTCGGGTGTTTCTTAACTCAAATTGAGGAATTGATAAATTTTTAAAAGAAAATAACTTTTCTAAGAATTCTTTTACAAAGAAAAGGGGTGTGATGTGTGAAATTGGACGAGATCAAGTAATTGATTCCCAAATTACCCATACATAAGTAATGTGATTAGTATATATGTTATGTGAATTGCATGCTACAGTTGGACTAAGGATACCTTGAGAATTATATGTTAGAATTGTCTTATTTGTATGATGTGTTATAGCCTATGGATATTGAATGTTATGTACTACTCGGGATTTATATCGACTTAGTTAATTGCTAAATGTATGCTTTAAATTTCTATACCATCGGATCCTATAGCCTTAGAATGACTGGTTTGGCCTTATTTTATGTTTCTTTTCTGGTTGTGGACTTAGGGTAGAATCATTTATTTGACAGTATATGTGATCCCATTTTGTGTATAATTTACGTGCATAAGGCAACCGACAAAGTTGGTAGAAGTTCCTTGTAGTGTGGGAGCAATTAAGTTAACAATTCCTAAGAGAGTTTAAGAAATATAGTATTTTGTTGTGTGTGCAGTTAGCAGGGTTTTCATGAAGTATTTAAGGATGTGGCTTACAGGATTCCGGATAACTATCGAGGAAGTTATAGATAACTGTGTACAGTAGTATTGGTCCCGTACTACTAAAAAAATAGGATCTATACCCAAGTCTAGGAAAGTCATGATGATTTTGAGAAACTCCTAGAGTGTGAGCTTCCTCACGTGTATTCTGATTGTTTTCATGTTGTATTTCCATATGCGAATGATATGTGGTGGAGCAGGAGCTTTAGGATCTGGTTCCGGATTGGGCACTGGTACCGAACAAATTGATGAGGGTTAATGCGAGTTCATTGCATCAGAGATTACACCAGGCATTCTTGATGCAACATATGTGATGTTCGAGACGATCAAGGAAGGGATTGTTGAGATGATGGAGAAGCGCTTTCAGAACTTTCGAGCTGAGATGTCTGTTGAGTATTACAGAGCCCGTATACTCACGTTCAAGGATTTTTAGAGATGTGGGGTACCAAAGTTGCTCAGGGTGAAAGTGTTGGATTAGGTGTCTAAGCCGATAACTATTTTGGTATGTACTTGACCAGATTGTGAGCATAGTCCTTTTAGGTTGCCTTCACCATAGCAACTGATAGCATGAACTAATGAGAAAGAGGATTAATTATGGATTTATTAATATATTACAAGAATAATATATTAAAGGAGAAATCATATTATTTAATTAATATCAATCAAGAATTGATTAAGAATTAATTTTGTCGCTAAAAGAGATTAATTAAATAAAGGGGACTGATATTGCAATTATATGATAGTTGCAAATGGGCTATGGATTCCTAATGGACATGGGATTGGACGAAATCTATGGGAAGCCTATATGGATTTCATCCAAGGTCTTTCTAGAGGGACTCCATGAGTTGCTTAAGGCCTAAGCAGAGAATTAGAGTTTCACCTGAAACTCTAGAAGCCCACACAAGTATAAAAGGACCCCTAGGGCTCCCAAAAACGTGGCTAAGCATTCTTTAGTAGATCTTGGACGTTTTTGGTGCTCCTCCTCCTTCTCTTAAGTCATCTTGTTGCTCATGGTGTTTGTGACTTCATTAGAGGTGCAACATTTGAGGCACTAAGCTTTCAAGAGTCAAGATCAAGGAGATTTGTGATTGTTATTGCTACGTAACAATCAAGGTATGATCTAAAACCTTTTGTTATAATAATATCGATTATTTTATGCTAGATCTAGGGTTTATGAGCTTTGGATGATTATTGCATGTTCATTAGACAAACTAGATCTAAGGCTTTAGGGTCTGCATGCACACCATAGGATTGATGTTTTGCTTATAACTCATCAGTGGTATCAGAGCCTAGGCTATTTGTTTGATGTATTTAATGGTTTACATGATCATTCATTGCTAAAAGTCGAAAAATCTGCATTTTGGGGCATGGACTTGCTGACTCCACTGGGAACTCGACGAGTCAGGGCATCAAATGGCAGATTTTTCGGGATTTTGAGCTGTTTTGGATTGGGATAATTACCAAAAACATTTTTTATTGATAAAATCTGATTTTTATTGATATTATGTGATTATCTTTGCCAAAATAGAAGATAATTGTCATTTAATTGAAAACTTATTTCCTTATATAATAAAATTTGATTATTTGAATTATTTGATGGATTATCTTGCAAGAAATTGATTTCGTTTATATTTAGATAATCACCAATTATTTGATTAATTGAATTATTTGTAATTTGATATAGGATGTTTTGAAAAGTTTCAAAACTTGTCCTCAAGTTTTGGAATTCAAATTTTTGATTAAAAGTTTAATTTTGAAACTTTTTAAATTCTAAAACCCTAGTTGTTTGGAAAGTTCAAATTACACCCTTATGGTTTTATTAAGTTAATTAAATCTATAATTAAAAGATAGTTAATAAATCAATAATGATATGGTTAATCTTTAATTAAATTAAAAGTGTAATTTTATTAAATTAGGCCACCTAGTATGTTAAAAGTGTAAAATACACCCTTATACTATATATAAAATTAAAAGTCTAATATTATATATGTATGAGTAAAAGGTCAGTCTTACCGTTAGTAGGCCTTATTCATGAAGCTGGCCTCTAAGGGTTGTTTAAGGAAATTGCCTATAAAATTGAGATTAAATGGGTATCCACTCTTACCCACAACACTCTTAACTAGTGGAGGGTCGTTAGCCGAACGGGTAGGATAGGACGCAACTTTCCGTTATAAGTATAATGAAATACGAAGTAAGTAAACACTTTTATAAATTCCCAAATCATAGTTACTTTAGGAAAAATGTGGAATTGGTGCAAATCCATAGACTTGCTCATTGCAGCTTTATTGGTCGTTAGTAGAGCGTGTGTGGTTAGTTCGCACACTAATATAGAACCAATGAAGGATGGCAATGGGTAGCTTGATGTTTATCATAAATCAATTGACTGTGTGTGGTTAACCGACACATTGATTAGGTGATTTGTAACATCGAGAGTACTAAGCTAATTTGCATGGTTATCCACACCTTGTTTGTGATCCTCGACATCCCAGTCACAAATGAAGGGCACACTCAAGATTTAAACATGCCATTGAAAAGTTCAATGAATCTCAAAAGATCTAGGAGTTTCAGTTCATTTAAAACATAAATTTTCTTTTTGTTTTTCATGGTGGAAATTGGTAAATCGTCATTTACCTACCTTCAAATGTTCTGCATTTTGGATTACGATATCCCTCTTCCAAATTGTAGAATATTCTGTTGGGTCTAGCTATAATATCTCATTTGGGTGTTTTATTAAGGACTCAATAAACTAACTTGAATTTTCTTCCATTTTGTATATGTCAAAGTCTAACAACCATGGTCTTCCTGAATCCAATGAAAAAAGTTTTCCACTTGAAGATGGTGTTCCACGATTTGATTGTGGAAATGGAAATCACTCTTCACTTCCTCCACTCCTAAAATACTTCTCCCTAACCCATGTGTTCGAAGACTTCAAAATTTCAAGGTCACTCAAGCCCTATTGGCAAAAAGATACGAAGATGGAAAATCGGTATGCGCTCATGTCTTGGATATGAACTTGCATATTGATAGATTGGGAATGTTGGGCGTCGATGTCTCGGAGAAATTCGGTGTTGATTTGGTTCTTCACTCACTTCCCGTTTCATATGGTAAGTTCTTTAGAGAGTACTATATGATGGAACACGACATGGCCCTCATGGATTTGACTTGTTTGCTTATTGTTGTTGAATCAGAAATGATTTGGCGCACTGGTTGAGCAAATTTTTCTAGTAAATCAATATCCCAACCTTCTATGAGCAATGGCAACATTGGAAGTCCGGAAAAGTTTTCTCTACGCAAGAGAAAGGCTGAGTCTGAGATAGTCCCCTGTAACATTCCAAAAGAATCCATGTGTTTCTACTGCCAAAAGAGGGGGCATTGGTTACAAAGCTGCACTAACTACTTGAGAGATCTAAGAGATGGGAGAGTCAAGATGTATGACTCTACTTCAGGTAAAATCCAATATCTAAGTCTATTAAGTTCCTATTTGGAGATTATTAATACATGATGTGATAATATTTCATTTTAATGTGTTGTAGGATCGAAGAAAAGAAAGAAAACTTAAAGGAAGAAGCGTGTTGAGTATGATCGTGAAGATATGGATTTCGATCGCATGGTTCGATGATCAGATTTTTAAGTTGCTGCTTAGAGTTCTGATAGATTGCTTAGGAATATGTAATAACATTGTTTTCATTTGAATTGCATTGTAAGGACAAGTTTTTCCGCACCTTTTATAAATAAAATAAAATTTTGTTATTGTCTTATTTACGTATTTCCTTGCAATGGCATGTATGCAAATTGATGTTTGTGTATTTCTATTTTTAGCAATGTTGAAATGGATTTGATTCTTAGTTATGTTATTTGTGGTAATGTCGAGAATTTACCAAATAAGGAAAGATTATTGTCTCCCGAGTTTCAATTGGACACAAACTTGGAATCGTACAACTTGTATTGTATGATGAATGAGAACCTTCATATTTTTAAAATTAAGACTAATTCCTTAACAAATAGTCAAGTGAAGGACTAGGAGAATTGGTACACAATGTTGTACACTAGTTAAGTTCCACTACAAAGAACAATAAGATTATTCGTCATGATTTACTACAAGTCTAGTAAATGTGGTTATGCTTACAAGATTGAGTATGATTTTGAATCATTGAAAAGTTTTAGTGAATGGTAGAACGAATAAGAAGAATCAAATAGGCAGAAAGATAAAAGTTTCTCCAATCTGAAAATATGGGAGAGTACTTTAGTATCATGTTTTATCATCATCTTGTTGATTGTGAAACCATGTCACGATTGATCATCTAAGGACACCTTAGTGCACTAGTATGGCTAAGAAGAAGAATCAAAAATTGTTGAAATGGTTAAACCAAATGGTAGATCATACTTTATTCCAAAATCAAGTTTTAGAGTCATACTCCAAGATTGTGAATTGAGTGAAGCATCTTAAGAAGTTTTTAACACACTCATCAAATGTGGAGTAGAAAAATGTTTTCTTAGTCGTGCACATTTGAAATTGGTAAATTGTTATGTCTTCAATAAGATAAAGACCAATTAATACAAATTGTGTATAATGTTTGTCTTGATAAGAATCTGCATTAACTCTTGAATATTTCTTTGACAAGAAATGTTTCTTGACAAAACAGAATCTTATATGTCAAGAGGTCAATGGGAGTGTAAATGATCTTGAAAACGTTTAAGAACTAATCAACAGTAAACATATTGCCATTCCAGTAAAGATTATTATGCATATGAGTTCTACGAGTTCTTAATAGGTTGCATAAAGGCAATCACCTTGTTCAATGTGTAACAGCCCGAAATCCAGGTATCCTTCTATTTAGCCCTGCATCTTTGATATGTTGCCATTTAGGGTTTGCATGTTAGGCGAGTACGCTGGGCGTACCAGGAGTACGTTGCGCGTAGTCGCACGCTTCATTTGGACGCGTTCACCCTTGGGTACACTGGGCGTACCTAAAGTTACGCTGGGCATAACCGGTCCAAACCTAAAAACCCTAATTCATTCGGAGGGCTATAAAAGGAATGTGTGGCTGGACTTCTCAGCCACCATCCCTCAGAAAGAAACCCTAAAGAGAGTGTGCATTCGTTCCTAGGCCATTTTGTGAGTATTCTAAGCTTGGTGGTGCCATTCCAAGGTAGCAAAGGAAATGAAGAGCTCATTGGGAAGGCTAGAAGTGGTGTTCAAGTGTAGATCTGAGCTTTGCAAAGGTTGAAGCTTCATTATCAGCTAAAAAGTTCGGATCTTGACATATGGTTCATGATATATGCTTCAAGTACCATTTTCTAGGGTTTTAGTTGCAAAGGTGGAGACTTTTTGTGCAAATGGTCTCCATAAGCTTAGATCCATCATATTTCTGGTCTATTGGAGTTGTAGACTCATAAAAATGATATCTTAGACGTGAATGTTGCACCATGCATGAGATCTAGGTCTTTGAGTTGGAATAGAATGATGTTAAGAAGTGTTGGAGCCTTTACAGCCATGCCAAGGCTTAAAGGTCTCGACTTTATGGGTATAGACGCATAAACAGAGACGGATCTTGAAGTTGGAGTAATGGCTTAACCGATTAACACCAGTAATGGGTGGAGACCCCGATCCATGGGTTGGCGATGTACGCCCCGCGTACTGACAAAGTTTATTTTTCTTGACTTTTAGGGTTTTGGTCAACATGAAGACTTTGGGTCAAGGAAGGGTAAAATGGTCTTTTACCCTCTGAGGAATGATGATAAGGGGTAAAGTTTAGTTGTGGAAGTCTTTGATTATTAAAATGATATTTTTATGATTAGGCGAGGTAGAGTCGTCGTTGGGAATTGGAGATAGCGAGTATGCGAGATCTTAGACATTCCATGAGGTGAGTTTTCTCACTATACTGTACCCGGAAGGGTTTTATTGTGTGACCGGAAGGTCGGATATGTTAAGAGTTATATGCATTGTATGTGATAAGTTAATTGTTTATATGTGCCATGTATGATATGCTTGATATGGGCCGGAAGACATTATGTTATGGGCCGGAAGGCATATATGTTATGAGTCGGAAGGCGTTGTGATGTGGACCGTAAGGTTGACGCAGGTAGGACTGGAAGGTTTACCAAGTCAGGACGGAAGTCCCCTGAGACACATTGACCGGAAGGTCAGGGCCTGGAAAGGCGTATATGCATAACTTGTATTTTAGGGAACTCACTAAGCGTTTATGCTTACAGTTGTTGTGTTATGTGTTTCAAGTACTAGCGAGGACCGTGGGAAGGCGACGACGTGATTGTACACACTGACGGAGAAACTGTTTTTATGATCATAGGATGTATTTTGTTATGATAACATTGTTCACGTTTGAATTTGGAATGTTAAACGATGGTTTTTGATGTTTGCAAAAATGAAACTTTTGTTTTAAAATTTACGTTGTTACAAGTTGGTATCAGAGCCTTGGTTTGAGGGATTCGGATACACCTTCGGGTGTAACTGAACTCAAACCGGGGATTTGAGGAAAAAATTTAATTATTAAAAGCAATAAAATTTTGATAAGAGATTTCGAAACAACCAAAGGAGAAGCAGTGTGTACGGTCGGCCAGCGCCCGAACAGTAAAATCCCAAAATACTCTTACAATATGTGTTATGAGATATGTTATGATATGATACGCATGCTAGCAGAGTAGGTATTCATATTAGGACTAGAGTGGCCTGATTTGTGATGCCTTAGTCTAGGGGAAACAGCTGCTATGAGAGGCTTTGAGAGCGAGTGGGTAGCCAGCGCATACCAAGAATAGAGTACTCATGATCCGGGGTTCGGGGAGGAGGATTTGGGATGAATGTTGATACGGTGTAGTCGGTAGTATTTGGCCCGTACTACTGGAGACACCGTGTCAGTGGGTAACCCAAGTAAGAATTCTTGGGTATCGGAGACCGAGTAGGGTTGCGTTATCGAGTGCGATTATGCTCGATGGAGTCTCTGATATTTTTATGTTGTATTTCAGAGGCATTATGGTTGGACCACGCCACAGACCTGGTACGAGCGGTGTGAGTGATGAGGAGCTTCATCAGACGATTCACGTGGAGGTGGCTGCGGCGATCCGGGCCGAGATTCCGGAGATGTTTGGGTCTATTAAGACCACTCTAATTGAGACTTTTGATGAGCGGTACGCCGTGCTGACTGAGGCTGCAGCTACCGCAGCTGTGGCCACTGCCAGACCACAGGGAGGTGACTCGTTGCTATTCCGGGAGTTCAGCAACACGAAGCCACCCGATTTTGACGGGACACAGGATCCGATCGTTGCGATGAGATGGATCGCTGATATTGAGGGATACTTCTACACTTGTTCATGTCCGGAGCATCTGAGGGTACGATTAGCTTTGAACCAACTCCGCCTGGGAGCAAAGGATTGGTGGAAGTTCGTGACGGCGAACTTCACTCTTGCGGAGACTTCAGCCATGCCTTGGGAGAGATTTACTTCTATGTTCAGAGACAAGTATGTTCCCCTGGTGGAGAGGAAACGGTTGGTTCAGGAGTTTTTGACCCTCAAGCAGGGTAATGATTCGGTTACGGTGATCACTCGGAAGTTTCATGAAAGGGCGATGTTTTGCCTTAAGCAGGCTCAGATGAGCTGATATTTGGTTGTACTGAGGAGGGATATCCGAGAGTTCGTATCGAACTCGTCATACCAGACCTTCGCTGAGCTCCAGGAAAATGCCAGGAAGAGAGAGATCAAGTTGGAGACTCGGGCCATGGAGGAGTCCGAGTCTCAGCGGGTGGATCGGCAGTCGGCTCAATCCCAGCCAGCAGCCAAGCGGACCAAGTCCACCAATTCGAGGATGGGACGTCAAAAGGGCTGCACTTGCGGAAAGTGTGGCAAGGGTCATGAGGGGGCATGTCGATCAGGTGCTTGCTACAAGTGTGGCAAGGAGGGGCACATTGCTAGGGATTGCCCCAAGGGATTTATGGTTTGCTTTCATTGCAACCAGACCGGCCATCGGAAGGCTGAGTACCCTCAGCTTCACCAGGGATCTGTGCCTACTGCTAGGGTTACCGAGAATCGGCCGATGAAAGTCAAGGCTCCGAAGGCTCGTGGTAGAGCTTTTCAGTTGACTGCGGAGGAGGTCCGCGCAGCGCCCGATGTCGTAGCTGGTATGTATTCTTTCATGTATTTACTTTTATGCTAAGATATTGTGCTTATATTATGATATGCGTAGGTACTTTTCTTGTGAATTCTGTACCTGCCTTGGTATTATTTGACTCGGGTGCGAGTCGGTCTTTTGTATCTTTGGCTTTTAGCCAGCACATTGGTATTGATCGGGAGGTGATGAGTCGACCCCTGCGGGTTTCTATAGCGGATGAGAAAGCGGTATACGCCACTGACGTGATTCGAGGATGTGTGCTCGAGATTTTTGGTGTCAAGTTTCCTATAGACTTGATTCCTATAGCAATGGGGGATGTCTGCGTCATCGTGGGCATGGATTGGTTGAGTAAGTTTGGGGCAGTCATTGACTGCGAGAGACAATTGGTGACAATACGAGACCCTAGTGGGGGAGTGCTTATTGTGTATGGTGAGGGGACCTGGTGTGGGTTAGCGTTTTGTTCGGCTGCCAGGGCGAGACAGAGTTTGCAGCAGGGCTGCAGTGGATTCATAGCCTATCTGATGGACACTAGAGTGGCCGCGGGGAGGCCAAATTCGGTTGACGAGGTTCCAGTAGTATGCGAGTTTTCGGATGTATTCCCCGAAGAATTAGCAGGTGTGCCTCCGGAAAGGCAAGTGGAGTTTCGTGTCGATCTGGTTCCGGGAGCGGCGCCCATCGCCAAGGCGCCCTATCGCCTCGCCGCACCGGAAATGCAGGAGTTATCCTCGCAGCTTCAGGAGCTATTGGGAAAGGGGTTTATTCGACCGAGTAGCTCACCTTGGGGTACGCCGATTCTGTTTGTCATGAAAAAGGATGGTTCACACCGGATGTGTATCAATTACCAGGAGTTGAACAAGTTGACGGTTAAGAACCGGTATCCGTTACCAAGGATCGATGATCAGTTCGATCAGTTGTAGGGGGCATCTTGGTTCTCTAAGATAGACTTGAGGTCGGGTTATCATCAGATGTGGGTTCTGGATGAAGATATCCAGAAGACAGCATTCAGAACTCGTTATGGACATTACGAGTTGGTGGTGATGCCTTTTGGGCTCACCAATGCCCCGACTGCGTTCATGGATCTTATGAACAGGGTGTGCAGGCCGATGTTGGATCGGTCGGTGATCGTATTCATTGATGATATTTTGGTATATTCGAGGCCTAGGGAGCAGCATGATGAGCATTTGAGGGAAATTCTTGGAGTATTGAGATCGGAGAGGCTGTATGCCAAATTCTCCAAGTCTGATTTCTGATTACGAGAGGTCCAGTTCCTAGGGCACCTTGTTAACCAGAAAGGGATATTGGTCGATCCGGCCAAGATTGAGGCAGCGATGAGATGGGAAGTGCCGAGATCGCCCACTGAGATCAGGAGCTTTCTGGGATTGGCCGGCTATTATCGAAGGTTTATCTAGGATTTCTCCAAGATCGTTGTGCCACTTACTAAGATGACCTGGAAGGGTGTTGCATTTTCATGGGGACCGGAGTAGCAGTCCTCATTCGAGACCCTTCGTCAAAAATTGTGCGAGGCCCCGGTGCTTGCACTCCCGGAAGGGATGGAGGATTTTGTGGTATACTGTGATGCATCGATATCGGGATTAGGGGCGGTGCTTATGCAGATGGGACACGTTATAGTGTATGCTTCGAGGCAGCTGAAGCCTCGTGAGTCGAGATACCCCACACACGACCTGGAACTGGGGGCTGTGGTGTTTGCCCTCATGATCTGGCGGCACTATCTTTATGGGGTTCGGTGTACCATATACACAGACCACAAGATTCTGAAGTACTTGATGGATCAGCCAAATCTGAATATGTGACAGATGAGATGGTTGGATGTGGTGAAGGATTATGATTGTGAGATCCTGTACCACCCGGGCAAGGCGAATGTAGTGGCCGATGCGTTGAGCCGTAGGGCGGAAAGCACCCCGATCCGAGACATTTGTATGAGGTTGACGGTGATGACTCCGATTTTGGACACCATCCGAGGAGCTCAGGCTGAGGCTGCGAGACCAAAATACCAGAAGAGGGAGCGGGTTGTCGGTCAGGTATCGGAATTCGTTACGGATGGACGGGGACTCATGACATTTCAGGGTCGGATTTGGGTACCGTTTGTGGACGGTACGCGTACTATTGTGATGGAGGAAGCGCATCGATCGAAATTCTCGATTCATCCCGGGGCTACTAAGATGTATTTGGACGTAAAGAAGGAGTATTGGTGGCCCTGTATGAAGAGGGATGTTGCATGTTTCGTTGAGAGGTGCCTGACTTGTCGTCAAGTTAAGGCCGAGCACCAGCATCCTCACGGTAAATTGCAGCCGCTGGAGATTCCCGAATGGAAGTGGGAACATATTACCATGGATTTTATCACCAAATTGCCGAGGACTGCGAAGGGGGTCAATGCGATTTGGGTGATTGTGGATAGATTGACGAAGAGCGCTCATTTTCTAGCCATCAATGAGAGCTCTTCTGCAGAGAAGTTGGCAGAATTATATGTGAGGGAGGTAGTAACGCGGCATGGGGTTCCGATGTCGATTGTTTCAGATCGGGATGTACGATTTACTTCCAAGTTTTGGACGAAGTTTCATGAGGAGTTGGGTACGAGGCTACATTTCAGTACCGCATACCACCCGCAGACGGATAGATAGAGCGAGCGAACAATTCAGACGCTTGAGGATATGCTCCGAGCATGTGTTTTGGATTTTGGAGGGATTTAGGACACCTATTTACCCTTAGCAGAGTTCTCGTACAACAACAATCATCATTCGAGCATTGGTATGCCACCCTTTGAGCTGTTGTATAGGAGGAGGTGTCGCACCCCCATCTGCTGGGGAGAGGTGGGGCAGCGAGTGATGGGTAGCATGGAGATTGTACTCCAGATGACCGAGCAGATTCAGCAGGTCAGGTAGAGATTGTTGACTGCGCAGAGTCGCCAAAAGAGTTATGCGGACTGGCGTCGCCAAAAGAGTTATGCTCCTTAAGGTCTCTCCTTGGAAAGGAGGGATACGATTCAGGAAGAGGGGCAAGTTGGGACCCCGGTATATTGGACCTTTCAGGGTAATTGCTAGGGTAGGCAGGGTAGCCTACCGGTTGGATCTACCTGCTGAGTTGGGACAAATCCATAACACCTTTCATGTCTCACAGTTGAGGAAATGTATTGCCGACGAGTCGGCAGTGGTGCCATTAGATGATATTTGGGTGGATGCAGGCCTGAACTATGTCGGGAGATCAGTGGCAATCAGGGATCAGAAGGTTAAGGTTTTGAGGAACAAGGAAGTACCCTTGGTACAAGTGCAGTGGCAACATTGGAAGGGGTCCGAGCTGACATGGGAGTCCGAGTCTGAGATGCGGGATCAGTATCCGGAGTTGTTTTCAGTATGAGACTTCAGGGATGAAGTTTGGTTCTAGTGGGGGAGAATTGTAACAGCCCGAAATCCAGGTATCCTTCTATTTATCCGTGCATCTTTGATATGTTGCCATTTAGGGTTTTCATGTTAGGCGAGTACGCTGGGCATAACAGGAGTACGTTGCGCGTACTCGCGCGCTTCATTTGGATGCGTTCACCTTCGGGTACACTGGGCGTACACAAAGTTACGCTGGGCGTAACCGGTCCAGACCTAAAAAACCTAATTCATTCAGAGGGCTAAAAAAGGAATGTGTGGCTGGACTTCTCAATCACCATCCCAAAGAGAGAAACCCTAAAGAGAGTGTGAATTCGTTCTTAGGCCATTTTGTGAGTATTCTAAGCTTGGTGGTGCCATTCCAAGGTAGCAAAGGAGAAGAAGAGCTCATTGGGAAGGCTAGAAGTGGTGTTCAAGTGTAGATCTGAGCTTTGCAAAGGTTGAAGCTTCATTATCAGGTAAAAAGTTTGGATCTTGACATATGGTTCATGATATATGCTTCAAGTACCATTTTCTAGGGTTTTAATCCCAAAGGTGGAGACTTATTGTGCAAATGGTCTCTATAAGCTTAGATCCATCATATTTCTGGTCTATTGGAGTTGTAGACTCATAAAAATATTATCTTGGACGTGAATGTTGCACCATGCATGAGATCTAGGTCTTTGAGTTGGAATAGAATGATGTTAAGAAGTGTTGGAGCCTTTACAGCCATGCCAAGGCTTAAAGGTCTCGACTTTATGGGTATAGACACATAAACAGAGCCGGATCTAGAAGTTGGAGTAATAGCTTAACCGATTAAGACCAGAAATGATGTATGCTAAAGTTTGATGGTTACGCTGGGCGTAACTCCCAATACGCGCAGTGTACTAGGTGGAGACCTCGATCCATGGGTTGGCGATGTACGCCCCACGTACATCAAGCAGTACGTCCCGCGTACTTACAAAGTTGACTTTTGTTGACTTTTAGGGTTTTGGTCAACATGAAGACTTTGGGTCAAGGAAGGGTAAAATGGTCTTTTACCCTCTGAGGAATGATGATAAGGGGTAAAGTTTAGTTGTGGAAGTCTTTGATTATTAAAATGATATTTTTATGATTAGGCGAGGTAGAGTCGTCGTTGGGAATTAGATATAGTGAGTACACGAGATCTTAGACTTTCCACGAGGTGAGTTTTCTCACTATACTGTACCCGGAAGGATTTTATTGTGTGACCGGAAGGTCGGATATGTTAAGAGTTATATGCATTGGATGTGATAACTTAATCGTTTATATGTGCCATGTATGATATGCTTTATATGGGCCGGAAGGCATTATGTTGTGGGTCGGAAGGCGTATATGTTATGAGCCGGAAGGCATTGTGATGTGGACCGTAAGGTTGACGCAGGTAGGACTGGAAGGTTTACCTAGTCGGGACGGAAGTCCTCTGAGACACATGGACCGGAAGGTCAGGGCCTGGAAAGGCGTATGTGCATAAATTGTATTTTGGGGAACTCACTAAGCGTTTATGCTTACAGTTGTTGGGTTATGTGTTTCAGGTACTAGCGAGGACCGTGGGAAGGCGCCGGCGTGATTGTACACACTGACGGAGAAACTATTTTTATGATCGTAGGATGTATTTTATTATGATAACATTGTTCACGTTTGAATTTGGAATGTTAAACGATGGTTTTTGATGTTTGCAAAAATGAAAATTTTGTTTTAAAATTTACGTTGTTACACAATGAAAGTATATTGATTAGTATAGGTGAGTTGCTAAATAACTTGGAAGGAATGGTGGGACCCATGATGGCAAGAAACTAAGAATGGACAAGTTATGTCCATAAGAGTTTGAATTTGTCTTAAACATTATCTTATGATTCTGGTTATGACAAATTCACATGGATAGGAACACATACACCATCAAAATCTAATTTTCATAAGGTTTCTCCCCTTCATGAAAATGATTGTTAGGAAACACTTTCACTAGGAAGACACACGTGTTAGTTATCTAAGGCAAGGTGTATGAGTTTGAGAAGCTTAAGGCTTATCAAAGCATATCGTATTAGAAATATGAACTTTGGAAATCAATAAGTATTGATTTCTAGAAGTCTAGTTGTTTTCTGAATACATGTCAAAGCTAGTGGGAGCATAAATGATATGCTGGTATGGATATAATTATCATGTTAGTGGGAGCATGATTATTATTTTAAGTGTTGCAAGTTAGCAATATTAATTATAGAAAACAAAATGTTTCACTATGCAAAGTTGTAAGGGTTGAAAAAATTATTTTGCTATAATTAAAGAAGAGAATATTATACTTCCTTTCAAAATCTAAAAGATTGGATCGATAAATGTTAATCAAATTTAGTCAAAGGACATATATTGATGTTTTGTTGAAAAATATTCAACATAAAGGAATTCTATATATGGAATTATTATAGCAAGAAACTGGTAAAGTATCATGTTTTTCATTATGAATTGGGTCCCATACGCTTCGGGTATAGGATCGATTGCATATGTTGTAATATTCGAACGTTCTAAAATTTTCAAATGCCTAGGAAATTAACAGTGAAAATGACTAGAACCGGATTTGACTAAATTAATTAAACATCTGTTAAGGACAATCTAGGGTTCGCCAAGGATTAGTCCTTGTGGATAGTTGGAAGTATAGTAATGGATGGACCATATTGACATTATTATGAATAGATAAGGCTCTATTTAAAATTAGTTGTCATATGGAAAATATGGAAATGTTTACATATTGGGAGTTGGATATCAATAATATATGTCTAGATTAGAAACTTTTAAGTAAGAAGGATGTTCAAATTAATGTACCTTGAATGTGAGACTTCGTATCTATGGAATTGCCTTGTAAGAATCTCCAATAAAGCACTTTGTAATTTCATTGGCAAAGTCTTTGTGATTTTGGTGCTATGACATTACAGAGGATCATTGCATAAAATGTTAGAATCTAACATATTCTAATAATGGTAAGAATTTGGTATTCTTACACTAATGATAAGGATTAAGAGTTGTGAAATGAGTATCATTGAAAATTTGTTCAAATTATCTATTTCACAAAGTAAGGACCATAGGTAAACATAGTGTTCATGCTTAGAGCATGGGACAACTATTATTATAACTCAAGTAATAAGTTGATTATCCAAAACATTATACAATGAATAATGTGTAATCAACATGGTGACTAAATAAAAGGAACTTTATTTATACTCAAAAGTTTGGGGCCATATTGGATTTAATTATTATTGTGTTTCACATTGCATGTTTTGATTTCCCAAATAATAAGATTATTCAAACAATCCATAGTCGATCATACTTTGGAAGTACGTATGAAAGAAGACTGTCATGAATCCATCTGTAGATTGTCTAAAGTGTTTTAGACATAGCACAAGTTTGCTGCAGAGTTCATGAGTGCTTCTATAAGATTAGAGGATCGAATTAAACCAACGCTCACTTGGATCACTACATGGATTTTATCACGAGTGATTGGTGAAACGATAATATATTATACTCTTCAAACCGAGATGTGTGAGTTGTATTCTGCAAGTCGGTTGCACATTGATAATATGTAAACGCACCAGTAACTTTGTGTTATAAAACATATTCTTGTGTGCGATTTGATGAGTAGGTACAAGCTAGCATTTGAGTCGAAGTTTATCCGTTCCTTTTACCCAAAGTGGGATAAAAGCAATATCTATAGGCCCCTCGATGATTTAGTGATGACACCCTAAGCGCTTGGCCCGATCGAGACTAAGTTGATGTGTTCAATTGTAGTCTATTGTTAGTCATCATAAATCGGAAATCGTGAAATAGAACATAGTTAGATAGAATGATTAAAATCCATATCTCGTGTCTATACGATATCTAGAATGGAGGAATATATGATCTCTTATCTAAAGCACGCGTTACTGATAAGATCAGAGTTGACAGCGGTTTTTGAAAGTTATGATTGTTGATCAGGTTCTAAACTCGTAGTTGAAATAGTTATTAGACTTATCCAAGTGGGAGACTGTTGGATTAGGTGTCTAAGCCCATAACTATTTTGGTATGTACTTAACCCGATTATGAGCATGGTCCTTTTGGGTTGCCTTCCCCGTAGCAACTGATATGATGAACTAAGGAGAAAGAGGATTAATTATGATCTATTAATATATTACAAGAATAATATATTAAAGGAGAAATCATATTGTTTAATAATATTAGTCAAGAATTGATTAAGAATTAGTTTTGTGGCTAAAAGAGATTAATTAAATAAAGGGGATTGATATTGCAATTATATGACAGTTGCAATTAGGCTATGGATTCCTAATGGAAAGGGGATTGGACGAAATCTATGGGAAGCCTATATCGATTCCGTCCAAGGTATTTCTAGACGGACTCCATGAGTTGCTTAAGGCCTAAGCAGAGAATTAGAGTTTCACCTGAAACTCTTGAAGCCCACACAAGTATAAAAGGACCCCTAGGGCTCCCAAAAACGTGGCTAAGCATTCTTTAGTAGATCTTGGATGTTTTTGGTGCTCCTCCTTCTCCTAAGTTATCTTGTTGCTCATGGTGTTTGTGACTCCATTAGAGATGCAACATTTGAGGCACTAATCTTTCAAGAGTCAAGATCAAGGAGATTTGTGATTGTTATTGCTACATAACAATCAAGGTAAGATTTAAACCCTTTTATTATGATAATATCGATTATTATATGCTAGATCTAGGGTTTATGAGCTTTGGATGATTTTTGCATTTTCATTAGACAAACTATATCTAAAGCTTTAGGGTTTGCATGCACACCATAGGATTGATGTTTTGCTCAAAACCCATCAGAAAGAACCCATTATCACCAGGCATTGGATAACTGACATGGATTGTGCCTAGATGACAAGCTTCCGCCCACAAGGGTTGAAGGAAAGGTTTACTGTAGGATATATGAGGTAGCTAGCTCATGATTAGTAGGAGGAATTTGATTATGCTAGGGAGCACCAGCTATTGAGGCTATGACCTCGCCAGATTTTGTGAGTAGATTTCAAGGAGAGTTTGCAACGGCTGTCGAGGTGAAACAACTGGCGAGGAAGTATGCAGACTTGTGCCAGATGTATGAGAGTATGATCACCGCTATGTTTTGGTGGAGATCATTACTGGTTCCACAGTATGCTGCAGATGATGAGATGAAGAAGACTCGATACCATGACATGTTGAGAGCAGATATTCAGGAGATTTTTTAGCTTTTCAGCTTGTCGGACATTGGAGTATATGATAGCCAAACCCTAAGAGTAGGAGATTGACTTGGAGCACCTCGAAAAGAGGAAGGAAGACAAGGTGCACACAACATTGGGCCAGGAAAAAAGGCCCAAGACTACTGATTCACACCTTAGAGGCCAACAGGGTTGAAGCCGTTGTCAAAAGTGTGGCAATCCGCACAGTGAGGAATGTTGAGCAGTGGGATCGGGTTGTGTTAGATGCGAACAGACTAGTTATATAAGTAGATATTCTCCTTATGGAGCACCAGTTTTCTTCTATTGCAACCAGTTAGGCCATAAGAAGGAAAATTGTTAGAGATTAGCGGGAGGACCCGTGGCGGTTCCTACAGCACTCACCTTGAGTATCACAGATAACCGCTAGGTCAAGTCATGGACACCGGTGGTGAAGAGCATGGCATTCTAGTTGGCAGCTGAGGAGGTGAGAGCAAAACCTAATATGGTTACTGGTATGTCTCTTTTGTTCGATTAGTGTCTAAGTCCATAACAATTTTGTATGTACTTGACCCGATTATAAGCATGGTCCTTTTCGGTTGCCTTCACTTTAGCAATATGTAGGATGAATTAAGGAGAGAAAGGTTTAATTATGATTTATTAATATATTATGCGAATAATATATTAAAGGAGAAATCATATTGTTTAATTAATATTAGTCAAGAATTAATTGATAATTAATTTTATGGCTAAAAGAGATTAACTAAATATAGGGGACTACACTGCAATTATTGGATAATTGAGTTATTGGGCTAACGAATCCTAAAGGAACAAGGGGTGAACGAAATTATGATGGGATCCCATCATATTTTCGCCCATGGCCTTGTCCAGAAGGTTCCATGGGTTGCTCAGAGTTTAAGTTGTCCATTAGGGTTTTGACTGAAACCCTAACAGCCCACACATGTATATAAAGGACCCCTTAGGCCCCAAAAACGTGTGTAACTGAATCCTTAGGGTTTCTAGATGGTTTTGGGTGCCTCCTCTCTTCTCCTTCTTCATCTAGTTGCTTAGTGGTGTTTGTGACTCCATTAAAGGTGCATCACTTGAGGTACTAAGCTTTTTGAAGCCAATCAAAGCAAGGAATTGATTGTTATTGCAATATAACAATCAAAGGAAATGACTAAACCCTTATTTCAGTTATTTTATGATAGATCTAGGTTTTATAGCTTTGGATATTCAATTGCATGTTCTTCAGACAAACTAGATCCAAAAGCTATTAGGGTTTGCATATACACCATAGGAATGATGTGTTGCTCAAAACCCATCAATGGTACCAGAGCCTAGGGTTGTTTGTTTGATTTATTTGATGCTTTGGTTGATTATTCACGCTTAAAATCGAAATTTTTTGGGTTGTGGCGGCTAGACTCGCCGAGTCCATGGCTGAACTCGCTGAGTCCATTGTGAACTCGACGAGTCCTAGCTTGACTCAACGAGTCGGAGTCGCAGATGGAGCAGATTTCGGGATTTTGACCTGTTTTGGCTATAGATAATTACTTAAAACGTTTTATATTAAGAAAATCTGATTTTTATCAATATATGGAGTTTATACTTGCCAAAATTGAAGATAATTGTCAAATTTAGATAATATTTTTTTTTATTAGATCAATATTGATTAATTGTAATTTAGATTTGAATTATCTTGTGATAAAGTTTCAAATTGCACCCTTTAGGTTTTATAGTTTTTTTAATTTCAATTTTAAAGTTTTGTTTTTGAAATTCAATTAAGTTTAAACCTAATGTTTTGAAATTTTTCAAAACTTGCCCTCAAGTTTTGGAATTTAAAAGTTGATTAAAAGTTTAATTTTGAAATGTTAAATTCTAAAACCCTAGTAATTTGAAAAGTTCAAATCACACCCTTATGGTGTTATTAATTAATTAAAGTGTATAATTAAAAGAGATTTAATAAACTCATAAAGTTTTGGTTTACATTTAATTAAATTAAAAGTATAATTTACTAAATTGAACCACCTAGTATTTTAAAAGTGTAAAATACACCCTCTACTATATATAACATTAAAAGTCTAATATTATACATATGTATGAGTAAACGGTCAATCTTACCATTAGTAGGCCTCATTCACGAAGCCGGTCTATAAGGGGTCTTTAAGGAAATTGCCTATAAAATGGCGATTGAATGGGTATCCACTCTTACCCACCGCACTCTTGACTAGTGGAGGGTTGTTAGCCGAACGGGTAGGATAGGGCAGAAACCTTCCATTATAAGTATAATGATGTACAAAGTAATTAAATGCTTTTAAAAATTCCAAAATCATAGTTACTTTAGAAAAAATGTGAAATTGTATGCTAATCCATGGAATTACACTTCCTACCCTTGTCAAACGTTAGTGGAGCGTGTGTGGTTAACCGGCACATTAATTTGGGGATGACATTGGTAGCGAAGGGTGGCTCGATGATTATCATAGATCAATGGAGCGTGTGTGGTTAACCGGCACATTGATTAGGTGCTAGTAGCATTGAGCGCACCACGTGATTCATGTGGTTATTCAAACCTTATTTGTGATCCTCGGCATCCCAGCCACAAATAGAAGGGCATAATCGAGATTAAACATGCCATTGAAAAGTTCAATGAATCTCAAAAGATCTAGGAGTTTCAATTCATTTAAAACATAGATTACCTTTTCGTTTTTCATGGTGGAAATTGGTAAATCATCATTTACCTACCTTCAAATATTATGCAACTAGATTACGACATCCCTCTTCTAGGTTGTAGAGTATTGTGTTGGATCCTAGCTTGATGTTTTATTTGGGTGTTACATCAAGAATTCTAATCAACTTAACTTGAATTTTCTCCAGTTTTGTAGATGTCTAGTTCTGACAATCATGGTCTTCCCAAATCCCATGAAACAAGCTTTCCAAATGAAGATAATGTTCCATTATAAGATCAAGGAACAAGAGATCATGATTCACTTCCTCCACCTCCTCTAATTGTTCTCCCTACCCCACAAGTTCAAAGGCTTGAAAAGTTCAAGCTCACTCAATCCTATTGGCAATTAAGCATGAAGATGGAAAGTCTGTGTGTCCACACGTCTTAGAGATGAAGTCGCACAATGATAGGTTAAGGATGTTGGGTGTCGATATCTCATAAATATTGACTGTTGACTGGGTTCTTCAGTCACTTCCTGAATCATATAGTGAGTTCGTTAGAGAGTAATATATGATGGATCACGACATGACCCTCATTGATCTCACCTATTTGCTTATAGCTGCTGAATCAGCAATGATTTGGCGTGCTGGTCAAGCAAATTTGTCTGGTGAATCAAACTCCCAAACTTCCATGGACATTGGCAACATTGGAAGTCCAAAAAGAACTAAGTCTATGATTGTCTGATATGTTGTGCCAAAGGAGTGCATTGTCTTTTATTTCCAAGAGAAGGGGCATTGGAGACGAAGCTTCCCAAACTACCTGAGAGATCTAAGAGATGGGAGAGTCAAGATGTATGGCCATATAGGATTAAGTATTATTGTTGTGTTTCAGTTTTCATGTTTTGACTTCCAGAATAACTGGGTTAGTCGAACCTCCATATTCAGTCATACGTTGGAACTAAGTATGAAGGAAGACTGTTATGAAGAGTCTGTAGATTATCTGAAGAGTTTAGACAAAGCACAAGTTTGCTGCAGGATTCATGAGTTCTTTGATAAGATTAGAGTATTGGATTAAACCCATGCTCACTTGGATCACTTCATGGATTTATCACGAGTGATCAGTGAGACGATAATATTGTGTATTCTTGAAACCTAGACGTGTGAGTTGTTATTTGTTGGTCGGTTGCTCATTGATAACAAGTGAACGCGCCAGTAACTTGGTGTTATAAAACTTATTGTTGTGTGTGATTCAGTCAATGAATGCAAGCAAGCGTATGAGTCAAATTTTATCCATTCCTTTTACCCAATGTGCGATAAAAGCGATATATGTGAGCCCCTCGATGATTTAGTGATGACACCTAAGTGCTTGGCCAAGACGGGACTAAGTTGATGTGTTCAATTGGAGTCTGTTGTTAGTCGTCATAAATCGGAAGTCGGGAAACAGTACAGAGAGAATGATTAAAATTCACATCTTATGTCTATACGATATCTTGAGAATGGAGGAATATATAATCCCTTATCTAAAGGATGCGCGAATCTGATAAGATCAGAGTTGACAGCAGCTTTTGAAAGCTACGATTGCTGATCAGGTTCTGAAGTCATACGGAAAATAGTTATTAGACTTATCCAACTGGGAGACTTTTGGATTAGTGTCTAAGTCCATAACTATTTTGGTACGTACTTGACCCGATTATGAGCATGGTCCTTTTCGGTTGCCTTCACCATAGCAATATGTAGAATGAATTAAGGAGAGAAAGGTTTAATTATGATTTATTAATATACTATGAGAATAATATATTAAAGGAGAAATCATATTGTTTAAGTAATATTACTCAATAATTAATTGATAATTAATTTTATGGCTAAAAGAGAATAATTAAATATAGGCGACTAGACTACAATTATTGGATAATTGAGTTATTGGGCTAAGGAATTCTAAAGGAACAAGGGGTGAACGAAATTATGATGGGAGCCCATCATATTTTCGTCCATGGCCTTATCCAGAAGGTTCCATGGGCTGCTTAGAGTTTAAGCTGTCCATTAGGGTTTTGACAGAAACCCTAGCAGCCCACACATGTATATAAAGGACCCCTTAGGCCCCAAAAACGTGTGTAACTGAATCCTTAGGGTTTCTAGATGGTTTTGGGTGCCTCCTCTCTTCTCCTTCTTCATCTAGTTGCTTAGTGGTGTTTATGACTCCATAGAGGTGCAACACTTGAGGTATTTAGCTTTTTGAAGCCAATCAAAGCAAGGAATTGATTGTTATTGCAATATAACAATCAAAGGTAATTACTAAACCCTTATATCAGTTCTTTTATGATAGATCTAGGGTTTATAGCTTTGGATATTCAATTGCATGTTCATTAGAGAAACTAGATCCAAAAGCTATTAGGGTTTGCATGTACACCATAGGAATGATGTATTGCACAAACCCCATCATCTTTACCTGATCCTTTACTTCTTTTTTTGTTTATGCTTATATTTTTCAGATCATGTATACGGACTTTCCTAGTCAGTGGTATGAATGCTCATGTATTGTTCGATTCGAGTGCAACCTAATCTTTTGTGTCCCTTGCGCTTAGCAAGAAGTTTAGTAATGCACCTGGGATTTTGGATTATCCTTTTGAGGTAGAGGCTGTGGATAATCGTTTACTAAGTGCTTCAAGGGTTCATCGAGGATGTGTTCTGAATATGTTCAACAATAGATATTCTATTGATTTGGTTATGATTCCTCTGTGAGGGTCGAAGGTTATTGTGGAGATGGATTGGTTGGGTCCCAATAGGGCTATGCTTGATTGCGAACACTAGTTAATGAGAGTTTGAGCCTATAGTGTGGGATAATGTTTATTTGGCATGAGGGCGCTCAGCGTGGACTGACTCTCTGTTCGGCTGAGAGGGCTAGGAGATATCTTCAGCAGGGTTGTTTTGGAATTTTATTCTATGTGGAGAATACTCAAGGATATTCTCGGGTCATGTGTTCTAGATTTTGGCGATAGTTGGGATATTTATCTTCCAATAGTCGAGTTCTCCTACAACAATAGCTATTATGCCACTATATATCGACCACATTTCGAGATATTATACGGAAGGAAGTATTGGACACTGGTTTGTTAGGGGACGTCGCACATCGGATTATGGGGAGTATTGAGGTAGTACTCAAGACCACTTAGTTGATTCAGTAGGTGACAGGCCGACTACAGACCGCACAGAGTCGCCAGAAGAGTTACGCTAACCAGCGATGATCGGACCTCGAGTTCCAAGTGGAGGATTATATGTGTTTGAAGGTGTCACCTTAGAAATGTCTCATCTGATTCCAAAAGCGGGGCACATTGAGCCCCCCATATATAGGTCCCATCAGGATTATTGCCAAGGTGTGCAGGGTTACATATCGATTGGATCTGCGTGGTGAGCTCATCCTGATCCACAACACCTTCCACGTCTCTCAGTTGCGGAAGTTTCTAGCGAATGAGTCTACAGTGGTTCCTTTGGATGATATTTTGGTCTATGAGTGCCTAGACTATGTTGAAAGATCGATCATGATCCTTTATAGGAAGACGAAGACCTTGCGCAACAAGGTGGTGGGCTTAATCAACAAGGATCGGAGTTTTCACAACAAGGTGCGATAATTCGAAGTTGTAACAGTCATTCCTTAGGTATATATCTTTACGGTTTTTAAACTTTATATTTTTTGGAATAAAGGTTCTACATGGGGCATAAATGGTGATTACACAGGGCATAATTCATTAAATCCATGTGGGGGCTTTATGCCTTACGTAGGGCGTAACTGTTGTTACGCTTGGTACAAACCCGAATTATCTATGTTTTGAGCCTTATTTAAGGACTCTAACCCTTGAGGCTCTTCTTATCTTCATCCTCCAACCTCTTTGACACCGAAATCAAAACCCTAATCCTTTTGAGCTAAATTTGAGCCTCTTGTGTGTTTTGTGGTACTTTTCAAGAAGGAGAAGCCCATCTTTGAAGCTTGGTGAAGTTTAAGCTTGTAGATCTAGAGTCTTCTTTCCATATACTAACTCCAGAAATTATAAATCCTTCGCCTTGATGATTCATTGAGTACATCTTGTTGGTTTCTTCTTTTTCATGCTTATTGTCCCATGATTTTGGTTCTTATGAGTATAAGCTACTCCAGACCTTACGCTTTCCATTTTTGGATGTTTCTGAGGTTGTTAGGCCATAAAAATGAGAGGTTGGGCACTATCATCCATCCAGGCATGAACCATTGAGCTTTTAAGTTGTTTTTGGACTTAGGGTTTGGTTTTGCTCCCTTTTGGGCCATGGAAAGGAATAAAGCTTGTGGCTTTATCATTTAATACATCCTTTAGGTCCAGATTTGAGAGTTGGACGTTTGCTCTTAAGGTATTAGGGTCTTAATATGAAAATTAGCAACCAACATGATTATACAGGGCATAATCCTAACTATGCAGCGCGTAGCCTAGTTTTCCCCTGTGTTTTCCTTCAGAAGGCTCTACACAGTACATATAGAAAGAGTAACCATGGTGTAACGCCTATATATGGACTTTATAGTCAAAATGGATTTTAGGTAATTTTACCCATGTAGGTCAATCTGGAACCAAGGCTTTAGATTGGGGTTGTTAAATAACTCTAATTAGGGTATTATGATATGTTGTTTAGTGCGAGGGACTCCCAGTCTAGGCAGATCAGGTGTGTGATTTTTTTGTTTGACTTCAGATTGAGGTGAGTCTTCTCACTGTACTCATGGGTCGAAGTCACTAATGTCAGCCCACTAGATTATGTTGTGTAGAGTGCTAATTGTCTTTGTGACTTTTTCATATATGTTTGAATTGAATTATACCCCATGGATAGGACCCAATGATATGTATTGGGTTGAAATATAACATAGGGCGGCGCCCACTGATATGTATTTGGTTGAAATATACACCATGGCGGGGTCCATTGATATGTATTGGGTTGAAACATACCCGGGGTTGCGCCAACTATTTGTATGATATGTGGTATTTTAGGGAATTCACTAAGCTTTGTGCTTACAATTTTATGGTTTAATGTTTTCAGGTACTTCTAGTTCGAAAGGGAAGGGTCTGGCATGATCGCACAACACCCACCAGTTTTCCTCATTCTATGATAGTTTTGTATTCTAATGACTATTTGATATATTTTATACTTTGAACAGGTGTAACAATAGTTAAGCCTTCCTTAGGGCATAAAACCCCCACATGGGATTAACGAATTATGCCCTACGTAATCACCATCTATGCCCCACGTAGAACCTTTATTCCCAAAAATGTAAACTTTAAAAAACATAAATAAATGTACCTTAGGAATGGGTTTTTTATATTCTTAATCACAATATGGGGCCCTATAGAATTGAGGGCTCTCAGCCTTAACTTAGAAATTTACAAGGTTGAGCCGGCCAGTTAATCATAATAGAAATTGATGAATGGTAACAAATAATTATTGCACTTCATAAAATCTGTTATAATCATTATTTTCCAATAATCTCCGTATTTCCTTCTCATTGAGAATATATACTCAAAATACAAATGGGCTAGACACATAAATAAAGACCAATAGAAATATACGGCTAACATCCCCCGACAGTCGGAATGGGAGATCAAGAGCGAACGTTCAGACTGGACCTGAAGTCAAGAAATAAAGACGAGGGAAGACCTTTGGTGAAGATATTTGCATATTGAGATTAAGAGGGCATGTGAAGGACCCGAACTTGACCCAAAGCAACCTGATCCCGAAAAAAATGTAGGTCAATCTCGATGTGTTTGGTGCACTGATGTTGTACCGGGTTAATAGATAGTTAAATAGCGTTGACATTATCACAGTAGACGATAGTAGTTGTAAGAGGCAGATACTGTAACTCTCGAAGCAAGTTGCGAAGCCAACTCGTCTCAACAATAGCGTTCACAACCCCGCGGTATTCTGCTTCTTCACTAGAACGAGAGATGGTACATTGTCTCTTTCACAACCAAGAAAGAAGGTTGTAACCGAGAAACACACAATAGCCAAAAGTGGACCTCCTAGTAAATGGACACTCAGCCCAATCTGCATAAGAATAGGCGATTACACCTTGCAATGGAGAGGTATATAACTATAATCCACGATTAATGGTGTCTCGAATGTAACAAAGAATACGCTTGAGGGCCAAAAAGTGTGGCTCCCGAGGGTCATGCATGTATAAACAAACTTGTTGAACAGCATGTGATATGTTTGGGTGGGTGAATGTCAGGTACTGGAGAGCACTAGCAAGGCTGCGATAAAGTGTCGGATTAGACACAGGTTGACTGGTACCATCAAACTTAGTTGCGGTGTTAGCAGGTGTGTGGGCTGGTTTGCAGTTGAACATCTTTACCTGATCAAGAATCTCAAAGGAATATTTCTGTTGCGAAAGGAACATTCCATGTTCGTCTCTAGTAACTTCTATTCAAAGAAAGTAGTTTAGAGAACCGAGATCGGTCATAGTGAATTCCGACTGAAGTTCAGAAATGACCTGCTGAAGGAGACTCATGGAAGAAGCAATCAACACAATGTCATCAACATAAAAGTAGATATGCAAGGTGATCACCCTTTCTGTAGATAAATAGTGACGATTCTGACTTGTTGTTGATGAAATGGAATCGGGTGATAAACTAAGCAAAGCGATGATACCAATCCCGTGGGGCCTGTCTAAGACCACAAAGAGACCGTTGGAGGAGACATATGTGATTAGGAGTTAAAGAATCACGGAACCCGGGGGTTGATGCATGTATACAGTCTCCTAAAGATGCCCATGAAGAAAATGATCTTCACATCCAACTGATGAACGGGACAATGGTGAGATATAGCCAGACTAACAACAGTCTGAATGGTGGCCTGTTTAACAACCGGACTAAAAGTCTCTTCACAATCAATACCAGGGTGCTAACCATGCCCATTAGAAACCAATCGTACCTTGTAGCGAGCAAGAGATCCATCTGCATTAAGTTTCTTTTGAACAACCAAATACAATTAACAACATTAGCATTGGGAGGCCGAGGTACAAGTACCCAAGTTCCGCTAGTAATAAGTGCATTGTATTCATCTTTGTCGCACCCCCAAACCTGGATGCCGGAAACGTTCGAGGTGGATGATGTCATGTACTGTATCACAACAATTGTATAATAGTAATCAAAGCAACAACAACCATTTTATTGATAATATATAATTTACATTGTGTTCAAAACATTGCCCGATTTACATTAAAACTATAGCAAAAGACAAGACGTAATACTACTATGTTTCATCTTCGCAATGCCTGAGAGGGTAACTGTCTACTAACTTTCCTGAGAATACAAGTGGTTTGAAAAAGTGTCAACATTAAAGTTGGTGTGTTCATAAGAGTTTTTGCTATAGAAAGTATATTCTTTATTCTTTGGAAAAGTTCGTTTGTTCTTCCAAAAAATCCTATATTTTCTTAGTAAGAAATGTGACCATACTAGTTCCTTCTATGATTACTTAGTTTATACTAGTTATATATAAACTAATATCAAATGGATAGTTGAATGTGTGGATCTGCCCTAAGCCCACAACCAAACAAGGAACAGTAAATAAGGCAGAAATTACATATTCCACTGCCTATCGGATATTATTTATATATAACTCGGATGTATAAACTAAGGAACTATAGAATTAACAATTGTGGGTCCTTTATGTTATACTAATTTGTAAATAAGTGTTGAACCATTTGTAAATATGTTCCTAGTTGCACTTGCTCTATTGTAAAACATTGTTTTCAGTCAATAATCGCATTTATTTTCAGAAAGTTGAATTGTAAACTGTTTACTTTTTAATAATGATGTTTATCCTAGAAATCCTAAATTTCCCGTAAAACTGAATTGTAGTCTTAAACATTCCAAGACGGAAAAGTACAAGTATAATTACCATACTTAGTTTTGATGATACCTAGTTTTATTTATAAATAAAACTAGCTGAAGATGTGTTTACCCTGTAAACTAGATGCGATGTTAATACCCTCCTATGATCATTTAGTACATACGAGTTGAATATAATCGAGGTCAAATAGACAGTCGAATGAGTGAATCTGCCCTAAGCCCACAACCAAACAAGGAACAGGAAGTAAGGCGGAAATCACACATTCCACTATCTACTGGACATTAATTTTATATAACCTTGATGTATATGCTAAGTAATCACAAAACTAATACCCTTTAAGACTGTTTAAAAAAGTATATTACTACGTAAATATGTCGCTGTTTTCTCCTTGTGAGTTCTTATAACCATACTGATATGACTAATAGCCTACACGACGTTCTTCAAGCGTCAGAAAGTTATGACATTCGTCGCCACAGGCCTACCGGCCTAGCTGTTCCAAGCAGCTCAGGTGCGGGATTTTCAATCCCGTATAGATATATACACAAACTCACGTTCTCCATACAAGAGACTTTGGTTATAAGTTAAGACTTTAATGGGTACTTAGATAAGTACGAAAAGGTGTCTCATAAATTGCTTCAACGAATTTACTAGTAATAAAGCGAAAAACCTTTTCGTAATTAACATATAACTTTTGTAAAATAACTCCTTTGTTCCATAAACCATACCTATTATAGTTTATAAATTTATTTCTGTGTTATAATCTGAGCTTTGTAAAATAGTTTCATACGTTCCATAAACCATACATATTATAGTATATAAGTTTTTAATTTAATGAATTTCACGTTTAAATACATATTAACGGTAAGAAAACATAATAAGTAAATTATATTTTTAAACAAAATATTTCTTGTGTTTTACTTGTATCCCCCCCCCCCCCCCCTAAAAACATTGAAAAATCTTGGAAAAATATGGGGTTATGAACTCACCTTATGTGTGATCGTGGTTTAGATAATGAGCTAAAATGGTGACTTCGAGCTAGTATGCGGGAAGAATATCGTGTTCCGAGGCGAGTGGTATTAAACACATAATAATGTGTGAATAAATTTGTTTTGATGACACAAGCTTCTCTTAAATACTAAATAATATGAAGAATACTTACAATAGTATCTTAAGTGTGTAGCTTCAAATATTGTTTCCAAGTGAGTTTGGTATTTGATTTCTCGAGAAAGGAAGGAACTATGGCTTGCTATTTGAGAGAGAAAAGAAGATGTTTCTATTTATTGTGTATGTGAAATATGAGAAATGGTTCTAAGTTATGACTTATATGGGAAGTAAAGATAAGAGATGAGGTGATGTTTTCGTTGGTAACATTACCATATCACATTGGGAAGCTGAATATGGATAAGATAACAAGATATTTAAAAGCGGTTTGCGGCCAAAAGGAATGAGTTTACTGTATACATGAAAGAGTTTACGGCCAAAAGGATAGTGTTTACTACCCATTTGACCGAAATCACTCAAATCCTTCACAAAAGAGAGATTTCGGTCTTAATGGACCAAAGAAGAAGGGATTTGGTCCAACATGATTGGGTTTTCAACCCTAATGGGCTTTAGACAATGAGTTGTCAGTCATATGCAAGCCCATTAAGTAGTTTTCGGTTCAATAGTGTTCCAACATTCTCTAACTCGAAATCCTTATGTAATATACAATAACATGAATATAAACTTATTACTTGGACTTGTGTTGACTCCTTTGAGTCCTTGATGGCTTGTTGACTTCATTTGTCTTTCAAAAGTTCATTACAACTTAGCTATCACAAGTGTATACACTTATTAACTTATATAAGCATGCTCTCTTGGTTTTCAAAGTTCCATTGTATTAAGTTTTGTTGTGAATTCATTTATGCTTGGTTAAAATTTAGACTTTTCTTAGATCTAAAATTTTCAGGGTTGTGAGAATCTTTCATGGCATTTAGCCAGTTAGGATCTTGGAATGCTTGAGAATAGGTATGCGGAATAGGAGAGAACGAGTTAATAGTGGATGTATAGAGATTGAGACAGTCAATCGGATTGTGGGTTTAGCGTGGGCATATTTTCGGAGAGTCCGTTCATCGCATATGTGACTAGATGGCGATCAGATATCGGGGCTCCAATATTTTCAAGGAGATCAACGATGCCCTTGATGCGATTGCGGTATTCCATGTTGTGGAGTCTCGAAGTTGTATGTTTCTTAACTCATGATCCAATTCAATGGCCTTGTTCTCTTTATTTTTGTGAAATAGATCCTCTATTGATTTCCAAACACCGGCAGTAGTAGCATCAATGGTGATAATGGATTGAAGAATAGTTTGTGTAATGGAGCCATAAAGCCACTGTTTGATGATGTTGTCAACAGTTACCCATTCCGTATCATCAGGTAATTTCTTGGAGTCATCTAGGTGATAGTAAACATTGTATCCAAGACAATGAGTTTTAAAGACTTCCTTCCAGGCATCATAATTGAGTTGATTCATGTCCAAAAGAAGAGGGGCATACAATTTAATATTAGTGACCCCATAGATTTTATCTATGGGTTGAGTAGTAGAATAACCAAAACCTTTTTCCTTGTCTGAAATGACCATGGTTTAAAGAGTTGGAGAAGAACAAGCAGAGGGTTTGAACGAGAAGAAGGAGAAGGCAATGAAGAAATACGCTTAGATTGGATCGGCTAGGGTTGAGAGTCTGATACCATGCTATAATCGGTATTTTCCCATAATCTCCGTATTGCCTTCTCACTGAAAATATATACTCAAAATACAAATGGGCTGAATACAAATACAAATGGCCTAGACACATAAATGCGTCACTACAAATATATGGCTAACAAAATCAATCAAAAACAATAAGGGAAATCAAATTTAAATGGGATTACCTTTAATTATTTGTTTCCAAATAAGTTTCTCTATTCCTTGTTTTATTAGTTTTGGTTGTCGTTTTTAATTAACAACCTTCCCATTTAGTTAATGTTTTAGTTTAATTAATATTTAGTAACTTTAATTGAATAAAAAAAAATTCCTTGTGTTCGACAATCCAGTCTTATATTTGCTATATTATTACAGCGGCTATGTAAGCTTGCCTAAAGATTATAACCATCCAGTTTTGATAAACCTTATCAGTTTAAATTGATTATAAAAGACACATCAGGCCATGTATAACATATTTATGATTAGATGACAGCCTTCACAGTTTTTTTATATTATATATGGTGAGTGTATGTATGAGATTAAGGGGTTTTTCACGTTTGTAACACTTCTATAATTAGAGCTGTCGATTGTTATCTTCTCAAACATCTAATTAAAACTTAATGTTGTATGTACATCATCATATTTTTAGCTTTTTATTAAATCTATGAATTATTCTTGAGTCCAATACTTATAAGCATAATAACTATATAGTTAAATGTTAATCATACGGTATTTGCTCCACAAATTTGAAACTACAAACAAATATTTATATTGACACTGACATATATTAATTAAACAAAGTCAAATATTTATATTAAGATAATAGTTCAACAAATACAAGGAAAAGTGAAAAAGAAAATTATTTTAAAAGTATCGGAAAGTCAAATTACAAATAAAAAAGGGGGCAGGAGAGACAAACATGCCCAAGGGAACACATTTCAAATTCAGCTTTGTCTTTTTTCTATTTCCTATTGACAGATATAAAGCCTTGTACAATTTCATTTTTTTTTACTCATGCTGTCGTCTTTAATCAATATAAAATAATATATCAAATATGAAAAGTACCCATGTTTGCATTACATATTTCTGTAATCATTTGTAGCTTATTTTAATATAAAAATAATCTTTTTTTTTAAATTACAAAGATCAGCTATTGATTTCATCATATTATAATAGATAATCAAGAAAATGACTTTACTGCTTAATTAAGTAACTAACGTTTCCAATACATTTTTTTATTAACGTGATAGCACATCAACATATTAGTGTGATTATCATTTTAAGACATAATCACATTAAAGTGATGGTCATATGCAATCATATCAATAAAAAAATGTATTGTCCAAACATTTATTATTTCGATGTATGTGGAAAATTCTATTTTCTTAAGAATGATTAAAAGAAGAGGTTGTTTAATAATGTGAATACATTTAAACTAACATAACTATTATTATTATTAAACATTCTTGCTAATTAAATTGTCTTTAATGGTAGTATAAACTTTTTTTATGAGTCTCATTCTGTCAACATATTGTCAGAATGTGTTTTAGATAATCGGTTTTTTGTAAAAATAAGAACAAATGAATAACGATCTGTGAGAACAAGTATGAATGAGAATTAGTAAGAATGAATGATAATAACAATAATTATGCGAGTTTGAACGTATTCACATTATAAAACAATCTTTTCTCTTAGTTAATCTCGCAAAATAACAATATCCACACATATCCGCATAATACATTTTTAATTTGGTTTATTCATGACTACGTATTAAAACTTAGATTAATTTTTATTGTTTTTGTCTCTTTTGCAAGGTATCGGTCCTTCATTTTAGAGATCATCTTGAGATGCATTTGTTTTACTCTCTGAAAGAACGATTATCGAAATTTATCACTTCTTATCACATTCCAATGAAATTCACGAGTCTCTTTTTGCTGTTGTCGTATATAACCTAATAATACAAATTAAAAAACAATGTTATTATTATATATTGTAATCCTTAAAAAGTCAATAACACACGATACAAATAAATTAATTAATTAATTAATAAATCAGGGAGTTAATATTATTAAAAAACATGATCAAAATTATATTGTTGCTCTATACTCTTAAGGCACCACACGAAGGGGGGCCATTTCATATCATTAACCGGTTAATGCATATACCGAAGCAAATCTTTGAGTGGAAAATAGTGGGGCCATCGCATTGCATGCTGGCTTTTTGGAGGGGATTCAATCATCAATATGTTTGTTGTGGGGTCTTGTCCAATTTTAAAACTTTGACCATTGTTCCTTGTATTCATAGCTAATTTGGTAATACTTTTACTTTTCCTTTATTTTGGTTTTTGCTCTTTGTATAAACTAATACTTGAGCATTCATGTTTTTATTTTATAAGAGTATAATATGTATCGGTGTTCAATATAGTCGTTGGCTTATCAAATCATTAGGTTTATATTTATTTTAAACTAATCTTTGTAACATGAAGAATGCCAAGAGAAGATTATATATATTTTATAAAAATAAATTGCAAGTCTCATTTCTAAGCAGTCCTACCAATTGGTTATTCACTTTATTATATGAGTAAATTATTATCTGAAATGGTAAATTTATATTATTATTTAAAACTTTTTTTATTTTATTATTTTAATAATTTTCACATCTAATTAAATAACATTTTCAATGGTTAATCTATTTTAATAGTTTTTTTTTATGAGTTTAACTTAATGATCCACATATAGGAAAATTAAGATCGTCTTAAATGGTAAATTTATGTTATTATTTAAAATTATTGTTATTTTATTATTTTGATAATTTTGAATTTTAATCTAATTGAATGATATTTTCAATGGTTAACCTATTTTATTAGCTTTTTTTATGAGTTTAACTTATTGATTAGATTGTCCCATAAAACCTTTTCGTTTAGTTAGTCATTTTTTAAAAACATCATATTTTAATACTAAACATTTTAAATAAATATTATCACTAGACATTAACAGATAAATGTTTTATAAATGAAAAACTATAATAGAAATGATTAATTAGTTGAAGAAACAAAAAATATTTAAACTACAATATAATTAAAGAGATAAAAATAAAATGACTAAAGAGAAAGATGTTAAATATATAAAACATTATAGTAAAAAGGTATAAAAAGATACTCAAAATGATAATGTGATTAGAATAAGAAATATGATATTTAGACTAAACTTTAAGATTTCGGTTAGTATAATTTTATCTCTTTATCGTTAAGACAAAATTACTAATATTTGTAATGTATAAGAATAATTATATGTATACTATGGAAATGTAAATAATAAATAATGCAATCCGTGCTTGAGTTCTAATTCAAAAGCATAAAAATACTAATATCTGTAACGTATAAGAATAATTATATGTATACTAAGGAAATGTAAATAATAAACAATGCAATTCGTGTTTGAGTTCTAATTCAAAAGTATGAGGATAACGATTTGTTTTTAACAAAAATAAAATAAAATGAGATAAAAACTAAGTAATGTGTGAAATATGAAGCAAAAAGACATCATGACTCACAACACTATGTACTAGAAGCCAAAAGATCCTTCCAAAATCATACAAGCACTATTAAGAAGGTGACCACATGTGTGATAGTGTGTTCCTTGGAGCATATTATACCTTAAGATTCTATATTTACATTCCCGAATAACCAATATAGAAATGTATTGTTTTTTTTTTTGGAAATCGAACTTCCTTAATAAGGGTTTCCGGACCAGTTTTGGGGCACCGACTAATCTCTCGTTGCAAACATGAAGTTTTGCATCATGCCCTGCAGTCACTGCAGACGAACCTTTATGGCCACAAGGGCTGATTGGTGTCAAGATTTGAACATGAGTCAATAGGTTATCCATCATATCTTCCATATATCTTACCAAGTCACCACAACCCAAGTGGTTAGAAAGCACAATTTACTTTCAAGAATTAATGGTCCATTTACTTAGAAGCCTATATATATATATATATATATATATATATATATATATATATATATATATATATATATATATATATATATATATATATATATATATATATATATAGGGCTATGTTATAATGTAGATGAATATTTATTATGCGAACGTGTGTGGACAGTCGTATTCTATGAGAATGACTAAGAAAATAGGTTGTTTGGTAATGTAAATATGTTCAACCTCACATAGTTATCGTCAATTTCATACATTCTCGCTAATTATTATTTATTTTTGTTCTCACACATCATTTTTCACTCATTTTCATTTTGACAGAATACGACCCAATAAACATTCTTATACAAATGAGAGTAGTTTCAAGTATTCTAAGTAATTAATATTCGTATTGCTAAACAAGTTCTTCTCTTAGTAATTCTGATAGCATACAATATCCACACAATAATTAGTTAGAATACTTGAAACTAGCTCTCTCTCTCTCTCTCTTTCTCTCTCTCTCTCTCTATCTCTCTCTCTCTCTCTCTCTCTCTCTCTCTCTCTATATATATATATATATATATATATATATATATATATATATATATATATAGGTTTAGGTTCTATGGAAAACAAAAAAACCCTAAAAATAGTTACATATGACAAATCTTTTTTTTTTTTTTTTTTGATTTTTTATTATTAAAACTTGCAACTTTTTATATAAATTTGCTGAAATTTTTTTGGAAAACAAAAAACAAAAATATAAAAAATAAATAATAAATAATAAATAAAAAGATGATTTTTTAATTTTTTTTTCAGCGAATTTATAAAAAACACTATGATTATTAAGAATATAAAGTAAAAAAAAAAAAGATTTGTGATCTCTAAGTATTTTTTTATGTATTTTTATGATTTTAGGGTTTTTTTGTTTTCCATGTAAACCTTCCCTATATCTTTACTATCTTATAAAAATCTAAATATTTCTAAAAATAGATTCAATATAATAATATTATTTTTTAAGACGTCCAAACCATTAAGCTAATAGTACAACTAAACATTAATAAATAATATTAAAATATTAAATCACTTATCTTTAAAATCTTATATTTTCTATGGTTTTGACCGTATCTCACAGAGTTACATTGACTCCTATGATCTTGGTTGATTTTGACCCAACCCGTCTCATAAACCTAATTTAAGTCTCTCGAGATCACAAAAAATATCTCTCGATTCTAGTCGAGCCCTCTCCTATATATAGCATCATCGTAGCAATTAAACAGTCACCACCATACCTTAGCCATTAAGCATCCATCACTGTCTATCAGATTACATCACACCCTTGGCCCTAATATTACCAACGACTTCCTTCCATCTACAAACATCCACAATCACCTACATCGTACCATCCCACCTTAAAGCTAGACCCAGTCTTGCTTGCTTCGTTCACCCCCTTATCTTCAAAAAAAGTCGCTCTACTTCCTTATGTCAACCATCGCTACTAACCGTCTCTGGTCCAACTAATGCCATCTATGATGACTTGGATCCTGCAAAAACATTTCTCATACATTATAGTGATATAACATGTGAATTGGCAATAGTTTGTAGTTAGGGATCATGGTAAATATATTTTGCACTCTATCTATTCGATCAAGTGCTTCAAAGGGTGTTTAACACACACACACATACATATATACATATATATATATATATATATATATATATATATATATATATATATATATATATATATATATATTCAATCAACTCAAGCACGAGATTTGGATCGAAGAGAAGATAATGAGTCTAAAGGGGGGAGGTAAGTGGAAGTCGCCACTAAAGAAAAGCTACAAAAAAAAATTAAAGACAACAATGGAAAATCAGGGGTTATGTCAAAGCAAACCTTGGTTCCTGGTAGTTTTCTTATTTTCAATTATCAATACAACCTCTAATTTTGATTTTGTTTTCTATTCTACTTCTGATTTTTTAGCAAGTGTCGACAACGTCCTAATAGATAAGCATTATAAATTTCTAATTAGCTTATAAATGAATATGTTATTGATATATTTTGATATAATAACTTATGTATCAAAGAAACACATATATTATTATTTTGTTGGATTTAGATATTATTAGTTCAAGAGTTAAGCATCATTAATGGTGAGATTTATCTAGAATTTGTGAGTGTTGAGAGAAAAACTTGAGACACACTTGAACAAACGTTAGAACAAGTATAGTTGCGAAATAGTTAATCTCAAAGGATCTAAAAGCTCAACAATAATAAGTTAACGAGTTAGATAGTTAGAGAGTTAGTTGCGGAAACGTAAGGAAATATAAATGACAACAAGTAATATATCAAGTATACACATAAGTTTATTCATAACATGGAATGCATTCAGACCAAGTTAGTGAGTGATATCAAGCTTAGTGATAAAGTCACGAATGACTTGCTCCGAAGAGAAGTAATTATCAGTTATGTTCGAGAGGATTTAGAGAGTAAGAAGAAATATGAGATGCGCAATACAAAGATGTAATAGATAGACTTGAAAAATGTTCATATTCTTATTAACTGAGAAAGAATGAGCTCTATATATATAGCAGTGTTGTAAATATCGGTCTAGGCGGCCGATTAATCGGCGCCTAGGTGCTTGGCAGTCCTCCACTGATAACGTTTATAGGTAATCGGCCTCTCTAATCGGACTTGGTCAAAACCGGTCAAAATCGGATATTATCGGATCTAGGCGGGTCTAGGCGCGATTATCGGTCAATGCAGGTCAACGGGATTTAAAAACTTTCAGGGGCTAAAATTGTCAAAATGTAAAAATTGTGGTAGGGTTCCATCCGATTTTCCCAATTCCATCGCATTCAATCTTTTTTTCTTTTTGAAACTCTCTCTGTGTCAGACTCAAGAACGAATGGTGCCAAGTTCTTTGCCAATTACGACGTCGGTCTCTTCTTCTAAGGACGCTGCCATCGTGCTCATCGGAAGTTAGACTGAAGCATATTGGGTTCGTCTGAGCATCATTGCCTGCTAAAGGTCTGTGAGAGGCTTCGACGCCTTCTGTTCTTTGTTCAACGCTTGCTGTTCGTCCAAAGACTTCTCCTTCAGGTTAGTATCCCGTCTCCACTTCGCATTCTTCTATTAGCTGCACCAATTGCAATTTCTAGAAATCCATATGTTACATTTCGGATTCAATTTTTTAGTTCAAGGCTTCAAGCATATTTTTTATTAGTTGTGTATGTGTGTTAATATGTTGTCGTATTTTCCAACTGTTGAATCTATTGTGTTATTTGAGATCAATTTTTTAGTTCAAGGCTTCAAGCATATTCTAGCTGTTTAATCTATTTAAGCATTTTTCCAACTGTTAATATGTTGTCTTATTTGAGATTAAGTAATCTATAATCAGATGAATTTGTTTAAGCATCTTTGGAATCTTATATGTTTCTAGTTCAAGTTTTCAGCTCCAATCTGTTTAATTTGTTGTGTTAGTTACTTTGTTTGTAGCTCTAATCTGTTTAACATGCAATTTTGAATATGTTTTAGAACTAATATGAACATGTTAATCTGTTTTAGAACTAATATGAACCTGTTAAGTTTTTTTCTATCACTTTAGCATTTAACATGAATATGTAAAGATATGTTCAACAATTGTAAGGTGTTTGGTTGATTGATAACCATTAATGTGTTAATGTGATGATTATGACTACAGTTGACAATCAATGACTTCTAATGCTTCAACTACACCATCTGTGGGATCAACCGCCGTGGATACACATCAACGGAATTCGGAAGATGTTGGTTGGGAATATGGTTTTATCCCGGATAAAAGCAATTTGGATATATTGAAATGTAAATTGTGTGGAAAAACGTTTAGCGGGGGGGGGGGGGGGGGGGGGGTTACTAGAATGAAACAACATATTTCTCATGTGAAGGGGAACGTATCTTCATGTCCAAATTCTACAAAAGATGATCAATTGAAATGTCAAAATTCTATTAATGAAGGGAAGTTAAAAAAGAAAGCTAAACAAATGCAATATGAGGACTTAAGATCAGAGGTGAGACAAGAATTTAATGATCGTGTGGATGGAGTAGAAGCTTCTTTGGGGTTGAAAGCACCAAATGTTATAGGCCCCATGGATTGTTTTGCAAACATAATAAACCCCGAAGAAGCATTAAATGCAAGAAAAGGAAAAAATGTTTATCTTAACAATGTTGTCCGGAAAGAAAGAATATTAACGGTCCATAAATATATTAGTAGGTGGGCATATGAGAGTGCGATTCCTTTTCATGCATTTGAAAGGGATAGCTTCAAAATGATGTTGGAGGTTGTTGGACAATTTGGAACCGGGCTTCCACCTCCTAGTAGATATGCTTTGAGTGACACACTTTTAAAGCATGAGGTTGAAAGAACAAAAAAGTTGTTGAAAAAAAACGAACAAGAATGGAAAGAGGATGGATGCTCGATTATGAAAGATGCTTGGTCCGATCGAAAGAGGAGGAGCATTATGAATTTATGTGTTAATTTGAAGATGGGTACTATTTTTTTATCTTCGGAAGATTTTTCCAACGAAGCACATACAAGCCAAAACATAATTGAGTATGTGGATTCTTGCATTCAACAAGTTGGTCACGAGCATGTTGTTCAAGTTGTGACCGATAATGCCACAAATAACATGGGGGCGGCAAAGTTGCTAAAAGAGAAAAGACCATCTATTTTTTGGACATCATATGAAAAACATACAATTAACCTTATGCTTGAAGGTTTGTACATTATTTTGTTTACTTGTTGTATTTATTATATTTATTACTTTATTTCGTTTTAGAATGTTTATTTTCTACTATATTTTGTTATTTAATTGTGTTTATTTCTTCAAGGTATCGGAGCACTCCCAAGGTTTAAAAAAATCCTAGATCAAGCAAAGAAACTAACCATATTCATTTACGCTCACCACAAAACCTTGGCGATGATGAGAAGCTACACCAACAAAAGGGAAATTATTCGATCAGGAGTCACGAGATTTGCTTCCGCCTTCCTAACATTACAAAGTTTGGCTGAAAAAAAAGGAGCAACTAAGACATATGTTTTCTAGCACCCAATGGGAGGAATGTAGATTTTCCAGTAAGCCTAAAGGGATTGCCTCGTATAAAACAGTGTCAAGTGTCCAATTTTGGTCCGATGTGACACAATGTTTAAAGGTGTTCTCTCCTTTGGTGAAAGTCCTTCGAATGGTTGATGCGGATTGGAAGCCCTCAATGGGTTTTGTTTATGGAGAGGTTAAAGGTGCAAAAGAAGAAATTATCAAATCATTGGGTGGTAACGAGAAAGCTTACAAGCCTATTATAGATATCATAGACAAAAAAATGAAAGGTCGTCTAGATTCAAGTTTACATTTAACGTCGTATCTTTTGAACCCGTATTATCATTATATGGATCCAAATATACAATATGATCCTGATATAGTGAATGGCGTTCTTGATTTTTTTGATACAATACTTCGTGGAAATTTCGAGATGCAAAGGCAAGTCGTGACTATTGACTTGCCAAAGTACAAGAAAAAAGTTGATAGATTTGGTTGCGATCTTGCAATTAAACATTGTGCGGTGAACGATGCCGAGTTCGATCCGGCTAATTCATTTTATTTTTAGTTATATATTTTATAAATTTTTTATATTTATCGATTAATAATGTGTTTTTGTTTCAAAAATTATAGCTAGTTGGTGGGGACTATTTGGTGGCACAACTCCTCATTTGACAAAGATTGCAATGCGGATTCTTTCTTTAACTAGTAGTTCATCGGGTTGTGAGAGGAATTGGAGCACGTTTGATGGGGTTAGTAACATAAAGTATTAAATTTATATTTTATAAAATTTAAATATCAATCACATTTCAACTCATTGTTGTGTTCATATTTCTAGGTACATACAAAAAAACGAAATAGATTGGAGACAAGCAAATTGAACAATCTTGTTTATGTTCAATTCAATGCTAATTTAATGGAAAAAAACCAAAAGAGAAAAGATAGAACTATGGAAGTGCTATTAGCAAATCATTCATACTCGGCTCAAGAATGGATTGTTGATTGTGATAATCATGATGTAGTTGAAGAAGACCCCGAAACGGTTAATGAAGCTCTAGCAACCGATGATAGTGAAGCTCCTCAAGAAAGTTCAAGAATGAGGGAACTTTCCGATGAAGATTTTGAGTCCGAAAGTGAGGAGGAAGTGCTAGAAGAAGACGAATATGAGTCGGATGGGGTTCAAATAATGGAAGTATGTGGAGAAGATTAGAAGAAAATATGTTTTTATTTTGTGCTACTTAAACTTATTATGGACTTTGTTGTAGGATAATTTGGTATGCTTGTTGAACTCATTATGAGTCGGATGGCCTTTTATGTTTATTTTGGATGATAATTTGTTGTGTTTGTTGAACTTGTTATTAAAATTTTTTGCTTATTTACTTATATTATTAGGGACTTATAAAATTTTAAATAATTTTCTTAATAATTAATGGTCCCCGATTAATCCCCACCTAGACGATTAATCCCTTGACCCTAGTCCACCGTCGAGCTACCGTCGAGCGTTGTTTCCAACCTTGATATATAGACTCAAGAATTACATTGGATCACATCTCTAAGAGTAGCCATGCAAGGCATACTGGACAATAGAGAATATTATAGAAAAGTAGATAAAATTACACTAAGTAACGTAAGTAAGACTGTGGTTGGATAGATGACTTCGGATGATGCTGCTGATGATGGCTTGACTGTGGATCCTTGAGGGTTGCGGTAGACTAAGTTCAAGAGGGTCACTTCCATGATTCAACAATTTCCCCCTAAGTGACCTCTTTAACTTTTCTGCACTTATCAAGTTTCAGAAACTTTATCAGAATCCACCAAAACTTCCTGATATTTTCCAACCAGGTGATCCTTCTTAAAATCTCGAACTTGACTTCGGTAATCATGTGTTTTGATTTTTCTACTATGGTTCGACATATTTCAAGTTTCTTCCTTGTAAGACGATTCATGGAGGTCATGGGAATGAAGTATTTGATCTCATCGACCTTCCTTTTGAAAATGACTCCAAGTTCAGGGTAGTTTGTTGCACCTAGGGATCTCTCTTGATAACCTTCGGTAGGCATTGGTGCAGGATCAAGTGGTGGTAGATCGAACTTCTTGGCAATTGTTGGATAGATCTCTGCATCAATCTTTACAAAGTCGCAAACGGTTTCCTTCAGAAAAATGCTTGCCCTTTCAAGTGGTATCTTCATTTTTGGATACTTTTCACATTTGTTTTGGAACACCCTTGCTATTAGAAAGACTTCTTCTTGTTTCATACATGGGAAGTCAGCTTGGGTGTAGACATAGTCCTGATTCCTTCTTGTAAGTGTGTATTGAATGAAGTCAGCCTTCATGAATTTTTGGGGCTTGAAGTTCTTGATTGCGGATGGTCTATCGTTAGACCTGATTTTCTCTATGGAAGAGGTTTTTTTTGGCATTGAATCGATTGAGTCTCTTGAATTCCATAAGGATTTTTCTGTGATCCAGTAGACTACGGTAAAATTGCTCAAATACCGTGAAGTATTTAGCATTTGGGGACATTGGAACATCCCAGTAGCCATCAGAAGGGGGCTCAGCATAGGTAAGTTAGGGTTTGTAGTCATCATCCAGTAGTCTGCGGTGGGGATTGATCCAAGAATTGATCAAGGATTCATCCATGACGGTGTTGAAACCGCATTCTCTCCATATAAGTTCAGCAAACTTAGCTGCTTTCCAGTCAGATTTCTTCTGTTTTGTGACTGGAGAGTCATTTGAGCTTGGAGATGACATTTCGGGAGCTAGATTCTTGAAGTGAGGGGGAGTCTCAGGTCGTTCAGGAGAAATTTTTTGTTGAGAGTGAGAGGGATGTTGCGGTTGTGTTTAGTGAGTAGATGGTTGCGGTGAGGGAATGTGTTCTATTATGATGGGAGGGATTCTATGATGAGAAGCACTGTTTGAGTGATGTTCTTCTTCATGATGTTCTTCTTCACTTCCTCCTATTGAGGAGTTCAAACCCAGAGCCTCCTCAAGCCATTGTTTGAGACCATTGACCTTGGCACAGACCTCCTGAAAGTGAGCTTTGAGAACATCAGCTAGTTGCTGATTGTCTGGTATAGTGGTGTTGAAGAGTAGTCGATGAATCTCTTTTGTGAGTTGTAGAATTTAAGGACCATGGAAATTGGACGATATGGATCATTGAAGTCTGTTGATGGTGGAATGAAGGATTGAGATAGTGGACTCATAAGCAGTGTGAGTCTTAGCTATCAGCTTCTGTGAGAGAGTGGATTGGTCCGTAATGGTTGTTTGCACATTTTCTTTGATTGCAGATACCTCAGAGATGAGGCACTCCGCAGCAGCCTTGAATTGCTTGTGATCAGCCTGTCGACTGTTGTCGAGAGACCAAATCCCCATTTACACTTTGACAGAAATCCTCTCTGCAGCTAAATGTTCCCTACTCTCCAATCTTTCAATGCTTTCGATCAAGGACTGCGGTACTGGATGGTCTTCAGATTGCGGTTGAGTAGACTTGACCATAGCAAGAATTTGATCTACTTTGGATTGTAGATTCAAGAATTCTTTTCTAGACACAACCATCTTCTTCTTCTTCTTTTTCTCCTTGGGATTGGAGGTTGAGTGTTGAGAACCACTCGATTCCTTTTCCTTATCAAACATCATTAGATCATCATCAGAGGGATTAGGCTGATTTACCTCATTCAGATCAACATCATCATATCCGAAGGTAGGAGCGGAGCAGACTTCTATTGCGGTGCCTTCGTCTTAAGAATCTCTAGCAGTTGGAGTTGGAGGGGGCTTTAAGGGGTTTTGATCAGCAGTCACAGCTTGAGCCTTGCGGATTATATCAACCATTTCGTCCATCGAAGCTTGAACTTTGCAGATTGTAGATACGGTATGGGCATTATTGATTGCGTCTGCCCAATACTTCGCTACAGACTGAATCTCTTGTTGTTTCTGTTGAAGCTGCTTTGTTTGACGTGCCCTTCTTTCTTGAAATGCCCTACGGAAAGCGACATATGTCTTGGCTTCGGCTTCACTTGTTAGTTGATACCTACTCCATGAGTCGTTAAGATCGATATCGTCAATTCCTTGGAATCGAACCGAGGTGTCCCTCGAGTTCACGGATCCTTGCACATTGGTGCTCATTGTGCCTAAACCACCTGTAACAGATGAAAGCAGAGTAGGATTTCCTGAGCCTCCTCGATCTCCTTGACCTGGGGTCAAGTCTGGCCTCGGCTCAGTTCTGGCAAAGGCTGAAGAATCGCCTTGCGGTTGGGAAGGTGTTTGAAGTGTTTGGGTAACAGAAAAAAGTATGTATTTCAACTCCTTAGGGGAAAATAATTGTAGATGGGAATCCCTGGAGACCTTAGGGCGGGAACCAGTTCCATCCTCTTGGGAGTGATCTGGGGGTGAGTCTCCACGTTGCGGTGAAACAGACGCACCTTCTGCGTCTGAGTGGTATTAGATGGTTGATTCGAATGGGTGTGCAGCCACCCCAAGGACTACCAGATCCTTTTAAGAGGTTGCGGTATTAGTCTGGTCATGCATTGGCCTGTGGGATTGGTTTTTCTTTTCTTGAGGATCGAGATGGGTTGATCGTCCTCATCGGAATCACTTCTAGAGGGAGAGTGAGATTGATGTTTGTTTTGTTCGACGTTTGTGGGCACAGGTGGGGTGATTTTTCTTTTCTTTGAAGGGTCAACTTGCTTGGGAGCATTCTTTTTTCTTAGGATTTCCATGTTTCTTGTTGTAGCAGGGGCCTTGATGAGCTGAGGCCAAATGTTTGCGTCTTTCTAATAAAGATAGGTTTGATAGAGTGGTGGAGGATGGGGCTGCAGTACTACCAGGGACAGTGAGTGCGGATGGGGTTTGTAGAGGCGGGGTAGGAAGGTATGGGGCAATACCTTCCGTAGCCTCAATATGGTCCTAGACATCAGCAGTTTCAAGACCAAGAGTAGAGAGAATGTGGACTGGTAGTCGTCTGATAGGTCCAAAAATAGATTGACCAGAACAAGGATTGTACCTTTTGAGATCTTTAGTGATGAAGAGATTGATGTCGTTGCCATGCTTAGTCATGCATTAGTATGAAGGCCTCAGATGCATAGGGACCAAAACCTGGAAAACGTGAGTTCGGTGGGGTTCTCACTTGGACTTTCCTTGGGAATGTATTGCAAGAAGTCGTCCCACAAGATCTGACTGTAGTTAACATCATGGCCAGTGAAGATGCTCGACACCAACTCCAGGAGCTTGAGTCCTATATTATCTATGCCTCCGGTTCTACCGGATAGAATGCAGATCACAAAGTGGCAAACAAATTGCTATACCGCAAGCAGCTGATTTTTCTTGAACTCACGTATGCCTCTGATCTTCTTTTGATAACCTATCTAGTAGAGTACAGTAAGGATGTACACCATACTTAGAGTGAAAACCTTGATTGAAGGATGAACAAGGAGGTTGATGGAAGTGAGGAACTTTTCTTTAGTCAGAATGACCAAAGAATCGTTTACTAAGTTCAGATGCACTTCTTAAGGATTCTCGAGGGGTCGATACGCTGAGAAGGCACATTTGAAGAGAGTTGAGAGAGGAACCACATCTGTAAATGAATCGAAGGGAACAAATAGTGGGTGATTGGACAGAAACTTGATCATCAACTTGGTTGGAGCATTGTAGAAGGAATGCTCTTCGAGGACAACCCTAAAATTGCTTGACGCAATCGATAACATTGGAAGTCTTGATGCAGAGTCTGAACCAGTAGGTTTTGCTGATCCAGATGCCTTGGAGTATTTCTTGGAGATGCCTGATTATACCATTTTTAGGGATTAAAAAAGATTTGCAAGAGAAAACATAGTGCAAGAAAAAGTTTGAGGTTCAGAAAGCGTAAACTTTTCTTAGGGAAGAAGAAGGGGGTTTTATAGTGGACAATTTGGAGCAGGAAACGATTTTACCCTAAGTGAAATTAGGTAAACGTTTGGGTGTTTTTCTTGGATTAGGAGAGATAATCTCAGCTACAGATTAAGAAAAATTTTTAATCTATATTTTTGAGATTTACAAAAAGGGTTAGAATTTAATGGAATGTCAGGTTTCAACAACACGTCTGAAGAATGTATGGTGAGGGAGGGATTAATATGTTGGGTAAAGGGGAAGTTGTAACAGATTAGACATTTTGGGGTAATAGGAATAGTTTAAAGGGATTTGATTTTGGGAAATAAATCTTTTTGTCATCATACCTAAAATAGGTCTGACACGAGGTTTATATAAAAGTATGGGACAGTTACACAAAGAATGTTTTTTAATGTTTTTCTCTATTTAATGAAGGATCATTAAATAGTACACCATTATTTAAAAAACATGAAACAGTTTGAAAATCAATCAAAGTGACTGCGGATTGAAACATCATTGCGGATGGATCATTTGCCAACATAGATGACTGCGATAGAAGAACTAAGAAGAACACTTGTACAAAGATTAGTAGTAACAAACAATAAGCACCATTGAAGGATAAGTATGATATATGGTTGCGATACACAAGGTATATCAAAACCATCTATCATAAATAACTTCAACTAGGACCGCAACAGAGACCAAGGATGGTCTGCGGTACCTATCAATTCAAAAAGAATTGTGGGTCCGGATTCATCATTCCTAACATCTGTAAGAAACTGTTGAGTTTTCTAGAGTCAAGTGTCTTTGTGAATACATCAGCAATCTCTTCATGAGTATGGAAAAAAATTAGTTCAATGTTACCTTTCAGGATGTGGTCTTTGAAGAAGTGATGTCGTAGTTCAATATGCTTAGTCTTGGAGTGCTAAATTGGATTGTGAGAAATCGGTATAGCACTTTCAGAATCACAATAGATTGGTATCCGCAGCATTCTGTATCCGTAGTCCAATAGTTTTGTTTTCATCCATAAGACTTGTGAACAACAGCTGGCTGCGGCCACATATTCAGCTTCTGTAGTAGAGAATGATACAAATTTTGTTTTCTTGATGACCAGTAGATGAGTCTTCCACCTAAAAATTGACATCCACCAGAGGTGATTTTACGATCTAGTTTGCATCCGGCATCCGGCATGATCCGCATCTATGAATGCTTGAAGGCTAAAATCATTCCTTGCAGGGTACCATAAGCCAAGAGTCTTGCTACCCTTTAAGTACCGAAGAATTTGTTTGGTTGCAGTCATGTGTGACATTTTTGGGTCAGCCTGGTACCTTGCACATACACCTATTTTAAAGACGATATATGGTCGGCTTGCGGTGAGGTACATCAATGGGCCAATAATACCTCTATGAGTCTTGTGGTCAACTGATTCGCCTGAGGGATCAACATATATCTTATATCCGAAGGCCACGGGGACCTTAGCCGAATAACAGTTATCCATTGAATATTTCTTTAACAATTTAGAGGTGTATTTCTCCTGATGAATGAATGTCCCTTGAGGGACTTGTTTCACTTGAATTCATAGAAAGAAGTTAATCTCTCTATTCATGCTCATTTGGAACTTGTTAGTCACGAGCTTAACGAATTCATTCACCATTTTCTGATCGGTTGAGCTGAAAATAATATCATCCACATATGTTTGTACAATCATAAGATGATCACCATTTGATTTTCTAAATAAAGTGGGATCAATCACTCCTCTTTTGTATTCAGACGACACAAGAAATTAATAGAGAGTCTCGTACCATGCTCTTGGGGCTTGTTTTAGATAGTAGACTGCTTTTTCAAGGTTGTAGCAGTGGTATGGGAATTCAATACTTTCGAAGCCCAGAGGTTGCTGACGATTAACCTCCTCTTTTAATTCACCTCTGAGAAAAGCAATTTTCACATCCATTTGATGAACCTTGATGTTCTTGTGAGCTGTGTATGCTAAGAAGATCTGGATGGCTTTCATTCGTGCTACCAGAGCATAAATTTCATCATAGTCAATACCTTCAAGTTGACTATATCCCTTGGCAACTAGTCTTGCCTTGTTTCTTATGACCGCACCGGATTCATCCAACTTATTCTTGTACACCCATCTAGTACCAACTATGGTGTGGCCTTGCAGCTTTGGAACGAGCTGCCATACTTTGTTTCTTTTGAATTCTTCTAGCTCTTCTTGCATTGCGGATATCCAGTCCGGTTCAAGTAATGCTTCTTTGATCGATCGGGGCTCGACCGAGGACAGAAACGTTGCATAGTGACAGTGATCGGAAAATTCCTTGGATGATCGAGTCTGGATTCATGCGGATGGGTTGCCGATGATTTGACCTGGTTGGTGCTCTTTCGTCGATACGTGTAGATGGGGTTGCCGATGATCAGCAGTTGTGGTGGAGGGAATGTCTTCAATATTAGAAGACTTTGTGGTTGGAGATGGCAGTTCCCCTATACTTGAGAACATCATGCTGATATGTCTTGAACTGAGAAGGATGGATCAGTGTTTTTTTGGGCAGATGTTGAAGGTTCCCCCTGGAGTGCAGACGGGAGTTCCCCTTGAACCTGCGAAGGTTCCCCCTCGATTGTGGATGGGAGTTTGATAATCCTTGAATCTATTCTTGTGTCAATGTTTTCTACGTTTTCTTCATCCGAATCCGAAGAAACGTTTGATGGTTGAAAATCTCTGCGGATGATGGTTGGAGCTACATCTTCTAGTACTGGAACCTCGATGGTTGTTGTATGGTCCGGAGTTGAGTTTTCTCCTTCAACTGGTGAGGTGGAAGTATTTAGTGATACTTCATTGGACAGCGTAGGACCAGATACATCATCATGCTGCTGCTGAGCTTCCAGAGACACAAAAACTTTGGATAACTTGGTTGTATCTACCGGGTCGAAGAGATCGTCATAGTTTACTTCAACTATATTTAATGGACCCGAAGAGGTAGAAATATCACTTTCTAGAATTTTTGTGGTTTCGGTTGATGAAGCGGTGTTGTGGATGTGATAATCATCAATTTCACATCGAAGCTTTCAATTATCATCCTTGTGCATCTAATGAGAAGTCGATAAGCAACCTTGTTAGTGGAGTAGCCAAGGAAGATGCCTTCATCAGACTTTGGTGCGAATTTGTTGAGGTGGTCTTTGTTGTTGATTACGAAACATCTACACCCAAATATATGAAAGAATCAAACGTTTGGCTTGCGGTTGTTAAGGTCCTCATATGGTGTTTTGTTGAGACGTTTGCACACAAAGATTTGGTTTTGTACAAAACAGACTATGGAGACTGCTTCGGCCCAGAAGTAGAGAGGAAGGTGAGCGCAGTTGAGCATAGATCTGACAGGTTCTAATAGAGTGCGATTCCTTCGCTCTACTACCCCATTTTGTTGCGGTGTGTAGGGAGTTGAGAAGTTGTGAGTAGTGCCGTTGGAAACCAAGAAACTGTTTAGAAGGTGGTTAGTAAACTCGGTTCCATTATCACCTCGGATACGTCTAATGGTAGCTTGATCTGAAGTTCAATTTCCTTGATGAAGTTGATCAACACCTGTGGTGTATCTAAATTGATTCGAAGGAAGAAGACCCATGAGAAACGTGTGAAGTCATCCACTATAACCAGTATGTATTTCTTGTGATGAACACTCGCTATGGTAGATGGACCTCAGAGATCAATGTGCAAAAGTTCCAATGGTTCAGAAATTGAGGAGTCAATCACAGTGGGGTGACTTGCCTTGAATTGCTTTCTACACTAACATGCAGGACAGAGAGTATCATTGTTGAACTTGAGGATTGTAAGACCTCTGACTAGTTCGCTTGTGACTAAATTGTTGATGTATCTGAAATTGAGGTGAGCTAGCTTGTGGTGCCATAGCCAGCTGACTTCGGATACTGCTTTGGATAGGAAGCATAACTGTGGTTTGCCTATGATTAGATATACATCCAGAGGGTACATAGTACCTACAGATTTGGACTTGATCAGACAAGTGATCCTATCGCTTGTCATTACATAGAAAAATTGGTCATCAAATTCAACACGATGGCTTGCTTTTGTAGCACCTGGTTCCTGGTATGTATAATTTATATAATTGATTTAAGTTTTTAGCCTTGGACTCGGCGAGTTGTAGGCCCGAATTGCCGAGTAGTGTCGGGACATTGATCACGTTTAAGTTAGCGACTCGGCGAGTCCCCGCTGTCTAGATGAAACCCTAATTTCAAGGGTTAGCACCCTATTTAAACCAACCTTATGCACCCCAAGCCCGACTCCTTCACCCTCAGAGCTCCCTATATCCTCCTAACCCCTCTTTCTTGTGAGATTGAAGTATTTTGGTGTGATTTCTTGAAGATTTTGAGAGAAGAAGAAGAGTAGATCAAGATGAGGAGAAGGAGGTCGAATATCTTGGTGATATTTGGTGATTCATTGAGGTATAACTCAATTCCTTCTGTTTTTATGCTTAAAGTCCCTTAGAACACCATTAAAGTCCTTCTTGAGCCAGTTTTCAAGCTTGAATATAGATTAGGGTTGGTAATGAGTTGATTAACCTCTAGATCTAGACTTGTTTGAGCTCCAGAGGCTCAGATCCATGGAGTAAATCGCTTGAATCTCCTAGATCTACCATTTTAGCCTTTATTTGGCCCTAAATCCCCATTCTATGAATTTATACATGTAAAGTTGGAAACTTTACGTGTAAAGCCTACCTTAAGAACTCAAATCTGTGAATGGCATGAGCTGGATTCAAGAAAAATCGAGTGTACAGTAATTACATGTGAATGACTCGGCGAGCCGTTCATCGGACTCGGCGAGTCGAGCCGCGAGTCCCCGAGTTTTCCCCTTTTTCGTGGTTACTGAGTAGAGTTGTGAGCCATGGGTGGACTTAGTGAGTCGGAAGCCAGAATCATCTATGGAGGGACTCGGCGAGTCAATGCCCTGACTCGGCAAGTCCAAGGCAATCTTCTTACCTCAAGAATAGACTCGACGAGTTGTTCATACGACTCGGCTAGTCACAGGCTAGAGTGTTCTTCGGATGAAGACGAACTCGACGAGTTGTTCATACAACTTGGCGAGTCGGTTGAAGGATCATTGGTCATCAGTTTAGAAGGATAACTCGTCGAGTCTTTGCCTAACTCGACGAGTAGTGTCAGGTATGAGGACAAATGGGAAGGATAGGGACTCGACGAGTTGGCGAGCCAACTCGACGAGTCAGGGGTAAAATGGTCATTTTACCCCAAGGGCAGTTAGCAGTTAGCAGTGTTTGATTGAGTATTTTGTGGAAAATTACAGCCGGAGGATTTTCGGAGCAGCAGCAGTAGCAGACGGATAGTTCCCATGCAGATGAGTAGCTGCTACGAGTTGAGTTACCTACCAGTAGCAGTGGATCTACGGCCACAATGTCGGCCCACCAGTAGGAGTCGTATGTTAGATGATTGTATCTGTGATATTCATCTAGGGTTTCTACTACCTGTGCTATATTTATGTGCTAGTATGATATGATGCTATGTGCTAGTGACAGTAGGGGAGATAGTCCCCAGATTACCGGTCGATAAGGGGCGAAGGGGCGGTGATGCCCAGTCATGCTAGGTAGATTATGTGATATGTGTTGTGTGGTAGTAGTAAGGGGTGAAATAGTCCTCAGTATCCGGTCGAGAGGACCAAAGGGGGAGGCCAGCACCCAGATATGCTAGTCAGTATCCGGTCGAGAGGACCGAAAGGGGAGGCCAGCACCCAAATATGCTAGTCAGTACCCGGTCGAGAGGGCCGAAGGGGTAGGTCGGGCACCCAGATATGCTTGTCAATATATGTATTTTATGTGGTTATGGTATGTGGTACAGTGGGGAGGACTCACTAAGCTTCATGCTTACGGTTTTCAGTTGATGTTTCAGGTACCTCTTCATTCAAGGGGAAGGAGCTGGAGCGGTAGCGGCACATCACACACACGCTTTTGTTTTCCGCACCATGAGTCATTCTTGGATTTTGTACTCTGACATTATTATGTTTTTCATTTTGGTATACGGTCGTGAGACATGTTTTATTAAAAGTTATTATTGTATTATATTTTGTTTCAAACGTTTTGCAAATCACCTAATTAAAAATGAAATTTTTGGCCCGTATTTGTGGGACGTTACAGCTTTATATAGTTGACCAACACTGATGAGATTGTGTTTAAGGCCTTCTACATAAGCAACCTTTTGAATAGAGAAGTTTCCCGTAGTAAGAACAACATAACATCATATTACCCCATTCACATTGTTCCTGTATGTAACATTTCAAGCGTTGCAAATTGGCCTGAAATCTCGAAGGCTGGTATTCTAACCTTCCAGTCATCCAAGGAGTAGGCACTGTCGATTAACCATTCTTCTTCTTGTTCCTCCTTGCACACGGCTTGAGAATTACAAGGTTAGTTTAGGCATCCAAACTAGTTTGGAGCCTGGGACAAAGGATGAGTTTCTGATTGATGCATGAATCTGATGGGTTTTTGTCATAAGACATCCTATGTGCTCATACAAACCCTAATGCTCGGATCTAGGTTTCTCTATTGTACATGCTTTGAATCCAAGACTATAAACCCTAATTCTAGCATATAAATAATCATATTAACATAAGAATGAGTTTATAATGTTACCTTTATTGTTATATAGCAATAACAATCCTAATTCCACCTTGAATTGACTTTGGAATGCTTAGAGTCACAAGTGTCACTCCTCTAATGTCTTACAAACACCAAGAGCAAATGTAGAAGGTATAAAGAGAGAGGAGAGAGGTTAGAATTCGTCCTTAGGACTTCTTGGGAACAAGTACACGAATTCTAAGGCCTTAGGGTCTTTATATGGGTGTAGAGATAGGGTTTCAGTCATTATCCTTATCTAGTTGCTTATCCACAAAGCAACCATAAGATAAGCCTTGAAAACCCTTATCCTTTATCCTTTGGACGATTTCAAGGATCCTTATCTCCTTGAATTCGTTCAACCCATATTTAGGATAACCATTACCATATTTTGTAACTATCACATAATTACAATTCAGCCCCTCTAGTTTATTTAATTACACTTGATCACAAAATTAATTCCTAATTAATTATTGACCAATATTAATTAAGAAAATATGATTTCTCCTTTAATATATTATTCTTATAACATATTAATAAATCATAATAACCTCTCTCTATTTATTTCTCCAATCAAGTTGCTTTGGTGAAGGCAACCCAAAAGGACCATGCACCATCGGGTCAAGTACATACCAAAATAGTTATGGACTTAGACACTAATCCAACAGTCTCCCACTTGGATAAGTCTAATAACTATTTTGCGTATGACTTCAGATCCTGATCTGCAATGGTAGCTTTCCAAAGCCGCTGTCAACTCTGATCCTATCAGATACGCGTGTCCTTAGATAAGGGATCATATATTCCTCCATTCTAGATATCGTATGAGATATGATTTCAAATCATTCTTTTTGTACTACTTCTCGATTTCCGATTTATGACGACAGACTAATTGAACAAATCAAATTAGCCCTAGCCCGGCCGAGCATTTACGTTTTTCATCACTAAACCATCGAGGGGCCCAAAAGATATCGCTTTTATCCTTCTTTGGATAAAAGGAACAGATAAACTTTGATACAATGCTTGCTTGCACTCACTAACCAAATCACACACAACAATATGTTTTATAACACCAAGTTACTAGTGCGTTTTCATATTATCAATGTGCAACCGATTAGCAAGATACAACTCACACATCTCGGTTTCAAGAATATAAGATGTTATCGTCTCACCAATCACTCGTGATACAATTCATGGAGTGATCCAAGTGAGCGTGGGTTTAATCCAATGCTCAAATCATATTCGTAAGCACTCATGAACGTTGCAGCAAACATTTGCTTATGTCTAATACTCTTCTATACAATCCACACACCAATTCAGGACAGTCTTCATTCATATCTACTTCCAACATATGAATGACTGTGGCCCATTCGAATAATTCGATTATTCTTAATAAACTCAATTATTCCGGAAGTCAAAACATGCAAAGTGAAACACAAGAATAATACTAATCCCATATGGCCTCAAACCTTTGAGTATAAATAAAACGCCTTTTATTTATCACCATATTGATTACTCATTATTTTTCGTTTCGGGTAATCAACTTCTTACTTGAATTATTACACTTGTCCCATGCACCTAGCATGCACACAATGTTTACCTATAGTTCTTACTTTTGTGAAATAGACAAATTGCATTTCCAATCATTCTCATTTCACAACTCCAAATCCATTTTCATAAGTGAAAGAATATCAAATTCTTGCTACTTATAGAATATGCTAGATTCTAACATCCTATGCAATGATTCTTTTGTAATGTCACTGCACCAAAGTCACAAAGACTATTGTCAATGATATTACAAAGTCCTCTATCGGAGATTGTTACAAGACAATTCCTTAGATATGATGTCTCTCACTTAAAGTACATTCCTTTGAACATCCTTTTGCATAAAAGTTTCTAATCTAGACATAGATTTTCAATATTTACTTCCTGATATGAACATGCTTCCATATTTTCCTCATGAAAACTCATTCTTAATAGAATCTTTTCTATTTGTAATGATGTCGATATGGTCCATCCAATATGGAAACATTTCCATATTTTCCAATACTATACTTCCAACTACTCACAAGCGACCAATCCTCGTCGAACTTTGGATTGTCCTTTGATAGTTGTTTAATTATTTTAGTCAAAACCAATTCTAGTCCCTTTTCCCTCTAAATGCGCTAGACATTTGGAAAATTTTAGAATGGTCAAACATTAAAGCATTTGCAATCGATCCTATACCCGAAGCGTATGGGACACGACGCACAATGTTTTATTTGCTATGTTCTCAAAATTCGAATTGTGAAAAGGAATTCCGTAATCATAATCGAAATTTTAAGAACACACTATGTACCTTTGGCTAAGTTTATTAACATTTCTCAACCTAAGCCTTTAGATTTGAAATGAAGCATAATATTCTCTCATTTAACTATAGCAAAACAACTTTACAACCCTTACGACTTTGCAAGGTATAACTCTTGTTTGTCTATAATTAATATTGCCAACTTGCAATACTTTCCATAATAATCATACAATCATAACTTTTCTGCTCCCACTATCATGATGATTACTATAAAACATAACACTTATGCTCCCACTAGCTTCGACATGTATTCACAAACATCTTAACTTTCAGAAAGACAATACCTATTGAATTTCTTAAGTCCATGTTTCTAATACTTAGTGTTTTGATAATCTTTTATCAAGGCTTCTTGAACTTATACACCTTTTCCTTTAGATAGTTCATATGTGTGTCTCAACAATTAAGACTAATTGCCAAACCTCACAATTCAAATTATGGAAAGGGATACCGTAACCATGATCGAATTTGAGAATGCAATTTTACAATCACTATCTTCTTAAAATCTTTCTTAATGAAAGCATTTCCTCACAATCATTTTCATGAAGGAGGAAATCTTATGACACTTAGATTTAAATGGTGTATTTGTTCATATCCATGTGAATTTGTTAAAACCAAATTTTACGACAAATTCAAACTCATATGGACCGAGCCTTTTTTAATCTTGATTTCTTGCCTTATGGTAGCACAGCTGCCCACCACGTCTTCCAAGTAGTTAAGCATCTCACCCTTTTCCTATCAATGTACCTTTCATTGATCAAGGTGCTTTGCCCTTTATGCATTCAAAATGAGTACTCATAGGACTCACATGCATAATTAACTCAATTGGAACAGCACATAATCAAAATATCATCAACACGATAGGTTGTAAAACTCAACTTGTGTGCTAGTGATGATTGATAAGGTTTATTTGATTTGTTCTTGAAACTTTTCAAGACCATTAAGACTCCCACTGACTCCTTGACATATAAGATTCTCTTGTCAATAAACATTTGTTGACAACCAAATATTCAAGAGTTAGTGTAGCTTTTATCAAAACACTTCATAAATTGGTCCAAGTTGGTCTTTGTCTTATTCAAGACATCACAACTTTCCACATTTTATGAAATTTATAAAACTTTAATACTTTTCACTCATTGCCACAATCTTAACTTTAAGACTTGTTATTGGAACGAAGTATGATAGACTTCTTGATTTAACCATTTCTTCAATCCTTGATTCCTTTTCTTAAACATACAATTGTACTAAGACTTACTTAGAGGATCAATTGAGACATGGTTCTTAATCATTAAGACCCATTATAAAGCATAAAAGCTACTCTCCCTTCTTCTTAGAATGGAAAAACTTTTATCTTTCTGCCTACTTGATTCTTCTTATTCGTTCTACTATTGATCTAAACCCTTTAATCAATTCAGTATTACACTTAATCTTGTAAGTGTAATCATATTTACTAAGCCTTTAGTAAATCATGACAAATATCTTTGTTACTCTTATGGTGAACTTGATCAACACACAAGTTTGTGTACTCGATCTCCTAGTCCTTCACTTGACACTTTGTCAACGAATTAGTCTAATTTCCAAATATGAAATATCTCATTCATCATGCAACCAAGTTGTGTGATTCCAAATTTCTGTCCAATTGAAACTTTGGGCGATGAGAAACTCTCCCTATTTGGTAAATCCTTGACATTTCCATAAATAACATAACTAAGAATCATATCCATTCGTTGTAGAAATATTCAAACATCAATTTTCATAACGATTTCATTGCAAGGAAATAAACAAATAAATAAGTAAGTCAAAATTTATTTTATTTATAAAAGCAGTGGAAAAACATTTGTCCTTACAATGAAAAATCCATTGAAAACTATGTAAAAAATGAAAATTTCTAACAACTCTATCATAACTATCTAAGCTCAAAATCTAATCTTCAAGTCCATGCGATCGAGATCCATCTCTTGGTGATCAGATTCATCTTGCTTTCTCAACAAGCTTCCTTTCTTTTCACCGATTCTGCAAAACACTCAAATGCAATCTTATTACATCATGTATTAAGAATCAATGAATAGGAATTTAACGGAGTTATATAGTGGATTTTACCTAAAGTGGAGCCATACTTTCTAACTCTCCCATCTCTTAGATCTCTTAGGTAATTAGGGCAACTTCGTCTCCAATGCCCCTTCTCTTGGCAATAAAAACAAATTGACTATTTTGGAACAACACATGGAACTACTTCAGACATCGCCTTTCTCTTATGATCAAACTTTTCGATCATTGCATGTCTTTCATTGCCATTGTCTATATCCATAGAGGTCTTAAAGGTAGATTCACCAATCAACTTTGCTTTTCTATTGCGCCAAACCATTGCTGATTCAGCAGCAATAAGTATATAGGTGATATCAATAAGGGTCACGTCGTGGTTCATCATATAGTACTCTATTACGAACTCACTATACGAGTTAGGAAGTGACTGAAGAACCCAATCAACAGCCATCGCTTCACCGACAATGGATCCCATCATTCTTAATCTATCAATGTGTGACTTCATCCTTAAGACGTGTGCACACACCGACTTGCCTTCTTTATGTTTACTTGCCAAAAGGGCTTGAGTAATATTGAACCTTTCAATTTACAATCTTGTGGGTTAGGGAGAATAATTGGAGGAGGAGGAGGAAGTGAAGCATGATTTCTTGTTCCTCGATCGACTCGTGGAATATCATCTTCATGTGGAATGCTTGTTCCACGGGATTTGAGAAGACCATAGTTGTCGAACTTTGACATCTACAGAACGGGAGAAAAACAAATTCAAGTTAGTTGATAGATTGAGTCCTTAGTAAATCACCCAAATGAAATACTAAGGCTAGGACCCAACACAATATTCTACAACTTGAGAGAGGGATGCCGTAACCCTAATTGAAGAATATTTGAAGGTAAGTGAATGACGATTCACTAATTTCCACCATGAAAAACGAAAAAGAAATTTAAGTTTTAAATCTATGAAAACTCCTAGATCCTTTGAGATTCATTGAACTTTCAATGGCATGTTTAAATCTCGATATGCCCCTCTTGTTTGTGACTGGGATGCCGAGGATCACAATGCGGGTGTGAATAACCATGCAAAATTACATGGTTCCCTCAAATGTTACAATCACCTATTAGATGTGCCGGTAAACCACACACGCTCCACCGAACTATGACAAACATTGAGTCACCCTTTGCTACTTTTGCTTAGAACCATTTAGTGTGCCGGTAAACCACACACGCTCCACTAACGTCTTCACAAGGGCACAAAGTGTAATTTCATGGAATTGCATCAATTCACTTTTGCCTAAGTAACTAAGATTGGGAATTTGAAAAACATTTAGTTACTTTGTATTTCATTATACTTATAATGGAAGGTTTCGTCCTATCCTACCCGTTCGGCTAACGACCCTCCACTAGTCAAGAGTGCGGTGGGTAAGAGTGGATACCCATTCAATCGCCATTTTATAGGCAATTTCCTTAAACACCCCTTATAGACCAGCTTCGTGAATGAGGCCTACTAACAGTAAGACTGACTTTTACTCATACATATATATAATGTTAGACTTTTAATGTTATATATATTATAGGGTGTATTTTACACTTTTAAAATACTAGGTAGTCAAATTTAACAATTATACCTTTAATTCAATTAAATTGCAAACCAAAACTTTTATGGATTTATTAAATCTCTTTTAATTATACACCTTAATTAATTAATAAAACCATAAGGGTGTGATTTGAACTTTTCAAAACAATACTAGGGTTTTAGAATTTAACACTCCTAATTAAACCTTTTTAATCAACTTTTAAATTCCAAAACTTGAGGGCAAGTTTTGAAACATTTCAAAACAATTTAGTTTTAATCTATCTTAAAATTTCGAATTTATGACATTTAAATTAAAATTTTAAATATTAAAACTCTAGATTTAATAATTATCTTGAATTAGACTATTAATTTAATTATTAAATCATAAGGGATTATCTAAATAATGAGGATAATTACCATTTATACATTTAAGTTATCCTAATTCCTTAAATATCTATATAGATTTCGAAAATATGGATGGATAATGCAAGATCTTGAATTACCATATATAACAATTAGAGGATAATTACAAGATATGGGATAATCCAAATCCCTAAAAATTAGGATCTTATCTTGGGGAGGAGGAAAATTTCGAAAAACAAGGGATTATAACAAACCTTAGATTTCGAAATTTAAGGGTTTAAGGAAAGGATTTGAAGATCTTATTCAAACTCTTGAAAATTAGGGTTTGCAAACCCTAATCTCGAAAAACCCTAGCCTCTTAGGGTTTATTGGCAATAAACCCTAATATATCAAGTTCATACAATTGAAACCAAACCAATGGCTCTGATACCACTGATGGGTTTTTGTCATAAGACATCCTATGTGCTCATACAAACCCTAATGCTTGGATCTAGGTTTCTCTATTGTACATGCTTTGAATCCAAGACTATAAACCCTAATTCTAGCATATAAATAATCATATTAACATAAGAATGAGTTTATAATGTTAGCTTGATTATTATATAGCAATAATAATCCTAATTCCACCTTGAATTGACTTTGGAATGCATAGAGTCACAAGTGTCACTCCTCTAATGGCTTACAAACACCAAGAGCAAATGGAGAAGGTATAAAGAGAGAGGGGAGAGGTTAGAATTCGTCCTTGGGACTTCTTGGGAACAAGTACACGAATTCTAAGGCCTTAGGGTCTTTATATAGGTGTAGAGATAGGGTTTCAGTCATTATCCTTATCTAGTTGCTTATCCACAAAGCAAGCATAAGATAAGCCTTGAAAACCCTTATCCTTTATCCTTTGGAAGATTTCAAGGATCCTTATCTCCTTGAATTCGTTCAACCCATATTTAGGATAACCATTACCATATTTTGTAACTATCACATAATTACAATTCAGCCCCTCTAGTTTAATTAATTACACTTGATCACAAAATTAATTCCTAATTAATTATTGACCAATATTAATTAAGAAAATATGATTTCTCCTTTAATCTATTATTCTTATAACATATTAATAAATCATAATAACCTCTCTGTTGGGCTTTGTAGATTGCGTCTTTTGGGCTCGACTGATTATGCTATTCTGTATTCTGGTTTGGGCCTGTCCAACCGTGAACCTTTTATGTTTTGTATATAAGTTTTCGCTTGCATGCATATTAGGTCAAGGTTTTAGAGATCTGAGAATAGTGATACATCTAGACGACAACAGGTTTCTTTGATCGTTCTTGTAACCTTCCAATCCTCTACAGTTGATGTTCTTAATCGAGCTCTTCTGAGGATTTTGTTTAATCATTCGACCGTTTGATTCAATCTTGACTCGTTCTTATTATTGTGTTTTTATCGTCTTTTTTTACTTACTTGTTCAAGATCTAATCGATCTTTATAAATTAAAAGATTGTTAAATCTAATCAATTGGTCTCAGAGCAGGAGGCTGTGTAATTGATACACATCTTTTCTGTGAAAAAGATTTCCATTAGGGTTTTTCCGTAATCATCAATATTTATTGAGCCGTCATCTCTTTATTGACGTATCTTGATATTTATTACTTTGCCCTAATCTGCTTTATTACAAGTCTGATCTTTGAACAGGTTTTTATGATCATAATGGATGCGACACAATCAAACCTTATTAATATTTCCAACAGCATTGGTTCGACGACAAAGATTCCGATCTTATACACCCATGACTATGAAGTATGGGCACATCACTTCGAAGACTACGTTATTGGATTGGAGGATAATGGGTATCTCATTTGGGAAGCCATCACCAATGGACCATTTTCTCATTCTGCAACGTCCAGAATCATCAAGACACAAAAAGAGTACAATGATCTGCTAAAGGACGTGAAAGATATTGCACAAGATGAAAAGGATAAGTTCCAGTGCAATATCAAGGCATTAAGGTTGATCAGGTTCGCCCTTCAGTCCGATACATTCAGATTGGTTAGCTCATGCACGACGGCAAAGGATGTTTGGGATAGACTTCGCGAACTGTATTCTACAGACGAGGATCTTGAACATTCTATTCAAACTTTGCTCCTATCTGAGTTTCGAGAATTCAGGCAAGGGGTTGAAGAAACTATGACCCAGACGTTCGATCGCTTCAATCATCTTCTCAGCAAGATGATCAAACACGATATTGAAAGGAAGCTTATCGAACAGAAGGTTACATTCCCGAATGGTCTGAGGTCTGAATGGAGAGCAGTGGTTTCCACAGTTAAAGCCCATGAGCAGTTTAAATCATACTCTTTGGCGAAACCGGTGGGTATTCTCAAGTCCCAAGAGAAGATTGTGCTGCAAGAAAAGAACGTCGTTTCCAGTCTCGGTTCGTTGGCCCTCCTATCTAAAAGTAAAGCTGCGATGGAGGATGAAGATCTCAACCTGGAGGAATATGATCTCACGTCTGAGGATTATGCCATGATGGTGTCCAATCCCAAGAGGTTCATAAAGAAGAGATTCCCCAGCAACAAAAACCAAAGCTGGCAGGGGAGTTACAGCTCTGAAAAAGTGATTAATGAACCGAAAGCTGAGGAGCACAAAAAGGAACCGAAGGTGGATGGCGATTCTGGAGTAAGTTGTTTCTACTGTGGTGGGAAGAATCACTATGCTAAGGACTGTGTCCTTAAGAAGATGGCTGAAAAAGATGATGGGAATGACGAGGAAGCCGTGTTGCAGAAAAGACTGGATGAGTTGAGAAAGAAGAAGTATGCCGTTAACCCTTCTATTAATGCTCTTATTGTGCAGGGTTCGGTTAAAGGTGATGAATTCGGCAGCACGGAAGTTTGGTCTACCGACTCAGAAGACGAGGAAGTGAGGCAGCCTACCCATGGAAAGGCCTACGTGACTAAGGAAGAAAGTAGTGGTGGAAAGTGCTTCATGGTAACTGACGTATCTCAAATGAGAGGATATAACACCGATGGAGGAAGTGATGGACCGAAGGCAAAGGAGGACATGTGCTTTACGACCAAACCGCTCAGCTAGCAGTTCAATGAGCTCGATGAACTGATAAAGAAGGTACAATCTATTTTTATTTCATGCAAAGTACCATCATCCTCTTATGAGAAAGAACTAAAAAACGTCAATACAAGAATTTCACATCTAGATAGTAGCTTAACTCAAACTCGAGTCACAAATTCTAACCTAACTGATCAATTGAGCAGGGTGGCGTCGAAGAGTGAGGAGCGGAGAATGTGGATAGAGTTAAAGGAGTCAGACTTAGTCAAAGTTAAAGATGAAAACATTTATTTGCAAAGAGACAATTTAAAATTGTTAAAACAACGAAATGTTTTTTGTTTAATCGCTAAACGTCTGTATTCTAATATTACTCAGCTTCATTTGGATTGTGAAATAGGCCAAAAGATCCACCGCATGATCTTGCCCTTCCTAGAGTTTAAGGAAGATGAAATCGATGCCGAAGCCTATAATTGTGAGAGTGTGATATCGTCTGATGATGTCAATCCAACCTACATGTATGGACTGGATAAAATTGAGTCCTTCATTAAATCCAAAGACCACAAGAACATGCTTAAAAATCTTTTGGATGAAAATGACAGACTTAAACTGAGAACCGAAACCATGCAAAAATTTGACTCTTTAAACGCCAATGTAAGCCCAGAAAACAAAATTGATGTTGAAAATGCATCTGAGCTTAACGAGGACGATAACATGAGCGAAATTCCTGTAGAGGACACGGTTGACTGCTCAGAATTTATTAAAACCGAGCCTGAAAATCACAAGAATCTAATTTCTGAAAATTCAGTGGAGTTCGCTCGGTTGTCCCATCAAAAGTCCCCAAAATTAGTTGAGAAAGCTGTTGTGTATCAAAAGGTCAGGACCACTCCAAATCAAGTATACAAGGTAACAAGAGTAACCGAACATCAAACAGCTGAACTTGTAGCCATTGTAAACGAAGACAATGCTGATGGCTGTGATGAGTACTTCTAGGAAGCTCCAATTGATAATGCAGACGAAACCATTGGTTTATCTGAAAGAACTTCCTGGAAGAGCAAAGGAAGATACATACCTGAACCCTTGAATAAGCCGAACAACTTTGATGAGCCGAGCACCAGTGGTACAAAAGATATTCCTCAGAAGAATGATCACTCGGCAAAAGAAGACATTCCCTCGGCTCCTTCGGCTCAAAGTAAAACTCCTGCAGTTCAAAAGGAACCAGCCAAGGAGTCACCAAAAACGAAAGCAAATGTTCATCATCAACCTTCTCAGATGAGGAATAGGAAGATAGAAAGGAACAATAGATACAGGAAGAACCTTTCTGAAAGGAAACAATTCTAGCATTCCCAGAATGCATATTTCTCTCATCAAGACAAGAATCTAAAGTATGAAAACAATCCTGTAGGAAAGCTGGAAAGTCACAAAAACCAAAAGCCAAGGTTCGGTTCACAAGAAGATATCAACCGAAAGCCAAGGTTCGGTTCACAAGAAGATATCAACCGAAGGCAAAAGTTCGGTTCTGAAAAGGACTTCAACCGAAACCAAAGGTTTGGTTCCAAAGACAGTTCCAACCGAACGCAAAGGTTCGGTTTTGAAGTCAAAAGAGAACAAAACTCTAAGGTCATTCCCTCCAATGATCAAAAGCAAAAGGGTCACCTAGAGTCTCAAGCCCGGAACTTCTCTCAATCCAAACCCTCTTGTTCAAATTCTTCTCGTTCTTCTAATTCCTCTTCTCGGTCTCATAATTCTTCTACTCCCACCGATTCGTCTCCATCTTACTCTAAAGCTGATTTCTCTTGTTTTCAAAAAACTCATTCGTCAACTGAGCAAAAGTGGAAGAAAAAAGTCAATGAATCCCAACCAGAATCCAAACCTAATTCACCCAATCCTAACAAAATAAAAGTTTTTACCATTAAAAGGAAAGATGCAACAACTCTTATAAAACGAACGTATCTTGTTGATGTCTCTCTTATTATTCCCGTTCCCATGCAAAGCTCACGTGGACCCAAGAAATTTTGGGTTCCTAAATCTGTCTAATTTTTGCAGGTTATAAGTGACGAGCAGTTCGACGAAGAATGGTACATCGATAGTGGCTGCTCACGTCACATGACAGGGAGGAAAGAGGAGCTTAGGGAATACAGATCTCTTGCAAATGGTGGCAACGTCAAGTTTGGAAACAATTCTTTTGGCACCATAAAGGGATACGGGATGATAACAAATGGAGACTTTACTATAAGGAAGGTGGCTTATGTGGAAGGACTCCAACACAACCTCATTAGTGTATCTCAGCTTGTTGGAGGTACATGTCTCAAAGTCTCGTTCGATGATGAAGGTTCTGAAATCATAGAGAAAAAGTCAAAGAAAGTGATTCTCAAGTCAGAGCGAAAGGGTGAAATGTTTCCCTTAAACCTTAAACCCATCAAAGGAAACCCAGCTATATGCTTGTTGTCAAAAGCTCAATCCGACGAAAGTTGGTTGTGGCACCGAAGATTATCTCATCTTAATTTTAAAGATATCAACCGTCTTGTTACTGGAGGTCATGTTAGGGGCCTTCCATTGCTCAAGTTCGACAGGGATCATCTGTGCGCTGCATGCGAAATGGGGAAGCAGAGTCGTCAAAGTCATCCATCTATAATCAACACAAAAGTTGTTGAACCACTCGAATTACTTCATATCGATTTGTGTGGTCCTTCATCTATCGAAAGCATTGGTGGTAGCAAGTGTATTCTTGTTATTGTTGATGACTTTTCACGATTTACATGGGTGTTCTTTCTAAAGCTCAAATCTGAAGCGACTCAAAAGCTGACAGTGTTTATCAAGCAAATTGAAGTATAGCTTAAGAAGGTTGTTCGTAACATCAGAAGCGACAAATGTCTCGAATTCAAGAACAGGGAGTTTGAAGAATTTCTTGCAGAAAAGGGAATTAGTCATAATTTCTCAGCTCCCTACACACCGCAACAGAACGGAATAGTCGAAAGACGAAACCGATCTTTGTGTGAAGCTGCCCGAACTATGTTAAGTTTCGCTTCCTTACCTCTTTATTTTTGGGCTGACGCTATTTCGGCTGCTTGTTTTACACAGAACAGGTCATATCTCAACAAGAGGTTCACGCTCACTCCATATGAGATACTGAACAACAGAAAGCCAAATGTGAAATTTTTCCATGTGTTCGGCTCAAGGTGTTTCATCTTTAATTCTAAAGAACAACGCAACAAGTTTGATGTCAAAGCCGACGAGGGAATATTTTTGGGTTACTCGCTCACATCCAAGGCATACAGAGTCCTAAACAAGCGTTCGAGAAAGATTGAAGAGACATACTATGTGACCTTTGACGACAACTATGTCAAGAAGCTACATGCTAAAGAAGACATCACTGGGGAAATCTTTCCTCTAAATGGCCAGGTTACAGTCTCGGTCGCCAACTTATTCGAGACATTAATGGACATCTTTGACGAACCGGAGAACGCTTCACTTTCTGAAGCAGGTGCAGCAGACAACAAAGTTGATCACATGGAGCAGATTGTCGAAGACAGTGCAAGGAGAATGCATGAAGAAGCATCAATCTCTAACGACTCTCCTTCCAACGGCGCTCAAGTCGAGGGGGAGCCAAGTGCTCAAGTCGAGGGGGAGCCAAGCACTCAAGTCCAGGGGGAGCCAAGTTCTACAACTTCAACCAAAGAGGTCTCAACACCAGAAAGCTCAGAATCACACGAAACACCTGAACCTCATGTCTTTCAAAGCTCATCAACTGAGGGGGAACATAATGACATGACACTCGGTTACGATAGCCAATCTGAGCCAGACGAAATAATTAATGCTGAACTAGACCCAACCTTTGATCCAAATTACCCTCCTCTTATCAAATGGACCAGAGATCATCCTGTCTCTCAAGTAGTTGGAGATGTCTCTGAAAAGGTCTTGACCTGATCACAACTGAAAGCAAAACAGACTTCCTTATTTTCAAAGGTTGAGTTTTGCATGTTCAACTCATTCGTATCAAAAGTTGAACCAAAGACAGTTAATACTGCCCTTGATCACTCTGATTGGGTTCAAGCAATGCAAGACGAGCTGAACGAATTTGAAAGGAACAAAGTCTGGCGCCTCATTCCAACTCCTCCAGATGCTTCGGTTGTTAGTCTCAAATGGGTATTTAGGAACAAAATGGACAAGGAAGGTAATGTTATACGGAACAAGGCTCGTCTGGTGGTATAGGGATACTGTCAGGAGGAAGGGATAGACTATGAAGAGACTTTTGCTCCAGTAGCTCGGCTAGAATCTATTAGAATATTTCTGGCTTATGCTGCTCACAAGAACTTTGAGGTTTTCCAAATGGACGTCAAGTGTGCATTTCTCAATGGAGAACTCGAAGAAACGGTGTACGTGGAGCAACCTCCTGGGTTCGTGAACGAAAGGCATCCAAATCATTGCTATATTCTGGATAAAGCTGTATACGACCTTAAGCAAGCTCCGAGAGCCTGGTATGAAATGCTTACAAAATTTTTAAAGATGTCTAAATTCAAACAAGGTTCGGTTGACCCAACCTTCTTTCGCAAAAAGGAAGGTAACCACCTTATGATAGTTCAAATTTATGTCGATGACATCATCTTTGGTTCCACGAATCCTAGCTTAACAGCTGAATTCAGAAAGCTGATGGAGACTAAGTTTGAAATGAGCTCAATGGGTCCTATTAATTTTTTCCTTGGTTTAAACATAAGACAGGGACCCGAAGGCATCTTTATTAATCAGGAAGCCTACACGAAGACTCTCCTAGCAAAGTTTGGAATGATGGGAGACTCAAAAGTCAAAGTCCCAATGGCATTCGGCACCAAGCTTACCCCATCCCTAGACAAACCGGCTGTTGATATCACGCTCTATCGTCAAATGATTGGCTCATTAATGTATCTAACCGCTAGCAGACCTGATATCATGTTTTCTGTTTGTTACTGTGCTCGATTTCAGGCAAACCCACGCGAACCTCACATGCTTGCAGTGAAGAACATCCTACGCTACCTCAAGCGAACCACCTCCTTAGGTCTATGGTATCCATCCAACTCAGGCTTCTTTGTTCAAGCTTATTCTGATGCTGACCTTGGAGGATGTGGACTCGACCATAAAAGCACAACTGGTGGCTGTCAATTTCTTGACGGGAAGTTAGTCAGCTGGCAATCCAAGAAACAAACGTGCGTGTCGCTATCTACTGCGAAGCGGAATACATTGCAGCTGCATCATGCACGTCACAAGTGATTTGGATCCAAAGTCAACTTCGAGACTACGGACTCAATATGAAGAAGATCCCACTATATTGTGACTCTGAAAGTGCAATTAGGATCTGTCATAACCCAGTGCAACACTCCAAAACCAAACACATAGCACTGAGGTATCACTTCATCAAAGATCACGTGGAAGATGGAAACGTCAAAGTTCACTTCGTAAGAACCACTGATCAACTGGCTGACGTCTTTACAAAAGCTCTTCCTGAAGCATCATTCAATAAAATATTGCAAGGACTAGGTATGATGGAATCAGAGTCAGTACCTCACGCTACCTCTCAAACTCAAACATAAGAACCGAAACCAACCGAACGTTCGGGTTCGGTTCAACTATCTGACCCACTCATTTCTTCAAAGGTAGTTTTTCAATGTTGTATATTACTTGTACAATTATGTTTTTCCTCGTTTGATTCAAAAAAAAATAAAAAATAAAAAAAATATTCTTGTTTTCTTACATTTCCAGGTTCTTCAAAATTTTCTAGAACCGAAACCAACTAAAGGTTCGGGTTCGGTTTTTCAGTATTTTCTAGAACCGAAATCAACCGAAGGTTCGGGTTCGGTTTTTCAAAACTTTTCTCAACCGGAACCAACCGAAGGTTCGGGTTCGGTTTATCTCAAAAATTCCAAATTTTTTTTCTTGTGTGTTAGTGTTCGTTTATGGGGATGCATTTGATGAAATACCTAAATGTCCCTAGAAGCATGCTGCTGTATGTGTCTCAAGCCTCATAAGATTTTGAATAATGGCCTTCATGACCTGGTATACACAAACCTTGTCTTCCCAATAGGGCCAATTCATTTATTCTAATCGTGAGCTACCTCACTCTTTTCTCACATGAGTTAAGAGTTTCCTGCTTGGTCCTTCTTTTCGCAGTAGAGGTACTTTGTTCTCTTACACCATCTCTACATTACTTCTCCTCTACACTCATTCCATCATGGTAACCCTTGAGACTCTCAGAAATTACCACTGAGGTTTATGGTTACACAACATCTGTGTTTATGATCTTAGTATTGTGTCACTACGAACTAAGTGAAACCCAAAATTCCACACCTAACGAATTGACGGTGAACAATTAAATTGCTCAAGTTCTCACTAAAGAATTGATGAAAGTACCCTATTAAAATCTCCAATTTTATGTGATTCCTATGAAATTGTTACAAACCCATAACATTTCTTCCCTTGGGATCTAGTTCTTATTTTTCTTTCTGAGATTTTATTTTCAAGCTAGTCGTTTTTAGCCTAATTAAAAGAAGCCTTTCAACATTTCTTTATAACTGGTTGATCGTAATTTTAACGGACATTCTTTTAAACCTTAAGTTCTTTCTTGTCCTGTGGCATTTAATGCGCGTGGTTAAACAGTATCGGCTTGTCCCTATGAAACGGTGCTTATTGGGCAGCGTGGTCCTAGGAACCTGACACTCTCTCTCCTACGTGATCATCGCACGTCCCAACTGTCATCCATAAGAGATTTGACACGATTTTTCTCTCTCTTATCACCCACTATAAATAGCCCGTTACACCTCCTTTTACCTCTTTACTACTTTCAAAATTTCCGAAACACAAACACTCCCATACAGTTTCCTGTTCATCATCTTCTTCTCACCTGCATCAATGGCTGACTCCTCTTCAGTTCATGCTACCTCACAGATTCTTCCCATTTGCCCACAGCAATGTTTGGTCATTGATCTTAACCCAATGGCATACGACTCCTACATGTCGCCGGTCATAGAGTGCTTAAAGTATTCCCAACTCGTTCCAGCACTTTCCGGAATCGAATCGGTGCCGATGGCGGCCCTATCGCAGGTCTACGCGACTGCATACTACGACAAGGCTGTCGACCGGGTATTTTTCGAGATTGGAGACCACAAAACCTCTGTCTCTCGCCCGCGTTTCTGCACTTTGCTCGGATTTGCTACTGACCATTCCAGAGTTCATCCGGAGTCGATACAGATTGGTCATCTGTATAACATGTTTTACAACATGGGATACACAGAAGTTCTTACCTCCGTTGCAAAATTCAAAAACTCATGCTTGCCGCCACAATGGAACGGTTTATTTACAGTTCTTTTCAAGGGATTGTCGGAGAGAAGTTCAGGTTCAGATGGTGCAAGTCGTCTGTTCCTCACCATCATGTACGGAGTTTACAATGGGATCAACCTGGATTATGGGTTTGTTCTATGGCAACAACTTATTCAAATCCTCTCCTCTTCATCCCGACACTCTGAAGTCTCGTTGGCCCGATTCTGGATACTGATAACTAAATGGGCCATGGACAGATTTGATGTTCCCACTGCTGAAGATGCATCGATGTCTTCTATTGGTACTTTCCATACCAAGAAGATCATCGTCTCAGATGCATCAAAATTCTCCTTTATTGGCTCTATCCCGGAGTCAATGTATGGTGATGTGCCTTCGGATAGCAGGTTGATTCGGAAGCTCAAGGAGCTAAGGCCATCTGGTCCAAGGGATCTGACCCCGGATATGCTCAGGTCTATTCATGATGCAGATAAACCGGTGAGCAGAGGTAAAAAGGCAGAAAAAGGAAAGCAAGCCTCCAAAGCTTCAAAGGGCCCTTCTTTTAAAAAGAGGAAACAGCCAAAAGCCGCACCATCCCCACCACCGAAGAAGAGGAAGACCCAACCGAAGCGAAAGCTTGTTATACCCTCTTCTTCGAGTGACTCTGAGGGTGAGAGTTCGGGTTCTGACGACTCTCAAGGGGATGCATCTCCTCAACGAGGCAATACACCACCTCGGTCCCCTACCCCAGAGATTGAACTACCCATTTCCCCAATTCCTTCCCCTCCACCAATCATTACAACTACAACCGAATCACCACATGTAACCGAACCTCCTCAACCCAAAACCCACACAACCGAAACTACTCATACTCAACCACCAACCGAAACTATACCATCACCCACTCAACCTGCTCCTACCAAACCCTCAACACCCCCAACCTCTCCACCCTCTTCATCTCATGAAAATGCATCTGAAGGTGAAAACCCTTATCTTGGGGGAGAAAACATGATCTTTGATTCGGTCTACTATAGTCCGTTTCAAGTTCAAAGTGACGAGGAGGATGATGCTCCAGTAACCAAGAAACATCTCAAAGAGCTCAACGAGAAGATTGACCTACTTCTCGCCTCCTCGTCTAACCAACAGTCCACTTTGTCTGAAGCTGCCCTTCAGAAGATTGTTGATGCCTTCTCAAGGGCTCAACATGATTCAGCGGCCTCAGTAACTGCTGCAACTCAGGCATCTACCAGGGCATGTGAGGCAGCGACCGAAAAAGTCGATAAACTATTTTCTGATGCCTCTACCCTGCTGCAGTCCCTGCAGGAAAGTGCAGATGCCACAAAGGCATCTTTGGAACCAATTGTCCAACAATTGGTCAATTTTGTCTCATCGGAGTTGCCTTCGTTCGCAACTCTACGTCAAACCATAAGCGACGACAACTTGGCCTTTACTGCCTCCATTGATGCTCGCCTCGCCAAGCTACAAGAAGATCTGGCAACCGAGCGTTCGTTAATGGACGATCTGGCAATCAAAATAACTGCATTTGAGGTCAAGACCACACAACTCTCTCAATCCCAACAACAACTGGAAGATCTTCGATCTGAACGGGAGGTGGTCAAGACGTGTGTTTCGGATGTCCACGCTGTTATATCCAACATTCTGGAAGCACACGATCCAATCTTAAACTTTTCGGTGAGGTGTTCCCTTGCTGAAAAGATCTCTCCAGCCATCGATCTTCTTAACAAAGTAGAAGGCCTCCCAAGTTTTGTGTCCATTCCGAAACAAGGGGGAGATGAGAAGACAGGATCAAAACCACCTCCTTCCTCCAAAGCTACTCACACGACCGAACCATCTCCAACTGATCAAACTTTAGGTTCGGGTGTGAAGAACAAAGGCAAAAACATAGCTGAGGACGAAGATGAAGAAGGCGACAAGGAGACCATTGCTGACATTTTAAAACGAAAGAACAGTCGCAAGGTTGGTGAAGATGCCAGTCGTGTGGCGCGTGAGGCTGCCGAGGCCGAACGCAAACAAAAAGAAGCCCACGATCTCCTTGAGAGTCGAAAGACTCTCTTCCCTGCCTGGACCAGGGAACGCTTAATCAAAGAGGCCATTGAAACTCCCAGCATCTTATGGCTCGAGCCGATTATATCGTTCGACTGCAACAACACTGTCGATTCGCAGTTCGATATGCTGCTGACTCGAAAGGCGTTCATCTTCCACGTCTTCTCTAACATCTTTGAAGTCCCTCACCCGAACGCTGAGCTTGACAGGGAGCTCATTGACTTCTATCTGGCGGCTGCTCGTCCACAATTCCTTACATGGAGCGCCCAGAAGATTGTAAACGTTCGGGTGCTAAAACCTTATACTGAGGGACGTTTTATAAACGTTCGGTTCAAATTGATTCGGGGATCTGCAAAAACTGCTCATCTTATCTCCCTGGCAGATCTACCGAATCTAAATCCTCATGATTGGATCGTCCTGTATAATATCCTTTTGACTAATGAAGCTGAATATGGTCCCATTCTAGACCATGTCAAAAGGATGTTAATCTGCTACATCATGGAGGTTGCCCTAATGGATCAGGAGGTCGCCACAGTCTTCAAGAAGAAACCCAAAATTGCTCCTGTGGGATCGGCCAGTGATCTCAATCAAATGCTACTGGGCAGGATCGACCCAAGACGTAACACGGTTATGTTCACTCAAGCGGAAGGACAGAAATATCTGTTCGCTTTAGCTGACAAGCATCTTTACACCACAACCTGTTTGGAGCATGTGCTGTTCATTGTCAAACGGTGTAAAGAGAACTCGGCCGATGATGTCAAGTATTTTGAAGATATGATTAACTGGTACATCCGGTTTAGACAGACCATTCTTTCAATCACCAAATGTCTGTTTAGTACCGTGAAGAAGGTACCGGTTTCAGCTGCTGGCCCAAGTAATTAGTGAAGGTCTCGCTCCAAATTGACGCAAAGGGGGAGATTGTTGGGCTTTGTAGATTGCGTCTTTTGGGCTCGACTGATTATGCTATTCTGTATTCTGGTTTGGGCCTGTCCAACCATGAACCTTTTATGTTTTGTATATAAGTTTTCGCTTGCATGCATATTAGGTCAAGGTTTTAGAGATCTGAGAATAGCGATACATCTAGACGACAACAGGTTTCTTTGATCGTTCTTGTAACCTTCCAATCCTCTACAGTTGATGTTCTTAATCGAGCTCTTCTGAGGATTTTGTTTAATCATTCGACCGTTTGATTCAATCTTGACTCGTTCTTATTATTGTGTTTTTATCGTCTTTGTTTACTTAATTGTTCAAGATCTAATCGATCTTTATAGATTAAAAGATTGTTAAATCTCATCACTCTCTCTCTTTATTTATTTCTCCAATCAAGTTGCTTTGGTGAAGGCAACCCAAAAGGACCATGCACCATTGGGTCAAGTACATACCAAAATAGTTATGGACTTAGACACTAATCCAACAGAATCGAGGTTGCAGGGACTGGTTTCATGTCAACTTTTAATCATAGTCCTGGGTGTTTGTGAGTTTTTGGGATGTTGCGTTTTTTTGAAAAGTTACGAGGTTTTTGAAAAGGATCTGTTTTGACATGAGATAAAACTTTTTGACAACTACATTGACATTGACAAGATGAAATTTTATCTTTTGTTTTGACACTTTGTTTGTTCAGTGATCGGAAGGATGAGATAGTCTTGTGCCCAATCCGAGGATGGTAATATCTGACATTGGTGTTGTTGTAATTTGAAAAAGTTTGTTTCGAAAAAGATTTAGCACGTGTAGATACCTTGGACCTTTTTCTAGGATTTGGTAAAATGCCCTTCCACTTATTGAAATTTTGATGTGATTTTAAAAGTGTTGGAATGGGTAAGATACCCTTCCATTTGGGATCATCCGAGGAATATATTTGAAAACTATTTCTTCGAAAAGACCTTTCTTTCTTTTGGGTTGTGTCAGATGAGTTAGAAATGGATGTTGAAACTGTACATTCCTTTTTGCATGTTTTCTTGATGGGAGAGTTTTTTGAAAAATAGTGAGCAAAAAAAAACTTTTCTGGACTCTTAGATTTTGGTAATCTAATGTGTCTTTTATCTTTAGAAAAGGTTTGTCGATTTGTGCCTTGGGATCGAAATTCCTTTTTGAAAGCCTTTTTTCCTAAGGTTTTTGGAGAATCGCATTCATTAGTGTTCAGCTGCGGTTTCCTAGAAACCTTTGAAGTTTTTTGAAAATGAGGACTTGACTCATCCGAAATTGAAGAGTCATGGTTTTGAGAACATTAACCAACTTCAAATTTCTCTATGGGTAGTTCATGGTGAATTGGCTGAAGAGTCACATAGCTTTTTATTGTGGACTGTGGTAAGGAAGACTTAGCTACCGCAACGTAAGTATGAGTTGTGATTTCAGTGGGACTTTTCTAAGGGTCATGACTACAATGAGAGGCACTACGGTCTGAGGGAAAAGGTGGAAAGTCCTGTGAAACTTCGGGACTTTCTATGACCATTTCTTCATCAACAATAGATGAGGTTTGAGAAATTGAGTTGATTGTGCCACAGATAGGAGTTTGATCACTTGTGTGACCCAAAACCTCAGGCACAATTTCTCCAATGACACAATTATTACTTAGATTATGAAGTCTACCGAAGTGGGTTCTTATATCTTCAAGAAAAGTCTTGTCATTCACTGGAAAATGAAATTCTCGGTCCGGAGGGACATACAGTCGATCTTTGTTAAACCGGGGTGATGAATCCTTTACGGTAGGATATCCATTGGACCAACCCCAATTGTATGTATTGTCCATAGTTCCATTATTAACCAAATTTTCAATAGCTTCACTTTCACTGAACAATTTTTCTATTAATAGATTTAAACGTACAATTTCACTTTAAGCTAAATCTCTTTTGTTCAAAGCTATCTCTAGTTGTGTTTCACTCAACATTCTTGCATCTTTTTCTAGCTCTAAATCTTTTTCTAACATGGTCATTTTGAGTCTTTTGTTGTCTAGTCGTCCTCTCACATGAAACAACTCTTGGGACACTATGTTCTTGTCATCTAGGGCTTTGTTGTAGTCTGTAATGACGACAACACATATGTCATTAAGATTGTCTATGAAGGGTTGACAGTCATGCATGCTATAGTTTAGAGTTTGAATCATGAGTGTTGGGTCAAAATATGGTTTATACTTTGCTTTTCTGGGCAATTATTTTTTTATGTAATATTTTATGAGTTTATAGTATAGTTTACGGTCAGTGTTTACGGCCGTAAACAGGTTTACGACCGTAAACCCATTTATAGCCCATGTTTAGTTAGCCCATATTCCCTTGTATATATATATATATATATATATATATATATATATATATATATATATATATATATATATATATATATATATATATATATATATATATATAGGTGTTAGGGGTGATGAGTAGAGATTGATGGAACATGAAGGAGTATACGACCAAGAGAGAAACTAGAGAGAAGTTTTGTGTTTGTGAATCTTTTGTATCCGGATTTTCATTCTAATCAATTCATACATAGATTCATCATATTCTTCTTTTTCTTCTCTTCTATTTAATCTAACATCATCCGTTTGATTGGGATTCCACACCATCAAACGCATCTGATTGATACAAGGCAATTTATGGACTTACAATTGGTATCAGAGTTTGGTTGTATCAGTCAATTTTGTTAGATTTGGAGCATTATTTGATCCTATTTTCGAAAGATTTTTGTGTTTTTCGATAGATCTCTAAAAAATAAGGGGGGTTTGTTCTTTGTGTATTTCATAAAAAATGGTTTTTAATCGAGTTTTGGAACTTCAAAATCGAAACATCGATGTTTTTGGTCGAAACCTGCGAGGGTGTGGCGGAGTTTGCGGCCGATGGCTAGGGTTTCGAAGTTCACGGCCCGAAGTTCACAGTCTAGAGTTTGCGGCCCGAGGTTCACGGTCCAAGCTTGGGGCTTCATAGTTTACAGTCGGTCCTCGGAGTTTGCGGTCCGGCAGTCTCGGTCTTTGCACTTTGCACCTCCTCGCATCGCAGCTGATTCCATCGCCTCACACCGAATATAAAAAAATAAGAAGCTGAAGCGGAGGTGCTGGGAATCGAACCCAGGACCTCAAGTTCATAACGTTCGCACCTTACCCAACTCAACTAGCCGAATCCTTGTGTGTTTACTTCGAAATTTAAATTATAACCCGTTATTCTTGGTTTCAACTTTCCAAATTTGACACTTTTAACCCAAAACTCAATTTCTTTTAATTTTAAATTCATTTTCATCCAAAAAAAAATTAAAATAAAATAATAAATAAATAAATAAATAAATAATAATAATAAAATAATTATAAAAAAATATTTTTAACTTTTATTTTTGATTTTTTATTTAAAATTTTGATTTTGACTTTCAGGTTTGACCTTTGATTTTAAACATTGACTTTCTCGTTTGACTTTTAAATTTTCAAATTTAGCTTTTCGGTTTGACTTTTAAGTTTGACTTTTGAGTTGAACTTTTTAATTTAACTTTTAAGGTTGACTTTTGAGGTTTATAATCAAATGATTTGACTTTTAAGTTTTATTTTAGCTTCTAGTTGTGCTTTTTAATGGGTTTTAAGGTCTACGAAGGAGTTGAAAACAAGAAAGAGAGTCGTCAGGATATGTTAAGACAAAATTTCAACATTTTCGATTATATCCCTGGAGAAACCCTCGAAGCTCAACTGCAACGATTTACCACACTCACTACTGAGATTAATATAGTTGGGATCTTCTTGTCTAAGTTTGAGATAAACAAAAAGCTATTGAATTCACTTCCAAAATCGTGGGATATGAACATGGCTATCATCAAGAAGACAAAAGATCTCAATCGTCTTAGTATTGATGATGTAATTGAAGAGCTTGACGCTTTGAAGTGTGGAAATACAATGAGTTCTGCAAACATCTCGGATAATGAAGTTTCATGTTCTCAATCATGTGAAGTTTCATGTACTCCCTCTTTTGAAGATACAATTAAAATTCTTTGTGAACATAATGATTTGCTAAAAAGGGAAGTCAAGGACCTAAAATACAAAGGATATCAACTTAGGAAAGCACAAAAACCCTTGAAGGATGAATTGGAAGCAAAAACCAAGGACTTTAGGAAGCTTCAAGAAGAGTATAGCAACAAGTGTGAAAATTATGACTATATTAAGAGACAACTTGCGGCTTTAACTAAAGAACTTGACACTTTGAAAATTAAGTGTGGAAAAACAGACGTTAGTTTCAAAAATTATACTGCGTCAAGTCAGACAGTCGAGTCATTATTAAAGATAATCAAAACAAGGGTCTAGGGTATGATAGTGTTCCTTCTCCTTTTAATCATAACTACACATCCATCCCTATGACACAGGAAGAAATTGCCAGGGAGGCACATATTTAATATGGCAAATGAGCTGAATTTGTGTCAGGAGGAGTTATTAATGTTGAAAATACTAATGTTTCTACTTCATGTGCAGGTAAAGTAGTAGAAGATGAAAACAAGGAGAGCACTACTGAACAAACCAATGACTCTTTGAACTCAGAATCTATTGGTTCGAATTTTGTTACTCCTAACAAACCTGCCGTTGAGAAATACATCCTCCAATTCCAGCGCAACAGAATGCTTGTTGGAAGTGTGCGTGTGGGAAAAGAAAGATACAAGGCATGGATATGCCACCAGTGGCTGGAAGAAATAACTTCACAGTGAAGAAAAAGACTTGTTTTCACTGTGGAACACCTGGACACATTGCCAAAAATTTTCTTAATTGTTCATATGTTCCCTACTATGCTCAAGGCCGGCAGAACGCTCCAAGAGGGAGATACTTCAAAAGAAACCCCTCAAGGTCACGTTCAGAGAATGCCGACTTGAATGCCATGAAGGCCAAGAATTCAAATCCAAAGGCCAAGCATCCAACTCCGAAGAACAAGAAGGGAATGTTGGCCCAGAAGTCTAGTTCAAGAGATGCTCATGTGAAGCCAAGACCGGTTAGGTCAAAGTCTTCTAGGCAGATGGCTCCAAGTTCCAAATCAAGTGCCGAGGCACCCAGCGGATTGAACAAGAAATGGGTTAAACCCGAATATAGATGGGTACCAAAAGTGAAAACTCCCAAGTCTTCTAATGACTCTAATATTTCATCGTCTTCTGTTTGTGATAAGCAGGATATATTATGGGAGAGAGTATCGTGTGTTAATGACAAAGGTCAAACCAGTTTCAAAATGGATTGGGTTCCAAAGACCAACTGATCCTGCTCTATGTCAGAGCAGCTATGGATGCATATCATCAGACTTCGGTTTGTTGGTAGTGGTTGTTCTAGGCACCTGATAGGGGACATCTCTCAATTGTACAACATTCAAACCTTTGTTTGAGAGGATGTTTCCTTTTGCGGGAAAGGAAGAAAGGAAGAGATCACAAATGGGGTTAGTTCTTAACGATGTGAAGAATTTTTTAATTTGTTTTGAGATTACGCGTGCTGTTCTCAGACCTTCTGGATGCAAATTCAATCGGTGACTTACGGTTTGAATTTTCTTCTTTATATTCCTGAGTTTTTCTTAAGTTGATTCACTTTAAAAACTAATTTTTGTTTTAGGATAGTTTAAATTTGCGCATTTACTTTCGTTTCTCTCATATGCACAAATTTAGGGGGGGGGGGGGGGGGGGGGAGGAATAAAAAAACAAAACAAAAATTAGAAAATTTTAAAAAATCCAAAAACATTAGAAATTAAGAAAATAAAAAATATGGTGTTAATGTAATGTGCTTGTAGGAGATGTTTTGGGAAATGAAATTAGCAACTGATAACGGGCAATCTGAATCTACGTAACGTACCTAAGTTGAATCGTCTATGCTCTGTGCTCGATGCACTAGTAGGCACAAATTTTTTTTGAATGGACTTGACTAGGGATAGTTGAACCCAATGAATTTAAGGACTTGACAAACTTTGACCTAGTTAGATCCGTTTAGCGTGACATCACGACGATCGGATAGGTTGAGTGGGGAGATATACATGGGAATCTACCGGTCACATTAAATAACCTATATCTAGAACTGTGGATTCACTTTTCCTCGATGTGCGAACTCTATCCTTAATTCCGGTTGGATGGGGGTGACTGGGGAATTCCGATAAGCTAGGTCGATAGAAGGTTATTTTCTTTCTTTCTATCTATTAGACATATGTTGCCTCCTTTGCGTGATCGAGAGATTCGACCTGGATTGTAACATATGCAACTTTATCTCTCTACATCTTCTATCTATGCAATTCTTTCTATCTGTTAGCCATATACTGTCTCCTCTACGTGACTTAAAACCCGACCTGGTACACAGTATATGCAACGTTCTCTTCTCAATCCCTCTAAAACTTCAGTTAGTCATATGTTTCATCCTTTGCGTGATTGGAAGAGATCTGACCTAGATGTACAGCATATGCATTCTAAATCTATCTTCTCTCTTAATAATTGTCTGCTCACCTGGTATAAGGAGTATTTTGGAAGTCCTTGATGGTTGGGGTATGCCAGGAAGGTGGAAACACGTTCTAGTACAATTAAAATTGAACACATACAGGTTGTCTGTAGATCTCGCTACTAAATTTAGGTGGACAACAATATCCCTGGTTGTAGTCAGTTAAATGGTCATAAGAAAAATTTATTTAAGAATTAGGGTCAATCATGATAATGAAGAATTATAATCATCTATATAAGTATGTGTCATGTCATTGGTAAATTGTCCTAAAATTGTCATAAATTTTTAGTGTTTAAGTGGACCACAATACTGGCGATCGATCAGACGAAAATGTGAAGATAAGGGTACCGAAAAGTGGAATATGGATGTCCAACAACTTTGATCCCAAATCACTCTTAAAGTTAGCTATTTTTTTTTTAAGTTTGTTCATAGTGTTCTTCTAATTTAAATATAAGGGGGAGAATTAAAAAAAACAAACAAAAATCAGAAAATACAAAATCAAAAATAATGTTATTTCTATTTTATTTCTTGTTCAGAAAAATCAAAAATCCAAAAATATTATTGTTTATGTTTTATTTTAGTTCAGAAAATATGAAAAACCCAAAAACATTGTGTGCTAAATTTTCTTTTAGTTTTGTTTTGTCTTGAAAAGTAAATTCAGGTGAAGATGAAACTCATGGAGTTTGTGTCGAAGATTTCTGAGCCAAGGCTTCATTCGTGAGCATTGAAGAATTCTCATTCGAAGGAGCAATAAATGAAGATTATTCTTTCAACATTCAATCCTTCAACCCCAGAAGCAATGTGAAGAAGAAATTGAAGATTATGTGACGAATTGCATTGAAGCCTCCTCAATCAGTCTGCTGCTATCATTGTACCTGCTGAAGTGATCCAGAAGATTATTTCTCTCTTATGTTCTCTCTAAAGATTCTCAAGATAAAAGCGTATCTTTTAAGAATCTGTACATCAAGCCTCTTCACCCAATGTACGTTCAACGCCAAATTCTGAAGAAAAGCTCAATTACTCAAGATGAAGTCATTCATTGAAGATTCATATGTTCATCTTGATGCTGTGAAGAAATCGAAGGTTAAAGCTGAAGCCAAGCTCCCATTGAAGATTGACAAGAAGAACCAGCTACTTTTTAGGGGGGAGCTTGTTCGGTTAATTAAGAAAAGAAAGCTATAAACCAAGGGGGAGATTCTTGGGTCAAAATATCGTTTATACTTTGCTTTTCTGTGCAATTTTATTTTGATGTAATATTTTATGAGCTTACAGTCTAGTTTACGGTCAGTGTTTACGGTCGTAAACCCATTTACGGCCCATGTTCAGTTATCCCATATTCCCTTGTATATATATAGGTGTTAGGGGTGAGGAGTAGAGATTGATGGAACACGAAGGCGTATACGGCCAAGAGAGAAACTAGAGAGAAGTTTTGTGTGTGTGAATCTTTTGTATCCGAATTTTCATTCTAATTAATTCATACATAGATTCATCATATTCTTCTTTTTCTTCTCTTCTATTTTATCTGACATCATCCGTTTGATTGGGATTCCGCACCATCAAACGGATCTGATTGATACACAGGCAAATTAGGGACTTACAATGAGTTTAACCTGTTCGACGATTCTTAGTGTTCCATCTTTTGCCATGTAGTAGTAGTTCTTTTCCAACTGTGTAGACCCATCATCATCAGCAGTTGCTAGCATTCATATTTTTCCTTTTCCTTTGATATTGCTGATGGTTTCTTCTTCATCTCCGGATGACCAAACTTGATGGTCTCTTTTGACATGGGCCACATATGCCCTATCCTTTTCCTTTTCCTCCAATTCTTAAGCCATTCAAAGGTAGAATGCTCTGTCTTTCACCATATTTGCTTTGCAATCCTTTGCAAAATGATTCTCTTTGTTGCACTTGTGACATATTACAGCATCACTTTTGTCTTCTGAGGGGGTACCAGAGTCAGATGTTTGAATGGACTACGATGCCTCCTTTGGTTGAGTGTTTTGAGATTGCGGTAGTGGGTGAGAACTTTGGGGATAATGAGAGTGATTATTTTGTGGGTTGAACTTACTGTTGAAAGGAGATTTGTTGAATTGTTGATTCTTACAAAAAGAGGGAGGTGGTAGCCAGTTGAACAGTTTACTAACAAGAGCAATAGCCTTCTGAAACTCTTCTTCATCATCATACTTTGAGTTGGCTTCGTACGACTGTGGTGTAGTGTCATACGAGGGAGGGTAAGATTGATTATGTGGAGCTTGTGCTATAAGAGCAAGTGGTCCTCCGAAGTCAGCACAGTCTTTGAGTACGGTGGATTCTTGTTCTTGCACTTCCCCGTAGAGCTTGTAGAGATACAATGAATGAATCTTTCTATCCCCTTCGACTATCATCTTAGCAGTAGTCCGATGTCTTCCCAAACTATTGAGAAATTGAAGATTGTTTCTGTTGGATTAATGTCTAAGTCCATAACTATAATTGGTAAGACTTGACCCGACCCGGCATGGTCCATTTGGGTTGCATGGCATCATGCACTTGGATAGACTATAATGAGAGAAATAAGACACTTATGGTTATTAATATATTATAAGTTCTAGTATATTAATAATAAGAATAATAAGATTATTTAATTAGTATTGATCAAGAATTAATCTAGGATTAATTAAGTGATCAAAAGAAGACTAATTAAATATATGGGTTGATTGTGTAAATCATCCATACTTGTATAGTGGGCTAATGCTCCATGGATTATCTAGTTGGGCCAAAACCCATATGATGCTCCTTGGATGCTCCATGGTGTATTTGAACCCATGGATCCAAGGAAATGGAAAGTCATGACAATTAGAGTTTACCCTAATTGTAACACTATATATAGATATTATTCTTGACCAAAATCGGCCACTAGATTATTCTAGAGAGGGCTAGCCGATTTTATGAAGTGTAGAATCCTTTCAAGTTATTCCAAGTGTATTTGGTGTTGTGTGAACCATTTGAGGTGTCACACTTGGGGCACTAAGCACTCAAGCTTCATGAAGAGAAGCACCATTAAAGAGGTATGTATTCTATCTTGTTATATTGATATTTTGTATGCTAGATTAGGATAATACCTTGGATGTTCATATTTGCATGTATAATAGAGAAAACATAGATCCAAGGTATTTAGGGTTGCATGTACACTTAGGAGTGTTAGAATGCTCATAACCCAACAGTGGTATCAGAGCCTAGGCTTGTTTTCTTGTTATACCTGCAATAGAAGCTGAAAAATCGAGTTTTGATGCTGTCAGCCCAGCTGACTCGCCGAGTCCATGAAAGGGACTCGACGAGTCCAAGGCAAAATGCATCCAACTCGCCGAGTCGTGTTCATGCACTCGACGAGTTGGACCCTAGACAGCATATTTTCGAGGTTTTTGGCTAGAAATGGACTAGGAACATTACCCTAAGTTATTTTTGAACTTATAAACTTGTCTTTTAATGTGGTAATGTTCATGCTAATCCATTTTCAATGATAATTGTCAATAGATTCATGTTTTGTATTAGTTTAAAGTTTAGACTAATTACATGAAAAAGTTTGATTTGAATTATCTTGTTCTTATGAGTTGCTTAGATTAATAGAAAAGTTGAGTGAAAAGTTGTTTTCAATCCAAATTAATCTAAGAGTTGATTCTAAAATGTGTTTTTGTAACTTGTCCTCAAGTTATATGAAAAGTCACATTTAAGTTTCATAAAAACTCATAAAAGTTGGCAATGGTTACAAAAGATGAAGAGTCTTGTCCTTAAGTTATGGAGGTTCAAGAGTCACTTCATTAATAAATAAATAAATAAAATATGTAACCTTAATTAATTCCATAAGTTATAAAATAAAGAAAAGGTTAATTCTTTATTAGTTTAAAGTCTTCCATAATTTGTCCACAAGTTATGGAACTTGAAGAGTTTTTGGGTTAAAACTACTTTAAATACATAAGTTATGGAATTAATTAGTTTTGAATAGTTTCAAAACTTGCCCTCAAGTTTTGGAATTTGTAAAGTTTTCTCTTATGAATACTTTAATTCCAAGTTAGCCCTTAGAATTTTAAAAGTTAAAATTCAACCCTTATACTTTATAATATTATAAGTTAATAATATTTATATGTATAAGAGTAAAGTCGGTCTTACCACTAGTACGCCTCATTCACGAAGCCGGTCTATAAGGTGGGTATAAGGTTGTTGCCTATAAAATGGCAACTTAATGGGTGTCCACTCTCACCCACCGCTTGCTTGACTGGTGGAGGGTCGTTAGCCGAACGGGTTTGACATGACTATAATTCTCCCTTCATTAAAAGTATTAATGATAAATACTAAGTAACTAAACTCTTAATAATTCCCAATCTTAGTTACTTAGGAAAATGTGAATAAGGTGCTAATCCATGAAATTACACTTTGCACTTTGTTTAAGTCGGTTAGTGGAGCGTGTGTGGTTAACCGGCACACTAACTCGTATTTAACAAGGTAGGCAAAGGGTAACTTAATGTTTATCATAGTATCGATGGAGCGTGTGTGGTTAACCGGCACATCGATTGAGGGGTAAACACTTAAGGGTACCAAGTAATTTGCATGGTTACTTCACACCTTGTTTTGTGATCCTCGGCATCCCAGTCACAAAACCTGAAGGGCACACTCGAGATTGAAACATGCCATTGAACAGTTCAATGAATCTCAAAAGATCTAGGAATTTCAAATCCAATTAAAACCTAATAATACATTTCGTTTATCTTGGTGGAAGTTGGTGAATCGTCATTCACCTACCTTCAAATTGTTTTATAGCTTGGATTACGGCATACCTCTTCTAAGTTATAAAATAGTCTGTTGGGTCCTAGCCTTAATATTTCATATTGGGTGTCATATTAAGGACTTTAAATCAACTATCTTGAATATCTCCCAAAAACATGTCTGGTTTAGACATTTATGATCTTCCCAAATCTCTTGAAACAAGCTTTCCTAAATGAAGATGATGTCCTATGGATATCATACTTCTATCTCATCCTCCAATTATTCTCCCTAACCCACAAGTTCTTGAAAAATTTAAGGTCACTCGAACCCTATTGGCAAGACAAGGTCTAGGTGTGATCACATCTTGGAGATGTAGTCACATATTGACAAGCCGGGAGAGTTGGGTGTCAAAGTCTTGAGAAAGTTGGTGGTTCAATCACTTTCTAAGTCACGTAGTGAGTTCCTTTGGGACACCTATGAAACAGACTATGACAAGACCCTTAATGATCTTAGCTATTTGCTAAGATCAACTTCCTGAAACTTTATGGACATTGACAATGGTGACTCTGGAAATACAGAAAAAGCATTCTCTTCCCAAGGAAAGGGATTGACCATAGTCTACTAGGTTGACCAAATGGTAAAGAGAAAAGGTTAAGTCTGTAATAGTCTCGTGTACCATTATCAAAGGGTCCATATGTTTAATTTGCCAAAGAAAGGTTCATTAGTTGCGAAGTTGCCAAACTTACCTAAGGATGTTAAAGTCAATAAGTTTGACTCTACTTCAGGTAAAGTCCACTATCTAACTCTGTTAAGTTTCTATTCTGAGATTTTTGATACATGATGTGACTGGGTCACATGGTGATGTTTTAAGAATCAAAGAAAAGTGAAGGAACTTAAAGAAAGAATATGCTGAATCTGATCGCATAGATGGATTTCTATCGCGTAGTTTGAAGATCGGATTCTTGAGCTACTTCTTAGGAGTTATGAGGTATTGCTTAGGAATAGATAACAACAAGTTTTCATATGGATTGTAAGGATAAGTTTTTCCGCATAGTTTTAAAATAAAAGAAAATTTTTGATTTTATTTATTTTAAAATATCCTTACAATGGCATTTGAGGAAAAATTGTTGCTTATATGATTCCATTAATAGCAAGAGTGGAAATATGAAATTGATTCTTTCATTTGTGGTAATGTCTAAATTTACCAAATAAGGAAAGATTCTCATCATCCAAAGTCCCAATTGGACCGGGACTTGGAATCATGCAAGTTGTATAGCATGATGAATGAGAACTTTCAAGTATTGGAAAAATTAAGACTAATTACTTGTTCACATGGATGTGTGAGTCAAGTAATGGACTAAGGGATCGAGTACACATTCTTGTGCACTGGTCAAGTCCAACACAAAAGATATAAGGCTATTCGTCATAGTTTACTAAAGCTCAGTAAATATGATTATACTTACAAGCTTGAGTGTAACTCTGAGACATTGGAAAGAGGTTCCAATGTATGGCAGAGCGAATAAGAAGAATCAAATTAGGCAGAAGGATAAAAGTTTCTCAAATCTGAAAAGATGGGAGAGTACTTTAGTATTAGTTTTGTGATCATCTTAATGATTAAGAAACCATATCAAAATTAGTTCTCTAAGGAAGTCTTAGTGCATTCTTATGACTAAGAAGAAGGGATCTTGAATTGTTGAAATGGTTAAATCAAGAAGATGAGTCATACTTCGTTCCAATACAAGTCTTAGAGTCATACTCCAAGATTGTAATTTGAGTGACATGTCTTAAAGAAGGTTTAAAACACTTATCAAATGTAAGAGTAAAAGTTTTCTACTCTTGTACATTTGAAATTTGGAAGTTGTGATGTTTTGGATAAAACAAAGACCAACTAAGGCCAATTGTGTGAAGTATTTGTCTTGATTCATGAAAATGATGGTGAGGAAACACTTCCACTAAGTAGATTTTAGCTAGATAGCAATTGTGATATTTGCATTCTCAAAGTCGTTAGTGGAGCGTGTGTGGTTTACCGGCACACTAACCTGGACTTGTGAGAAATGGCAAAGGTCAAAACAATCAAGACTATGATTACGACATCCCTTTTCATAGTTCTTAAAATTGTTTTGACACACCCATGAGCTATCTAAGAGAAGGTGTATGATTTTGATAAAGTTCTATCAAAAACAATCCAGTATCAGAAATCTGAACTTTGGTCAATAAAGTATTGATTTCTAGAAGTCCAGCTGATTTCTGAGTACATGTCAAAGCTAGTAGGAGCATAAGTGTTATGCTAATAATCATCATGTTAGTGGGAGCATAATAATTATGATAAGTATCGCAAGTTAGCAATGTTAATTATAGGAAACAAAAGTTTCAACTCGGAAAGAGTTGTTTTGCTATAATTAAGGGAGAGGAAATTATACTTCATCTCAAATCTATAAGCTTAGATCGTGAGGTTTTAATCATTTAGTCAAGGATATATATGAATTTCATGTTGGAGTGGCTCAACATAAGGAAATTCTTTATATGGGTCCATTATTTGCGTTCTTAAATTCGATTATGATTACGGCATACCTTTTCATAATCTGAATTATGAGAACTTGGCAAATAGAAATGGAAATGTTATAGCAAAAGACTGGTTTAGTCTTTATGTGAGACATCATGAATCGTGTCCCATATGCTTCGGATATAGGACCGATTACATGTGCTATATTCATCCTTTCTAAAATTTTCGAAATGCCTAGGGAATTAAGAAGGGAAAAGGTTTAGAATTGGATATGACTAAAAGGATTAAACAATTGTCGAGGAAAATCTAAGGTTTACCAAAGATTGGTTGCTCAAGGACAGTTGGAAGTATAGTGATAATTCTGGAAGGACCATATTGACATAATCTGTAAGGAGGCAACTCTTGTTCAGAAGTGATAGTCGAAATGGAATCTGGAAATGTTTCAAAGTTAGAATTTTCAATCTGTGTAAGATTAAGGAAACTTAATGCAAGAAGGATGGTTCCAAGGAGTTGATCTCCTTTGGAATGCTCTGTAATGATTGTTGCCAAGTCTTTGTGAATTTGTGCATAATCGTTACAAGAGGATCAATGCATATAAGTTTAGAATCTAACAGATTTCAGTAAATGACATGGATTTGGAATTCTTGTAACGATTTGGGAGTGTGAAAAGAGAATCATTGAAGTTATGTTCAATTGATCTAGTTCACAAAGTAAAGATCATAGACAAACATAGTATGCATACTTGGTGTATGGCATGACTAGTGTTTAGAAAAACATAGTGTACATGCTTGGAGCATGGGACAACTATTGTTTTAAATTCAAGAATAAAGTTGATAGCTGAAACAGTATACAATGAATAATGTGTAATCATATGGTGATAAATAAAAGGTGTTTTATTTATATTCATAAGTTCTGAGACCATATTGGATTCAATTATTATTGTGTTTCACTTTGCATGTTTTGACTTCCCGAATAAACTAGGTTATTCTTCCGGAATGACTACGTTATTCAAACCATCCACAGTCGGTCATATGTTGGAAGTAGATATGAATTAAGACTGTCATGGGTTGGCTTGTAGAGGTCTAAGTTGTTGGACAAAGGGCTACAACACTCATGAGTGCTCATAAGTTCTGAGTATTGGATTCAACCCGCGCTCATTGGAATCACTTCATGGATTTTATCACGAGTGACATGAGACGATAATATCTTATATTCTTCAAACCTAGAGATATGAGTTGTTACTATGAGTTGGTTGTACATTGATTGCACGAAACGCATTGGTAACTCGATGTTATAAAACGTGTCTTTGTGTATGATTCAACAAGTAGTAGAACAAGCCACATGAGTCGAAGTTTATCCATTCCTTTTACCTTCGGGATAAAAGCGATATCTGTGGGCCCCTCGATGATTTGATGATGACAAATGGAAGTGCTCGGCCGGGCCAGGACTGATTTGATTTGTTCAATTAGTCAGTCATCATAAATCGGAAATCGGGAAACAACAAATGGACAGAGAGAATGATTATAATCCATGTCTCAGTCCATATGATATCTAGAATGGAGGTATATATGATCCCTTATCTAATGGACAAGTCATTGACAAGATCAGAGTTCATCGACAAGGTCAGAGTTCGACAGAAGCTTTTAACAGCTACAATTGCCAGTTGGTTCCTGAAGTCATACACAATAATAGTTTTAGACTTATCCAAGTGGGAGACTATTGGATTAATGTCTAAGTCCATAACTATAATTGGTAAGACTTGACCCGACCCGGCATGGTCCATTTGGGTTGCATGGCATCATGCACTTGGATAGACTATAATGAGAGAAATAAGACACTTATGGTTATTAATATATTATAAGTTCTAGTATATTAATAATAAGAATAATAAGATTATTTAATTAGTATTGATCAAGAATTAATCTAGGATTAATTAAGTGATCAAAAGAAGACTAATTAAATATATGGGTTGATTGTGTAAATCATCCATACTTGTATAGTGGGCTAATGCTCCATGGATTATCTAGTTGGGCCAAAACCCATATGATGCTCCTTGGATGCTCCATGGTGTATTTGAACCCATGGATCCAAGGAAATGGAAAGTCATGATAATTAGAGTTTACCCTAATTGTAACACTATATATAGATATTATTCTTGACCAAAATCGGCCACTAGATTATTCTAGAGAGGGCTAGCCGATTTTATGAAGTGTAGAATCCTTTCAAGTTATTCCAAGTGTATTTGGTGTTGTGTGAACCATTTGAGGTGTCACACTTGGGGCACTAAGCACTCAAGCTTCATGAAGACAAGCACCATTAAAGAGGTATGTATTCTATCTTGTTATATTGATATTTTGTATGCTAGATTAGGATAATACCTTGGATGTTCATATTTGCATGTATAATAGAGAAAACATAGATCCAAGGTATTTAGGGTTGCATGTACACTTAGGAGTGTTAGAATGCTCATAACCCAACAGTTTCATGGTTATTGCGGATGGTACCAGCATTCGATAACTTAGTGACTATCAGATTGAACATTTTGAAAGAGTCTTCTAAACTTTCGTCACTATAAGATTTGAAGTTGTTGAATTCATTGAGTGCAGTAGTGAGCTTTTTATCTTAAGCTTGTTCTGAGCCTTCGTACAAATTCTTGAGAACATCCCAGATCTCTTTTGCTGATTTGCATTTTATGATAATGTCGAAGTTGTCAGGAGCAATTCCACAAGAGATTTCATAAAAATCAACAACATCATTTTCCATTTTATCGAGATCATCTTTGGTGGGACGGTTCATGACTGGTTGTCCTCCTCCTAGTCTGGCTGTGGCTCCATCAATTTGAACAGGTCTATGAACGGGGACATGTGGTCCTTCTTCTACGGACCGCCATACATCTCTACCAAGTCTCCTTAAGTACCTTTTCATTCTCTGAGACCAGTGATGGTTTTCATTCGCCACTAATATTGGAGCTCGATTAGAACCACCAACACTGTTGGAAATATTCAAAGATAGTGCTTGTGCCATTTTTCCTTGTTTTTTGTTTGTTTTTTTTTAAAGAAATGAGCTTCAGTGGTATAGAAGGCCCTTTGAAAATCAGAGTTTTGTTTTTCAAAAAGCAACCACTATGGCTATGATACCAATTGTTGAGAGAAAAACTTGAGACACACCTGAACAAATGTTAGAGCAAGTATAGTTGCGGAATAGTTAATCTCAAAGGATCTAAAAGCTCAACAATAATAAGTTAACGAGTTAGATAGTTATAGAGTTAGTTGCGGAAATGTAAGGAAATATAAATGACAGCAAGTAATATATCAAGTATACACATAAGTTGATTCATAACATGAAATGCATTTAGACCAAGTTAGTGAGTGAGATCAAGCTTAGTGATAAAGTCACGAATGACTTCCTCCAGAGAGAAGTAATTATCAGTTATGTTTGAGAGGATTTGGAGAGTAAGACGAAATATGAGATGCGTAATAGAAAGATGTAATAGATAGACATAAAGATTGTTCAGATTCTTATTAACTGAGAAAGAATAAGACGAAATATGAGATGCGTAATAGAAAGATGTAATAGATAGACTTAAAGATTGTTCATATTCTTATTAACTGAGAAAGAATGAGCTCTATATATAGAGACTCAAGAATTACATTGGATCACATATCTAAGAGTAGCCATGCAAGGCATACTGGACAATAGAGAGTATTACAGAAAAGTAGATAAAATTAAACGAAGTAACGTAAGTAAGATTGCGGTTGGATAGATGACTTCGGATGAGGCTGCTGATGATGGCTTGACTTTGGATCCTTGAGGTTTGCGGTAGACTAATTTCAAGAGGGTCACTTCCATGATCCAATAGTGAGATTAATATGAAATTAGTTATATGGATGTACCTGTTTCACGCATGTTTATGACAACTATCACTATCTGAAACACAAACGCCAATGTACCTCTCTTTCTAAAACCCAACTCTCTAAGTGTTTGTTTAACTGTGATTTCTAATGGGACTTGGATCCACGCTTTGAGTTGTAGATCCATCTCTTTCACTTTGAAATCCTTACTGTTGTGTTGGATCTACTCTGCCTTTGTTTGTTATATCTCTCATCATCATTTTTTAATAGGGAATAAATAGGAATGAGAATGAAGAGATTACGAGGAATTGCAATAACTTCATTATGGAGCCTGCCTCTTGGACCTCTCAAGTCTCAATGTAGAACATGCCAAAGATTTGCTATCAGGTGCATGTCGAGGTCTCGCTGGTGTATACATCTTCGATTTGCTGGTAATTGCCTCTTATGCATGTTTGTTTTGTTCTTGATTAGTTACAATGGTTTACCTTTCTGAAAAATGAAGTTCATCGCCAACGGGGTTTTCTATCTGGAGATGATAACTCATTTGCAAAAATGTAAAGGCAAATTTAGAGGCTCGACTTAGGCAAAAAGAACGAATTCTTTGATTGTGTTTTTTGGTAACTAATTTTGATTTTGAATGTAACATCTAAGACTTTTTATCTTTTGATTTGTCCATATGCAACACCTATTGATAATCTAGAAGGAAGTTAGGGTGTTATAACATGGATTGCAACTTGATTTATATAGAAATAAGATGCTATAATATGTATATTTAAAAAAAATAGTTTAAAGGATCCAAATATCCAAAAACATCAATTATGATTTATGTGGAAAATGGTCCCATGGGTCATGATATGTATTTTCGTGTTAAACGCATCATTTTTGTTGAACTTAATCCATCATTTTGTGATTTTTTATTTATTTCTACCGTGGATATCATTTATCAAGCAATTTTTTTGAAAAAAAAACATTTTGCAAAATAAATGTATTTTCTAATACTTATTTAAAATGCAGTTATTTTGTGATATGACCCAACACATTTTCCTGAATCTTTTTTATTGCAATATCCATCTTTATGTCATGATGTGTTGCTTATATAGACGAGGTAATTTGAAATGATATACTATTCTCTTATGGTCAATGAAGGGGATATTCTATTCACACCCTATAGCTACACTACTAATTTGGAAGATATAAGAAGTTGAGTATCATCTGTATATGTTGATATTCTAACAAAAATTTGATAGGTGTAGATCGATGTATAATGGGATTTCGTTTCTATAACTTTTGTCATTAATTTCATTCTAACAATTGCTTTTTTAATGGTCTTTTAATTGAGTTGAATTTTTCTAATCCTATGTTCATGTTTTGGGAGATTAACCGGACATTTTCTTTGCCGGGCTCAAACACGATATGCAAACATACTTTCTAATTGCCTTTGATTTATTTTTAATTTAAAAATATATCTTTACAGATAAAGGGATCTAGAAGCTTGAGAATCGATTGATAATAGCAAACAAATTTTACCAACAAATGAAACAAAAGTGAAGTATAATTATACTTTACCATTTTTGAGTTTAATATCTCCTTTGTTTCAACTAAAATGCATATTATGAAAAATAAAAATGAGCATACATTCTAACGAATGTGCAAAAAATCCATAACCTAAACCGGTATATGTATATTTGTTACGTGCTAAAAAAAGTCACTTAATAACGTTTTTATTTAGGTCAAATCGCATGCTTAAGCTAAGATTTATTATTTGAATATTTTGTGTTTAAGATAAACTTTGGGCGCAATTTAATTGTAAGATGTTCACTCTCTAGGAGGAGAAAACAAGATTTGTTGTTTTATATAAAGGGGGTCGTACTTTGTATAAGAAACTAGCCAAATACAAATTACCAACTCCACATATTACATATAAATTAATTAGCCAATATATCAATTCGGTTTTGAACATCAAGCAATGAATATAGATAAAAAATAAAAATGACACGATTAGTTTAAACATATAATCTTTTCTCATCGTTATAACCAACGTTATTTCAAAAATACAAATAATTAAAATAGTTGTAAGAACTACTATGAAAATGAAATATATACTTAGGAAAGTTTTATATTTATTTTTACGAGTAAACTAAATTCTTATGTGGAATATACTGCATTTTTTAGTTGTAAAAAATGACAACTTTATATGGGCAAACAACTTCATTCACACAAAGCCGAGCAATAAAAATATTTATATGTCAACATGTTTTCACAAAAAGAACAAATTTCCGAAACAAATTTTTCGTTGTCCGTCGTTTTATGCGGGTAAACCACTAGTGTGTGTGTGTATATATATATATATATATATATATATATATATATATATATATATATATATATATATATATATATATATATATATATATATATATATATATATATATATGGGAAGAGTGAATATACCCTTAAGGTCTATATTGTAATTGTCTAATGTTCTTATAATTCAACTTCTAACTTGAATTACTTCAAAGATTTTTATAAATTTCATATTTATCTTCCTCTTACATAATTGTCATTTTCAACAATAATATCTATAGCCTAGTAACTGATCGAAAAAAAGATGTGATGTAAGAGAAAGATAATAGTGAAAATTTAAAAATATTGAATAGAAATCAAGTTAAGGATTGAAATTTAACAATATTATAATGAATATATCAAACAAAACGACGTATTATTATGAGTTTGGTTACCTAAGCTTATATACCCTTAAGGGTATATTCACTTTTCCCTATATATATATATATATATATATATATATATATATATATATATATATATATATATATATATATATATATATATATATATATATATATATATATATATATATATATATATATATATATATATATATAAGGTTGAGATCGGTTAACAACTCATAGTTTCCCAAGAATCCGAAAATTAAAAGTGGAGCGTTGGATCAAAATTAATTCATTAAGGACATGATCGTCATCCTACTAATCTCATTTAATGTTTAATTTTTTGTGTTACTGAATATATTAATATAAATGTCTAAAAATTTGCATAATAAATCAAATTTTCGGATTTTTTTAAAAATAGTATTTTCGATTAGAATTTTTAATATTTTATAGAAAACATGAATTTTAAAAAAAAAAAAAAAAAAAAATCTTTTTTTATACTGCAATTTTTTCACAAAACTGAATTTTTTTTTAAAGAAAACTGATTTTTTTTCAAAAAAAAAAACTATAACTTTTTTAAAAAACTGCATTTTCAAATAAAAAAAACTGGAATTTTTTCGAAAACACTGCAAATTTTTTTACGAAAGCTGCATTTTAAAAAAAAATGCATTTTTTTAAAAGAGTTGCATTTAAAAAAATCTGCAATTTTTCAAAATAAACTGCATTTTTTTTAAAAGTAAGTTTTTTAAAATCTATAAGTTTAAAAAAAGAAGTAGAATACTTTAAAAAAAAATACTCTAATTTTTTTAACAATAAAAATCAAAGTTTTAGGTGCATATATGCATATTTTTTCAAATGCATGTATGCATATTTCTTATATTATAATATTCGTAAGTAAATTAAAAAAAAAAACACACATTTTTATTAATTAATCTATAAATGTAATAGTACAAGTATTTTATTCGATACAACATAAAATATAAAAAATAAAAAATGCTACAATTACAAAGTATTTTCATGTCTTCGTGTCAATATTTCCTTATTTTCTTTAATTTATCATTTTCACCTATTCAATATTCATCATAATTTCTTCCAAATCTACAAGAAAATTAAATAAAATGATTAAGTCAAAGACACTCACAAAAATAAATATATGCTTTTCATTTGATTAACATATAAATCACATTTGATTAACGTATAAATCACATGTGATTCACATATGAATCACATTTACATATGATATCGTATGTAAATCACATGCGATTCACATATGAATCAGATGTGATTTACATGTGATATACATGTGAATCACTTGTGATTTACATGTGAATCAAATGTGATTAATATTTGAATATGTACATATATACGTAATTCATATGTAATTCACTTGTGATTTACATGTGAATAACATATTATTCATATATGATTTACATATTAATATGTGAATCACATGTGATTTACGTGTGAATCACATATGATTTACATGTGAATCACATGTAATTCACATGTAAACATATGAATCACATCCAAGTTAATTCACATGTGAGATCATCCCATTTTAACGTTTGAAAATATACCTAAACCAAAATCAACAAAATTATATTGTAATTTCCAATATATATATATATATATATATATATATATATATATATATATATATATATATATATACACACACACACACATATATACTAGTGAAATTATAAGAATATGGTCATATACCATGTCAATCTTGGCCAAAATATCTTTGACATCTCTGTGAATAATTCTCGAATCATTCTCAGACCCATTCATTGTAAACGTTTTTCCACTACTTGTTTGTCCATAAGCAAACACAGTGCCTGATAATGCACAATTATTAGCTTCCAAATTAATTTTCATTACCAGTAACTACAGAACTTAGTCAATTCGTAGAAGGTGAACATATTCAAAGTGAGAGATGCAATAACACAACACAATAATCAAGTATCATCCAGGTTGAAAATTATTTAAATAAATGTACTACGAGCCCTGCAAGAAGTCATGTTGAACAATCAAGAAACACACTTTTATTTGCAAGTTGTGCAAAAGAAGTAAGTACAAATGCCAAGGTCAATACGGTAATTTCAGACAAAGCTTTAGTGAAGCATCTTCAAAGAGAATTAGATAGATTGGAAAATGAGTTAAGAACTCCAAGGTCTAATCGTTTCACATCAGATACCACCACTAAATTGTTAAGGGAAAAGACCTTTGATGAGGTATAAACACTCTTTGATCGACTAGATCTTTGCAACAGGTAGATAATGAAAGTAAAACAATGAAACAATACTCAAGAATGGATTTGAATGTGTTGAATGATTAGAACGTTCAATCCTCAGCAGAGCTCGATAAAGAACTTCCGCTGTAGAGGATTCTAGAGTTACAAAAGAGATATTGTTGATTACACGTAAAAACCAACGATATATCACTATTTAAAAAGATGCATGCAAGCATCTATTAATACACAAACCCTAGAAAAATAAGATACGGATGGACAGGCCCATGCCGTATACAAGATGGGCTAGGAAGCGAGCCCAAGACGCAGCATCAAGTACCCAACAATCTCCCCCTTTGCGTCAATTGGGGCGAGACCTCACTCCAGCTTGCTTACCCCCGCGGCACTGGCTTTCTTTACGGTCTTGAACAGGCAGGGGATGATGGCAAGAAGTGTTTGTCGGAAGTGAATGTACCAATTTATCATATCATTGAAGTACTTTTTATCACTATCCGAGTTCTGCTTGCACCGATTGATGATTCCCAGAACATGCTCCAGACAGGTAGTGGTGTAAAGATGTTTGTCAGCCAAAGCAAATAGGTATTTCTGACCTTCTGCCCTGGTGAACATGACTGAGTTCTGTTTCGGATCAATCTTTCCCATCTTCATTCGGTTTATATCGCTTGCAGAACCGACTAGAGTGATGATGGGCTTCTTCCTCAGAACATTAGCAACCTCTTGATCAAGCTTAGCCACCTCCAAAATATAGCAAACTAACATTCTCTTGAAATGGTCTATGATCGGACCATATTCTGCTTCATTGACAAGAAGAATGTTGTGCAAGACAATCCAATCATGAGGGATTAGATTGGGAAGATCAGCCAGAGAGATGGAATGCTCGGATTTGTCAGATCCCCTCAAGACCTTGAATCTAACATTAACGAAATTGCCTTCACGAACAGGTTTGAGAACCCGAACGTTGGTTATCTTCTGTGCGCTCCATGTCTGGTACTGAGGTTGAGCGGTCCTCAGATAATAGTCTATAAGCTCCCTATCCACCTTCGGGTGAGGATGGGGAACTTCAGCTATATGAGCGAATGCATGGAAGATAAAGGCCTTTCGGGTCAGGGGCATGTCGAACTGGGAATCGACCGAATTGATACGGTCTAAGGAGATGACTGGTTCTAACCAAAGAGTGCAAGGAGACTCAATGGCTTCTTTGATAAGCACTTCGAGAGTCCAAGGAGGAAACAAAGTTTTCCTGCTTTCAAGGAGATCATTAGCCTCCTTTATCTTCCTCTCCTTAGCCTTGGCTTCCCTGATGATGCGAGCGTTTTCATCCAGCTCTCTCTCTCTCTGGTCTGTTTCCTGACTAAGCTGACAATCGGTTCTTGATCATCACTTTCATCACTGTCGTCAACAATTTTTTTGGCTTTGGTTTGAGCACTCAAACCTGATGAAGGAACAGGTGTTGGTTTGGGTGCTTTCGGAGGGACAAGTGATGAAAATGGAAGTGATTGAGCTTTGGAACTTGGAGGGGGTTTCGGTTGAGCTGTGGACTTCTTTTCTCCCCCTTGTTTTGGATGGTCCACCTGCTCAGGAATGCCTTCAATACGGCTAAGCAGGGCAAGAGAAGGAGCGAGCTTCTCTACAAGACTACGCCTCACCGAATATTTGAGAATCGGATCAATGGCTTCAATAATGTTAGACAAAACTCCGTGGACATCTGAAACACAACTCTTGACCACAGCTTTCTCAGACCGAAGAGAATCGATCTCCTTCTCGGCTTGGGAGAGCTGATGAGTTACCAGAGTAAGCTCGGAAGACTTTCGAGCAAGCTCTTCCTTTGTGGTGGATTTGGCGGCAAGAGTGGCTTGGAAGGAAAGAAGACGATCCGCAACAGAAGACTGAAAAGATTGATTGTCTTCTTTGAGTTTCTGGCGGAAGCTGACAAATTGGTCTTTTTCAGTTTCGAAGGAATGGACCAGCTTCTCCACAACGGTGCGGATCTTCTTAGTGTTTGTTTCTGATGCCGCCTGCAAAGACTCCAGCCAGATCTGGGCGTCTTGGAATAGTTTTTCGACTTTTTCGGTCGCAACAGCACTAGCCTTCATGGATTTATCAATAGCAGCAGTACCTGAGCTGATGGAGGCTTCGTGTGCTTTGTAGAGAGATTCCACCATCCCCTAAATGGCAGCCTCAGAAAAGTGAGATGTTGAGGAAGAGGAAGAAGCCACAAGATTGTCAATCTTCTCGTGGAGTTCCTTGATGTGCTTTTTAGTTACTGGAGCATCATCATCATCATCACTTTGAAGTTGGTAGGGGCTGTAGTAGATGGAATCAAAAACAGTATCCTCCCCTCCCAAAAAGGTTTCGGTTTCAGCAGATGGAGTGGGAGATAAGGGTGCGGTGTGTGGTTCGGTAGTGGTAGTGGGTTCGGGAACGGAAGTGGGTTCAGGTTGTGAAGTTGGAACCCCCCGTATCAGATACGTTGGTTGGAACCTCACTGGTGGTAGTTTTGGTGGCTTCTGTGAAAAGTGGTGGGGGAATGGATGTTGTTGTGGTTGGAAGAGAAGTAGGGGTAGTTATGGGGGGAATAGAAATAGGGTCAGATATGGAGGGAATGGAAATGGAAGAGGTTATGATGGGTGATATGTGCATATTTAGTTTGTATTAAGTATAGTTTTTTATTCATATATTAGCTAAATTGTTGCATATTATGGACAAAAGGTACTTAAAAGTGTTAAATTATGTTTTTCAGTCCAAAGATGAAGCTCGGAAGCGAAAGGAAGCAAGAGAAGCGGTTAGGAGCTCAAGAGTGGAATGAAGAAGGAAAACACCTAAAAAAAGGCTTCTACTCGTCGAGTCGAGCCTGGACTCGACGAGTCCGGTCGAGGAATCAGGTGGATAATGATTCGGAAGTCAAGATAGTTATCGCAATACGAAGAATGTGAGAGGGACTCGACGAGTCACCATCTGACTCGACGAGTCGGAACGCATATTTAAAGATAACTCCACAAATCGAGAGAAGAGAATTCTGGGAAGTTTCAGAAGTGCTTTGCTGCGAATAAGAAGCCAGAAGAACCCTAGAAGTCGACCAAGGAAGCTAGAATTCAATTCCGGGAGTAATTAAGGCACAATTTCATCATTCTACTTATTCCTTTTGTTTTGTCAACATGATTAAGCAACTTCAACTTGTTTGTTTGCTGTTATTTACCTTAGTTATGAACTAAATTCTTTAGACTTCTATTTGGGGATACAAAGTTGACAATATGATTTGATTGATTGGTAGGATTAATTCTAAGTTGGTGAATTTTTGTTATCTTAGCTTTCTAAAGAACCTTGTGTATGAAGGATAATTAATTTTCTGTTAATAGGAAGATAATTGATTAGCATGAACATCTATTGATTATCAACCTCATATGATATGTGACCACTATACCATATGTCTAGAATTAATGAATATGAAACTAGGATTAATAAGGAAATTGAGTAAATTCATGTGCAAGCTTGTAAGATGACCATCAAACAAGAGGTTAATTAAGAATAATAAATTAATTAGCTATTGCAAGTCTAACTTAACCCGAGTAATTAATCTAGTAAATATAATTAAATTAAGCAATTGGCCACTGTTTGAGTTAGTTTATTTGCTAAGGATTAGGGTAGTGAACATGAACCTAATCACTTGAATCGGTAACCAATGAAAGAATTAGTCCATTGCACTATTACCTTGAAATCAACCATAAAGTTAACCGAGTTGAACTAAACAGAAGTTCCTTTCCCATTATTGAATCTAGTTAAATTGTCATTTTCTAGTCTTTAATTAGTTATAGTTAGTAAGTTTCTAGTCTTGTAAAACTAGAGAAAAAACCCCTATTTTCTTAATCAACTTAAATAGAATTAGTTTTTAATTTAATTTGCCGTTCCCTGTGTTCGATACCCTGCTTATTTAGCTATACCACAATTGATAGGTTCACTGCCTTTTGTGTGTTATTTGATAATTAAAGTAGGATTAAAACTAAGTTGGTTTTACACACATCAAGTTCAAAAACTTGATGTGTGTGAAACCAACTAGTTTTAATCCTACTAACTTAGACACAAAATAAACACACGAAAGGCAGTGTACCTATCGATTAGTAATATAGTTCAAACAAGTAGGGTATCGAACACAAGGAACGGTAAACAATTAAAATAAATGCTAATATTATCTAAATAAAACAAATAACTAAAAGGGGGTTTTCTCTAGTTTTACAAGACTAGAAACTTAAACAATTAACTAAAACTTAAACTAAGAAACTAAGAGCTAAGCAAAATAAAAATCAACTAATTTCAATAATAAAGAGGACTTCTGTTTAGGTTCGACTCATTTGTTCCCATGGATGATTTTAATGTATCGGATTAATTCTTCATTAGCTACCGACTAAGATGATTAGTTCCACGTTCGCTATTACTAATCCTTAGGAAACAAATTAACTCAAGCAGTGGCCAGTTGTCTAAATCAACGGATTTCCTAGTTATTGATTCGGGTTAAATAAGACTTGTAATAGTTAATCAAATTGGTGAATCAATTAACCTCTTGTTGATGGTGTATCACACAAGCTCACACATTAACTTACCTATCTTCAAGTTAATTCTAGTTTCACATTCGTTATTCCTAGACATACAACTATGTGGTCACATAAATCATATGAAATTAGCAACTAAGAGATGTTCATAGAACTTAATTACTGATTTATTAATAGAAGAATAGTTATTGTTAACACATAAGGTTCTTTAACAAGCTTAATAAAACATAATCACCAATTAAAATTAATCCTAATCAAATAATCAATCCATGTTCACAAATTCATCTACCTAAACAGGAGTTATGAGTTTTTAGCTCATGATTACAGCAGAAACAAGCACAAAAACGAAATCAATTGGTAAAAACATAGTTCAAAAAAGAGATTAGGTAAGAGTAAACTTGATTTTGACTTGATTCTCCTTAAAATTGAATGTAGGGTTGATTCCCTTGCTTCCGACGCTCTAGCAGCACCTTTAGTCGACAATTGGCCTCCAAGGGTTCATCTATATGCTAGGGTATCGATCTGAAAGTCCCTTTATATAGATTTTTACAAAACAGGGGCTACTCGGCGAGTCCAGTGACCTACTCGGCGAGTCCATCACTTAAAACCCGTGTACGGCAAGTCAGCGCGTCCAGAATCGCGAAACTTCTGACCAACTCGGTGAGTAATCGGCCCTACTCGCCGAGTACGTTTCGAATCAGCATTTTCTCAAAACACAAAAGTCGTCCGAAATTGTGTCTACTTTTCAGAACATTTTGAATCTTGTCGATCAAAGTTACGGTTCATGAGATATGGCCAAAACACTGATGAGGGGTTAAGCTGTCCAGCAACATCCTTCTTTCTTCAAAATCCAATATCCAAGCCTCCAATCGCTAGTTCCGCTTCCTTTTCCTTCTGAGCATGTCATTATTGCTGAAAAATGAAATTCTAAACTAATTAAGCACCTTTTGTTCATTAAATGAGATAAAATCAACATAAAATATTAAGATAATGCATGAATTTTATAACTAAATATGCCCATATCAATGGGAATGGAAGAGGTTATGGTGGGAATGGAAGAGGTGGTTATAGGAGAAGGGGAAGGAGGTTTTGATGAAACATGTACCTCATGAGCAGGAAAGTGAGGCGGAGTTTCGCCTCTAGCTGACTCATCTGAGTCAGAATGGTTTTCTTCTGAATCGCTGGAGGAAGAAGAGAGAATAAGTTTCCTCTTTGGCTGTACTTTCTTCTTCTTCGCTGGTGGGGAAAGATCTGTTTTTGAGGGTTTTCGCTTCTTAGGAGAAGGACCCTTTGCCCCCTTTGCTGATTTCTTGATCTTCCCTTTCTCAGGTTTCTTCCCTCTAGCAGCAGGTTTATCTGCATCATTAATGGACTGAGCCATTTCTGCAGAAAGTTCCCTTGGACCCAAAGGACGAAAGTCCTTGTAGGCCTTCATTATTACGCTCTCCTTGGACACCCCAGCGGACATAGAATCCGAAATGGATCCGACGAAAGAAAACTTGGTCGGATCGGTAACAATGATCTTGGTGGTGTGGAAGACACTGATGGTGGAGAGAAGGGAACCTGCAACAGTCGGAACATGAAGTTTATCCATGGCCCACTTGGTGATGAGCGTCCAAAATCTGGCATAGGACACCTCAGTGTGGCGAGAGGAGGAGGCTAGGCTCTAAATGAGTTGCTGCCAGAGAACCGAGCCATAATCGAGGTTGAGGCCGTGATATAGACCATAGAGAATGGTCATGAACAACTTGTTGGCCCCATCAGAACCAGAACTGCGCTCAAAGAGCCCTTTGAACAGAATGGTGAAGAAACCATTCCATGGAGGAGGGAGAAACGACTTCTTGAACTTAGTGACCGTCTTGAGAATCTCCGTGTAGCCCATGTTGTAGAACATCGAAAATAATTGTCCGACAGTGCTGGAATCGGGATTAACCCTAGATTCATCGGCTTCAAAACCTAGGAGCCAACAGAATCGTTGCTTGGAGATGGAGGTCTTGTGAGAAAGAAGATCGAAGTAGATTCGATCCACTGATCTATCATAATGGGCAGTGGAGAAGACCTGGGAAAGGCATTCCATGGGCAATATCTCGACCTTGGAAAGAGCGAGCACCAATGGAGAGTATTTGAGACACTCCACCATGGGATACATATAATTCTCGTAAGCTTTAGGGTTTAGATCGATCACCAGGCTTTGTTGAGCGCGGATGGGAAGAATGTTGGTGCGGGAAGAGGTTTCCTAAACAGATGAAGAATCCGCCATTGTTGAATGTAGAAGATGATGAACAGTAAAGTAGAAATCGCCTGATTTTGCTCGTTTGAGTTTTTGATGGTGGTAAGTTTGGAATGAAGCAGATGTGTTCCTTTTATACTGTGGGTAGAGGAGAGAGAAAGATCATCCCCCAAATCTTCTTGATATACGAAACGGTTTCGGATTTGACAGAAGCGCGACGGTTGGCACCCCCGATGATTACGCATGAGAGAGAAGAACTGTTCCATTTTGCACGCGTGCCCGTCACCTCACTATTGAGGCCGTTACTCTGTCGGCTGAGTTAGCATCTTATCTGTTTAATAGCTGTCATTCAAACATAAGATTATAATGGAACCGAACGAGATTTTTGGAAAATCAAAGATTTTCGTGCATAGAGTGTGAAAGATAAGGAAATAAAGCGAGATATATGTGGGAATTTGTGATGTCAATATAGACACAAAACAGTTGATCCCGGGAACGAATCACTTTCTTCAAGGTCAAGAGAGACCTTAAAGTGTTTGTATGGATTCCCGTTGAATTACGATCAATCACTTTCTAAGAAGTGTTGAAAGGCATCTTTTTATAAGGCTTAAAAGGGTGGCTTTCGCTTCAGTTTAGAATTGTGGACCTTGACATAAGACCGAGAGTAAATGAAGTACTTGTGAGACCGATGTGGTCTGTTGAACAAGTAGGCTGGATTATATATATAGTGACTTATTGAAGATGTGTGATGGTGAAATCTCAAAAAAAAATTAAACTGGATTCTAAGAGAAGAAATGTTATGGTAAATAACAATTTCATAAGAATCGCACAACCAAAAAGAGATTTCATGTTGACCGTCAATTCATGTTAGGTATTGAATTTTGGGTTTCACTAAGCACGTAGTGACACGAGGCTTAGATCATAAACACAGAGATTGTGTAACCATAAACCTCAGTGGTTAATTATGAGAGTCTCAAGGGTTACGATATGGGACCGAAATATGATGGAGAAAAGTATTGAGGTGGTGAAGAGAAACGATAGTACCTCTGCTGAAAATAGTGACCAAGCAGTAAACTCTTAACCCATATGAGAAAAGAGTAAGGTAGCTCAGGATTAGAATAAATGGAGCAACCTTATTGGGAAGACAAGGTTTGTATATACCTAGTCATTAAGGCTTTTATTCAAAATCAGTTGAGGCTTTGGACAACATGCAACAGCATGCTTCTAGGGACGCTTAACTAGTTAGTATAAAGTGTGAGAACCAAACCTGTCCCGTTGATATTAAAACAAGAATGAAAGAAGAGAAAAAAATATTTTTGGAGATTTTAAGTTTTTGAAAAGAGAAAAACCAAACAGAATAAATAATAAAAAAATTTGAACCGAACCCGAAATGGACCGAACGCTCGGTTCATTTCGGTTCCTAAAAAAAACATTTTTGGATTTTTGGAAAATAGCTTTACAAAAGTTTACAACCATAGACAACACCTTTTTGAGATTGAGCGAAAATATGTGCAATGGGACCGAACCCGAAATAGACCGAACGTTCGGTTCATTTCGGTTCGCATGTGAACCGAACCTGAAATAGACCGAACGTTCGGTTCATTTCGCTTCATTTCGCTTCTAACTTTTAACTTTGGGATGGTGTTTTTGGTACCGATTCTGATTCCATCATTCCTAGACCATGAAAGATTTTATTGAAACTTGCTTCTGGTAGGGCTTTGGTGAAGATATCGGCCAGTTGATCAGTGGTTCGAACAAAGTGAATTTCGACATTTCCATCCTCCACATGATCCTTAATGAAGTGATACCTCAGTGCTATATGCTTGGTCTTAGAGTGTTGCACTGGGTTATGACAGATCCTAATTGCACTTTCTGAATCGCAATATAGTGGGATCTTTTTCATGTTGAGTCCATAATCTCTGAGCTGGCTTTGGATCCATATGACTTGAGATGTGTAGGAGGCGGCTGCGATGTACTCTGCTTCGGCTGTAGAAAGGGAAACGCAGGTTTGCTTCTTTAACTGCCAGCTGACCAACTTCCGATCAAGGAATTGGCAACCCCCTGTGGTGCTTTTCCTGTCTAAACCACATCCTCCAAGGTTTGCATCAGAGAAGGCTTGAACGAAGAAGCCTGAGTTGGATGGATACCATAGACCGAGAGAGGTAGTTCGCTTCAGATACCTGAGTATATTTTTCACTACAAGCATATGTGGTTCTCGTGGGTTCGCCTGAAACCTAGCATAATAACATACGGAAAACATGATATCAGGCCTGCTAGCAGTAAGATACATTAAGGACCCAATCATCTGGCGGTATAGCGTAATGTCAACTGCCGGTTTTTCCAGCGAAGGTGTGAGTTTGGTGCCGAATGCCATTGGAACTTTGACCTTTGAGTCTCCCATCATACCAAATTTGGCAAGAAGAGTTTTGGTGTATGCTTCCTGGTTGATAAAGATGCCTTCGGGTCCCTGTCTAATATTTAATCCAAGGAAAAAGTTAATCGGACCCATGGAGCTCATTTCAAATTTAGTCTCCATCAGCTTTCTGAACTCAGCTGTTAAGTTGGGATTCGTTGAGCCAAAGATGATATCATCGACGTAAATTTGTACAATCATAAGGTGGTTACCTTCCTTCTTACGAAAGAAGGTTGGGTCAACCGAACCTTGTTTGAATTTGGACATCTTTAAAAACTTTGTTAGCGTTTCATACCAGGCCCTAGGAGCTTGTTTCAGACCGTAAACTGCCTTGTCCAGAATATAGCAGTCATTTGGGAACTTCTCATTGACAAAACCAGAAGGTTGCTCCACGTAGACTGTTTCTTCGAGTTCCCCATTCAAAAAAGCGCATTTGACATCCATTTGGTAGACCTCGAAGTTTTTGTGTGCCACATAGGCAAGAAATATTCGAACAGATTCCAGCCTTGCAACTGGAGCGAAAGTCTCTTCATAGTCAATTCCTTCCTCCTGGCAGTATCCTTTCACTACCAGATGTGCTTTGTTTCGTATCACATTCCCTTCCTTGTTTATTTTGTTCCTGAATACCCATTTGAGACCAACAACTGATGCATTTTGAGGAGTTGGAATGAGGCGCCAAACTTTGTTCCTTTCGAATTCATTCAGTTCGTCTTGCATAGCTTGAACCCAATCAGAGTGATCAAGAGCAGTGTTAACTGTCTTTGGTTCAACTTTTGAAATGAAGGAATTAAACATACATAATTCTACTTTTGAAAATAAGGAAGTTTGTTTTGCCTTAAGTTGTGATCGGGTCAGAACCTTTTCAGAAACATTACCCACAACTTGAGAGACAGGATGATTTCTGGTCCATTTGACGAGAGGAGGGTAATTTGGATCATAGGATGGATCCAATTCAGCGTTTACCATCTCTTCTGGTTCGGATTGACTTTCATCGTCATAAAGCATATTGGCATTCTCCCCCTCGAATAATGAGCTTTCTGGTGCAGTGGGACTTTCGGGTATAGTGAAGAGTTCGGGTGCTACTGTGCCTTCAGATGCTGTGGAGTGTTCGGGTGCTACAGTACCTTCGGGTGCTACAGTACCTTCGGGTGCTGTGGAATGTTCGGGTACTACAGTACCTTCGGGTGCTACAGTACCTTCTGGTGCTGTGGAGCGTTCGGGTGCTACAGTACCTTCGGGTGCTGTGGAGCGTTCGGGTGCTACAGTACCAGAGTGCTCCCCCTCGACTGAAGTGTTGGAACTGGATACTCCTTCATTCATTCGCCTTGTAGCATCTTCTACTAGTTGCTTCAGATGATCTACCTTGTTGTCTGTTGCGCTGGCTTCCGAGTTAATGGCCTTCTCTGGTTCATCAAATAACTCGACAAACTTCTCAAAGAGATTTGCAATTGATACTGTGACTTGACCTGTTTGAGGAAAGATTTCACCAGTTGTGTCTACATTGGCCTTTAGCTTTTTGACATAGCTATCATCAAAGGTCGCGTAATAAGTTTCTTCTATTTTCCTCGAACGTTTGTTTAATACCCTGTACGCTTTAGAAGTGAGAGAATAGCCCAGAAAATCCCTTCATCGACTTTGACATCAAACTTGTTGCGATGTTCTTTAGAATTGAAGATGAAGCACTGAGAACCGAACACATGGAAGAATTTAACATTTGGCTTCCTGTTGTTGACGATCTCATAAGGATTGAGCGTGAATCGCTTATTGAGATATGACCTGTTCTGTGTAAAACAAGCTGCAGAGGTAGCATCATCCCAAAAATATAAAGGTAAAGAAGCAAAACTTAGCATGGTTCAAGCTGCTTCACAAAAAGATCGGTTTCGTCTCTCGACAATTCCATTTTGTTAAGGTGTGTAGGGAGCTGAGAAGTTGTGACTGGTTCCTCTTTCTGCCAAGAATTCTTCGAATTCTTTATTTTTGAACTCCAGCCCATTGTTGCTCCTGATGTTGCGAACGACTTTCATCAGTTGTACTTCAACTTGCTTGATGAACATCTTTAGCTTGTGAGTCGCTTCAGATTTAAGCTTCAGAAAGAACACCCATGTAAAACGCGAAAAGTCATCAACAATAACAAGAATGTACTTGCTACCGCCGATGCTTTCGATTGATGATGGACCACACAAATCAATATGAAGTAACTTTAGTGGTTCAACAACTTTTGTGTTTATGATTGATGGATGACTTTGACGACTCTGCTTCCCCATTTCACATGCCGCACATAAATGTTCTCTATCGTACTTGAGCAATGGAAGACCACGAACATGACCTCCAGTGACAAGTTTGTTGATATCTTTAAAGTTGAGATGAGAAAGCCTTCGGTGCCACAGCCCGCTTTCGTCAGATTGTGCTTTTGATAACAAGCAGATTGCTGGATTCCCTTTGATGGGTTTGAGGTTTAGGGGAAACATTTCACCTTTGCGCTCTGATTTTAGAATAACTCTATTCGTTTGCTTCTCTATTATTTCCGAACCCTCATCATCGAATGAGACCTTGAGACTGGTACCTCCAACAAGCTGAGATACACTGATGAGATTATGTTGTAGTCCTTCTACGTATGCAACCTTCCTGATCGTGAAATCACCGTTTGTAATCATTCCATAGCCTTTTATGGTTCCGAAGGAGTTGTTCCCGAACTTGACATTTCCACCGTTTGAAAGAGACCTGAATTCCCTTAGCTCTTCCTTCCTTCCTGTCATGTGACGTGAGCAGCCACTGTCGATATACCATTCTTCGTCAAACTGCTCGTCACTGATAACCTGCACAAATTAAGTAGATTTAGGAACCCAAAGTTTCTTGGGTCCTCATGAGCCTTTTACAGGAAGAGGAGTAGTAAGAGAGATGTCAACAAAATATGTTCTTTTTATTAACGTTGTTTCATCTTTCTTTTTTATGGTGAAAACTTTAATTTTATTGGGATTTGTTTCTTTTGGTTTGGACTCGGATTTAACTGACGAAACCTTTGATTTCCCTTTCAGATCAGTTGAAGATTTTGGTTTTTGAGTTCGAACAGAATTGGATTTAGAATGGGGTTGAGAAGAAGAATGATTGAAAGAATTAGAAGAGTTAGAATGAAGGAATTTAGACTGAGATGATTTCTTGACTTGATATTCTAGGTGACCCTTTCGGTTTTGATTATCAGTGGGACCGAACCTAGAATTTTGGTCTCTTTTGCTCACTGAACCGAACCTCTGCTTTTGGTTGACACTGTTCTCTGAACCGAACCTCTGCTTTCGGTTGACACTGCTTTCTTGTGGTCTAACAGTATTTTTCTCTGACTTTAAATTTTTGTCACAATATGAGAAATAGGCATTTTGAGACTACCAAAACTGTTTTCTTTCAGAAAGATTCTTCTTGTATCTCTGATTCCTTTGTTGCTTATGGTTTTTCACCTGTTTGGGTTGCCTGTGAATATTTGCCTTTTGTTTTGGCATTTGAACAACAGGTTCGTTTGTTGCAGATGACTTTTTGGTAGAAGGGGTGACTTCATCTAATGGGATTTCTTTAGTGCCACTAGTGCTTGGCATGTAAAAGTTATCAGGCTTGTTCAGTGGCTCTGGAATATATCTTCCTTTTGTTTTCCAGGATGTTCACTCTGACAGACCAACTGTTTCATCAGCATTGTCGATAGGGGCGGACCAGAAGAACTCATCACAACCATCTGCATTATCTTCGTTTATAATGGCTGTGAGTTCGGCTGTCTGATGTTCGGTTACACCTGTGACCTTATACACCTGATTTGGTGTTGTCCTTACCTTTTGGTAAACAACAGCCTTTTCTTCAAGGTTCGGGGACTTTTGTTGGGACAAGCGACCAAACTCCACAGAATTTTCTGAGATAAGCTTTTTGTGGTTTTCGGGTTCGCTCTTGACAAACTCAGAACAGTCAACTTCATCCTCTACAGAAATTTCACTCATATCATCATCCTCATTAACCTCAGATGCATTTTCAACATTAATTTTATTTTCTGAGCTCAAATTGGAATTCAATGAGTCAAACTTTTGTATGGTTTCGGTCCTTAGATTCAGTTTGTCATTTTCATCCAAAAGGTTTTTCAGAATGTCCTTATGGTCCTTGGACTTTATGAAAGATTCAATTTTGTCTAGACCATACATAGATGTCGGATTAACATCCTCAGACCAAACCACACTTTCACAATTGTATGCTTCAGCGTCGATTTCATCCTCCTTAAACTCAAGGAAGGGCAAAATCATACGATGAATTTTCTGCCCTATTTCACAGTTTAAATAAAGTTGAGTAATATTATTGTAAAGACGATTAGCAATCAAACAAAAAACATTTCGCTGTTTTAAAAGTTTTAAATTGTCTCTTTGCAAATAAATGTTTTCATCCTTGGTTTTGATTAACTCCGACTCCTTCAGTTCGATCCACATCCTCCGTTCCTCACTCTTCGAAGACACCCTGCTTATTTGGTCAGTTAGGTTAGAATTGGTGACTCGAGTTTGAGTTAAACTGCTGTCTAGATTAGAGATTCTTGAATTAACATTTTTTAATTCTTTTTCATATGAGCATTGTGGGACTTTGAATGAAACAAAAACGGATTGTATCTTCTTGATCAGTTCATCAAGCTCGTTGAATTGCATGCTGAGCGGTTTTGCTGTAAAGCACATGTCCTGTTGCTCCTTTGTGTCTTCATTCCCACCATCTGTGTTGTATCCCCTCATCTGAGATACATCAGACACCATCAAGCATTTTCCACCGCTATCCTTCTCTTTCGCCACATAAGCCTTTCCATGAGAAGGCCTCCTTACTTCATCATCTTAGGAGTCGGATGACCAGACCTCCATTCCTCCGAACTCATCATTCACTACCGAACCCTGCACAATTAAAGCATTCATAGAAGGGTTAGCAGTAGATTTCTTCTTCCTGATCTCATCCAACTTTTTCAGCAACAAAGCTTCTTCATCTTTCCCCTCATCCTTTTCTGCCATTTTCTTGAGGACACAATCTTTTGCATAGTGGTTCTTTCCTCCACAGTAATAGCAACTCACTCCCGAATCTCCTTCAGCTTTCGGTTCCTTCTTTGATTCTTCTGCCTTCGGTTTGTCTTTGACCTTTTCAGAACTATAACTTCCCTGCCAATTTCAGTTTTTATTGGTGGGAAATCTTTTCTTGATGAACCTCTTGGGCTTTGATACCATCATAGCATAGTCTTCAGAAGTAAGGTCATAGTCCTCCATGTTGAGGTCTTCATCTTCCATAACCGCTTAACTTTTGGATAGGAGGGCCAATGAAACCAGGCTTGAAACTACATTTTTCTCTTGTAGTACGATCTTTTCTTGAGATTTCAGAATGCCTACCAGTTTCGCCAGAGAATAAGATTTGAATTGCTCATGCGCTTTAACTGTGGACACTACAGCTCTCCACTCAGATCTGAGGCCGTTCAAAAACGTAACCTTCTGCTCAATTAGCTTCCTTTCAATGTCATGTTTAATCATCTTGCTAAGAAGATGATTGAAGCGATCGAACGTTTGAGTCACGGTTTCTTCGGCTCCCTGCTTGAATTCACCAAACTCTGATAAGAGTAAGGTTTGAATGGAGTGTTCAAGATCTTCGTCCGTAGAATACAATTCTCGAAGCCTATCCCATATTTCTTTGGCAGTAGTACATGAATTCACCAGCCTGAAAGTGTCAGATTGAAGAGCGAATCTGATTAATCTCAATGCTTTAATATTGCACTGAAATTTATCTTTTTCGCCTTGGGCAATATCTTTAACATCTTTCAAAAGATCATTATACTCCTTTTGAGTTTTAATAATCCTTGAAGTTGCAGAATGAGCGAAGGGTCCCAATACGATTGCTTCCCAGATGAGGTATCCATTGTCCTCAGATCCTATAACATAATCTTCAAAGTGATGTGCCCAGACTTCATAATCCTGGGTGTAAAGGATGGGAATCTTCGTTGTTGATCCAATGTTGTTCGAAATATTAATGGGATTGGATTGCGACTCGTCCATGCTTGATCGAATAACCTGTTTGAAAGATCAGACTTGTAATATATAATATTAGGGCAAAACGAATAAGTAATGAGATACGTCAATTATGGAGTGACGGCTCAATAAATATTAGTTAATACGGAATAAACCCTAATAGCTTCTTTCACAGAAGAGATGTGTATGAATCACACAGCCTCCCGCTCTGATACCAATTGATGAGATATAAACATTCTTTGATCGACTAGATCTTTGCAACAGGTAGATAATGAAAGTAAAACAATGAAACAATACTCAAGAATGGATTTGAATGTGTTGAATGATTAGAACGTTCAATCCTCAGCAGAGCTCGATAAAGAACTTCCGCTGTACAGGATTCTAGGTTTACAAAAGAGATATTCTTGATTACACGTAAAAACAAACGATATATCACTATTTAAAAAGATGCATGCAAGCATCTATTAATACACAAACCCTAGAAAAATAAGATACGGATGGACAGGCCCATGCCGTATACAAGATGGGCGAGGAAGCGAGCCCAAGATGCAACATCAAGTACCCAACAACCTTCAACTTGAAAAGGTAATAAAGCTTTGTCTACCCTTTAAATTACACAAAAACTAATAAATTTACATAATGAAAAAAAAATTGGATCTCATGTACAGATGCAGAACCAGATTGATGAATTAACAGCTGAAAGAGACAATGCTCGATCACATGTTCAAGATTTATTACGTTTGGTTGAAAGTAATGGAAGTTCATTGAAATGGGTAAAAATAAAAACATATTTGTTTTTAACTTTATTTTATTTTATTTTATTTATCTCAGATATTAATTTTTTGGTTTTTGAATATCTTACAGATGGGTTCAGATGAATACCCTCACTTATGAGTGCAAATAACACCTGAAGTTGAAACTTACATGATGCCAAAAACATCAATTGTGGTGGACCCACGTTACTCATTTGATGGGAGCATTAGAAACCTTGGATCAAGTTGATATTAGGGGCATATTTCTTCTTTGCAAATGGAAAAAGAACCACAAACATCAGTGCAAAAACAAGAGCAAAATTGAAGTTATTAAATCCATTCTTCAAGTAAAATAAAGGCCCTTAAGTTCCATATAAATGACTCTCTCCACCTCCTAAAACATTATACACCAACAAATTCATAACAGATGATGTCCATTTCCCATAGTAATAGTGATCCACAACTAATGAAATTGTCTGAAACAAAAACATAACAAGTGGTTAGAAAATAGAAAGTTAGAATTTAGAAACAACTTTTTTATAAAAAGATTACGTACCAAAAGTGTAATTGACATAAACGCCCTTTTAAATTTTCGAAGTAGAGAGTAGACTGTTACTGCAAAAAAAAAAAAAAAAAAAAAAAAAAAAAAAAAAAAAGCAAGGATTGAAAAAGGCCAACCAAGAATTACTCTAGTTGCTGCAACAACAACAACCATGGCATGCATCCCAAAAAGAAACAATGCTGAAGAGAGAGAGATTCCATACATAGAAAAAGAATTCGGAAAAAAACTGTAAATCAAAGTTTTGAAAAAGACTTAATATGAAAAGGGAATTGAAAGTATAAAACATGATCTATGTATAAAGTATAAACACAAATACATAAGATTATCCAATTGATAGATAAAAGAAAGAAAGCAAACGAAAAGATAAGGGTTTGTTTAGGTACCAAAAGTATAAGAAAGACCAGGGGAAGAGGAGTGTCGGATAGAGACCCATACAGAGAAATATGATTATCATCTACCTTCTAGTGACTGCCATTTGAATTGGAATTGGAATCCTCGTCTGATTTCACGGGTGGCCTCACTCTCACCGTTACGCATATCTTCTCCATTGCTGTGCACAAAGCTTAAAGGATTGATTGATTTAGCCAGATCTACGACTGAAAGTGATATTTTTTGATAGATCGGGTGTATAGGCGGGATGTATAGAGATACAAGTTTTTCTATTTGATTTCAAAATCAAGGTTACTGGTAACTTTTGCGTTCTTTTGAATATATTGGGCTGAGAGTTGTTTCTTCTGCTACTAAAGCGAGACCTGATCTCACTAAATTCAACAAATAGGCTTCATAAACTTCTAGAGATATTAGATTAGAAGAGCTTCGATCTCAACAAATAATCGATTTCCTCAGTAAATTCTAGTCCTAATCGATCAAATCATTGGTAAGTTTTAAGAATGGCGCCATAGAAAGTACACATAATAGCTTTCCACGATTTCTAGTAGAACGGAACATAGCAAAACCTGGTGGCGGTCTTCATATATGCGACACTAGGTCCATTGCTGCACCTAGAACAAAGCCCCGCCACATGCTTGCACCATCTCACTTGACAAGTTTAGTCAACCAAAAAGTAGAAGCACACCGTTTCGTTTCGATTTCTCCTTTTTTTTTTTACTAAATTGAATGGATCTCCGGCGAAATATCGAGCGTTAGGCTTCCGACACCGGTGACAGTGGAGAGATGGAAGGATTTTGAAAGAAGTGAGAGAGCAGAGATATTAGAATGTCGTAGTGATGGTCGATGAAGGAAATAGTGGTAAGCCGTTGAAGGCATTGATTGTTGACAGAGGTAGGTTGGTTGTTGGAGGGCAGAAGGAGGCGGCCGATGGAGAGGGGATGATGTGGTCTAAAGTGTTCATTGTGGGAGGTGCAATGAAGATCAAAGGGATGCGGGATGAAGAGAGCGAGAGAGACGAGATGAAGGGGAAATAGTGTATAAGGATAGGATTAGGAATAAGTTATCATAACCCTAAAATGCCCTCAGATTAATTTAAGTCAGATAACCCCCCACCCTTGTTTCTTTTCTCCATGCTTTTATAAAAATGCTACAAATCATCTTAACCTTCTGTTATACACACACACACACTCACACTCAAGTTAATCTTAAAATTCACTAAATAACGTCGATATTTAGGTTTGGTCGGTTATATTGCAATAATCTGAAAAAAAAAAAAATAATGAATTAACGTTATTTGTACTTGTATATATAGGGTCACACATTGAATGTCATAAAAATAAATACATAAATAATAATATTTAAAATGTATAAATTTAAAATATATCAAATTAATATAAATAATGAAATAATAGTTGTTTATTGTTTATTTTTTATTGGTAAAATACAGAATAAATAAATAAAAATAATTAACTTATTCAAAACTAAATAAAATCTTTTTTAATTAAAGCCATTTAAGGAATTAATTACTAATATTTTAATTTTACAAAACTGCAAACAGTCCCTGTAGTATTTATTTTTTTCGAAGTTTAGTCCAAACTTCGATTTTTTTTTTGCTTCATGGCCCTTTTGAGATAGTTTATTTGTGAAATTAGTCTCTATTAAACTTGAAAAGACTAATCTGCATTTTTATTTTTATTTTCTATTTTCTTAAATATTTTTCCATTTTATTTAAAATTTTAAAAATAAAAACGTATAAGAAGGGGGGCTCCACCTTTATCTCTCTCTCACACACACACACATGTAAAGAGTACAAACATTCACCCTCTTCATCATCTCCTATCATCCCTCCCAAAAACCCTAAAATCCAGAAATAAACCCACATGGTGGCTGATAGATACGATGAAAGTACAAAATGCCCCAAATCCTCAATTTTGTATTTTTTTTCTTTCGGGTTTTCTCCAATTCCACGCGTACTACAAGAATCTTTTGGGTTATGTGTTCAACGAGCAGATAGAAGCAATTTACCCTCCATCATTCTCTAGGAAAGCATTCTACATTCTAGGGTTCGAATTACCCACTCCTTGTCGTGTGATTTTACCATATATTGAAGCTTTCCCAAACAAAATTTGATTTAAGTGCGATTAGGGCTTCAATGTTTCTCTCTTTTCATTATGTAAACCCATTATTTAGCGATTTCGAGGTTTTTTTTAGAGAAAGTAGAAGAAGTTTCCGACGAGGAGACAATATCATCTTTTGTACACTAGGTGGAGCTTGTGGCGGTTGATACTCAAGACGTGGATTAAACAGATGATGATAAGGTCGTCAATCAATCTAGGCAAGAGAGGAAATTGAAATTCGGGTGGCTATATCAAGATTTAATGATTCATCATTGTCTCCAATAGCAGTCTTCAAAAGAAAGTATTGATCCTAACATATTTTCAGATGAACCCAAATTCAAGATTTAGTTTTTGAAGATTTTAATGAGTTTCAAAAGAAAGTATCGAACCTATGCATTTCGATTTAGAATGTGCTACCTTCTCTTGTAATTCTACTTGTATTTTGTGGGCCCTTTTGATCTCTACGCATTGGGTTCTTATGAATGTTATGATAAAGACGAAATTTACAGGGGAAGACCAGAAGTCAAGTCACCAGGGGGTGATGATCGGATGTAGAGTCACCAGATCTTCATGTGTGTGTTCTATGTCCGATTTCACAATCAAATTTATAGAGACAAAATTGATCTGAATTCTTCTTCGGTTGAAAAAATAGGTTTGCAGGTGGGTTTTAAAATGAATTTTGTGTATAAGTTTTGAATATAATAGAGGATGAAGGTTTAAGATTAGTTAATCTTAGGGTGTTTGAGAGAGAGAGAGAGAGAGAGAGGTGGGGCCCCTCTTTATTTGTTTTTACTCTTACGAAAATAGAAAAATAAATTAAAAGGGTAGATTAGTATTTTCAAGTTTAACGGTGACTAATTTCACATAAAAACTACGTTAAAGGGACTATAAAACCAAAAAAATTGAGATTTGGACTAAACCTCAGAAAAATACATACCACATGAACCATTTGTGCAGTTTTGTCTTTTTAGTTTAGATGACTTGAAGCCACTTGTCTACATATAAAGTGTAGTTTCCTGGATGACAACAGATAACATAGATGACATAAACCCCAAAAATATTCATTCCCTATACATTATATTACTGCATAGGTGTTTCCCATATACGTCTCTTTCTCTTTTGGTTGACTTCAAGGTAAGGATAGAAAACAACCATATTGTTGATATTGTTGGCAATATAACATCTATTCATTATTGCTCTGAATAGATCAACTATAGAAGTTAGCTACTATGGTAATGATCAACTATAGAAGTTTGTTACTCAAGTACTTATCTAATTTGTATAAAAATGGATCCATGGTTCTTTGGGATTAAGAACTCTAAAGTGTGTTATGCTTATGTTGTTATGATTATTAATCTGTTCTCTAATTAACAGTCTTTTATAATGGTGTCAAAGCTATTTTTAGAACATTTTTAATCAACATTGCCCAACTATGAAATCAAAGCCACTTTCAGAACCTTAGATCACCAAATTAAACGATGACATGTGGCGACGACCGCTGCCTACATTTCTGACCCAAATTTTAGTAAGCATTTTTCAGGAGATTTGTCTTTTAATGTTTGTATCTATCGTGGTTGATTTATATCCTGGTTTATTTTTCCAAATTGATTCTTAATGGCTTAAAAACTAATTTCTATAATTAAGCTCGGGTAATATATTTTTGTTATTGTTATTAATTTAAGTACACATAATGTTGTTTGCTTAATTTATTTCCATTTTTAATATATATATATATATATATATATATATATATATATATATATATATATATATATATATATATAAGTTGCTTGGATTGTGAACAGTAACGTTCATAAGCCTTCTAAAGATGTCTACCTTAAACCAAAGGCTTCAGCTCACAACCTTTTTCACCCAATCACACTACTTCAATTCACCACCTTCTTTCAGCTTTTAGGATAAGTCAATGATTGATCTAATACATAGAGCGTGAGAGAAGGATTTGAAGGCGTTCTCTCATTAGGTTTTGTAGAGGTTTTAGAATACAAATCTTACAAACCAATTCCATGGAAATACGGTATCCCTTATAGTTTCTCTGAAATTCATATCGCTTCTTTTCAAAAAAACACTCATCATCTCCTCCGTCGATGCTTTACATTGTGCTCAACAAGTTCATATTATACTTTTCACTATTCCTTCTAACATTTTTATAATATTTATAATGAGTTTTGACACACGCACACACACACACAGATATATATATATATATATATATGTTCCGAATGTTGTTTATTTTGTTGGTTTAGTTGTTATTTAGGGCTTTTATGGTTTTACATAGTTGTATCGTTGGTTTCCCTTGATGCCTGGAACGTCCATGAAGCATGTAGATCTTTGATTTTTAGATTTTCTTTTTTTCGTCTTCATTACAAGAGCATAAATTACACTATTCAGATTTCTATTTTCTTAGTTTAATAGTTATTTGGGGTTCCTTGTGCAGATGGTATAAGCCATACTACAAATGGTGTTTATAAACACTCAAGCTTTTTCATGTGATATTGTTTTTTGTTAAAGATTCATGTAAGGGTTGTTTTATTATAGTCTTTCTTGAAATTGGGTCATGTCATATTGAAGCCATAATTACTGCCAAGTTTACCATGAAGATAGAAAAATCCCACCTGCTACATAAGTCACACAATAGGGATACACAATAAAAAAATGATTCAAAGGAACTGTTATTCAGTTGATTAAGTTGATTAAGACTGAACCTGATGAGTCTTTGTTTTTTTCAATTATACATGATTCTGTGTTATCTAATTCAATTGATTAAGATCAAATAGATATAATTCTCCAAGCCACCTACTTTGAGAACTTGGGCCTTTGAATTTCCTGCCATCTGTGAAATTTTATCCATTACCAATAAAACTATCAACTAAAATGACACACATTGCTTTCAAAGTCATTACTCGTTTTTCCATCAATGATACATGTAAATAATTACTTTACGGTTTTTCCAGGATCGGTGTTATTTTAACCATATAACTTCTATTACACTTGAGATTTTTTTGTTACTTATGATAATATTTTTTGGCCATTGTCAATGTTTTTGGTATTAGATAACAATAACATTTTGATGTTAGGAGTGGATCTACCAAATACCAACATACTTTCCTGTCTTTCCTCAATATAGTAACATACTTTAATTTCTTTCTATTACAACAACTTACTCACATTTTTTCTATTTATTACTGCATTGTCTATCTTCCCAATTATAGCATTATACTTACATAAAATTTCTATTTAGACAGCTACATTTCTGTGATTTATAAATCATCCCAAACATGTTTGTTTTTTTGGTTGAATGCTATTTGGGAGAATAAAACTGGATAAAACAGGTAATAATCAAAATTTTCTTCTTATCTTCTTTCTTTTTGTAAGTTAAAACGCGACTCAGCATATTCAGTTCAAAAAATAAGCTCATTTCTAAAAGGTTTAGAAATCCATCCAATATTTTCAGTTCCAACTACTTTCAAATTTGTTCAATTATGCCATTGTTGTCTTTTAGAAATCCACATGTATAGTGATTTAGGACATTCAGTTGCTTTCATCAAAAATTTCTATTACAAAAATCTAAAAGGAAAAGTAAAATGATCAAATATACTAATATAGAAGTCATGTTCTCCATACTCGATACTTGAGTACACTGTTTTATCAAGATACTACCAATATGTTTTATATTCAAGACATGTATATAGTTAACTATAACAATACATTTTATGTTTACATCCTGTGACAAACCTAAATAAATTCACTTTTGTCACACCCCGCTAAAGCGGAAACGCAAGGTATGACAGCGATAACGGTTTCAATGCAAAAGATAAAGATACATCACCATAGCAGTATTTAAAAGTTTACAACCCATAGCTTCAAAAGAAACAAAATACAAGTTTTTCAAAATAACATTGTTCAAAATATAGCTTCATAATAGCTTCAACACGATGCAGCATGCTCTATGATGATGAATCTTTACATCCACTTACTAATTACTTCCTGAAAAAGCATGTAAAATGAGCGTCAACTATGAAAATAGTTGGTGAGTATCACAAGTTTATAAAAATCGAGCGTACAATAAGGCTTTCCGTAAATACAAGTACATTGCTTCAATGATAAACAAGTTGATTGCTATTAATGAATACAACTTTATTGCTATAACGAGAAATGAGTTTGTATGTGTACGAGCAAACAATGAGTCTCAACCAAACCTATGACTGAAGCCCTATCGAGATCTATGCTTATCGTTCCATAGATGAATATGGTATCATGCACTCCAGCGATTCGGGCGAGTGAGGAGTTGTCAATTCCTAATAGCGCTATCCATAACGACCATTGGCTCAAAGAGTTAATGGTTAGAGATAAGGGAAGGGCCTTAGTACGATAAGTTCTCATGTTCCGTGTTGCATAGACATACATAAAGAAACATAGCAATACAATAGCAATCATGTTTGATACAATTCAATTTAAATACAACATGCAAACAGTAGTTTTTCTGGACATGCTTTTCCACCCCAAAACATAAAAACCAAAAATAAGGGAGTGCGTGAATACTCACAATGTTTTGTGTAGACACAAGCGGTACTTCGGGATGCACCAACGTCTTACTACCGGGATCCTACGACATCAAACACACGCACTAGTGAGTTTCCATGTCGATATCTAATGCTAATATACTAAACTCTACATATAGGGAAATGCCAATTTATGTTTTAGTATTGGATTTTATATCAATTAGTTACACTTTTTCTGAAGTAATGAAATTCTATATATCGGACGATTAATTACAACCTTGGAATATAAACTTTCCAAATTTTTAAGTCCTTATTACAACATAAATTCACGAAAATAGCATTCGAGGGATAAAAATTCTCAAACTTTTTATTTAACTGTTATTACACAATACTAAGCTGGGAAAATTATAAAAATGAATTTCCAAGCTGTTTAATTATATTTTATGATTTTTCAGCATTTATTTCAATAAAAATTGAAATAAATAGAAAACAGTTTCCAAAATTACCCAAACTTTTTATTTAATTGTTATTATATATAAATAGGCTGGGAAAAATATAAAAGATATTTTTCAGTGGGTATTTCTATTTTTCCTTGCTTTATTCCTTTAAATAGTCATTAATTAAAGAAATAATATTAAACAGTTAAAATAAATCACCATAAATTTTTGTAACATCATTTACAGTATAAATATCCTGGGAAAAATATCAAAAGTGGTTTTCATAATGTATAAACTGGTTTTGGGTATTTATGTATATTTAAGTGTATTTTAGTGCAATTAACTTTAAAATTTTTATGTAACTTTAGAAAATAAGATAAAAATAGTTTATAGTAGAAAATAAGGTATGCAAAAATTGTTAGATACAATTTTCACATCTTATAAAGTGGTTTTGTAATTTATCATGTTCTAAATAAAAGAAAATTAGAAATCATATGAAACAGTAACAAAAATTGCTGAAATTTGGTGAGGGGTCATTATTCCTCATAAGGATCATCCATGAATTTATTTAGGATTTATTGACCTCTGGAAGTATTTTATATGATTTATGCCCTTGGTTTTAGCAATAATTCTAATAAATCAAAGAAATAACAAAAGCTCTTGAAATTTTCCAGATTATCTCATGCATGCAAGGGCTTTCAAAAGGAAAAATGTAAAAAAATGTATTCATAACAGAAATGAGGGTAGTGATTCCAAACAATTTAAGAAAAGTTGCATGCAATAATGCATGAAGTGTAAATGTGGCTGAAGTTCATGAATTTGTGTAGCCCATTCAGTGAGGTTTTAAGCCACGAAATTTCAACCATAATTCACTAGATATGTTAAGTTTCTAAGGTATTTTTCCTTAGATTTATGGTTGGGTTTAAGGCCATTGTTTAAGCAAGATAAAAATAGTGATCACAGAAAAAGAGCTGTATGCGCAACCTTTTTGTAAAATCTGCTAAAAATCGGATATTTAATATTTTACAGTGAGACGAGTTGGGCTTGAAATTTAACTCGTGGAACTAACCAATACAAAAAGAATATCATGATTTGGTTAGGAAATGAATGAGTTATGACTGTTCAAAGTCGAACAAAGTAATCTGGCAGATTGCATGTTTGCTTGTGTGCATTATTAGGGTATTTCAACAAGAACATCATGCATGTCTTTGGTAAGGCCCGATTTCTAACACATGCATGGAATGAATGAGCATCCAAGATATACTAGAAATGGTTTAAATGCTTTTGTTCATGCATGAACACAAAAGAAATGGAGAAGAACATGAAATATTAGGTTTTGATGTCACATGATCATATGCGCATCTTTTCCACTCCTTGCATGGGTTTGATCCCGGATTTTCACCATCTCTAACACATGAATTGTGTTATGGTGAGAATCTACAAACCACAAGGGGAGAATAAAGATTTCTAGCCATGGAAAGGCATAGAATCCGAAAAGTAGAGAAGACTAAGAAGAAAAAGAGGTTTAACCATGAAACTATGGAAGAAGATGTTGTTGTTTACCTTGGTTTTGACCTTGAGAGAAGTAAGAACACTTCAAGGGCTTCACAATCTCGAAATTTTGCAGAGAAATGAGAGGATTTTCGTGAGTTTAGAGAGAGGGAAGAAGAGAGTGAAGTGTGTGAAGAGAGTGAAGTGAGAGAGTGAAGAGGGAAGAGGTGGAGTAAGGGTTTAAGCTTAATGATTGTGTTTTGGGGAAGAGAGAGGGCATGGGGAGAGGTGATGGCCGGTTTTTGCATGCATTTTGGCCTCCTCTCTCCTAAATTTTAAAGTTTATAAACTTCCCTCCTATATTTTATATAAAAACATTCATTTTTATAAAATGTTTATTAAGCAATTTGATTTATTTAAAAATCTTGTTTTCAACAAATAATTTATGATTAATACTTGTAATTTATATTTCTAGTTCATTGGTATAATCCATAATTTGATTAATAAAATTTGATATTAGGAAGTTTATAGCCAAATTTTATAAAGTTTTTAAGCTTTATAATTTATAACTTTGGATTTTTGGCTCTTTAGGGTTTTTGGAATATTGTTTGATATTCAACAACATGTTGAAGTATAATTAGAATGTTTTAATTTATTTTTATAGTTTTATACCCTATTTCAATTATAACAAAGCTTGAAGCTTTATTCTAATTATAGTATTGGCATTTCCTATTGTAGCTAAGCAACTTACAAGAATTGTAAGTATCAAGTATATTAGTCCTAGACCTTAGTTGGATCCTAGTTTATGCAAGATTTTTGACCTAATTTATACTACTAGGTCATGGCATGTTGTGCATGAATGGTTATTATAAAGATGCATGAGTCCAAGAATGACCTGAATTGGTAGTTGTCACAGTATCCCCCACTTAAAAAGAATTTCGTCCCGAAATTCATTCTATGTCATCGCTTGTCATCGCAAGGGAAAAGTTGCGGATACTTTTCCTTTATGAAGTCCTCGCGCTCCCAGGTGTACTCCGGCCCGCGTTTTGAGTTCCATCAAACTTTCACAATCGGGATCTTACTCCGCTTAAGTTGTTTTACCTCCCTGTCAAGGATTTCTATCGGTTCCTCAACGAAGCTCAGCTTATCATTGATCTTAATTTCCTCCAGGGGTACTATCAATGTTTCATCGGCTAGAAATTTCTTAAGGTTGGAGATGTGGAATGTGTCGTGAATGGCGCTTAACTCTTGGGGCAATTGGAGTTTATACGCTACTGGACCAATCCTTTCAAGGATTTCAAAGGGTCCAACATATCTCGGGCTTAGTTTTCCTTTCTTACCAAAACGCACAAGCCCTTTCCAAGGCGACACTTTTAAAAGTACCTTGTCTCCTACTTGGAATTCTAATGGTTTTCGACGATTATCCGCATAACTTTTCTGACGATCTCTAGCAGCTTTAAGCTTATCCTTGATGATAGCAATCTTGTCGGATGTTTCCTGGATAAGTTCGACTCTAGTCAACTGTCTGTCTCCGATTTCTGTCCAGCATAAGGGCGAACGACACTTGCATCCATAAAATGCTTCATATGGAGCACATTGGATACTCGTGTGGTAACTGTTATTGTAGGAAAACTCAATTAGGGGTAAATGAGTATCCCAATTTCCTTTGAACTCAATGACACACGCTCGTAGCATGCCTTCCAATGTTTGTATTGTTCTCTCTGTTTGCCCATCTGTCTGAGGGTGGTAAGCTATGCTCAAATCTATCTTGGTTCCTAGTGCCCTCTGTAACATCCACCAAAATCGAGATGTAAAACGACTCTCTATCAGAAATGATAGATAGGGGTACACCATGCAGAGAAACAATTTTGTCGATGTAGATTTGGGCCAATTTTTCCATCTTGAAATCTTCTCGAATGGGGAGAAAGTGTGCAGATTTCGTCAGTCGATCCACTATGACCCAAATTGAGTCATGACCTTTAGCAGTTCTAGGAAGTTTGGTAACAAAGTCCATAGATATTTGCTCCCATTTCCATTGGGGAATTTCAGGTTGTTGCAACAACCTGGATGGTTTCTGATGTTCAGCTTTGACTATTGAGCATGTCAAACACTTCCCAACGTACAAGGCAATATCCTTTTTCATTCCAAGCCACCAATAGTACTCTTTAAGATCCTTGTACATCTTATCTGCTCCAGGGTGGATGGAGTATTTAGATCGATGAGACTCCTCTAGTACCATGTCTCTCAGGTTGTTAACCCTTGGAATCCAGACCCTGTCTTTAAAATAACGAACTCCATCAGGTTTGGTTTCAAATCTTTCTTCCAAACCATGTAAAGTTTCGCCTGGAAGATTTTCCTTGCATAACGCTTTTTCCTGGGCATTAATGATTTGAGATTTCAAGCTTGTCTGAATTACCATTCCCAAAGCTCTCACATGGGAAGGTTTCACTCTTTCTTTCCTACTAAGAGCGTCGGCTACTACGTTAGCCTTCCCTGGGTGATATCGTATCTCACAATCATAATCACTAAACAACTCTACCCATCTTCTCTGCCGCATGTTTAACATTTTCTGATCTAGGATATGCTGAAGGCTTTTGTGATCGGTATAAATGATGCACTTGGTTCCGTACAAATAACGCCTCCATATCTTAAGGGTGAAAACTATTGCTCCAAGTTCTAGATCATGGGTGGTATAATTCTTCTCATGCGGTTTGAGTTGTCTGGAAGCATATGCAATGACCTTATCTTTTTGCATTAGCACACATCCTAATCCTTGATGAGACGCATCACAATACACCACAAAGTTCTCTAATCCTTCTGGTAAAGCCAGAATTGGTGCATTGCACAGCTTGTTTTTCAGGATTTGAAACGCCTCTTCGTGTTTCTCTTCCCAGAGAAATTTTCTATCCTTTTGGGTCAAAGATGTTAATGGTTGAGCAATCCTAGAGAAATTCTCAATGAAGCGTCTATAGTACCCAGCTAATCCTAGGAATTATCGTATTTCTGTCGGGGTTTTGGGGGCTTCCCATTTCTTGATTGCCTCTATCTTAGCTGGATCTACATGGATTCCTCTTTCACCGATCACATGACCAAGAAAATGTACTTCCCGAATCCAAAATTCACACTTAGTGAACTTGGCATACAATTTCTGTTCCTTCAACAGCTCCAACACTAGCTTTAGATGTCTATTGTGATCTTCTTTGGTCCGCGAGTAAACAAGTATGTCATCGATAAATACAATTACAAACCTGTCTAGGTATGGTATACAGACCCTACTCATCAAATCCATGAATACAGCGGGTGCGTTCGTTAGTCCAAAAGGCATGACTAAGAACTCATAATGTCCATAACGAGTTCTAAATGTTGTTTTGTGAATGTCCTCTTCGTGAATTCTTAGCTGATGATACCCTGACCAAAGGTCGACTTTTGAGAAGTAGGAAGCGCCCTGCAACTGATCGAACAAGTCATCTACTCTAGGGAGGGGATATCGATTCTTGATTGTCAACTTGTTCAATTCTCTGTAATCAATGCACATTCGGAACGAACCATCTTTCTTTTTGACGAATAACACTGGGGCTCCCCAAGGTGAAGAACTTGGTCGAATAAACCCTTTGTCTAGAAGTTCTTGAAGTTGTCCGGATAGTTCTTGCATCTCGGATGGTGCAAGGCGATATGGTGCTTTTGCTACCGGTGCCGCTCCGGGAATTAAGTCTATCCGAAATTCGACCTGTCTATAAGGGGGTAGACCGGGCAATTCCTCCGGAAATACTTCGGGATAGTTTTGAACCACTGGAATCTCCTTGAGTTGCTTAACTTTAGGTTCTCTTTCTAGCACGTGGGCCATGAATGCAATACAATTCTTCTTCAGGTACTTGTGAACCTTCACCCTTGATACTATGTTTAAACTTCTTCCTGGCTTCTCACCGTGTATGATAAGGGTTTCTCCATTAGGGAGAGGCACTCTGATGACTTTCTCATAACAACCAATGTCCGCTCTATTTTTGGATAACCAATCCATCCCTACTATCACATCAAAACTACCTAGCTCTATAGGAATTAGGTCAATGCTAAAGATTTTATCAGCTAAATTCAAAGTACAACCAGGAATTATATCACTAGCCCTAATTTCATACCCATCAGCAAGTTTAATAGCATAAGCATTCCTCATCTTTACCGATTTCAAGCCAATTAACGGTCTAAATGCTAAAGAAACAAAACTCCTATCTGCTCCCGCATCGAATATTACTGATGCAAAATGGTTGTTCAGGAGGAACATACCTGTTATCACTTCAGGGTTCTGACGAGCTTCTTCTGCACCAATCACAAAGGCTACACCTCTTGGCTGTCCAACTTGATTTCCTTGAATGTTTTTCCTAGCTTGGCCTTGTCCATTGTTACCAGGACCATTGTTAAGTTTGGGACATGCTCTACGGAGATGATCCGTACTCCCACACTCGTAACATGCCCTCCAAGCACATAATATGCTGTCATCGCATGACCTGCCTCTCGTCTAGCAGCACTAGCAGTGTCAGCAGTCTCCATCGAATGCTGATACAGGATTTCCATTCCTACCAAGACTTCATCCAAAACTTCTCGATGCCCAGCTATCACAGCGAGACTGTGACGTAGGCCCGCTGCTATCGACTGCAATCTCCAGGACTCCTCCGGGGTCATACCTGGCTGTCTAACAGGTATCCCTATGACTTGCTGAGGTGAGGGTGCTCTCGGTCCTGCATCGCTGGGTTCTGCTCCGCTAGGTCCTGCCGTGCCATGTCCTGCTGTGCTGACGGGTATCCTTCCTGGAATGGGAACACTCTTCCTCGCTGTCCTCCGAATGCGAAGTCCATAGAGTGGTGGCTGTGGCAACACCGATGTCGGAGATGCCTCGCGTCGTTGACTTGGGGCGTTGTCATTGCTGATCTCCACCGAGTTCCCAGTATCTTCCGTATCCTCTGATGGGTCTTCTTCTACCGAGGCGGGGGGATTACGTCGAGGGATAACAGTGATGTAGCCGGATTCATCGGCTGAGGCGGTAGCGCGGGAAGATGACGATGTTGACATAGTGGACTGTGACATAGTTTCAATGAGATATGAAATAAATGACAATGCATGCCTATAATATGCAATGCTTACACACACCAAAATTAACCTTTTGAAATTTTGAAATAAAGTTTTCTCAAATATTTTTGTTGAACATATTCCCATTATAATTAGCTCAAGCTTTGTATAAATCTTTTCTTAATTAAACATAGGTGATCAGGCTATGTTTAATCAAGGTCCAATAATACAACTCCTGACCTAATTATACTAGTAATATGTTTGATGTAAAAAGAATTTCTTTGTAAGTTTTAGTTATAGGTTGTGTTTTCTTAAAGAAAAACCGATGTTCTCTATAACTTTAGCTCTGATACCACTTCTGTCACACCCCGCTAAAGCGGAAACGCAAGGTATGACAGCGATAACGGTTTCAATGCAAAAGATAAAGATACATCACCATAGCAGTATTTAAAAGTTTACAACCCATAGCTTCAAAAGAAACAAAATACAAGTTTTTCAAAATAACATTGTTCAAAATATAGCTTCATAATAGCTTCAACACGATGCAGCATGCTCTATGATGATGAATCTTTACATCCACTTACTAATTACTTCCTGAAAAAGCATGTAAAATGAGCGTCAACTATGAAAATAGTTGGTGAGTATCACAAGTTTATAAAAATCGAGCGTACAATAAGGCTTTTCGTAAATACAAGTACATTGCTTCAATGATAAACAAGTTGATTGCTATTAATGAATACAACTTTATTGCTATAACGAGAAACGAGTTTGTATGTGTACGAGCAAACAATGAGTCTCAACCAAACCTATGACTGAAGCCCTATCGAGATCTATGCTTATCGTTCCATAGATGAATATGGTATCATGCACTCCAGCGATTCGGGCGAGTGAGGAGTTGTCAATTCCTAATAGCGCTATCCATAACGACCATTGGCTCAAAGAGTTAATGGTTAGAGATAAGGGAAGGGCCTTAGTACGATAAGTTCTCATGTTCCGTGTTGCATAGACATACATAAAGAAACATAGCAATACAATAGCAATCATGTTTGATACAATTCAATTTAAATACAACATGCAAACAGTAGTTTTTCTGGACATGCTTTTCCACCCCAAAACATAAAAACCAAAAATAAGGGAGTGCGTGAATACTCACAATGTTTTGTGTAGACACAAGCGGTACTTCGGGATGCACCAACGTCTTACTACCGGGATCCTACGACATCAAACACACGCACTAGTGAGTTTCCATGTCGATATCTAATGCTAATATACTAAACTCTACATATAGGGAAATGCCAATTTATGTTTTAGTATTGGATTTTATATCAATTAGTTACACTTTTTCTGAAGTAATGAAATTCTATATATCGGGCGATTAATTACAACCTTGGAATATAAACTTTCCAAATTTTTAAGTCCTTATTACAACATAAATTCACGAAAATAGCATTCGAGGGATAAAAATTCTCAAACTTTTTATTTAACTGTTATTACACAATACTAAGCTGGGAAAATTATAAAAATGAATTTCCAAGCTGTTTAATTATATTTTATGATTTTTCAGCATTTATTTCAATAAAAATTGAAATAAATAGAAAACAGTTTCCAAAATTACCCAAACTTTTTATTTAATTGTTATTATATATAAATAGGCTGGGAAAAATATAAAAGATATTTTTCAGTGGGTATTTCTATTTTTCCTTGCTTTATTCCTTTAAATAGTCATTAATTAAAGAAATAATATTAAACAGTTAAAATAAATCACTATAAATTTTTGTAACATCATTTACAGTATAAATATCCTGGGAAAAATATCAAAAGTGGTTTTCATAATGTATAAACTGGTTTTGGGTATTTATGTATATTTAAGTGTATTTTAGTGCAATTAACTTTAGAAAATAAGAGACAAATAGTTTACAGTAGAGAAAAATATTCACAATTTGTATGTAACCTCCTATTCTATAATATTATATCCTGGTAAATTTTCATGAATTTTGGATAATCAGAACTATTTCTCCCATTTTTAGACCATTATAATTACCAAAAATTGGGAAAAATAGTAAAACATGATGGAAAATCTTGAAATTATTTTCTGGAGTCACCCATCACAGGTAAGGTATGCAAAAATTGTTAGATACAATTTTCACATCCTATAAAGTGGTTTTGTAATTTATCATGTTCTAAATAAAAGAAAATTAGAAATCATATGAAACAGTAACAAAAATTGCTGAAATTTGGTGAGGGGTCATTATGCCTCATAAGGATCATCCATGAATTTATTTAGGATTTATTGACCTCTGGAAGTATTTTATATGATTTATGCCCTTGGTTTTAGCAATAATTCTAATAAATCAAAGAAATAACAAAAGCTCTTGAAATTTTCCAGATTATCTCATGCATGCAAGGGCTTTCAAAAGGAAAAATGTAAAAAAATGTATTCAGAACAGAAATGAGGGTAGTGATTCCAAACAATTTAAGAAAAGTTGCATGCAATAATGCATGAAGTGTAAATGTGGCTGAAGTTCATGAATTTGTGTAGCCCATTCAGTGAGGTTTTAAGCCACGAAATTTCAACCATAATTCACTAGATATGTTAAGTTTCTAAGGTATTTTTCCTTAGATTTATGGTTGGGTTTAAGGCCATTGTTTAAGCAAGATAAAAATAGTGATCACAGAAAAAGAGCTGTATGCGCAACCTTTTTGTAAAATCTGCTAAAAATCGGATATTTAATATTTTACAGTGAGACGAGTTGGGCTTGAAAGTTAACTCGTGGAACTAACCAATACAAAAAGAATATCATGATTTGGTTAGGAAATGACTGAGTTATGACTGTTCAAAGTCGAACAAAGTAATCTGGCAGATTGCATGTTTGCTTGTGTGCATTATTAGGGTATTTCAACAAGAACATCATGCATGTCTTTGGTAAGGCCCGATTTCTAACACATGCATGGAATGAATGAGCATCCAAGATATACTAGAAATGGTTTAAATGCTTTTGTTCATGCATGAACACAAAAGAAATGGAGAAGAACATGAAATATTAGGTTTTGATGTCACATGATCATATGCGCATCTTTTCCACTCCTTGCATGGGTTTGATCCCGGATTTTCACCATCTCTAACACATGAATTGTGTTATGGTGAGAATCTACAAACCACAAGGGGAGAATAAAGATTTCTAGCCATGGAAAGGCATAGAATCCGAAAAGTAGAGAAGACTAAGAAGAAAAAGAGGTTTAACCATGAAACTATGGAAGAAGATGTTGTTGTTTACCTTGGTTTTGACCTTGAGAGAAGTAAGAACACTTCAAGGGCTTCACAATCTCGAAATTTTGCAGAGAAATAAGAGGATTTTCGTGAGTTTAGAGAGAGGGAAGAAGAGAGTGAAGTGTGTGAAGAGAGTGAAGTGAGAGAGTGAAGAGGGAAGAGGTGGAGTAAGGGTTTAAGCTTAATGATTGTGTTTTGGGGAAGAGAGAGGGCATGGGGAGAGGTGATGGCCGGTTTTTGCATGCATTTTGGCCTCCTCTCTCCTAAATTTTAAAGTTTATAAACTTCCCTCCTATATTTTATATAAAAACATTCATTTTTATAAAATGTTTATTAAGCAATTTGATTTATTTAAAAATCTTGTTTTCAACAAATAATTTATGATTAATACTTGTAATTTATATTTCTAGTTCATTGGTATAATCCATAATTTGATTAATAAAATTTGATATTAGGAAGTTTATAGCCAAATTTTATAAAGTTTTTAAGCTTTATAATTTATAACTTTGGATTTTTGGCTCTTTAGGGGTTTTGGAATATTGTTTGATATTCAACAACATGTTGAAGTATAATTAGAATGTTTTAATTTATTTTTAGAGTTTTATACCCTATTTCAATTATAACAAAGCTTGAAGCTTTATTCTAATTATAGTATTGGCATTTCCTATTGTAGCTAAGCAACTTACTAGAATTGTAAGTATCAAGTATATTAGTCCTAGACCTTAGTTGGATCCTAGTTTATGCAAGATTTTTGACCTAATTTATACTACTAGGTCATGGCATGTTGTGCATGAATGGTTATTATAAAGATGCATGAGTCCAAGAATGACCTGAATTGGCAGTTGTCACAACTTTTATGGTTATTTTGCTGATTTAGGTAGCATTAAAGTCATACTTACAGTGCTTACTCTTTACGTACTTAGATGAAACATGATTAGATCACGTACACTGTTCACGGAACATGATATCTTTCATGATATCCATTTACAAATTGATATGTTACACAATGATACAATACATAATAAAATCATCAAAACTCATATAATAATGTTTCTAAAACCTATCTCTGTTAATAAAGAATGCCAGAAATCCACGACCAATATAGATAAGGGTGTTGAAGAGATATATATCTAAAAACCATAGTATACCATGTTAACATTTGTTATAAGTCGTGTGAGTAACAAATCGACATCCATAATATTATAGAAATGATTTCTCTTTCAACCAACAACTTAGTTATATACTGCAGGGTGATGTTATTGAAGCAATTGATGACCTTAACAAAGATGAATATTTGACTTGATCATCAAAGTACAATCATGCTCCAAATCACATAATCATAGGGGAAGCAGTAAGTGCATTTGTTACCGTGTACTTTTAAATATGAAAGAAAAGAAACTCGTGAATTAAAATTTCAAAATAACTATTTATTTTTACTTATCTAATTGTGTAAAGAATTATGCGGGACATGATGCTTTGTGGTACCTCGGATGTTGTCATTATACCTATAGGTACTAAATCTTTTCTCGTGTAAGGTGTTTTTTATTTTTGACTTAATGAGTTTAATGGTTTAATCACTTAGTCTAGACAACTATACATGTAAGAACCCTAAATTTAGAAAGAATTGACAATTTGGTCATTTAGAGGAATTTCATTTAGATGGTTTTTAACCCCTTGGGCAATTTGGTCATTTAGAGGAATTTCATAAATTGAGAAGATGTAACTTCATGAAATAAGTTGAGATAATTCTAATTCATTTTTATGATGTGAGATAAGTAGGTTCAAAGATTAAATGCATGTGATGACGCATTTATGCCATAAAGGGTAAAATGGGAAGTTTATACCTATAGCTCGATTTGTATGGTATTGAGAGTCTTTAGAAGCTTTGAACAAGATTGTTTGAATTAATCGACCTATAGCTTGATTTTTATGGTATTGAGAGTCTTTAGAAGCTTTGAACAAGATTTGTATATGATTTCAAAGGTGAAATCCATTGTGGATAGTTATTGTTTCAAACCCTAACTAGTAAGGGAGATAAATTGATGAAATAGAGTTTAGAGTGTAATGATTTAGGTAGTATAGGATGCTTAACTCATGGGGTATAAGAGATTTTGAGAAAGAAAATGAGATGTTGGAATTATGATCAATTAAGTGATCATTTTGGTGTGTATAGTGATTAGGATCTTAATGGGCTAAGACATGTTTCTAAGGAGCTTGATATCTTGAATGAATAGAATTTTGGAAAAAAAATATGGATCAAGTTTACATCGATTAAAGATTTTAAGCAAATTGTACTTAGTTCTCACTAACTAACAAGGTAATTTATAACCCTCTCTCCATAGATTACGATTGTAAGTGTTATAAACTTATGTATGAATATGTATGTATGTTTTAATATCAGTGGGATTATGTTAAATACCCACAATACATTAGATGAATATAGACCATGAATGTATGATTAGTTGTAAATGGTATTATGTTAAATACCTACAAGACATTAGATAAAGGTAGAGTATAATTATATTAATTATAATATATGGAATGAGTATGTATGCATGGTTAAATTTTAATGGTATTATGTTGAATACCTATAATATAATAGATGAAGACACGATATGATTATATGATTTAAAATTTGAAGAATGAGTATGTATGCTTGTTTAGATATTTATGGTATTGTGTTGAATACTCACATGCTATTAGATAAAGATTTAGATTAAGTACTTAATGAATAAACTACTAGATTGATAATAAAAGATTTCTAAAGGAAATAATTGATGGGTTTTGAGTATTCTAACACTCCAATGGTATACATGCAACCCTAGAAACCATGGATCTATGCTTTCTCTAAAATACATGAAAATAACAAATTTTTAAGGTTGTCATCCTAACTAGCATGGCATGGGGTTTTTGTAACATAAAACTAGTAGAATGACATACCTTTTGCTGGTGGTTGATTTCTTGGAGTTTGAGAGCCTAGCACCAATAATGTGGATGCCTCAAATGGAATCACAAATCACCACACAACTTGGAAAAACTAGAGAGATTAGTATGCACACGTAGAAATCGGCCCACTCTTCTTTTCACACACTAGTGCCATTTCATGTGCCAAGGACCCCTTTAAATAGTGTGGTGGACTAGGGTTACATACTTGTAAACCCTAATACCCATTACCTTTCATTTCCATAAGATCCATGGGTTAAAGCTCCATGGACTATCCATGGACTTTCCATGCAAGCCTAGCCCATTCTAAATAAGCATTGGCCCACTCTATATAAATATAAGAGTCCATATTCAATTAGTTATCTTTTGATCACTAAATTAATTCCAAGTTAATTATAGATTAGAACTAATTAAATAATGTGATTTAATATCAATATATTATAACTTATAACATATTAACAAATAATAACTATACTATTCTCAAAAGAATATCCAAATTGTTTTGGTGAAGTGCAACCCAAATGGACCATGTCAGGTCGGGTCAAGTACATACCAAATATAGTTATGGAATTAGACACTGTATCCAACAATAATGTTATTGAATGTAATGTGACAAGTGATATGTAAGATTATGGATAGACCATAGAATTCACATGAAAGATTATGAGAATGTAGAAAGATGATTCCTTCAGGAATAAGATTATGATTCATATAGGAATAGGATTATGATTCTTTCTGGAATGAGATTAGGATTCCTATGGGAATGATATTATGATTCCTTAGGGAATTTAGATATAGGATTCTTATAGGAATAAGATTTGTGTTGTTAAATAAGGTTGAGAAAGGGGTTTCATGAATGGAACAAAGTAAGAGAGCTCTTTTAAAGAAACTTAATATTTAATCCATGAGGGATTAAGCCTATAGGATCCGTAAGGTATCATTGCAATGCATGAAGGATGCATGAAAAGAGATGTTTCCAAAGGATTCATGAGGGATCAAACTCTAGGGTGCTGATTAGGATGACTGTACCCCAATAGGATAGATTTATGTTGTTCCCCGATATGAAAGATGAAGTATGTTATGTGATTGTGTTTGGGTCTAAATGAGAATATAATGGAAAAACATGAGAAGATGAGAATAGAGGAGTAGAGTGAGAGAATAGATGAAAAAAGTATGAGAAAATTAAAAAGATAAGATGAGAGTGGGTGATAAGAAAAGTAAATAGATGAGACTACGAAGAGTAGGAGAAGGGTAAAGGGAAAATATGAGAATAATGGATGAGATGAGATGCGGATAGAGTATGTGAGAGAAGGGTATGAGAAGAGTACATGGATGAGATGAGAAGAGTATGAGAAAAGGTGAAGATATAATATAAGATGGGTATGAGAGGAGATGGGATAGCATGGGTTAAGATGGAGTAAGAGTATGAGAAATGATGAGACAAGAGTAGATGAGATTAGTGAAAGATCTAATATGTTCAAGAGTCATATTAGAATGATATTGCTAATTAACATATGCTACTAAGAGTCACACTAACAACAACATCATACAATTGATCATTTATTAGAAATTGGCTCTAATAAATATTCATAAACTCTTAAAATAAAGTGGGAAAATATTTTTTTCATGGAAATAATTATTTTACAATACAAGTAACACTTTACTTCATAAGCTATGAATTAATAAGTCATGCACTACCTTTTGGACTAGTTGAATACTTTTTTCTTTTACCGAAAGACAATTTATATTTTGTAAAACTTTGGTTTATATAATATAAACCTTTTCTATTTCTTTAGTAAAAAAACCATAACTTCTTTAGATAAAGAAATTATGGTCTTTTGATTATAATAAGGAAAAGAATGCATGGGTTGGAAGCATGGGGAGACAAGTAGACTTAGCTACAAGGAGTGCTTAATTGGTTAAGGAATTGAGGGTAATATTCTTACTTATGAAGGCTTTAGAGGCTTTCATTTACTCACACTCTCTTGCATGCATGTTGTACGAAAATAAGATGCTCTCTCTAACTCTTTTACATTCTTGAAAAGTGTTAAAGTGTTAAAGTGTTAAAGTGTTGAAGAGTTACTTGCATTCTCTCTTTAAGTCATACTTTTGTTTTCACTTAAAGCTTAAGAGTTGTAACTAGCATTACATCAGGTTGATCAATTGTTGGTGTCTTTTGGTTCCACATTCTTCATCAAAACTCAAGCCTCCCAAGAGGAATCAAGGGACAACAAAGGTTTTTATCATCTTCATTCTTCTATGTTTATGTTTATATCTTTCCATTTGTTGCAAGAAAATCGTTCATGGGTTATAATGTGCTATTATGTTAGAAATTTTTGAGACTTTCGTTGCCAATATTTTGAGTTATTGGAAACCATTTTGCACAAAACCCAACAATTGGTTGTGAGAACAAGTATATGATGTGTAGGAACAACGTTTGAAAACTCGAACCTTGAGTTAATGCTTAAGATCAATGTCTACTAATAATTATATTTTCCAGTCAAGTCTGGAAAGACCAGTCGAGACTGAAGAGAGAAATCAATAAACTACTTCAAGTAATAAATGTAGAATTATGATTATAATTAAGGTAAAGACAATAAATGAATAAGCAAAATGTTTTGAAAGTGCTTGATACGAGAGAAAGGTGAAAGAGAGTTAATATGAGAATATGCTATTTTTGGAAGAACAATCCACATAATTCTTTTCGTTAAATCAGTCCTTAAATAGACAAGGAGCAACATCGTACAAACCGTTTAACATACAAAGGACCGGATAATCACACTACTTATGACATACTGATTATCCAAATAAACAAAAGAGATTTGGTCCTATGAAAATTTACACCAAACAAAGACAAGAATAATTAATGCATAGACTAACACATGATCTTAGATCATTTCTTCATCTTGTAACATATTCTACTCCAGACTCTACTTCCATTTCGTACCACAAAATATTTTGGACTCAAGACTGACTTCGGAACTTCAACAGTTATAGATTCTTAGAGGTTCACTTTCAGGTTCCAATAATCTCCCCCTAAGTGAACTTAGAAATCTAGTCTACTCAGTTCGATTCTTTCTTTATAAACACATGCGCCCAGTACAACCAATCTCTAAGTTCGATGTACCACTGGAGCTACTTATGAATTTTGATTTCACATGCTCTGGTGCTTCGGACTTTGATGCACGATTGAAAAACTTCCAAAGGGACTTCGTGGGAACCAGATGCTTGTCAATGACTCAGAACAATTCCTTCTTGTTAGTCTTCTTTTAAAGATACACAAACCCCAACACTGGTTCATCTATTGGTTCCTCTGCCAATATCTCAGCTTCTGTCAGCTTGAAGTCAATCTTTGCTAATTATTTATCGGTTACGAACAAGTGGTCTAATTCAAAGTCACATCTACAAAATTCCATGATATAATCTTTAAGGAAGCTTAAGGGAGCATGGTAAGCTCTGATGGTGAGATCAACGTTTTGATGGCTTCGGAAGTGCGCAACAATTGTCAGGATATCTTGAGGATCGACTGATGGAAATCGGTGTCTGTGATGGTGAATTGAGTTATTTTGTTTCGGAAGATATGGTATTGGTGCAACATACAGTTTAAATCAAACTTAGCTAAAACTTTTCTTCCACACCCATAGATCTTGGTAATTCTCTTCCAAGACCATACTTCTTTTTGAGGAAGTACATTCTTGGAGTAGAAGGTTTTCAGATGTTCACGTCAGTTCTGATGATTGTTTGAGGATCATCTTCCGGGTGGAGAGGAGCACACTTAGTGTAGAACTTGGCATATAGAGAGATGGGTAGATCAATCTAGTTCGAATCTTGATCTGGTAAGTCATAATACATAAATGGCACTATGTCCACATCATGTATTATTCTTTCTCGACAAAGAGGTGAAAGCCATAGCATCGGATGAGGATTGTCTTTGAGGGCTTGGATTCTGATGCTTTCCTTGAGGGCTTGCTCTATTTCAGCCTGATACCAACCAATTTTTTTTGGTAGAGGTTCGGAATGATGGACTTTCGAAATGGGCTTTTTGCCTTTGTCTTTCGGCTTCTTGAGTCTCGAGATGATGTGTTTCACGTTTTCATCAATAACAAATTTTGGAGGAGAGGAAACTAGGGGATCTTCCAGAATATAATTAGGCTTCCGAAGAGGAAAGCCTTCATTGATAGGAACTATCATGGGCGAAGGAATCAGAGGCAGTATTGATTTGATGGCCCGGAAGGCATCAAATGTTATTTTAGTTTTAGCCTTAGCCACTTCACGGCTTTTATGAAGTACATTAGCCAGAGGTGAAGGCCATGAGAGTACATACCAGATTTGTTGCTTTTCCTTGGAAATGTCACACCCCTAAACCGAAACGGTAGAAACGTTCGGGGATGGATGATGTCATGTGTAGTATCACAATAATTGCATCATAGTAATCATAGTAAACACAACCATTACATTGAATACATATATGAAAAGGTATTTACATCTATTTGATTCTTGTTTTTATACATCAAAAGTATAATCAAAAGAAAAAGATGTGACTCTATACGCTTCATCTTCTTAAAATTCCAGGAGGTACCTGTCTACTGATTTCCTAAGAATACAAGCAGTTTTGAAAGAATATCAGCATAACGCTGGTGAGGTCATAAGCATGTTTTGTAGTGAAAGCTTGTTAATAAATCTGAGAAATGTATGCATCTTTCCCAAGAAAATCCAATATTTTCTAACATGTTTGTTCGCTACCATATGTATAGTATGTTTCGTTTGAAAACACTGGCTACCACCAGTATGTATAGTAGTTTTATTACTGTAAATAAGACTATGTGTTGTATCCTTCGAAACCTTCTCGTTTCATGTTTATTAGTTCTATTATTTAAAATAAAACTAATGAAGAATGAAATCCCATAAACAAAAGTTAGTTTATACTATTGTGAGTTCGTATAACCATGCTTGATATGAGTGATGATCTCAACGATGTTTCTTCAGGCATCATATGGTATGATATTTGTCACCCCAAGCATGCCTGCCTAACTATAGCAAGCAATTTAGGTGTGGGATTGTCAGTCCCGAATACATCTATTCACAAATCTCAAGCTCTCCCTCCAGGAGACTCTGGCTATACTAAATGTTGAGGATTTAACCAGTACCCCGAAGGGTACAAATCAAGAGATGTCTCACAATCTTGTATTAACTAGTTTACATGTTGTTCTGTATCGTTTTCTTATAATGAAATCATTTGTATACTTGGTAGAGTATAAATAATTATACGTAAAATAATTATTTAGTGTTATACTCTTGTTATCTGAACGTAGTAATGAATATCGTAAACTAAAATTTGTCATAGTTTATGTAATTGACTAAATAAGTAGTTCGTATTGGTAAAACTGGTTATGTATTCCCCAAACTATACCTATTATAGTTTGTCTGAAAAGTTATGTTCTTCGTTCGTGTTTTGTTCTGTAAATTATGCAATTAAGATTTGAAAGTGTCCCTTATGCTCCGCATAATACAAAAGGGAATAAAATATCTATATAGTTTATGAAAATCATTGGACTAAATCAATTACTTAAGTTTTAAACTAGTTGAAAACTTTTTTGTTTCCGTTCACAAAATCATTTGTGTTTGGCTTGTATTAACCCCCCCCCCCCCCCCCCCCCCCCGAAAACGTATAAAAACCATAAAAGCGTAGGGGTATGAACTCACTATTCTTCACGTGCAAGCACTAAACTGGAAATGAAGCCCATGAAGTTGTTGTACGTGGCGCTTAACAGGATCCTAATAACAATTAAATACATATATGTATCTAAATTAGCGATTTCGTTAGATGAAGTGTTAGAAAAACACTTGCTTTCGGTTAAGGGATGTTACTGGGACTTGATTGAATCGAGGAAATGAGTTTTTCACCACTTAGGAGGCGTGGTACGGCCATGAAGAGTGGTTTACAGCCAACATTCAATTTATGGCCATGAAAATGGTTTACAACCGTGAACAAGAGTTTACAACCTTTGAAGATTCGATGAGTGTACGACAGTAAACGATTTTACGACTTTTGAAGATTTGAAGATTTGAAGCGTTTACGGCCGTAAACTCAAGAACAAGGGTGTTTGATTTCGAAGAAAACATGTTCCAGATGCTCCAAATCGACTCCAAAAGACGATTTCTGATGTTTTTCGGAAGAAAAGAGGAGTTTTTGGTGTTTACGGCCAGGAGTTCTAAAGAGAGAAATAGAGACTTTTCGGCCAAGAAAGTTCAAATGAAGGTGGGGGCCTGCATTTATAGGCAGAGGGTTATGGTCGGTGGTGGGGTCCACCTTCCATTGACCGCAAACGAGTTTACGGCCGTGAACTCCAGTCAGATCGTGAACAGATGTTTTTCGAGAAAAATTCGAGTTTTCGCATGATTTCTGGTTTTGACTCGTACGTAATATATATATATATATATATATATATATATATATATATATATATATATATATGTATATATATATATACATATATACATATATATATATATATGTATATGTATATATATATACACACACACACACACAAACATACACACACACACACACACATATATATATATATATATATATATATATATATACACATATAATGTAATAACTTTTCCAAACCAAGGAAATTTTGATGGAAATAAAAAAATTCAAATTTTATTAACGAAGTTTGGTTTCAAGATAACAGCAAAAGTTTTGGGTTGTCACATCATCCCCCCGTTAGAGGGAATTTCATCTCGAAATTTAAACATAGAATACAAATCATGGACTCGGAAAGAGATGCAGATATTTCTGTTTCATTTGATCTTCGCGCTACCAAGTGAAATCAGGTCCCCACTTAGCGTTCCGGCAAACCTTCACTATTGGTATGCGACTTTGTTTTGTTCGTTTAATATCTCTATCCATGATTTCGACTGGTTCTTCCACGAAGTTAAGGTTCTCGTTGATCTCGATCTCGCCGAGAGGGATTACAAAAGTTTCATCGGATAGACACTTCTTTAGATTCGACACGTGGAAGATTAGATGGGTGTTGCTAAGCTCTTATGGTAAACAGAGTTTGTATGATATAGGATCGATCCTAGCAAGGATCTCGAATGGTCCTATGTATCTCAGATTTAGCTTTCCACGCTTTCCAAAGCGTATCATGCCTTTCCAGGGTGAGACCTTCAATAGAACACGGTCTCCAACTTGAAACTCCAAGGGTTTTCGTCTCTTATCGGCATAGCTCTTTTGTCTATCTCTCGAAGCCTTTAGTCGTTCCCGGATTTGTATGATCTTTTCTGTGGTTTCACGGATGATTTCTTGGCCGGTGAGAGTATTGTCGGGGATATGTCCCTTGGCTAGCTGTGTGTCACCCACCTCAGCCCAGCACAGAGGGGATATGCACTTACGACCACAAAGGGCTTCAAAAGGAACAACCTTGATACTGGTGTGATAACTGTTGTTGTAGGAGAATTCAACCAAGGAAAAATGGACATCCCACGACTTACCAAAATCAATTGCACATGCTCTCAACATGTTTTCCAATGTCTGTATGGTCCTCTCACTTTGCCCCTCTGTCTAAGGATTGTAAGATGTGCTCATATCCAGTTTAGTTCCAAGAGGTTTCTGCAGTGACTTCCTAAATCTCAAGGTAAATCTACTATCCAGATCGGAGATAATGGACACTGGCACACTGTGTAGATGAACTCTCTCTTGGATGTAGATTCTTGTAAGTCTTTCCATCTTGAAATTTTCTTTGATTGGCAGGAAGTGAGTGGATTTGTTCAATCGATCGACAATTACCCATATGGTATCGTACCTACTCAGATATTTGGGCAATTTAGTGATAAAATCCATAGTAATCCTTTCCCACTTCCACTCAGGTATTTCCAGTTTCTGAAGCAAACCTGAGGGCTTTTGATATTCGACCTTCACCTTGGCGTAAGTTAGAAACTTGCCCACGAAGGTAGCGATCTACGTTTTCATGTTTGGCCACCAATATAGGTTCTTGAGATCCAGGCACATCTTATCCGAACCTGGGTGAACGGAGTATTTAGTCTTGTAAGCTTCGTTCATGACAACCTCCCTGTAACCACCGAGCTTTGGGGTCCAGATCCGGTCCGTGAAATAATAGACTCTGTCTCCCTTGATCTCTAAGTTCTTCTCCATTTCCCTCAGGCTTCATCCGAGACGTTCTCCGGTTTTAAGGCTTCCAGCTGAGCCTCTGTGATTTGAGTGGCCAAAAATGGGAATGGATGGTCATTATCAGTGCCTTCACTCCATGACCTGAGTACTCTTTCCGCCTGACGGCATCTGCTACTACATTGGCCTTGTCGGGATGGTAACGTATTTTACACTCATAATCACTGAGTAGCTCTACCCATCGTCGTTGCCTCATGTTCAACTCTTTCTGGTCGAAAATGTGTTGTAGGAATTTATGGTCAGTGAAGATAGTGCACCTGGTTCCGTAGAGATAATGTCTCCAACTTTTTAATGCGAAGACCATTGCTCCCAACTCTTCGTCGTGAGTAGTATAATTGACTTCATGTGCTTTCAGATGCTTTGAGGCATAAGCAATAATATTTCCTCTCTGCATGAGCACACAACCTAGGCACTGATTGGATGCATCGCAATAGACAACGAAGTGCTCCGTCCCTTTAGGCAGAAATAGGATAGGTGCGCTGCATAGGGTCTGCTTTAATGTTTGGAACGCAGTATCTTTCTTTTCTCCTCAACAAAAAGGTACACCTTTTTTAGTCAAGGTGGTCAGAGGCTTAGCAATTCTGGAGAAATTTTGGATAAACCTGTGATAATAGCCAGCGAGACCCAAGAATTGACGGATCTCTATGGACGTCTTCGGTGCTGACCAATTCTCAATCGCTTTGATTTTTTAAGGGTCCACGTGTATGTCTTCTTCGCTGACCACGTGACCAAGGTAAGTTACTTTTCGGACCCAGAATTCGCACTTAAAGAATTTTGCATATAGCTTCTCTGACCTTAGAGTTTCTAGCACTAGTCTCAAGTGTTGTCTATGATCTTCCTTGCTTCGGGAATAGACAAGTATATCATCAATGAACACTATCACAAACTTGTCTAGGAAAGGGCGGCACAGTCGATTCATCAGATCCATGAATACTGCGGGTGCGTTGGTTAGACTGAAGGGCATTACTACAAACTCGTAGTGTCCATAACGAGTTCAGAATGATGTCTTGGAAATATCATTCTCATGAACTCGCAACTAATTGTACCCTGATCTTAGGTCTACCTTTTGAGAAGTAACTTGCTCCCTGAAGTTGATCAAAGAGGTCGTCGATTCTGGGTAGGGGTTTCTTGATGGTGAGCTTGTTCGGTTCTCGATAATTAATGCACATCCGCAAGGATCCATCCTTCTTTTTCACGAATAAGATCGGGGCTGGTTAACTCTTGCATTTCTGTTGGCGCTAGATGGTATGGGGATTTAGCTACGGGGGTAGCTCTGAGGATTAAATCGATTCGGAACTCGACTTGGTGCTCGGGAGGGATTCCCGGAAGCTCTTCGGGAAAGACATCAGGAAAGTTGCAGAGTTCGGGGATGCTCTCGAGGTCTTTAACTTCATGTTTCTCATTAAATACATGGGCTAAGAACGCATAGCATTCCTTTCTTAGATATTTTTGAGCTTTGATGCAAAAAATGATACAGAGGTTTGAGTTGAGTTTATCGCCATAGATCATGAGGGATTTGCCAGATAGCAGATTGAGGTGAACGGCTTTTTTATAGCAAAGGATATCAGCATGATTGGGGACAAACCAATCCATGCCGATGATGACATCGAAACTCTTTTTCAAAACTGGCATAAGATCTATTGGAAATGAATGGTTGTTTAGGGTAATGGTACAACCAATGAATACGTCGTTAGTACTCTCTTTCTTTCTGTTAGCTATCTCGACAGTAAATGTTTCAGTTAAGGGTTGAGGTTAATGCTTTAGAAATTACTTGAATGCATGACTAACAAAACTTCACTCCGCACCCGAATCGAAAAGAATTCATGCATAAGAGTTGTCAAGGAGGAACATACCCATCACAACAGTGGGATCAACAACTGCCTCCTGCTAGCCCATTGCTAGCACTCTCCCAGTGTTTCCAGCTGTTGTTGCCTTGGGGCAATTTCTCTTGTAGTGCCCGACCTCCCCACAGCCATAACAAGCTTGACCAACGCTTGCTCCAGGGCCTAATTGGTTGGTTGGGTTGGTGTTTTTCAAACTCGAGTTGTGTGCCCCTTCTTCCCACAGTTGTTGCACAACATTTCATGGCATGGCCCGTGATGATGATAGTTGCACTTGTAACACCGACGAAGGGTACCAGCATATCTACTGGTAGGTGCTTGAGTTGCAGGAAACAACGGCAGGAGCGGTAGCAGCATCAACGGTACCCAGCTCCTCATGAAATTTCTTCCAGAACCTGGAAGTGAAACGTACATCACGGTCTGAAACAATCGAGATCGGCACTCCATGCCGAGATACTACCTCTCTCACGTATAACTCCGCCAACTTCTCCGCCGATGAACTCTCGCTAATGGCAAGGAAGTGTGCACTCTTCGTCAATCTATCCACAATCACCCAAATTGCATCGACTCCCCTAGCAGTTCTTGGCAATTTGGTGATGAAATCCATAGTAATCTGCTCCCACTTCCACTCAGGAATCTCCAAGGGCTGCAACTTACCATGCGGTCTCTGGTGCTCGGCTTTAACCCTACGGCAAGTCAAACACCTCTCCACGAACCACGCGACGTCTCTCTTCATACAAGGCCACCAATATTCCTTCCTCAAGTCCAAATACATCTTCGTAGCACCGGGATGGATTGAGAATTTCGATCTATGAGCCTCCTCCATCAAAATAGTACGCGTACCGCCCACGAATGGTACCCAAATCCGACCCTGAAATGTCAAAAGTCCTCGTCCATCCTTAACGAACTCTGAAATTAACCCAACGACTCTCTCTTTCTTCTGCATCTCGGATCTCACAGCCTCGGCCTGCACCCCACGAATAGCATCCAATATCGGGGTCATGACTGTCAGTCTCAAACATACGTCTCGCAATGGAGTGCCCTCCGCTCTACGGCTCAATGCATCGGCTACCACATTAGCCTTTCCTGGGTGGTATAGGATCTCACAGTCATAATCCTTAACCACGTCCAACCATCTCCTCTGACGCATATTTAGGTTGGGTTGATCCATCAAATACTTCAAACTCTTATGGTCCGTGTATATAGTACAACGAACCCCGTACAGGTAGTGACGCCATATCTTGAGAGCGAACACCACTGCCCCCAACTCTAAATCATGTGTGGGATATCTCGCCTCGTGAGGCTTTAGTTGCCTCGATGCATAAGCTATCACATGGCCTCTCTGCATCAACACTGCACCCAGTCCCGAAATCGATGCGTCGCAATATACGACAAAATCCTCCATCCCCTCCGGAAGAGCTAATACCGGGGCTTCGCACAGTCTCTGACGAAGTGTCTCGAAGGAAGTCTGCTGCTCGGATCCCCATGAGAATGTAACACCCTTCCGGGTCAACCTGGTGAGCGGTACCGTGATCTTGGAGAAGTCCCTAATAAACCTCCGATAATACCCCGCCAATCCAAGGAAACTCCTGATCTCGGAAGGTGACTTCGGTGCCTCCCAACTCATCACTGCTTCCACCTTGGTCGGATCGACCAATATCCCTACCTGATTAACAACATGTCCAAGAAATTGGACCTCCCGCAACCAGAAGTCACATTTGGAGAATTTTGCATATAGCTTCTCCGACCTCAGTACTTCAAGGACCTCCCTCAAATGTCCCTCATGCTGCTCTCTAGTTCCCGAATACACTAGGATGTCGTCGATAAATACGATCACAGACCGATCCAGCATCGGCCTGCATACCCTGTTCATGAGGTCCATGAACACTGCCGGGGAATTGGTGAGCCCGAAAGGCATCACCACGAACTCGTAATGCCCAAACCGCATCCTGAATGCTGTCTTCTGGACGTCCTCATCCCGCACTCTTACCTGATGGTACCCTGATCTCAGATCGATCTTGGAAAACCAAGATGCCCCTTGCAACTGATCGAATAGATCATCGATCCTCGGTAACGGATAGCGGTTCTTGATCGTCACCTTGTTCAACTCCCAGTAATCAATACACATCTGGTGTGAACCGTCCTTCTTCTTGACGAATAGAATCGGTGCTCCCCACGGCGAGCTACTCGGCCGAATAAATCCCTTCCCTAGCAACTCCTGGAGTTGCGAGGACAACTCTTGCATCTCTGGAGGTGCAAGACGATAAGGCACCTTCGCAATAGGCGCAGCCCCCGGAACCAGATCGATACCAAACTCTACTTGCCTCGCAGGAGGTACTCCCGGCAAATCCTCGGGAAAAACATCTGGAAACTCGCGCACCACTAGAACCTCCTCCACTGTCCTCGGTCTCTCGGTAGTCTCCCGCGTATCCATCACATACGCCACAAAACCTCTACATCCCTGTTGTAGGCATTGCCTCGCCCTAGCGGCCAAACAAAAAGTTGATCCCGAACGGGTACCCTCGCCGTATACCGTAAGAACTCCCCCACTGGGGTCTCGTATAGTCACCAGCTGATGCTCGCAGTCGATGACGACGCTAAATCGGCTCAACTAGTCCATGCCCACGATGACACAGACATCCCCCATCGCAATAGGAATTAGATCAATCGGAAACGCAACCCCGAAAATCTCTAGCACACATCCCCGAAGAACCTCCGTGGCACAAACCACCCTCTCGGCCGCAATAGAAACGCTCAGAGGCCGACTTAACGGCTCACAACTAATGCCGATATGCTGACTAAAAGCTAACGATACAAAGGATCTACTCGCACCCGAATCAAATAACACTAGAGCAGGCATAGAGTTCACAAGAAAAGTACCTACACATACATCAACATAAGCATAGCATTTCGACTTTAAAGTAAATACGTGAATGATAGCATACCTACTACAACATCGGGCGCAGCGCGGACCTCCTCCGCAGTCAGCTGAAAAGCTCTCCCGCGAGTCTTCGGAGCCTCGACCTTCGCCGGTTGTGTCTCGGTAGTCCTGGTAGTAGGTGTTGATCCCTGACGAAGCTGCGGGCACTCGGCCTTCCGATGGCCTATCTGGTTGCAATGAAAGCAAACCATAAACCCCTTAGGACAATCCCTGGCAATGTGTCCTTCCTTGCCACACTTGTAGCAACCACCCGCTCGACACGCCCCCTCATGACTCTTGCCGCACTTTCCGCAAGTGCGGCCCTTCGAACCTCCCGTCCTCGAATCAGTGGACTTGAATCGCTTGGCTGCCGGCTGAGACTGAGCCGGTCGCCGGTCCACCTGCCGAGACTCGGCCTCCTCCCTAGCCTGGGTCTCCAACTCGATCTCGCGCTTCCTGGCATTCGCCTGAAGCTCAGTGAAAGTGCGATAGGTGGAGTTTGACACAAACTCCCGGATATCCCTCCTCAACACGCCCAAGTACCGGCTCATCCGTGACTGCTCTGTAGACACCAGCTCGGGGCAGAACATCGCCCTCTCGTGAAACTTCCGTGTAACCACCGCAACGGAATCAGTACCCTGCTTAAGGGTCAAGAACTCCTGGATCAATCGTTCCCTCTCCACTGGGGGAACGTACTCGTCCCTGAACATCTCAGTAAACCTCTCCCATGTCACCGCTGAAATCTCCGCCTGAGCGAAGTTCGCCGTCACGAACTGCCACCAATCCTTCGCCCCCAGACGGAGCTGGTTCAAGGCGAACCGTACCCTCAAGTGCTCCGGGCATGAGCAAGTATAGAAGCACCCCTCAATGTCGGCGATCCACCTCATCGCCGCAATCGGATCCTGCGTCCCATCGAACTCAGGGGGTTTCGTGTTGCTGAATTCCCGGAATAGCAACGAATCACCCCCTTGCGGCCTAGCAGCGGCCACAGCTGCGGTAGCGGCAGCGACTGCAGCTTCAGTCAGTGCGGCGTACCGCTCCTCAAACTCCTCCATCAGGGTGGTCTTAATGGACCCAAACATCTCTGGGATCTCAGCCCGAACCGCCGCAGCTACCTCCTCCTGAATCATCTGACGAATCCCCACGTCACTCATACTGCTCGAACTCGCTCCGTGGCGGGTCGTAACCATGATGTCTCTGAAATACAACATAAAATTATCAGAGACTCCATCAAGTACATTTGTACTCGATAACGCAACCCTACTCAGTCTCCGATATCCAGGGATTCTTACTTGGGTCTTCCACCGACCCGGTGTCTTCGGTAGTACGGGCCCAATACTACCGACCACACCGTGTCAGTATTCGTCCCAAATCTTCCTCCCCAAACCCCGAATAGTGAGTACTCTACTTCTCGTATGCACTATCTACCTGCACGCTACCGAATATCTCATACAAGCAACTTCTCTAGACTAAGGCATCACAAAACAGGCCATTCTAGTCCTATCATGTATACCTAGTCTTCTAGCATGCATAACAATTCATAATTCAGTGCATAACATAACATTGTAAGGTATTCTGGGGATCTTTACCGTTCGGGCGCTGGCTGATCGTACACACTGCGTCTTTCTTGTTTACCACTTTACCATTTATAAAAGTTTATGTATTTATTATTTTTAAAAGATTTTTCCTCAAATCCTCGGTTTGAGTTCAGTTACACCCGAAGGTACACCCGAATCCCTCAAACCAAGGCTCTGAGACCAATTGTAACAACGCAAATTTTCAAGTAAAATTTTCATTTAAAATAAAGTGATTTCATTCAATCAGTAATATTTATTTCATGTTTCAAAACCAATACATATGTAAAATCCCCAAGATCTCAAATAGCAGCAGTGTGTATGCATCATGCCGGCGCCTTCCCATGGTCCTCGCTAGTACCTGTAACACATACATAACAACTTGTAAGCATAAATGCTTAGTGAGTTCCCCAGTATACACTTACACACATATGCCTTTCCAGGCCCTGACCTTCCGGTCCAAAGTACAACGTCTTCCGGCCCATGAGATAATTGCCTTCCGGCCCATAATATTTTGCCTTCCGGCCCATAACATATTGCCTTCCGGCCCGTAACATATTGCCTTCCGGCCCGTAATATATATTGCCTTCCGGCCCGTAACAGATTGCCTTCCGGCCCATAAACATATGCAACACATAGTACAATTACTTAAACACATATAGCACACATATCATATATCATACCTGACCTTTCTGTCACATAAGACTTTGCCTTCCGGCCCATAGAACATATATATAGCATGCATAGCAACTACTTTTCCAATTATAGCATATATATAACACACAACATATCCGACCTTACGGTCACACATAGACACCCTTCCGGGTACAGTATAGTGAGAAGACTCACCTCGTAGTATGTAAACTATAAACTCTTGAAACCACTCGCACTCGGTCCGCCGATCTGCAGTCTCCCTATAATACCATATACCCTTATTAATAATCTTATCAAACAAGACAACTGACCCTACGAAAATACATGCAGGTCAACTCTGGTCAACGGTCAACTTGACCGGACTCGTCGAGTGCAAAGGCGACTCGGCGAGTCTAGACGTCCTCCCCAATTTTCCCTGTTGTTCTCCTTTCTACTCGTCGAGTATCCCTCTTGACTCGACGAGGTCCTCGTGGAAGAATCGCGGGGCCACCCCGACTCCACTCGCCGAGTCTGAAGACAACTCGACGAGTTCCAATGAATCCTCAACTACTCGCCGAGTCTGAAGAACAACTCGGCGAGTCCCAGTAAATCTTCAAGCTACTCGCCGAGTCTGATCATTGGACTCGGCGAGTCCATGCCATGCAGTCGATCATCTACCCCCTGAAATACGCATGGTCCCGAGACATGCACCCATGGGACTTTCTGGACCTCTAAGCATCCTATTACTGGGGTATAAACGATTGGGTAACAACATAATAATCTATCTAATCCCCAAATGGGTCTCATAAACCCTAGATTCGTGTACACCACCAAAACAACAGAAATGGTCCGAGTATTACCTGGAAAACGTGTTCTCTGCGTCCCCAACCTTCAGAGCTCAATCCTCTTGATCTTCCTTTGACCACAACCTTGCCTCTTCTTGCCTAACAATCTCCTCAAAGTCCCAATGGCCTTCCCTTCTCCTCTAGTCGTCCACAGATGCTTAGGTCCTTCACAATCGGCCAAAAAAACGTACAATGACGGCCTAAGAGGCATTATATACGATCCAGAACCAAACGGCTAGGGTTTCTGCTGAACAGGGTCGACTCGCCGAGTCCCTAATGGACTCGTCGAGTCCAGTCGCGAATCTGCGACCAAGTCCGTGGTCCTACTCGGCGAGTCAGGCACCAACTCTCCGAGTCCCCTCCTAAAAACGCCCCAAAAATAGTTTTAAAGCAATACCTGGAATTCCGGGCTGTTACATTAACAACAATTCGTTGAGGTGTTTCATGTGAATCCTTCACTTCTTCTTTGTCTTCATCAGTGTCATCAGTCTTCCAGCTTTCAACTTCCACATTATCAAAGTCACAATGTTGCAAAGCAGAGGGTTTATCATTTTCATCCTTTACTATTGAATTAACTATAGTTTCTTTACCTTTGACCTTAGATGTGATATTAATTATTGACAATTTAGAACAATCGATCTCTTCTTCCTCTTCAATCTCACTGATTTCACTCACATTATCTGAATTGTCATTGACATCAACATAATTGAGTTGAGAGTCAAGAGTTGAATTTTCAGTTTTCTTTAAGATTTTCACTTGTTCATTCTTTGTCAAACTTTCATTGACAATATCAACCAACTTATCAGCATTCAAAAATTCATCAATTTTGACAATACCATATGTGAATTTATCATCAGGTATTTTTCGCGTTCATATTCAAGAAAAGGTAAAAGTTTCCTATGTTGTTCTTTGCTTATTTCAAATGAATGATGTAAAGCAGTTAATTTCGCATACAATCGTTTAGCAGAGTTACAATAGATGTTTCTTTTTGGTAGCAACAACTTAACTTCTTTATCTAAGTTGTTCCTATCACAATTTACAGTTTCCATTTGTAGTTCAAGTTTATCTACTCTGCTTCGTTTTATTTCTAATTCTCTTCTTGTTTCAACTAGTTCCAATTTTAGATTTTGTGCTATTGTACTAGCAGAGACAATAACAGAATCAAAATAAGCAACAGTATCATCAAATGAAGTTATTTCAACATCATAAGCAGATAAAGGAATATTAAAGGATTCAAGAATAGCACGTACCTTGGTGGTCATTGGAGATTTATCAGTAGATTTGGACACAAAGCATTGTCCAGAAACTTCCTCTTCGCAATTGACTTCATAGCTTATGAACATTGCCCCATGAGTTGGATGCCTCATTTCTTCATCATTAGATCCTGAAGACCAGATCTAATAAATTCCACTCTCTTCTTCATCAGACTCCCCTTTCGCAACTAATGACAAACCTTTTGCTTTAGCACGCACCTCCTCAAGCTTTTCTGAGTAGTAGGCTTCATCCTTGATTTTGCTTTTCTTCTCTTCTTTCTTTCTCAGCATACAATCAGCGGCGAAATGGTTTGCCCCATTGCAATAATGACAATATATTTCAGAATCATCTTTTAATTTCTTCTCTTCCTTTGCATCTTTCTGCTTTTCTTCAACCTTTTTCCATTTTCTTCTTCTCCTCACCTCCAGCTTTTGTGAATCCACTCTTCGCATCATTTGTCTTTCCTTTTGGATTGAAAGGCTTTTTGAAAAATTTCTTAACTCTGTTGTTTGAATAGAATGCAACTGCTTCATCATCAGAATTCATTAAGAAACCTTCATTGTCTGATTCATCTTTCTCACCAGCATCAATTTCAATAACCTTTGAAACTAAATCCAAAGGTCCTCCTAGACTTTGTTTCGTTTCTTCAAGCATTTCTGCAACTTCACTTTCATGAGTTTCAGTTGATTGTAAAGATCATTCAAGGTGGTTGTATCAAAACTTTGTTGGTTCTTTATCATCATACTCACACTACGCCATTCTTTGCGAAGACCCATAATGAATGTCAGATTGAATTCCGTAAGAGATCTTGAGATTCCTTACCTGCTGCATCGATAAACAAGCTCATTCAGACGATCATAGTAGTTTTCAATTGTTTCAGCATCCTTTTGTATGAATTCCTTAAGTTCAACAAGACATTACTTAACAAAATTGATCTTTGTTTTCTCACTTCCTTGATATTTCTCTTTCAGTGTGATCCAAATATCCTTGGCTGTTTTACAACTACGAATGTAATTGTAAACCACAGGAGGCAAAGCACCTCTTAGCTCCCTCATACATCTTTTCTAATTCTTTGTCATGCGATTTTGTTGTTCAACAACATCAATTGAAGAATCAGATGATCCAATTGTTTGAACATTTGTAGGAGGTATAACTTTTCCACTGATACAATTCCAGAGTTCTTCATTAATTCCATTTAAGTAATCCTCCATCCTATTAGCCCACTAATCATAGTATTCAAGGATTAACATTGGAATTTTGGTTGAAGAACCAAGTAAGTGAGAGAAAGAAGTCATGGTGTTCATGTTGAAGTTTTCCATTGATGAACTCGAGAAATTTTTAGAAAGTTTGAAAAACTTGATGTAATTATGAATTGATCAAGCGAATTGATCACCGATTGCTAATTGATCACTCGACTAAACAATTCAAATACAAAATCGATTCAATCTGAAGATCAAGAGAGATTTTCAGAACCAAAAACCACGGAAAATTTTGAGTAAAATTACTACTAAAAAAGCAAATGATTCTAAAATGAAAATCAGATCAACGCAGTTTGAAATCCTGCTCTGATACCAATTGAAGAGAATTGTTATCGAGATTCAGAATGCTATCATGATTGTATGAATGTAAAGAATGAACACAAGAAGTAAATATTAATCAGAACTTATATTGATAAAGAACCGATTACAATAAGCAGACAGAAAAATGCGAATGATTAATGAATCACTCATGTATTCGTATCCTTTACTTCTAACCTCAGTCCCTATTTATAGGAAACCTGAGTGTACAAAAATATACTATGTCATAAACTATAAGCTTCACACAAAAGAAGACTTAGTAAAATAACTAACATGCGAAACAAAAGAAACAAACATTTCGACTTTTACAACTTCTAATCTCTACAGAAATGTGCCAAGATGAATAGTTATAAGATACTTCTAAGATTAGAATGAAAAATCTTATACATAAAATAGAGTACGAGATTGCATAGACTCGGACTGAATATTAGGGGTAAAAGATAAGAAGATCTTAGTGGGCTAATGCTAAACAAATTGTGATACTCTGAGATAAGAGGGATCTGATCTCGAACATAGAAAGAGATGAAAGCTCAACACCATTTTGGACTTGAATTCCGAGATTATCTTTTTCTTGTACTTATGAGGTAATTTTCGAGGTGAGGTTAATACCAATGTGACTATATTGATTATGAACTTCAAAAGACAAAGTGATCTCAACAACTTAATACTAGAAAAAAGTGGTTAGACAAAAAGACGTGTAAAATAATCCTATTTATTCCGGTAGGCAACAGTTCCGAGATGAGATAAAAATTGACTTCAGAACTATTTTACTTTCTGGTGTTGCCATCAGAGAGTGCAAACCTCTTGAAAGAATTGAGGATTAGGCATCATCATACCCATTTTGTTCAGAAAATCATTGAATTTGGTTTCATCTAATGTCTTAGTAAGGACATTAGCAATTTCGTCGTCAGATGAAACAAAAATAAGTTTGATGTTACCATTTAAAACATGATCTCTAATGAAATGGTACCGTATGTCGATGTGCTTCGTCATAGAGTGCTGAATAGGATTGTGTGAGATGGTAATGGCACTTTGCAAATCACAATAGATTGGAATTTGTTGAAACCAGTAACCATTATCTAAGAGCTATGATTTCATCCAAAGAACTTAAGATGTGCAACTAGCAGCAATAATCTATTCCGCTTCGGCTGTTAAGAGTGCAATGTAATTCTATTTCTTAGATGACCAACTAACCAAACGACCACCAAAAAATTGACAGCCACCAGATGTGCTTTTTCTGTCTAATTGAAGACCACCATAGTTTAAATCAGAATATGCTTAAAGGAGGAAACTCTCATTTGTTGGGTAGCAGATTCAGAGACTCATTGTACATTTGAGGTATCAGAATATTTTCTTAACAGCCAAGAGGTGAGACATCTTTTGATTGATTTGAAATCTGGCAAACAAACATGTTGAAAATGTGATGTATGGATGACTTGCTGTTATGTAGAGTAGTGATCTAATCATTCGTTGTACTTGTTTTCATCAATAGCAACACCTGAAGGGTCCGAAAAAAATTTATGTTTGAAACCCATAGGTACCTTGGCAGAGGCACATGTGTCCATTAAGTATTTCTTGAGGAGTTCCGAGATGTACTTTTCTTGGTGAATAAAGATTCCTCGGTTGGTTTGTTTAATTTGGAGACCAAGGAAGAAACTCAGTTCACGATTCATACTCATTTGGAATTGATTGACCATCAATTTGTCAAAATCAGCAACCCTTGATGAATCCATGGATCCAAAAATGATAGCATCAACATAAATTTGGACAAGCATGAGATGTTTTCCATTTGACCTTCTGAACATAGTAGGATCGAGATTACTTCTTTAAAAACCAAAACACTTGAAGAAGTCAGTGAGAGTCATGTACCAGGCGCGAGGAGATTGCTTGAGGCCATAAACAGCTTTTCGAAGTTTATAACACTAGTTTGGATATGAGAGATTGAAAAAACTGGGAGGTTGTTGGAGATATACTTTAATATCAGTTCACCATTTAGAAAAAGCACTTCTGACATCCATCTGGTAAACCTTGAAGCCTTTGTGAGCAACATAAGCAAGAAAGATTCTGATGGCTTCAAGCCGGGCAACATGAGCAAAGGTCTAATCGTAGTCAAGCCCTTCGATTTGTATGAATCCTTTGGCCACCGATCTTGCTTTATTCCGAATGATAACTCCTGCGTTATCTAACTTGTTCCGAAATACCCATCTTGTACTGACAATGCGATGATTCTGAGGAGGAAAAATGAGAGTCCACACTTCATTTTTTATCGAGTTCTGCCATTTCTTCTTGCATGGCTGCAATCCAATCGGCATATTCTACTGCTTCCTTGATGGATTTGGGTTTAACCATTGAGATAAACGCCAAGAAAGGACATTCATTTTGAACACTTGTGGCAAAATGAGTTTGTACACCGGCGTTTGGATTTCCAATAACTTGTTTTGGAGGATGATCCTTAGTCCAAATATCTAGTCTCGGCGGTTCTTATGCAGCTGAAGATCTTATATCAATAATGGGGTTGTGTTTCTCCCCCTCGATAGTTTGAAATTGGGGATGATGCTCCCCTGAACTTCTGAATCAGGCACCTTTACGTCGTCCTACTCAACCTACCCAAGCATCATATTGCCAGATTCAGCTTTGGTACCTTACACATATTCAGATTGCCTGTTATCACTTGTTGATATCACTTCCCAATAATACCTACACAAAAGAAATATCTCAGTAATAAATTTTTTTTTGGTTTTTTAGTTTTCTGATTTTCTAATGTATTTGGATTTTCTGATTTTCTAATTTTTTGTTGGGTTTTTGTTTATTTCTCCCCCTAAATTTGCATGGGTGATAATGAAATACAAATGCGCAAATTTAAACTAACCTAAAAAAAATTAATCCTCAAGACGAATCATTTTCAAAAGATTTACCAGCACATCGAATCGAACTTTGTTAAAAGGCTTTGTGAACAAATCTGCCACATTATTAGTAATGGGAATCTGTTCTAGCCGAGCGAGCGAGCGCACATAACAATCTCTGATAAAATGAACTTTGACGTCGATGTGCTTGGTATTTAGCAGGATTTTGATGGAAAGCTTCATGGTGCGAAGTTCTTGGAGGATTGTTCGAGATGATGTTGTCAGTGTTTCACCTGAGGTGAGCTCTAGATCAACAATTTCATCAGTTGGAGCAATAAAGGGTAAGTTGCTTTAGATGGCCTTGTTCATCATTAAGTTAAGGGTTGCTTCAACTTGTGATCTGTGAGCTTTGCATTCCTGGCAGGAGCCCCGCTAACAAAGTATGACCAAAGAGGATCATTAGCACCTGGTCGTCTTGTACCCTTACCGGGTATCAGACCAGTTGTGGCATCCAAAGTAGGAGGGACAAATCCTGCTTCAGAATGCTTGGAGTCCAAGATGGGGATCTCGGACTGTGCTTGTGCAGAAAGAATGGGGGTTTCCAAATTGACTCATGGGTTTGTTCCATGGGGGTACAAGGAACTATGATCAACACTAGCAACACCTTGTTGGAAAGGTGAGGGTGGATTATGTGGACACTCGCCGTGAGTGTGTGATTATGATATTGAAACTTTGAAGGGTACTTTAGAAGAGTGGGTAGGTGGGGCAAAAGGATGGCCAGAGTCAACATAAATGTCTTTGGTTCCCTCCTGTTGATAGATTTAATTGAATTTGGTTCTCTTTTTCGATTTTGGATTTGAGGGAGAGGATTTTCTCTTGGCATATTTCTTTTTCTTACCTCCTGATGGAACAGACTTGGCCACATCCAAGATAGGCCCAACGGTGACAGTGGTTGAATGTGTAGGGCTATACACAATCGAAGTCTCAAAGTGTTGTTTCAAATGAATGGACTCGGAAGGTAGGATGGCTAGCATATGTTCAGGTAATCGCCTAATAAGTCCAAAAGATATTTTGTCTGAAGGCGATAAGACTTGATAGTTTTAAAAGAAAGGAATACCTCTTTCAGAATCGTTTCGACAGGTGATGGTTCATGCCTTTCTCTATACAATTGTTGGATGGCCAGAGCCCAAAATCTCGGACTCGATATCTCGTTAGGATTGTGATTAATGGAAAACTCTTGCCATACTACTTCCATTAGATCTATAACATTGTGATTTCCTGAGAAGATATTGTACATGACATAAAGCCAATCCTTGTTGAGTGTGTCTATGCCTCCATGTTTCCCGAAGAGACCTTTAAGAATGAAATGCATGAGGACTATCTGAAGGCCTGAAACAAAAGATTTCTAGAACTTCTTTCCCTTAAAATCTTTTGCATATCGAATGTGATTAAGAAATAACTACAATTCTTCAGCGGATGGTTCTTGAACATTGAATCTTTTAGGGTTTTCTGGAAGTCCAGTCTCTTTCAAAAAAGTGTACTTGTGAACAGGAAGAATATGATCTCCTGTTTTCCTTGTCTCAAGAATATCATTCTCTATCTTGATTCGATCAAAAGCAATGAGAAGAAGACGAAAGGGAATCAGTGGGTCTGGAATCTTGGTGAGTGGAACATAGATGAGGTAATGAGCGATGAAATCGATCCTGATATGGATAGACTCGTTGTAGTTCATGGGGTCCAAAGATAAGAGTTGAGTCGTATCCCTGAGGAAAGGTTCAGTCGACGAAGACGATGCAGAACCTTTGGAGGACTTCTTTTTTGGAGTGGATTTGGTAACTTTCAGAGCAGATTGAGAGGAAGCCATTGTTGGAGATTGAAAGGTTGAAGAACTCAGTTACAAAGAGAAAAGAGGGTAAACTTTTGTGAGCGTAAAGGATAAAAGGGTTTCAAAGGGGTTTTTTATAGGTTAAGGAGATGGGTCGGGTTAAAAGGTGTAATGATGCAAACCGGATAAGGAAATTAACCGCATTTAATGTGATGCCAAATATGGATTGCTCTGGACTACAACGACTAATGGGCACTGTGACGTGATGTGAAAATAGAAACTGTCACTTGGGTGATGGGATGTTTAATTTACGAAGACGTGTGCAAAAAGTGGTGTAATTTTCGAGGATTAAAAGAGATAATCATCATTAAAAAAGTAAATATTTGGGTTCTTAAAAAAACATTTCAAAAAAATGATGACAAGAAACTTTTGAGCTTCTAAATGAGTTGATCTCGGAGCAGAAATACTCTGAGATGAATTTTGAAAATGGTCTCTGATGGGAAATATCTGGAATGAATTTTTGATATGATCTTAAAACATGAAGAAGTTTGATATAAGTATGTGAAGTGATCTCGGAGCACGACGGTTCTAAGATGAATTTTGAAAATGATCTTGGAGCACAAAGGTTCCAAGATGAACAGTCATAAGATACTTCCAAGATTAGAATGAAAACTCTTATACATAAAATAGAGTACGGGATTGCACAAAATTGGACTGAATATTAGAGGTAAAAGATAAGAAGATCTTAGTGGGCTGATGCTAAACAGATTGTGATACTCCGAGACAAGAAGGATCTGATCTCAAACAAAATAAGAGATGAAAGCTCAACACCGTTTTGGACTTGAATTCCGAGATTATCTTCTTCTTGTACTTATGAAGTAAATTTCGAGGTGAGGTTAATACCAATGTGACTATATTGATCATGAACTTCAAAAGACAGAGTGATCTCAACAACTTAAGACTAGTAAAAAGTGGTTAGACAAAATGACATGTAAAATAATCCTATTTATTCCGATAGCCAATAGTTCCGGGATGAAATAAAAATTGACTTCAAAACTATTTTACTTTCTGGTGTTTCCATCAGAGAGTGCAAACCTCTTGAAAGAATTGAGGATCAGGCATCATCATACCCATTTTGTTTAGAAAATCATTGAATTTGGTTTCGTCTAATGTCTTAGTAAAGACATTAGCAATTTCTTCGTCAGATGGAACAAAAATAAGTTTGATGTTACCATTTAAAACATGATCTTTAATGAAATGGTACCGTATGTCGATGTGCTTCGTCATAGAGTGTTGAATTGGATTGTGTGAGATGGTAATGGCACTTTGCGAATCACAATAGATTGGGATTTGTTGAAAACAGTAACCATAGTCCAAGAGCTATGATTTCATCCAAAGAAGTTAAGATGTGCAACTAGCAGCAACAATGTATTCCGCTTCGGCTGTTGAGTGTGCAATGTAATTCTATTTCTTAGATGACCAACTAACCAAACAACCACCCAATAATCGATAGCCACCAGATGTGCTTTTTCTGTCTAATTGAAGACCGCCATAGTTTGAATCAGAATATGCTTGAAGGAGGAAACTCTCATTTGTTGGGTATCAGATTTAGAGTCTCTTTGTACCTTTGAGGTATCAAAATATTTGCTTAACAGCCAAGAGATAAGACATCTTTTGGTTGACTTGAAATCTGGCACACAAACAAGTTGAAAATGTGATGTCTGGATGACTTGCTGTTATGTAGAGTAATGATCCAATCATTCCTCTGTACTTCTTTTCATCAATAGCAACACCTGAAGGGTCTGAAAAAGGACATTCAAGTGATAACTCCTGCGTTATCTAACTTGTTCCGAAATACCCATCTTGTACTGACAACGGGATGATTCTGAGGAGGAGAAATGAGAGTCCACAATTCATTTTTATCAAATTCTGTCATTTCTTCTTGCATGGATGCAATCTAATCGGCATATTCTAATGCTTCCTTGATGGATTTGGGTTCAAACATTGATGTAAACGCTGAGAAAGGACATTCATTTTGAACACTTGTGGCAGAATTAGTTTGTACACCGTCGTTTGGATTTCCAATAACTTGTTTTTGAGGATGATCCTTAGTCCAAATATCTAGTCTCGGGACTTCTTATGCAGCTGAAGATCTTATATCAATAATGTGGTTGTGTTTCTCCCCCTCAGTAGTTTGAAATTTGGGATGATGCACCCCCTGAACTTTTGAATCAGGCACCTTTACGTCGTCCTTAGGTGGAAAATCAAAGAAATTTGCATCATCGACGTTGTTGATAGGAGGGTCAAATTCAGCAAATTAAACAGTTGCATCTTGGAATCCATGCACATTTGTTTCAATGGAAGTTTGACCATTCTCCCCCTTAACCTAATCAGGTTGAAACAGTTCGGAATCAAATGGAAGAAAACTGGGTGTTGGAGCTAAAACATTTTGGGAAACAGGAGCTTCAGTTGATGAGATTTGTCTTATTCGAAATTCCAAATCAAGAGCGGTTTCTGAAGGTCCGAATAGAGTTTCATAGTTAACTTCATAAATTGTTTGTTGGTTCGGACATCCAGGCATTGGAGCATCGGATTCCATGATGTGAGTTGTGACATGGAGTGGGCTAGAATTCCGAATGAAGTTGTCATCAAAGGTGACATCAAAGCTTTCTTCTAGAACTCGAGTTCGCCGATTAAGAGCTCGATAAGCCTTTGATTTTGCGGAGTACCCAAGAAAGAATGCTTCATCAATTTTAGGTTGGAACTTTGTAAGCTGGTTGCGGTTGTTTTTGATGAAGCATCTTCATCCAAAAATGTGAAGAAAAAAGATACTTGGCTTCTGACCGTTCATGGCTTCGTATGATGTCATATTGAGACATCGATTGATAATACTCCTATTTTGAGTGAAGCGTGCAGTTGAGACAGATTCATCCTAAAGATAGAATGGATGATTTCCAAAGTTAAGCATGGATCGAGTAGCTTCATCAAGTATTTTGTTACGTCTTTCAACTACACCATTTTGTTATGGGGTGTATGGAGAATAGAAGTGTGGTCAATAACTTTCTCGGTGAGGAAGTTCTCAATGGTGGAATTGGTTAACTCCGAACTATTTTCACTTCGGATTCATCTCACGGGTAGTTTGATGAGAACTTTAATTCCCTTTATAAAGTTGAAGAGTTCCGAGGCTATTTCAGATTTGAGCCTTAGGAAGAAAACCCAGTCGAACCTAGTAAAATTATCCATAATCAGAAGAATGTATTTTTTGTGATGTAGACTCTCTACTATTGAGGGTCCACACAGATCAATGTGAAAAATTTTTAATGGCTCCAAGATGGATTTTTCAATAATGACAGGATGACCCTTCTTCGATTGCTTTCCACACTCAAATGCAACACATAAATGGTCATTTTCGAACTAGAGGAGTGGCAAACCTCTTACCATTTCACCGGAAACATGATCATTCATATATCCAAAGTTCAACTGAGCAAGGCTTCTATGCCATAACCAAATGACATCAGGAATAGCTTTTGAGCGTAAGCAGAGCTAGGGCTTACCAATGATCTTGTTGATGTCAAGAGGATACATGTTCTTGTTCTAATTTGACTTGATTAAACATTCCTTCAGCTCTTCTGTCATGACATAGTTGTGTTTCTTGCAGAATTCAACTTGTTGATTCATATCAGTGAGTTGAGCCACACTTGTCAGATTATGCTTCAAATCAACTACATATACCACGTTTAAAATGGAGAAGTTGTCATTTGTAAGGATGCCATAACCTGTGATTTGAGAGTTGGAGTTGTTGCCATACATCACGCAGCTAGTATTTGGTGAAAGTTTGAGATCTCGTAGATAGTCCTTATGCCCCGTCATGTGCATGGAGAAAGCATTATTAATATATTGTATTGTTTTTTTCTCTGAAGCATAGAGTGCCTGCAAAATTAGTGAGTTGTGGAGTTTTTAGGCTCCAAGTTAGGTTTTCGGGACTAGGGCACGTGTTTCGGACTTTGGATGTGACTTTGGATGTGACTTTTGGGCAACAAATGTTTTAGAGGGTTTGTTCCAAGATCCTTTTGGGCACAAACAGAAGGCCATTGTTCTTTCATCTATCCAATAATCATACTCTATGACATGTGGTTTCAGAACAACTTTTCTCGGACCAGCAACTTCCGGAGCAACGGGAAATACTGTGTTTCTTGGAGTTGCAGTTTTATATTTGAAATTTTTTACATTCCAAACAAGATTTTTTTTCAAAGATTTTTGTGGAACAGTTTTCTTAAGAACTCATTCTTTGTTTGATGATACACTTGGTATTGAAAGCTATTGATGTTTTCAAATCGTACCATCAGATTTGGCTATGAAAATAGATGAAACAGTCTGAGGAGAGTTAGTTTTGACAAATTGAGTATCTATAATAGGCTTTCGAGGAGGGATTTACAACTTTCTTATGTTATAATTGATTGGGAGGATTAGATGGCCTTTTAAGAATCTTGACAGGTACGAAGGTGTTGTGACTCCTAGTCGATGGGTTGGTAGTCTGAGATACACACTTTTTGGAGTTCTCAAGGAATTTGGAATTTTGTCTTGACTTAAATTCCTTTTTGAGAACATTCTCGACTTCTACCTAAGGATCAACAGCATCTTTTCCAATATACAGAGGTTTCTTCTTAGAGTTGAAAGAGGATTTGGAAGTTTGACCTATAGATGGGTTGTTAAAAATAGGCTTAGATGATACAAGGTTGGTTTTGGAAATCACTTGCGAGTCAGAATCATATGAATTTGACGAATCATCAACGTCACTGTCTAAAGATGCCGAAACAAACTCAGAAGTATTAGGTTCAGTTGTCTCCAGAATTATTTCCTCAACAACACAGTTGTTAAGTGGACTGTGGTTTGAAAATTGAATGACAATGTTTGGAATGTCTGAGTGGGATTTCGAGGTACGATTCAGGTCCAGGTTTGTCAGAGGCGGAAGAGGCGTGGAATTGGGACACTTGACAACTATAGGCTGAAACTCAGGAAACAATGATGCAAATTGGTCAGAAGTCTCAAGAAGGGGTGACAAAGGCGAAACAGGGGTGTTCGAGTGTTTGTGGTTTAGAACGTCTCCCATAAAATTTAGGTTTTACAACTCCTTCAAGGGACGAGCAATAGGTTTCGGAAACTCGCTTCCGAGACTAGGAGCTTTTGACCAAGGACGACAAAAATTATGAGTCATCCGTTCATTTACTTCATGAATGTCAATGGAATTATGCAAATCATCTATTTTGGCATTGAGACATTAGTTGTCAGAAATTAAAATGTTTCTTTCAGAATAAGTGATTTCACATTTGTCTTTAAGAATGATACATTCATCTTTTGACATTACAAACTCTCATTCTAAAGACTCTATTTTTAACTTCTTATCCTCAAGACGTAATCTAAGACAACTTAATTCACTGTCCATCTCATTGGCTTCTATGGTTGACTCATAGGCTTTGTAAATGTTGTTCATATCTGATTGGATCTGGGTTAGATAAGATTTGCAAAGAGACAAATCAAAGTTATTGTCAGTAATCATAAATTTTAGCTGTTGAATGATGCTTCTACCGAGTGTATCATTGGTAGCCATGTAAGGTCCTTGATGGAAGGATCTATACAAATGATCAATCAAGCAAATGAAACAATAAAGAAGATGAGTAGAAAAATGAGTGAAATTGAGCTTGCATACAATTAGATCTGAAAATCATCTAATACAACTCAATGGACAGAAAACACGGAGAACAACTTCTAACAAATGACACTTGACAACTTATTTATACCAACATACATTGACCGAAAACTGTTTTTCGGTCACACCCTGACCGAAAACCTTCCTAGACCGAAAAAATCAAACATACAAAAAGACTCCAAATAACAATCTCAAATTCCCTAACTCATATACACATGTATTGCCTAGCCGAAACCATATACTATGACCTTTCAATCTCCCCTTGGTTTGCGGCTAGCATGAATTAGTCTTTATCAACCAACATCACATTGGTCCCCTCCATCGATCCACTCCACATTCCCTTTTGGATAATTTCTGCCACCATCGAAGTGAACTCCTTTGCAGCATGCTCAAAGATCTCCTCAGTGACCTTAATTTGAAACGGAGACAAGTGATGGATATCCCACTTTCCAAACTGAAGTAGGTCATTTTTGTCATAGAGACGAAAACTGCCATTTGGAAGTTTGATGATAAGCTATTGTTTCATCATAAATCCAGTAGAGCATGTTTTCAAGTGACCTGTCTCTAAAGTTTTGTAGCACATGAATTTACCTCACTTGGTTAGTAGGAGGCCATATCACAGTTCTGAAAGGTTTGTATGTCTTTGGATCGATAACTTTTGGATATAGCTTGATGATAGACTTGGCAGTCTTCACAGAAGGAAATCCTTTCTTTGTCTGATTTTCCAAAAATAACCTGAATTGAGTTGCTTGAGGATTTCCTGACGGATTCACAAACGGAGCGTTAACAAGTATAGTGAGATCAACTCTTGTCCAAGATTCGAAATCATGAACAATCTTGTACTATTCAACATTATTGCTCTTCCATCTCACGACCCACGTGTTCAAACGATCGTGGAATCCCGATAATCTGATTCCAGATCGGTCACCATAATAATGAACAAATCTCTGCTTTTTAAGGTCAGTACGAATGATTTTTGGTTGACTTTGAGGCGCGTTGTCATCTAAACTTCTCTTGAACATGATTTGCTGTTTCTTGGAGGATTCTTTCAGCTTTACTTTCTTGATGGCTATTATATGTGGAGCTTGGATAGGTTATGTGGGAAATTTATCATAGATCATAGTTTTCTTGGATGAGGAACAATCACCAGGATGGGTTCTAGATGGAGGGTCAAATCAAAGGATTTCCAGTGAGGACTTGAATTTGTCACCAAGTTCCTCTGTCAGTTTTTGTTTCATGTCAAAGTAGCATGCTGACAGAGCTCCAAGGTGAGTCTCAAGAGTTGAAAGTTTCTTAGTCTTCAGTGACTTATCTGCCTCAAGATCATTGATGCGACTAGTGAGCTAAGAATTGGTGGCCTCAAGATTAGCAATTCGGGACGAATGTTGACTGATCACAAGGTCTTTCTCGATAAGCTTCTGGTTCAACACAGCAATCTCTTTTCTCAGCTCAGGCACCAAGGAATCATCATCTCCAGACAAACATTCCTCAAAAGATATTCCTTTTCCGCGAGAGGAATGAGTTGGACTTAATTGTTGGGCCATATGCGTAGCTAGCCTCTCAGAAGCATCATCATGATCTGGCCTTGGACGGGATGATCCCTGGCCAACAGATGAACCACCAGCTTCATGGGTTGAGCTGGGACCTTCTTCAGTGGGTACAGATGAGGAAGGGGAAAATGTTGTAGATGGAGGAGTCACGGTAGTTTAAGTCAGGTCAAGAAAAAGTACTCCCATCCTTGGATCATTTCTGCATCTCTTAAAAGGAGGCTGGGAGGTCAGAGTTGTCTGGGAATCACTTATAATGGGCTCGGATGTCCTAACAACATTTTCAAGGGGAGGAATCCCTAATGATGTGTCCATAGGAATTGATGAATCAACCATATGAACGGTAGACGGAGGCAAAGTCTCTTGAGCATCAGCTTTCTTGGCGAGTTCAGCTATGGACTCGGCGAGTTCAGCTATGGACTCGGTGAGTTCAGCTATGGACTCGGCGAGTCCAGCCTCCATAAGCCAAAAAATTGAATTTTTTAAACATATAATGCATCAATACAATAGAAACCAATCTAGGCTCTTATACCACTGATGGGTTTTGGTCATAAGACATCCTATGTGCTCATACAAACCCTAATGCTTGGATCTAGGTTTCTCTATTGTACATGCTTTGAATCCAAGACTATAAACCCTAATTCTAGCATACAAGTAATCATATTAATATGTAATTAGGTTTAAGATCATACCTTGATTGTTATGTAGCAATAACAATCCCAATTCCTCCTTGAATTGACTTTGGAAGGCTTAGAGTCACAAGTGTCACTCCTTTAATGGTTCACAAACACCATAAGCAAAAGGATGAAGAGGAGAGAGGTTGGAGGCTGCCAAAAACATGTGTAAACCCTTACAAGAAGCTTAGCCACGTTTTTGAGCCTTAAGGGGTCTTTATATAGTTGGGCTATTAGGGTTATCTAACAAGGAAACCCTAATTTGGATGCTTAAGCCCTAAGCAACCCATAGACTCCTTTAATTAAGCCCATGGACGATTTCCTTATGGGTTTCCCATTAGAATTCGTCCATCCCTTAATACAAGGCAATCCATGGCCCAAATTGCAATTATCTTATAATTACAATTCCAGTCCCTTAAGTTTAATTAATCTGTTTTAGTCACAAAACTAATTACCAATTAATTATTGACTAATATTAATTAAACAATATGATTTCTCCTTTAATATATTATTCCCATAATATATTAATAAATCATATTTAATCTTTTCTCTCCATAATTCATCCTATCAAGTTGCTTTGGTGAAGGCAACCCAAAAGGACCATGCACCATCGGGTCAAGTACATACCAAAATAGTTATGGACTTAGACACTAATCCAACACTTCAGTGGGTACAAATGAGGAAGGGGAAAATGTTGTAGATGGAGGAGTCACGGTAGTTTGAGTCAAGTCAAGAAAAAGTACTCCCATCCTTGGATCATTTCTGCATCTCTTAAAAGGAGGCTGGGAGTTCAGAGTTGTCTGGGAATCACTTATAATGGGCTCGGATGTCCTAACAACATTTTCAAGGGGAGGAATCCCTGATGATGTGTCCATAGGAATTGATGAATCAGCCATCTGAACGGTAGACGGAGGCAAAGTCTCTTGAGCATCAGCTTTCTCCCTTATCTCTGATGTTTGATTAGCACCATCATGGATACAATCAAAGAAGTCATCAAGGTCTTCGTTTGAAAAAAGATTCTCATTCACACCACAATTCACCGCTACATCATCTCTGTCGTAACCGGATAGGTCAAGATCCTCATAATCATCATCTTCTCCTCCTTCACTGAAATCATTTTGAACTACCACATTATGAAGATCATGCTCTTTAGCAACAATGGTAGACGGAGCAACATCTTCAATCTCATGGTCTGAAATGGTGATGACATCATCATTTACATTTGCATGCTCTGATGATGCTTGATCTATAGACTCTTGTTCCGAGGATCCATGAGATTCTGACGAGTCGGCCAGTTCTAAAAACTTTCCAAATTTCACGAGTGGATACTTTCCCTGAAACATGGTTTTCCCTATTCGATTTTGCTTGATAAGACTTATAGTGTTGGGTACATCAGGAATTGATATTTTGACTTCTTGTTGGCATTTGTAGTCATCTCCTCCAAAATGAATTTTGAGAAACTGAAGTTAATCCCCGCAGACAGTGCAACAATTTCCTGAGTATTTCGTGAAGAGATCTCATCTGAACCACCCTTCCTTCCAGAAATGCAGTTAACAAACATGTGAGCTAGAAACCTCCAGTAAGGAGGTAACAACTTTTTCAAAGTGGGTGGGAAGTCTCATTCATATCTCGTTTTCTCAAGATACTTTTCAACTTGTTCCAAGTTGATATCAGTTGGGTAAGTTTCCTGATCATTAATCATTAAAACACCTTTGATAAATTGCTCAGTGATAACAACTTTACACCCTTTCACAAAAGCTTCAATGATCACTGAGCCATATTCTCCTTTCTTGACATTTGTAGATCTCCAAAACTCATTGCTTAGCTTCAGATAGATGATTGGGTTCCAGGTTAGTGCAGTGAAGATGCAACATTCCCTTAATCCAAACATCATTGACTTGAATTCATTGTGTGCCACTCGAGGATCATCTAGGAGAATTGACACATTATGAGTTTCACCAACCTTAAGACTTGCCATTTCTGCCTATAAGATTCGAGTATCAATTTCAAGAAATTACAAAAAAAAAAAAAAAAAAAAAAAAAAAAAAAAAAAAAAACGAGGATAGAGAGAGTAACGAGAGGTTTTTGGTCGCAGTAAGAGAAATGAAGGGAAAGAGGAATTCGGTTGATCCTTTCCCTTATATACTCGATCCATACCCGGATCCATAACCCATGAGCTGTGTCCCTTCTTTTCTTCTCTTTTAAAATTATGAAGCACAATACCCAAAACAATTTTTTAAAAAATATAACTTTTTGAGGATTAAAAATATAAGATAAAAATAAAAATAAAATAAAATAAAATAAAAAATGAAATATTTTCTAAAATTTACCAATAAAAAATAATAAACAAAATAAAATTAAAATTAAAATTAACATAAAACTAAAATTTGAATTTTAACCTAAATTTCACCTCTAACTGAAATTAATAACCTTTTGAGACGTGGGATCAAAATTGTTGGACAATCATTTTCCATTTGTCAGTACCTCTCCTTTCATGAATAGATTTGGTCGATCGTTGGTATTGTGGTCCACTTAAACACGAAAACTTGTGACAGATTTTAGGTATGCTATCAGTGACAGGACAGATTGATCCTAATTTCCTAGATAACACTTCCTAAAGACCATTCATCTGACAGCGACCAAGGATATTGTTGTCCACCTAAGTTGAGCAGCGATATCTACAGACAATCTATAATTGTTCAATTTTAGTTGCACTAGAACGTGTTTCCCTCTTCCTGATATACCCCAATAATCAAGGACTTCCGGAATACTCTTTACTTTAGGTGAGCAGACAATTATTAGGAGAGAGGATAGATTTAGAATGCGTATGATGTACACCCAGTTCGGATCTCTTCCAATCATACAGAGGGTGAAGCATATGACTGACTAGAATTTCAGAGGGATTGAGAAGTAGAAGGTTGCATATGCTGTGTACCAGTTCGGATTATTAATCATGCAATGGAGACAACATATGGCTAACAAGTAGAAAGAATAGCATAGATAGAAGATACAGAGAGACAAATTTGCATATTTTGCAGTCCAGGTCGGATCTTTCGATCATAGAGGAGGCAACATATGACTAATAGTAGGAAAGAAAGACAATAATTTTCTACAGACGTAATTTTATATGAATTCCCCAGTCACCCCATCAATACCAGAATTAAGGATAGCATCCGTACATCGAGGAAAATTTAATCCACAGTTCTAGATACAGGTTTCTTTAATGTGACTGGTGGATTCTCATGTATATCTCCCTGCTCAACCTACCCAAGCATCATATTGCCAGGATAAACGGAACTATCTAGGTCAATATTTATCAAGTCTCTAGATTCCTTAAGTTCATCTATACCTAGTCAAGTCCATTAAACTTTTCGTGCCTACCAGCACATCAAACACAGAGCCTAGTCAATTCAGCTTTGGTACCTTACACAGATTCAGATTGCGTATTATCACTTGTTGATATCACTTCCCAATAATACCTACACAAAAGAAATATCTCACTAATTTTATTTTTTTTTTGGTTTTTTGGTTTTCTGATTTTCTAATGTTTTTGGATTTTCTGATTTTCTAATGTTTTTGGATTTTCTAATTTTCTAATTTTTTGTTAATTTCTCCCACTAAATTTGTGCATGGGTGAGAAAAATACAAATGCGCAAATTTAAACTGACCTAAACAAAAATTAATCCTTAAAACGAATCATTTTCAAAAAATTTACCAGCACATCGAATCGAGCTTTGTTAAACGGCTTTGTGAACAAATATGCCACATTATTAGTAGTGGGAACCTGTTCTAGCCGAATGAGTGAGCGCTCATAACAATCTCTGATAAAACCAACTTTGATGTTGATGTGCTTGGTTTTCGAGTGCTGGACTGGATTTTTAGCAATTTGGATCGCAGCCTCATTATCACAGAATATTGGGGTTTCTTGAAAATTCAAACTGTAATCCAACAGCTGATGTTGGATCCATATGATTTGAGAACAACAAGCAGAAGTAGCCACGTATTCCGCTTCTTCTATTGAGGTTGAGACAGTGTTCTGTTTCTTGCACTGCTAGGACACCAACCGATCACCTAGAAATTGACATCTTCCTGAAGTCGATTTCTTGTCAAGCTTGCAGCCTCCATAATTACTGTCAGCAAAAGCATACAGATCAAATTCAGAATTTTTCGGATACCAAAGACCCAATTTTGGGCTGCCTTTGAGATACTAAAAAAAATTCTTTTGACAACAATAAGATGTGAAAGTTTAGGATTAGTCTGATAACGCGCGCATTGACAGACCGCAAACATAATGTCTGGGCGACTTGCAGTCAGATACATCAGCGAACCGATCATCGATCTATAGTATGTTTGATCGACGGATTCGCCTTCAATATCAGGAGTCAGCAGGGGTCTATCAACCATGGGTGTCAAGGCAGGTTTGGCATCTCTGAACCCGAACTTCTCAAGCATATCCTCCACATATTTGGCTTGATGGAGTAGGATTTCAGTTGAACTTTGTTGGACCTGAAGCCCCAAAAACATGGTCATCTCACCCAACGAACTTATCTCGAACCACTTTTTCAAAACATCCTCGAACTCCTTGCACAGTTATGGACTCGTTATCTGGAAAATGACGTCGTCTACATAGATTTGTACAAGAATCTGATCCGCACCGACTTGGTTTATGAATAGGGTTTAATCATTAGCGTTGCGTGAGTAGCCATGATTGAGCAAGTGTTGTGTGAGAGTAGCATACCAAGCTCTAGGAGCTTGATGCTGCCCATATAGAGCCTTGTCTAACTTGTAGACATGGTTGGGAAATTTCGACCTGACAAACCTAGGAGGTTGATCAACATAAATCTCTTCCTTCACCTTGTGATACAAGAAAGCCGTCTTGACATCCATTTGATAGACAGTGGATTTCATGTTTGAGGCATAAGCTAGGAAGATACGAATAGCCTCCAAGTGAGCCACCGGAGCATATACTTCTGTATAATCAAGACCCTCTATCTGTCTGAACCCACGGACAACCAATCTCGCCTTATTTCGAACAATTACACCTGAATCATCCTGCTTATTCCAAAATACCCATCTTGTGTCGAGAGAGTTCTTTCCTTTAGGTAATTCCACCAACTTCCAAACCCCGAGCTTTTCGAATTGATTCAGCTCGTCATGCATTGCATCCACCCAACTGCGGTCATTCAAAGCCATTTCTACGTTCTTGGGCTCTATTTGAGAGATAAAACAAGAATAGAGACATGTGTTGACATCTCCACTCTGGCTTCTAGTACTAACACCGTCACCCAGCTGGCCAATGACATTCTCGATCGGATGATCGCGCTGTATACGAGAGGAAATATCTTGACTGATGTCATTGTTTGAAACAGGAAGATGATGAATATTAATAGCTCCTTCATTTGGTGAAGAATCCAAAGTTGATGAAATAGTTTTGTTTGATGGATTTGCTACAAACTCATCAGTGATTCGTTAGGGGAAGAGAAGTTCCATTAGATTTTGAGTGAACTCTCTTTCAACTAGAGTTAGCATCAGTATCTGGAGTAGATTGTTGAGTTGTGGACTCTGGAGAAGCGATTGGAACAGATGACTCCACCGGGGGATCAGTAGCAGAAACCAATGGCAGTTTGTAAACAACCTCTTCATCATCATCTTCAATGATATTCTTCGAGCAAGAGGTAGACCTAGCTTGGTTATCAGAAGACACACTAAAAGATTTGAATAATGATCTATAGTCAAACAGCCAATCAGGACCCACCCTAGCGTCCATTTCATTCTCTTCCAGCCAGCGAACATCAAAGATTCGACGATTTCCTTCGTCTTCTTATTGTATACCCTGTAAGCAGTACGAGCAGTGTATCTGACAAAATAGCGGTCATTAACTTTTGCATTGAATTTTGGGTTGGATTCCAAGTGAAGAAGGGTGCAAGGGAAACCAAATATTCTGAAATGGCTGACAGATGGATTTTGTCCATATAGAATCTCACACGGAGTTTTCATTTGGGCTTTGTTGATCAAGACACAATTTTGAACATAGAAATCAGTGTTGATCGCCTCTATCTAAAAGAAAACTGGAAGTTTGGAATCACATAGCATCGTCCTTGTTGTGTCTTGTAATGTTTGATTCCTCCGCTCAGCAACACATTTTGTTGTGGTGTCCGAACAGAACTAAATTGACGCACAATACCCTTCTCAGTGCAAAAATGATCAAGAACAACATTCTTGAATTTTGTTCCATTATCTGTGTGTAGCACTTTCAATCGGTGGTTGGTTTGGTTCTTGATCATTACAATGAACTTCTTGATAAGGTCAGCGATCCCAGCTTTGTTGGATAGAAAGAAGATGCACATGCAGTAAGAGAAGTCATCTATCACAACAAGACAGTACGAATGTCGGTTGATGTTGAGGAGGTTGACCGGACCAAACAAGTCCATGTGCAACAATTGGAGCACTTGATTAATGGATTTGACCTGCTTTGGCAAATGTGGCTTTCGATGATGTTTACCTTTAGCACATGACACACATTTTTCAAAAGTGATGAAGTCTCTGACGAGTAAACAATGAACCATTTCGTTTTTGGCAAGACGGTTCAGATTCTTTTCATTTGCATGGCTAAGTCAACGATGCCACAACATAGCGTTTTATTCTGAGACTTTTGAAAAGAGACAAGTGACTTCATCAAGTATGTTGCTGTTCATGTCAATAATGTAGACATTCCCATCCCACTTTGATTCGACAAGAATCCACTCCTCTGGGATGACAATGTTAGGCTTTAAGATTAGACATTCCTTATCGGTGAAGTGTATCGAATAACCCTTGTCGCAGATTTGAGAAACACTCAATAAACTGTGCTTCAACTCAGGAGCGTAGTTGACGTTCTCAAAACTAAGCACTCCATTGGTCATCGTTCCTTTTTGTGTGATTTTTTCCGCCCACTCCACCCGCGAAGGAGACATATCCACCATTAAAGGTCTGAATGTTGTGCAATTTGGAGATATCTCATGTCATGTGCCGGGAGCAGCCGTTGTCGACATACCAGGGTCTGACAACATTCCTCCGCAACTGTTCCTACACAATGAGCGGAATCATTTAGATTTGGGGACCCAGTTCATTACATTCCTGGGTTGACCCTTAACGTTTACAGATTTATCTTTTAATTTTCCTAAAGTTGAAATCTCATTTATAGAACTCGAAAATCCTCTCAAGTATCATCCATTCTCCTTGAAGATCTTCATACAAGGTACCAATAACACCAAGAAACACCATCTGGCCGCACACATGGCAGCACACACCATCTGGCAGCACACATGGCCGCACACAGGGCCGCACATGTGTGTTGGCAGCACACTTGGCCGCACACACACATATAGTGTGTATTTTGGCCATACACCCTCTTGTATAGCCTTATAAACCCTCATACAATCATGTATGATTGTAACACTTCATTATAAGTGTTTACTAGTCCGTAAGGTGGTCCCAAAATCATTATTCAGTCGTTCATAACACTAATTATATTCATATATATATATATATATATATATATATATATATATATATATATATATATATATATATATATATATATATATGCCAATATATGCTAAATAGGATTCGCGTGTGTACTCAAGCCACCACTTGATACTTAGCAACTGATCGAAAGTTTTCACCAGAACCATTCACTACAGGTGAGTTCATAACCCCTTAATCAATGTTTTAAACCATCTTTAAATGTTTTATGGGGGGGGATACAAGTAGAATAATGCTGGTTATTATATCAATCACATGTGATTAACAAATAGCATTCAAATGATTGGCTACTCATTAGCCGTTTTACTAAACAGTTTCCTTCAAATGTCTTTCATAAACACTTTATGTGTTTAAACACCTTATTTCTCTGTACATTTTACTCTGTATATTACATTTCAAAGTTATTTACAATTGTGTTTCAAGTAAATGTTTCTTTATACTAAACTATTTTATCAAACCCATACCTTCAAACTGTTTTATAGATTGACATCAAGTCAACATTTTCTTAAGATAATAATTATGTTCAAATGTTTTACAAAACTTATTTATGCTTTTATATTATAAATTGCATGCCTCTATATGTATAATTATATAAGTAATGTTTAAAAGACTTAGGACGGCTATCCACCCTATTTCCTTTTCGCGCTTGAGATGTGGTCTGGTGGGATATCGGGTACTCGTCTGAAGGTCATTTAAATATTAGTTATATAAAATATATACATATATAGTCATAAAGGTCCTTCCAGTTCATCCCATGCCCTTGGGTAACAAGGGTATACATCCATGTCCATACGTACCAGTTAGATTACAAGTAAACTACCATGTGGGTAGTTTAGGAAGATACTAGAACTATTACTATAACACAATATCATACTATGAGTCAGTTCATTCATGAGTCAATACTTACTACTATGAGAACATATGCAACTATACTAGAGAGGAACATATACGACTATACTAGAGAAGAACATATACAACTATACTAGAGAAGAACATATACAACGATACTAGAACGAGTACATTACTATACATGCTAGATAGAGAGAGATCACACTTTACAGCTAGCACACGTGGAACATTACAGTACATTACTATACTATTACATAGATATGTTTACATGATCACATGTACATGAGTACACTTACAGGAATTACTAGTACATTTTATATGTATAGATTCTGTTATATAATCCTCATTCTTATCTTTACCTTGTGATTCAATCACACAATCGATGAGATAGATTGGGTTTAATATCCTAGTACCCAAGGATACATTGTGGGACTCACCATTCCTAGAATCTCTGTTAGCTACAGAGGTAAAAGCACATCCACGGATGTCAACGGTTGATACCATTACATGTATACTTTTGGGTACTGACTATTCCTATACCTAGCTATTAGCAACAGAGGTAAATGTACATCTACGGATGTCTTTAATTAAGATTGTTATTTGCCCTAGTACCAAAGGGTGATACTATTACAGTTAGGTCTTGGTAGAAGACTACATTCAGAACAGTTAGGTCTTGGTAGAAGACTACATGAGAACAGTTAAGTCTTGGTAGAAGACTCCTTTTGTACTTATAGGAATCATAGGGATTTCTAGGGTTTTCAAACGTTTACAATTGTTTTACAAACATTTTCAATACTTACAATTCGTATACATACAAATGCTTACATTTCGAATACATACAAGTATTTACATACAAATTAAGACACTAAAATACTTATGATCTCACCATCTTTAAAGCTGATACTCGCTTTCAAAATTACCTGTATCCTCAGGTCATCATAGATAGGTACCGATGCAAGGACTAGGGAAGATGGAGCTCGTTGAAGACCCACCTTTCATTTTGATTTATGCTTTAGTGTTTATCAAAATTTGACAAAACACATTTGTATAATAATTATATTATTAATGCAATGGATGATGTTGTTGGTTGTTTACTACTTTACATTGTTGTGATACTGTACATGACGTCCTCCACCCCAGAACGTTTCCCCCGTTCTCGGTTTTGGGGTGTGACATCTTTCCAAGTAAACAAGATTCGCATGTGTCGTCTTCCCTAAGGTCGAATGACTCCAACACTCCATCCTTTTGGAGTTGGGCTATGCGTTTCTTGTTGACACATCCAAGACGACAATGTCATAAGGATGCCTTATCCATACTATTGGAAGAATCCAAGTTCAAAACATCATTTCCTAAGTTATCAACAATCATAACAGTTTCATAAATTCCATTACATGGTATAGCTTCAAAGTAAAAGACACCATTTAGATAAGCTAAAGTAGAACCATTCTCATTATTAAAAGAAAATCTAAAACCTTGTCTGAATAAACCATGAAAAGAAATGATGTTTCTAACCATTTCTGGCGAATAGCAACAATTGTTCAAATCTAAAGATAAACTATTCCTAAGCACTAAAGAATACACTCCAATCTTGGTCACAGGCGACGATCTTCTGTTCCCCATGATTAGATTTATTCTTCCATGCTCCATGTCTCTACTTCTTCTTAGTCCCTGCACATTAGAACAAATGTGGTAACCACAACTGGTATCAAGAACCCAAGAAGTATTGTGGGAATCATTAGATTTAATTGTATATATACCTGCGAAAGATGGCTTGATCTTTCCTTCCTTGATGGCTTGCAGGTACTCCGGCAGCTTCTCTTCCAATGTCCTATCTTGTGGCAGTGGTGGCACTCTGCCTCCTTCGGACTAAAGCAGGGCTTAGCGGGATCAACTTTGGTCCCACTAGAAGAGGCACCATCTCGGGCTTTCACATTCCGATGGTTCTTTGACGAAGCCTTCCTCTTCTTTCCCTTTCCTTGTCCAATTGCCAAGACAGGAGCAGCGGGCGGATTGGGAGTTGGTGCAACAGACTTGTCCTTTAAGTTGCTCTCAGCGACCCTCAAGAGACCTTGGAGTTTGCTTAGGGTGACCTCTTCTTTGTTCATGTGATAGGTCATCCTAAATTGATTTTAGCTCGGAGGAAAAGAGTGAAGCACCATGTCGATCACCAAGTCTTCCCCAAAGTCAACATTTAACTTGCGAAGGCGGTCGACATACCTTTGCATCTTTTGCAAGTGCACGGTAAGAGACTCTCCATGACCCATCTTAGCGGAAATCATGTTCGTGAAAATCTCATAACGCTCTTGTCTTGCGTTTTGATGGTATCTCTCCAATAAGTCTTGATGCATTTCGTACGGATACATGTCCTCGTAGGACTTTTGGAATTCGGAGTTCATAGTCGCGATCATGATGCAATGCACTTTCGTTGCATCACGCTCGTGAGTTTCGAAAGCGGTGATTTCGACAGGAGTAGCGATTTCGAGGTTGATTTTCTTGAGCTTCTCATCGAGGACATACTCCTTATCCTCATAGCGAGCAATCGTGCGAATGTATCTTATCCATTCGCTAAAGTTCATTCAATCAAAGGTGACCTTTTGACAAACGCTCATCAAAGTGAAAGAACTCGCAGCAGCATTGTTAGCGTTCGACATCTACAAATAGAAAGGACAAAGATAGATTAGAATATGAATCCCTAATATTCACCCAATAGAAATTAGGGCTAGGATCCAACAACAATATTTACACATTAGAAAAGGCATGTCGTAATCTAACATGCAAACAATTTGAAGGTACGTTAATGACGATTCACTAATTCTCCACCATGAAAAACATAACTTTAAGTTCTAAATGTATTGAGAATTCCTAGGTTCGGATGAGATTCATTGAAACTTTTCAATGGCATGTTTAAATCTCGATATGCCCCTCTTGTTTGTGATTGGGATACCGAGGATCACAAAGCGGGTGTGAATTACCATGCAAATTAACATGGTGCCTTCATTATAACGATCACCTATTCGATGTGTCGGTAAACCACACACGCTCCATCGAACTATGATAAACAATGAATCACCCTTTGCCACCTTCGCTTAGAACCAATTAGTGTGCCGGTAAACCACACACGCTCCACTAACTTCTTAGCAAGGTGCAAAGTGTAATTTCATGGGATTGCATCAATTCACTTCTCCTAAAGTAACTAAGATTGGGAAATTTTAATAAAACATTTAGTTACTTTGTATTTCTTATCATACTTTTAATGAGAGGATGAGGTTGCCCTATCCTACCCGTTCGGCTAACGACCCTCCACCAATCAAGCGAGTGGTGGGTGTGAATGTACACCATTAAGCGCCATTTTATAGGCCGCAACCTTATACCCACCTTATAGACCGGCTTCGTGAATGAGGCCTACTAACAGTAAAACTAGCATTTAAGTTATATATATATATATATATATATATATATATATATATATATATATATATATATATATATATATTAATCTTGTAATATTATATTAGTATATGGTTGTATTTTAAACTTGTAAAATTCTAGGGTTTGAAATTCAAATTGTCTAAATTAAACTTTTAATCACGAATCATAAATTTCAAAACTTGAGGACAACTTTTAAACATTTAAAACATAAAGGATCAAATAACAAATAATCTAAATCACATAATTATCTATATTTGATTAATAATTATCATATATGGAAATCAAATATTTTATTAATTGATAATTATCTTCAATTAGATCAAAAATATAGTCATATATATCACAAAATCGGATTAGGGTTGATCTAATATGATTAAGGTAAGTTTCCATAAGATAAATATGAAAAAATCCCGTTTTTGGCTAATCCAAACGCTCGGACTCGCCGAGTACACAAAGGGACTCGCCGAGTCAGGCCTACTCGCCGAGTCCACTTTGGAACTCGCCGAGTCCATGACTCAGAAACATAAAAATCGAATTTTTCAGTTTAGTTTCATACAATTAAGCAACAATTCAATGAAAACCAAGCTAGGCTCTGATACCACTGATGGGTTTTAGCCATAAGAACTTTCATATGTGCGCATGCAAAACCCTAATGCTTGGATCTAGGCTTTCTAATCAAACATGCTTTGAATCCAAGACTTCTAATGACTATTTAGGTGTAATAACAATATTGAAACAGATCTAGAATCATACCTTTGAATTCCTTGTTGATCTTGTTGTCCTAGAGCTTCTAGAGTCACAATTGTCACTCCTCTAATGGCTTACAAATACCAAATAGCAAGGAGGATGATTTGGGAGAGAGCATAGGGGAGGAATTCGGCCAGAGTCTCTCTACTTTAGATGGGATACCGAATTCTCTATCCCATAGGGTCTATTTATACTTGTAGACTCCTTAAGGGTTACAGCTTAAACCCTAATTGGATAACTTAGACTTTAAGTTAATCCATATCCTTACCTTAGATACCCTTTGGACGATTTTGGCTTATCCAAGCCCTAGAAATCGTCCAACCTATCTTCCATAAGGATTTACAGTCTAAAGTTTAACAATCAAACAATTGACAGTTTATACCCTCTTATTTAATTAATCTCTTTAAGTCACCAAATTAATTCCAATTAATTCTAAGACTTATATTAATATATTATTCTTTATATTATTCTCATAATATACCAATAATATTTACTCTCTCTTAATAAATCATCCTATCAAGTTGCTATGGTGAAGGCAACCCAAAAGGACCATGCACAATCGGATCAAATACTTGCCTAATATAGTTGCAGCCTTAGACACTATTCCAACACTAACCACGTAACCAATTGGTTTCGCATCTTCCATAGGTACTTCTTCTTCCTCGTCATCTTCTGGTGGCAAGGAAACTTCTTTCTCTTCCTCTTCATCGTCCTTGGGTTTTTCTTGTCTCATTTAAAGGTCGAAATCGACTCATCCAAAGATCAATCTGTAATCAGATGTGTGAGAAGCGAGGTCACGGTATGTGGACCGACAATATGTGTTGTCGGCGTAGGTTAGAGAAAAGATAAATGGTATGGAAGAGAGGGATGAGCGTATCAGGTGTGTTTAAAATGGAATTAGGTTTAGAAATAGGGAAAATTGAAACTGGGAAGGGGGAAATGAAAATGGGAGCGACAACCTAAAATTATCAAGTTTAATTTTGAAAATTTATTAAAACCTAAAATTTTTAAACTCTAAAACTTAAAATTATGGTATTTAATTTTGAAAATTAATACAAAAAATAAAATTCTTAAACTCTCAAAGTTTATGTTGTGATTAAACTTTTGTTGTCATAACTCATTATCCATTTGGCCTGCCCTATGCTAACCTAAATCATAATTCATAATACATAAGCCATAATACATAATCCATAAACCCTAACTTATATGTATTAAACCATAACTTATCTGTATTAAAACATACATCATAAGTCATACGTCATAAGTCATAAGCCATCACGTATAATCATTAAGCCATAATTCGTATGACATAAACACACACACACACACACACACATATATATATATATATATATAACCTTATTTAACCCTTTTTAGGTGGTTAATTTAAAAGACATTGAAACTAAAATTTAAGCATAAGACATCAGCTATCCCCAAATTCATTTTCCCGTTATATTCGACAGCATACACCGCCACTAATTGAGAGTGTTTGTTCGCTAAATTCAGTAGGAAAAAGATAGGAGTGATCAGATTAAGATAAGAGAGGGTGAGGAAACAAAAGAAATCAAGAAAGAAAGAAATAGATTTAAAAGGAGAAAGAACAAGATCGGTGAGGGGAGGAGGCAGCGCCCACCAGCATTACTGTGGAGGTCGACCCACAATGATAGAAGTGATCTCTTCTCCATTAATTTTACCCTTCTGCTTCCCCTTCTCTTTGTAAATTGGTAAGTTAAACATTAAACATTTCTTATGCAGATCAGTATCTATTATCGTTATTTTATTTTTGTCTGTTTATTTTGAAATTGCGTGGATTTTAGCTGACATGATATATAGATAATGATCGGGGTTCCTCTTTATTATTTTCCTTTTTGTTTGTTGTAATTTTTTTTAACGAAGTAACGACTTTGCGTTTGAAATCTACACAAATCAATTATAAAACAGTATTACAATGTTCGATCATGATTAAGCTCCATGACATGAGTATGAACTATGAACGAATGATCACTACATGAACCTTCAATTCACTTTAATTGTAATCAAGGGTTGATGATCAAGTTACCCTTAGGAAAAGGTTTAAGAACTTTAGGCCTTTAATCGAATATAATCAATGGATTGAAATAATAAATCTTTCATAGCTTTTGATCTATTAATTATAAAACAGTTATGGATGCCACAGTTTTTCACAGTTATATCTCGTGTTGCAACCATATTAAAGATAAGATACACCTCACCTGGATTTTGGAATGCTGGATTAGGGCTCTTTCTAGAAGCTGAACAAATGGTATCTGAATCTTCTGAAAAGCAACATCTGAAGAGTTGCATAGTTAAGTGGTTCTTCATAAATTGTATATAGATTGGTCACTTCTAAGAAAGGGTAAAACGGTCATTTATTGCAGGGTATTTGTTTGAAGAACATTTAACTGTGGACCAAGAGCCCCTACAACCTTAGTGGTTGGTTTAATCAAATCTGATGACTACCCTTGCTGCTACAATGTCTCAAGCTAAAACATCTGAAAACAACACGTCAGATGGGCCCATCAATCTCCCACAAGAGCTCATCGATAGACTTTAAGAGCTTATGCCCAACATATGAGATATCGGGAGCGAGTCCCTATCTCACCTTGTTCCATCTTTTTCAGTAGGACAAAAAGTTACAAATTTTGTCCGGTTGATATCAGTCTTAGTCCTAGTCCAATGCATGACAAACGAAGTATACAGCTCTTATGTTGTGTCTGGTCCAGGGGAGGGGAATAATAGTAATTTTTATTGATGTTTATATACAGTTTCCAAAAAGGGGATTCAACAGCGAGAGCACCACCAGTAAGTAAAGAGGTGGTTGGAAATCTTCCGGTTATTGTTATTACAAATGAGATCTTGGCTAAGTTGGAGTTTATTAAATATATGTATTTATAACATTTTAGTAAATGTTTCTATTCTTTTAATTGTACTATTTCAAGCACACATTGCTATCAATTCATGTTTGATATTGTTATAACACACTTATTTTTTACTCAATTGACAAAACATGACGATGTACTTTTGTTAATCTCATTTTACCATATTATACCATCAAACTTTTCTATTGTAATGCTTTTCTGACACAAAACTAATTTTTTTATTTTTTACTGTAATGGTGGATGACATGTTATAACATAAAGTGCATATTATAGCAATGTACTTTCATTATGCAATGTTAGAAAAAGTTGTATTCTTTTCATTTATTTATCATACTTTTCTGTGAAAGAAAGTTGTATTTTTTTCATTTCTTAATGGTGTATGATCTGGTGCAATTAAAAGAATACATGACAAAAAGGGCAATTTGGACCTTTATTATGGTTGTTACTGAAACTCCACCATTCAATATAACTTAACCAGGAAACAATTTCAGTTTTACAACAACAAATTTTCATTTTATGAAGACTATTCCTTAAACTTACAAATACAATAGTACAACTATAATGAACATTACATAATTATAGTAACATATTCAATTAACGAACCCTAAATATATTGATAAGACATTATTGTTCTTTTATAACTATATTTACATATAGACACATATAATAGCTGCAATCATAACTAAATGCTACCTACACGCACAATATTTTTTCTTCTCAAAGACAATTCATCATATTTTGACACACATAATACAATGTACATGGCCATAAACAACCAATACTGACTTGTTTTCTTTTCACGCGTTAACTAAGTACAACAAGTACAGAACCGCCCTATGGACACACAAATATTTAGTGTGACCCTATGTATCACATTTAAGCTACTTTGAATGTTATGTGTCTAAAAAGGAACGAGGTTATAGACACACATACACAAAAAGAAAATTTTGGCCCCAACTTGTTCCTCTCAACATGAGACGAAGCACAAAACAAGTACATCCAAAAACTCATAAAGAAAAGTAGTCTGGTAGGTGCCCATATAGCTTCTCAAAAAGAGACATTCATGAATTCAATGAAGTAGGGATACACTTAATCATATAAACAACAGTTATGACTTTTTCTCCCCAAAAGGCACTAGTGACCTGCGCAAACAGGAGCAATGAGCGGGCTATCTCAACAATATGATGTTTTTTTCGTTCTGCCACACCATTTTGTTGAGGAGTGTCAGTACACAATGATTGGTGTATGGTACCATCAAAAGCAAGCAACTCAGTAAAATCATTAGAGGTATATTCACCCCTTAAGTCACACCTGGAGCACTTAATCACAGACGAATATTGATTTTTAACAAGAGCTCTAAAATTGTTGTAAATGCCAGTGAAATCAGATCTGCGTTTCATAAGATTAAACCATGTATCTCAAGTATAATCATCTATAAAAGATAAATAATAGGTTAACCCACCCTTTGTGGATACCGGTGCAAGACCCCACTCATCAAAATGAATAATATCAAAAGAGCAATAGAACAATACATACTTTTATTGAAACATAAAGCATGGAATTTTTCCAGTTTACAACCACTACAATCGGAAATATCTCAACTGTTCAAAGGACCCAAAACACCACTAGATTCTAGAAAACTCAAACATGATATAGACACATGTCCCAAACAAAAATGCCAAAGATAAAACTCAGACGACAAAGGACTCAAACGAAAAGAAAGCAATCCAATGTTGGAGGTAGAAACAGCAGATACTTTGAGAACATCCAAGACATATAGTTCCCCAACCCTATGGCCAGTCTTAATCATCTTCTGGGTGTGTTGATCCTGTATAACATATAAAAAAATCATAAAAAGAACACCCATTTACCAGACTTACACAACTGACTGATTGAGGAAAGATTCAAAGTAATTTTGGGAATGTAATAAACATTAGGGATAGTGATATGAGAAATAGAGATTGACCCAACATCCTTAACTAGCATAAATATATCACTAGCAGACATAACAGAAATATATGACATATGTAACAAAGAAGTAAATGATGACAAATGAGGAGACATGTGACGGGTTGCACCACAATCTAAAATCCACAAAGATAAGGGAATACCTGATGTACCAGATGAAGTAGGGCCAGAACGAGACATAGATGCAGACATGGCAGCGGGATTAGAGGCCAAATAGTGTTTTAAACTCTCAAAAACCTTGGGATCCAATAGAGATGGTGGCATGTTTCCAACAAATTTTGTGTCAACTGGTGGTGTAGTAGCAACAACAAACTTTGGAGGACAAGGTGTCCATGAATAGTACTAGAGGAACGTGACTGAAACTCTTGTTGACCATAAAAACTTTGTTGTACCGACTGAGGCTGACCAGATTTACCCTTGTTGACTAACAATGAACACTGAGCTTTCCAATGATTTTTCTGTTTGCAGAATGCACACTCATCATAAGCAACCCTTGAAGTTTGACGTGACATATTAGAGGAAACAGCAAGCAAATCAGGAGTGAAAGTAGGAATGGATGTGAGGTCGCATCTTTGGGAGCTGATATGGCTAAGCTCTCTAAAAGTCTCATGAAGAAAGGATTGTTCACGACCGAAATGAACACAATGGTAAGAAATACTCCATGCTTAGATATGATATGTGTGATACTTCTTGTTTTTATTCTACTATAAAAATTGGTTAGTTCAAGACTCTAGTTCACTACCCACAAAGTAGATCCCAGTAGTACTCACTATGAAAGGTTCAAGTTTTACAACACCTATTCAGATGCATGTCATATCTTACTTCCCTTGTTTGAATATCAAAGTTCTCTTATTTTCTATTCAAATGTGGGCTATTCTTAGAGTTTGAATAGAAAATGTGGGGTATTGTTTGAACTTTTTTTTACAAATATACAATGTGGGACTTATCCCACATTGGTGGAAGAGAAAACCTTTTCCCACCTTATATGTCTTATCCCACTCACTTAAACAAATGGATGAAGTAATGGGTGAAGCATATTGGGCTTGATTTGTGGCGTTGGACTAGCCTAATTGGACTCAAAATAGGCTTATATTAAGAGATTATTTAATGGTCAAAAGATAGGCCTTGGGCCTTGTGGCTCTTGGGGTCTTCCTGATTAATTAAATATTTTTTAATTACGAAATTCATTTTTATTTTTATTAAATTCGTAATTACTGACTGACATGTATTTGGAAGTTATTTTCGATTTTGATAGTGTTTAACTGTCATAATCAATACCTATAAATACATGCTTTTTGTCTTTTTGTGAGGGGTTATAGAAATAATCACCACAAATTCTCTTCAAAATTCGTTCTTCCTAAAGATGAAGGGAACATAGAAATTTCGACAGATTCAAGATGACTTCTTGGATTGATTGTTGTATCCTCTAGACAGATCCCTACCAGGGAAATTTCTGTCTTAGGACACTGCAATTTGCAGGCCTTAATCTACATAATTTCGTTTTTAGGTTTCTGTTGTAAACATAAACATTCAAGTATGTTTTCTGTAAACTGATTCTTATATATTACATATATATTTCAATTTTGTTTGTCTTATTTCTATTAGTCCTGTTGATTGTATACTTCTGTAATAACAATCTAATACAGAAATCAAAGAGTGAAGAATGGATCAAAATTCCATCATTAAAACACATGTAGAAAAGCCTGATAAATTCAAAGGCTCAGATTTTCAGGGATGGCAACAAAAGATGTTTTATCTAACAACTCTTCATGTTTCCAATGTTCTCACTGATGATTCTCCCTCTCCTCCCTCTTGGAAAACTACTATAGAAGAAGTAACACCACCCACTGCAGTCCAATTGGCAAAACACCAAAGGGCTGTGGAAACTTGGAACACAAATGAATATAATTGTAGAAATTATATTCTAAATGGCATGGATGATTCCCTTTATGATATCTACTCTACCATCACTACTTCAAGAGAGATATGGGAATCACTGGAAAAGAAATACAAAACAGAAGTGGCATGTTCCAAGAAATTTGTGATTGGAAAGTTCATTGATTTCAAGATGGTGGATACCAAATTTGTCCTCAAACAAGTGGAGGAAGTTCAAGTCATTGCACGTGATCTTGTTGGTTCAATCATCGAAAACTTCCTCCTTCTTGGAAGAATTTCAAACTATATCTTAAACACCTAACTGATGACATGAGTTTTGAGCAACTTGTGTTGAGAATTCATGTGGAAGAAGAGAATAGATTGAATGAGAAGGCATATGCAAATTCCTTGGAACCAAGTTCAAACTTTGTTGGAGAAGCATGTACTTCAAGGACAAAGCACAACAACAAGAAAGGGAAGGAAGTCTCCAAAAACTCCTCCAAAGATGGAAAAAATCATGGCCCAAACAAGAAGAATTTCAAGAAAAATTATGGTCCATGCTATGTTTGTGGCAAAACTGGACACAAGGCTAAAGATTGCAGATTCAGGAGGGGTCAAGGAGGAAACAATGGAGGGAACAATGGAAACAATGGTGGTAATTCTGGTGGAGGAAATTTTGGTCAAGCCAACATGGTTGAATCACCAAATCAGTTTGTTGATGTGATTCAAACCTACATGGTCAGCAATTGTGTGGACTTGTGGATTGATACTGGAGCCACAAGGCACATTTGCAACTCCTGAACCATGTTTTCTACATACCAGAAAGTCTCAAATTCTGAACCAACGTTTATGGGGAATGACTCTACTGCAAAAGTTGAAGGAAATGGAAAAGTGAAGCTGCAACTGACTTCTGAAAAAGAACTTATTTTAAGTGATGTTTTGCATGTTCCTGAAAATACTAAGAATTTGATTTATGTTCCTATTCTTAGTAACAAAGGTTTCAAACTTGTATTTGAGTCTGATAAGTTTGTTCTCACCAAGGGTGGGGTGTATGTTGGAAAGAGATACCTTAGTGAGGGTCTCTTCAAAGTCAATGTCTTACCTTTATACTATGGTGTTGAAACACCAAACAATGATGTAACCAATGTTAATGCTAATGCAATAATGGGCACTACTAGCCCCTCTTCTATGTATATGCATGATCCTTCATTTTTGTGGCACTCTTGTTTGGGACATGTCAACTTTCGTTCTATTCAAAGAATGGCAAAACTTGGCATGTTACCAAAATGTTCATTAGATAAAAACATTAAATGTGAGGTTTGTGTAGAATCAAAACTTTCACAACATCCTCATAAATCAGTTGAAAAATCTAATGAAATACTTGGTTGAATCCACTATGATTTTTGGGATTTTAGAGCAAAACCTACAAGAGGAGGAAAGAATTATTATATATCTTTTATTGATGATTGCAGCAAGTATTGTTATATATATTTGTTAAATACCAATGATGAATCTGTGAATTATTTTAAGAATTACAAGGCTAAAGTTGAAAATCAACTTGATAAAAATATCAAAATTCTAAGGTCTGATCAAGGAGGAGAATATGAATCCAAAGACTTTGTTGAATTTGGTTCTTTAAATGGTATTATACATCAAACAACTGCTCCATATACTCCTCAACAAAATGGAGTAGCAGAAAGAAAGAATAGAACATTGAAAAATATGATTAATTCAATGTTAATTACTTCTGGAGCACCACATAATCTGTGGGGAGAAGCATGTCTTGCAGCAAATACAATACTTAATAGAATTCCTCATAAAAGGAGTGACAAATCACCCTATCATATGTGGAAAGGGAGGTTACCCTCCTATAAAAGGATGAAAGTGTGGGGTTGCCTTGCTAAGGTACAAGTACCTCTTCCTAAGAGGACTAAACTTGGACCAAAAACCATAGATTGCATCTATCTTGGACCTACCATGAATAGTGCATCCTATAAGTTTCTTGTGTATAAATCACATGATGATGATATCCATAACCAAACCATCATGGATTCAGTAGAGGCTGAATTCTTTGAAAATATTTTTGCTTTTAAGGATAAAGGGAAAGAGGTTACCTGTTCTAGGAAAAGACCTCTAGATGATGGACTGAATGATACCATTCCAAAAAAAGGTTTACAATCAAATGAAGAGAGTTCTTCTAAGGTTCAAGAAGAGAACTTAGAACCCAGAAGAAGCAAATGGGGAAAAATTGCCAAAGATTTTGAACCTGATTACATGACCTATGTAGTGAATAAAGAATCACAAACTTATAAGGATGCCATGGATTCTTCTGAAGCTCCCTTTTGGAAAGAGGCAATCAAAAGTGAGATTGAATCCATTGTGTAGAATAGCATTTGCAAATTGGTAGATTTTCCACCTGGGCAAAAACCAATTGGCCACAAATGGATATTCAAGAAGAAGTTTAGACATGATGGTATCATTGAGAAATACAAAGCTCGTTTAGTAGCTAAAGGGCATCATCAAAAGGAGGGTCAACACTTCTTTGACATCTATTCACCGGTTACAAGAATTACATAAATTTGCACATTAGTAGCAATTGTTGTCATTCACAATTTTGGAAATACACCAAATGGACGTGAAAACTGCCTTCTTGTACGGTGAATTAGATGAAGAGATATATATGAATCAACCTGAAGGGTTTGTTGTTAAAGGTCAAGAAAACAAAGTCTGTAAGTTAGTTAGATCACATTATGGACTAAAACAGGCTCCAAAGCAATGGCATGAGAAGTTTGACAACACACTACTCTCTAATGGATTTAGAATAAATGAATGTGATAAATGTGTTTATGTCAAACAATACAAGAATGCTTGTGTCATCATATGCTTGTATGTGGATGATATGCTTATAATGGGTACTAATTTGGATGTGATCAATCAAACTAAGAAAATGCTACACTCCTCCTTTTCCACGAAGGACTTGGGAGTACTAGATGTGATCCTTGGTGTAAGAGTTCAACGAAGACCAGATGGTTACACTCTTAGTTAGTCCTATTATATTGAAAGTGTACTCAAGAAGTTTGGACACTATGATGGCAAGCCGGTTGTCATCCCATTTGATGCTTCTAGTCATCTAAAGAAGAATAAAGGTGATAGTGTAGCTCAGTTAGAATATACTCAAGTTCTAGGCAGCTTAATGTATATTATGAATTGTATAAGACCAAACTTGGCATATAGTGTAAGTAGATTGAGCCGCTACTCCCACAATCCTGGGAAAGATCATTAGTATGCATTAGTGAGAGTGCTTAGATATTTAAAGCATACAATGAACAATGGATTGCATTACACGAAATATCCTCTTGTTTTTGAAGGGTATTGCGATGCAAATTGGATTTCCAATACTTCAGAGGCAAAATCCACAAGTGGATATGTGTTCACTCTTGGTGGAGCTGCTATCTCTTGGAAATCATCTAAGCAAACTCTGAATACTCATTCTACAATGGAAGCAGAGTTTGTTGCTTTAGACAAAGCTGCTAAAGAAGCTGAATGGCTCTAAAGCTTCCTAGACGGTATTCCTCAGTGGCCTTAATCTGTTACTCCTATTGCCATACATTGTGATAGTATGGCTGCTCTTACTAGAGCACAAAGTCATATATACAATGGCAAGTCGAGACACATTAGGCGCAGACGTATTAAAATAAGAGACTTGCTGAAGAATGGAATCATTTCCATTAGTTACATAAAGTCAAAGGAAAATATAGTTGATCCCTTGACAAAAGGCCTTAGTAGAGAACAAGTTCTCTTCACATCGAGGGGAATGGGCTTAAAGCTAACACAATGAGTCACCACCTGGTGGAAACCTAACCTAGCAACATTGGAGATCCCATGGTCTAGGTTCAATAGGACAACTAGTTGGAGAAGACTCAAAGAAGCACCAACACAAAGATATGCTCACTCCTATGGTATTTATTTTGTGTTTTTCCATTGATGATATAGGGATGAATTCTTTATTCTTAATAATGTTGATAGCTTTTATAATGGAATAGTACGGATTATTCCAGATTAGCATTACCTATGTGAGGTGTATGTGACGTCGCATCATTGGGAGCTGATATGGCTAAGCTCTCTAAAAGTCTCATGAAGAAAGGATTGTTCACGACCGAAATGAACACAACATTAAGAAATACTCTATGCTTAGATATGATATGTGTGATACTTCGTGTTTTTTTATTCTACTATAAAAAGTGGTTAGTTCAAAACTCTAGTTGACTACCCACAAAGTAGATCCAAGTAGTACTCACTATGAAAGGTTCAAGTTTTACAACACTTATTCAGATGCATGTTGTATCTTACTTCCATTATTTGAATATCAAATTTCTCTTATTTTATATTTAAATGTGGGGTATTCTTAGAGTTTGAATAGAAAATGTGGGGTATTGTTTGAACTTTGCTTTGCAAATATACAATGTGGGACTTATCCCACATTGGTGGAAGAGAAAACATTTTCCCACCTTATATGTCTTATCCCACTCACTTAAACAAATGGATCAAGTAATGCGTGAAGCATCTTGGGCTTGGTTTGTGGTGTTGGACTAGCCTAATTGGACACAAAATAGGCTTATATCGAGAGAATATTTAATGGTCAAAAGATGGGTCTTGGGCCTTGGGGCTCTTGGGGTCTTCCTGATTAATCAATACCTATAAATACATGCTTTTTGTCTTTTTGTGAGGGGTTATAGAAATAATCACCACAAATTCTCTTCAAAATTCGTTCTTCCTAAAGATGAAGGGAGCATAGAAATTTCGACAGATTCAAGATCACTTCTTGGATTGATTGTTGTATCCTCTAGACAGATCCCTACAATGGAAATTTCTGTCTTAGGGCACTACAATTTGTAGGTCTCAATCTACATAATTTCATTTTTATGTTTCTGTTGTAAACATAAACATTCGAGTATGTTTTTTGTAAATTGATTCTTGTATATTACATATATATTTAAACTTCGTTTGTTTTATTTCTATTAGTCCTGTTGACTGTATACTTCTGTTATAACACTAACTACATATCAAGCCTCCGCTTTGATACCATGATAACATTGCCATATGATTATTGATAGAGAGAAATTACAATGTTCTCAATGAAAAACATAAAGACTACAAAGAATAAAGCAGAGAATCAATACTTGCTAGACAAAACCCTAATGAGTTAAAGATTAAAGGGCTTATAAACATATAGGCTAATAATATATAGGCTATAAATAATTTCAGTTATTGAAGAATCTTTGATTGTGTAATTGTGGTTATTTACAAGAGTGAATCACTATGATCAACTTAATTATTTTCAAATCTATGTTTTCACAATTGTATTTTGTTGTTGCTAATTACAAAAATAAACGATGAGTATCAGGTCAAGATGTGAGACTCTTGCTAATTACACAAAATATGTTATCACATTTCTTTAATTTTAAATCATTTTTTTGATAGGATTTTGGATAATCAACCTCTGGTTGTTCTGTAACCAAGTTAGAAAAAGAACAACAAGACTCTCATGTCCAATATCATCACCACTATTTTGTTGGTAACAAAGTATGATATGTAGGAGTTAGTAAACAACTGTTTTCTTAGTAACGTGAATAATTCATGCCAACAACATATCATATCATCATATATATCATATCTAACTTGTCTTAAAATTTAAAATCATGTAGATGAAGAAATACAAGTATTTAATCAACAAACATTGAACATTCACAGTCAAGTTTCACATTCGCATATGCAGGAATTGTGGGATTTGAAGTTAAACCATTCAGGTGAGATATGATATAGTTTATAATTCTCATAAAATCTTACTTTTTGGAGTTTAATTATTAATTATCCATATTTTTTTGTGTTTTTTTTAGTAGAGTTAAGCATCAATATGATGGTGAATTGAATCAAGATACTCGCCTGACAACTTGCAACCTTCATGCAAAAAAATTGGTCGCCAAAGTTGATCTACCACAAAAAAAAAAAAAAAAAAAAGATCATCTTTACTTGTGATGTGATACTCTGATCTAGGTCTTGAGATACGATCGAACCAAAAAAGCACTAAACGTACGGACGAAGGTCTAAACCAGAAAATATATACAAAATATAAGGTCATTTTAAAAAGACAAAATTACAAAAATGGTCCCTGTGGTTTGCCAAAAGTCACAAAAGCAGTCCCTGCTAATTTTTTTTGATGCAAATGGTCATTGTGGTTTGTAAAACTTGCAAAGTTGGCCCTTTTTACTAACACCGTTAGTAAAACGCCGTTAGGGACTGAATCTGTAAGGGTATTTTCGTATTTTCAAGTATAAAGGGACTGAATTCGTGACATTTAATAAACCACAGGGACCATTTTTGAAAATTCTTTGAAAAAATGAGTTAATTTGCTAAAGGAAGGAGGGAAGCGAACTCACGACCTCCATCTCCCTTTATTGCCAAAGTCTTAACCAGTTGAGCTGAATGCTCAACTAGTTATTTGTTCCTAAAGCTAATATATATAATAATGAAACCGTTAATATTTAAATAATAAATAAATTAAAAAAAACATTTTTTTTACCTAATTTTTTTTAATAAAACAAAATGTATTTTAGTCGTATTATAAAAAAAATTTACAAACAATTTTTATGTATTTATTTTACGTAAATATATTTTTCATGTCTTTAAAATATACATTTTCGTATAAAAAAATATGTTTTCGTAAAATATATTCTTTTATGATTTTGAAATAATAATAATTAATACTACTCATTACATAAAAAATATATATAAGTTCTTTTGGGTCGCTAGTTCTCAAATACGTATTTCATCTTATTTAACATACATATTTCATTTTATTTAAAATACGTATATCATCTTTATTAAATATATATAACCGAAAACTGGTTTTAAAAAAACCGATTGAACCAATCGTTTTGTAAAAACCGTTTTTTTTTTTTTTTTTTTTTTTGTTGTTGTTTAGATACATAACAAAATCGTTGTTAAGTTGTTTTTAATACACATAACCGAAAAACCGGTTTTAGAGCTTGCAAACAAAAAGAATTTATATATTTTTTTATGTCATGAGTAGTGTTAAGTATTATTATTTCAAAGTCATAAAATAATATATTTTACAAAAACATATTTTTTTCGGTTATGTGTATTAAAAACAACTTAACAACGATTTTGTTATGCATCTAAACAAAAAAAAAAAAAAAAAAAAAAAAAAAAAAAAAAAAAACGGTTTTTACAAAACGATTGGTTCAATCGGTTCTTTTAAAACCATTTTTCGGTTATATGTATTTAATAAAGATGATATACGTATTTTAAATAAAATGAAATATGTATGTTAAATAAGATGAAATACGTATTTGAGAACTAGCGACCCAAAAGAACTTATATATATTTTTTATGTAATGAGTAGTATTAATTATTATTATTTCAAAGTTATAAAAAAATATATTTTACGAAAACATATTTTTTATACGAAAATGTATATTTTAAAGACATAAAAAATATAATTTACATAAAATAAATACATAAAAATTGTTTGTAAAAATATATTTTTTTATAATACGACTAAAATACATTTTGTTTTATTAAAAAAAAATTAGGTAAAAAAATGTTTTTTTAATTTATTTATTATTTAAATATTAACGGTTTCATTATTACATATATATTAGCTTTAGGAACAAATAATCAGCTGAGCATTCAGCTCAACTGGTTAACGCTTTGGTGATAAAGGGAGTTGGAGGTCGTGAGTTCGAACCTTCCCTCTTTCTTTCAGCAAATTAATTCATTTTTTCAAAAATGGTCCCTGTGGTTTATTAAATGTCACAAATTCAGTCCTTTTATACTTGAAAAGACGAAAATGCCCTTACAGATTCAATCCCTAATGGCATTTTACTAACGGTGTTAGTAAAAAGGGCCAACTTTGCAAATTCTACAAACCACAAGGACCATTTGCATCAAAAAAAATTAGTAGGGACTGCCTTTGTGACTTTTGCCAAACCACAAGGACCATTTTTGTAATTTTGTCTTTAAAAAAAAAATCCAATTGTTGTTACCTGCTGAATTTGATTTTTTTTTTTTGAAAAAAAAGGTATATATATATATATATATATATATATATATATATATATATATATATATATATATATATATATATATACACACACGGTTAGGTTCATGTGACACAGCCTAATTTTGTGAGATCGTGAGACGCATTTTTTTAATTTTTTTTAGTTAATTCAAGTTCCGAAAATAATATTTAAAAAAAGAATTTTTTTTTTATTTTTCCATTTATTTTGCATTTTAAAATTATTTTTAGAATATGTACAGTATAATATTCTATTTAGAATATTTCACGTATTTTTGAAAAAAAAAAGATTTTTTTTAATTTTTTTTAGTTAATTCAAGTTTCGAAAATAATATTTAAATTTTTTTTTTTATTTTTCCATTTATTTTGCATTTTAAAATTATTTTTTAGAATATGTCAGTGTAATATTGTATTTAGAATATTTCACGTATTTTTCAAAAAAAAAAAAACGGAATTTTTTTTTATTTTTTTTATTATTTATTTATTTTTTTAGTTAATTCAAGTTCCGAAAATAATATATTTAAAAGAAGAATTTTTGGATTTTTCCATTTATTTTGCATTTTAAAATTATTTTTAGATTTAGTCTCACGGACTCACAAAATTAGAATGGTCTCAAATGAACCTGAATATATATATATATATATATATATATATATATATATATATATATATATATATATATATATATATATATAGAGAGAGAGAGAGAGAGAGAGAGAGTTAGGTTCAAATGTTTTTAACAAATATTATGTGCATGAATGCACCAATAGGAATTTAGGAAAAAATAAATAATTAAATAAATCAGTTAAGGGTATTATAGTAATCTTTGCTAGTTAATTATGGAAGATAATTAATATTCCTGATTTCACTCAAGAATCAAAGATAAATTTAGAGCATTAGACCTAAATCGTACTCAATATCGTTTCTAATTCACCGCTTCTTCTTCTTCTTCTATAATCGATCGTCAGCTCCACTGTCTCTTCTCATGATTGAAGTTAATCGATTACCCTCATCGATTACCCTCTTGATTGTTACCGCTGTGTGATCAGTCGTCGTTTTCAGATTTAACGGAAGGAAACCCTAACTCTCCCTGCTTTGCGATTTTTCTATTCACTAGCCAGGTAATTATTTTATAGTTTCTAGGGTTGTAATTTCCTTCGTCATCTATAATTATAAGATATTTTTCTAATTAATTTATTGCCTTCTCATTCACTATTGTCGTCCATTGGAGAATTAATCCAAAACAATAAAGGATCGACTAATATTTGTTTAAATGGCATCGAACCATTTTTGAGTGAAGGTTTATTTCCATTCTTAAAAGTTTGTGGCCTCATTGTAGATTATTTCTTCATTGTATGCTTAAAATCTATATACATGTGGCTATATCTACGATATGCATCTTTTTTCCTTCTTGTGGACACATATTTATTACATTAAATTAATCCTTTAATAAAGCATTGATTTGATCCTTAATCAACTTTAACTTTGTTTTTACATATAATGTGAGTAATTAAACCCTATAACTTTTGATGTTTTGTTTCTTTGGTTCTTTACAATTAACATATTTGTGATCGATATTGTGTGTTTGATTGTTTTGATTCATTCGTCTTTAGTATAGAATAATTTGAATTTATTCTTAATTAACTACTTTTTGTTGTTGTAGACGATTTCATTTTCACTGATTAAGTTAAATTTTTTAATTCCATGTGAGTTACTTAAAAGGGTATGTGTGTAAGTGTGTTCACAATTTCTAAGGCTACAGAATTGTGAATTGATTTTTAGCATAATTTTTTGTTTTTCTTAGCATCTTCTTCAATTTACTGTTTATATATCTTCATTAAATTTTTTTGGTTTCATAGATTATGAAACTAATTTTGATTATAACAAGTTTCTCACAGAATGTTATCATCATATAGTAAGATTTGAAGGTAATTATTCTTATAGAATGAGCCATTCCGACAGAATATACTGAAAAGTTATACTAATTTAAAGTTGATTATGTTATTTTTCACTTTGATATTTTTCCAATAGAATGCATACGGTAACTGAATCTTGAATTCAAATTCTATCCGAATGAAATCAAGAATTCCAATTATGTTGGAATGAAATATGTATATTTATTATAGTTTTTATTCTCTTAGAAACCGAACACAGGAGGTATACCCTCCCGTGTAACCCATTCACTTTGCAAACTTTATTAATTAAAGTGAACCCTCATCTATGAACTTTTCATCCAATTGCTTTTTGATTTTGATTTTGAATTACGAATTCCAATTCTGTTGGAATAGAATATAGATTAAATATTTTATTCTATTTAATGCACTAAAATTTTTAATATTTTGAAAGTTGATTATGTTTTTCTTGTAAATTTAGGTTTTGAAGATGTTGCCATTAACGTGGAAAATGAAGAAAACATAGAACGATATTAGTATTCTAACAGAATATATTCTATTAGAATTTATAAATTGTTTCTTAGCAATAATATTCTTTCGGAATATTATTATTAGTCATAATTTTTTTAGAAAGATTGTAATAATTGTTTATAGTCTTTTTCTTTACCGATGAATGTAAATAGTGATTCTTAAAGAATAAAATATGTATTCTTTAGAAAATGTTATTCTTGATAATATCTTGTATAATTCTTTAAGCATGTTTAATATAAAAAGTATATTAAATGAAACAATATTCTGCAAGAATAAAACCATAATATGTTTATTAGTTTATTGTTGACTTTTTTGTCATTCTGACAGAATAAAATCGGTTATTATTAAAAGTAATATTAAAATTTGAATTAGAATTAATTTAAAAAATTCTTATTAAAAGTAATATTAAAATTTGAATTAGAATTAATTTAAAAAATTCTGATTTTTTAAAAATAAGAGAATTAATGATCCCTTAAAATCCGAAAATTTCCTTTTTTAGAATAGGTTAATTGACCAAAATACCCTTTTGCTAAAATTTGTATGATTATAGGATACATGCTACCCTATTATAATATCATAGACTATCATATCATGATTGTTGATTCTATTCATCCGGTAGTCCAGATCTGTGCATTCTGGCACACAATAGTTACTAGAAACAATATAACCTAACCATATATATATATATATATATATATATATATATATATATATATATATATATATATATATATATATATATATATATATATATATATATATATATATATATATATATATATATATATATATATATATATATATATAGGAGGGTTCAATTGAAAAAAAAAAAAAAGGTTGAGAATGGAGGAATCATTCTCAGCCACTCATTTATTTTTGCCGCAAAAACCTCCGTTGTACCAGCAAAAATGGGAAAGGAATAAACATGTGTTTTCGAACAAAACATATTTCCTTAAACTATGCTAATCATTACCTTAATCTATACAAAAACATAGTTTTTTCGATTTTCTTAATTTTTAAGAAGCTATTTTTATCGAAAAATTATTTTAAATATATCAAAATTCATGATGTTTATTTTCTACAAATAGACACCCATATTGATATAGTTTTAAGATAAAAAAAAAATTATATTTTCAGCTATCGTTACTCATAAGTGAATAAAAATGAATCAGATTTTTACTACAGTACATTCGTTATTCAGTTATGAATAAAAACTATGATTTTTTTTTTTTTTTTTACAGTTTAAGTATCATTCATATATTAATATAGCATATAATAAACATAGTGTATTCATATTTAAATATTAGACGATGCATTCACTTATGAATATCACATAGTATATTCAGTTGTGAATATTATATGGTATATTCACTTATGAATGTTAGATAATATTTTGATATCTGAATATTACATAGTATATTCATCTGTGAATATTAGATGATATATTCACTTATGAATATTACACAGTATATTCACATATGAATATTAGATAATATATTCACATATAAATATTACAAGGTATTTTCACAAATATATATAATTTTTATATGTTATTCACATATGAATAACATACAGACTTCCATATTTGGTTTTTTGTTTTAATAATCATTTACTGAGAAAACATATTCATATATGAATATAACGTGCTAATTTAGTTCATGCATTTCATAAAACAGTTGGAGTGCATACAATTTAACTTTTTTAAAAAATGTTAGAAACATGATATTTTGACTATTTAAATCTACAAAAGAGTAGATTGATAGAGAATTATATGAAATTTTTCAAAAAAAAAAAACGATTTGATATTTTTCTAACCTCAATTTTCAAGTTTGATTTGATAATCGATGTTGAATGAATGATATGAAGTGGATTTTTGTTGATTATCGATGATGTTGATATAATAACGCTGGGAGTATAATTAATCATAGATGTTGAAGATCTGATCGTATTCAAACACAATTAAAGGTTGAATTAAAAGAACCAAAAACGAATTTTTGTTGTTAACTGTTGAATCGTGTTGATTATTGACGAAGATCGATGGTTGATTAGCACTGGATGATGTTGATTATGGTTTAATTGAAGAAATCTGGATGATTGTTGGAAGTTTGAGAAGAAATTTGGATGATGAACGATGAATGAGTTTGAACTACAGATACGTATTTGAGATTGAAGGTTGTTGTTCTCATATTTACAAGTTTGTCACCGTGTCTTTTTATGCTTGAATAAAATGAGTGGCTGAGAATGATTCCCCCATTCCCAACCTTTTATATTTTCTTAATTGAACCCACCTATATATATATATATATATATATATATATATATATATATATATATATATATATATATATATATATATATATATATATATATATATATATATATATATATATATATATATATAGGGTTAGGTTCATGTGAGACGGTCTAATTTTGTGAGACCGTGAGACGCATTTTTTATTTATTTTTTTATTTATTTTATTTTTTTTTAGTTAATTCAAGTTCCGAAAATAATATTTAAAAAAAGAATTTTTTGATTTTTCCATTTATTTTGCATTTTAAAATTATTTTTAAAATATGTACAGTGTAATATTCTATTTAGAATATTTCACGTATTTTAAAAAAAAATAGATTTTTTTTAATTTTTTTTATTTATTTTTAGTTAATTCAAGTTCTGAAAATAATATTTAAAAAAGAATTTTTAGATTTTTCCATTTATTTTGCATTTTAAAATTATTTTTTAGAATATGTCAGTGTAATATTCTATTTAGAATATTTCACGTATTTAAAAAAAAAAAAAAAAAAACGGGATTTTTTTATTTATTTTTATTTTTATTTTATTTTATTTTTTTTAGTTAATTCATGTTCCGAAAATAATATTTAAAAAAAGAATTTTTGGATTTTTCCATTTATTTTGCATTTTAAAATTAATTTTAGATTTGGTATCACGGTCTCACAAAATTAGAATAGTTTCAAATAAACATGAACCTATATATATATATATATATATATATATATATATATATATATATATATATATATATATATATATATATATATATATATATATATATATATATATATATATATATATATATATATATAAAAGAATTTTTTATGAATATAACCAAAAAATAATTCAAAAAGTAAAACATAAAAAACAAATAATGACATAACTTGCTATTAAGGTTCATATATTTCTGTGGATCTTCTATATCAGGTAATTAAATTCTTCAAAATACCATGCGATATCTCACTGGTTCATCTCGTCATCCACGAACCGCCGCCGGCTAGTGCGGCTGTCTGTCGATCTGCTGTATCAGGTAAATCCTCCAATTTGTTTTGTAACTGGTGTTTCTGTTGTGTTTGCTTCCTCCATAGGCCGAATATAAGGAATAAACTGCAGCAACCAAACTCGAACTTTCAAGATTGTGGTTGTTCTTAAGAATTTGGAATCTTGGCGGGGAAGATATCAGTAAATTTTTGTGTATTTCCGCGTTTTCTTTTACATATCCCATGAAATTATTTAAATTTTTATTTGCTATTTTGTGGCGTGATTTGAGGAACGACTATGGGATTTGATTATCGCCAGTCTGGTTTGGTGGTTCCCCTCGATCTATTATATGGTTTTGCCCAACCTTTTGCGTGGGGTTGATAGAGACTTTTTCTTTTGGATTCTTCCGCCAAATGCTGGTGGAAGTTATTGTCGCAAATATATTCATATTAATTTGTGATAAGTAAACTTGTAGACTGTATATATATATATCGGATATGCAAATCTGTTTACAGGAACCAATAACATCTTGGTTTGAACTTTGAATCGATGTAGAAAATCATTGTTAGTTTGGCTTTGGTGATTTTAAACTAGGGTAATTAACGAAAATAATTGTAAATGTTTCTTTAATATATAATTAACGTAACTATATATAAACCGTATTACGTCAGTTATTCTTAAATTGAAATGTTCGTTCTAACAAATGATGTGTTGGTATGAATGATTCAGGTGATGGAGGAATCAATCATAAGCAGTCCTACTCCTAAACCAAAAGTACTAGAAGATGTTACGGAGTTGATGCAGAATATACAATCACGGTTGCCTGTAAAAGCAGCAGCCAAGACAAGCGTGTTGTCCAAGTCATGGCTACATGCTTGGTCTACAATCCCTACCCTCATATTTCATGTTCCCATCGGCAACATACCGATCGAGAGGTTTGACCTTAAAAAACAACAAAGAAAGCAGTTGAAGTTGGTCTACATCGACAACACCCTAATAAGATATCTCCGTGACAACATACCGATCGAAAGGTTTGACCTTAAACTCCCTGTTGAGAACAGGGAACATTCTTCTCTTGCCCAAAAGTGGATTCGTTCATTGGCAACCAAAACTTGTCTTAAAGAGCTTTCTCTCAACTTCGTGGTATACGGTGGCTTGATGAAACTGCCAGATGAGATACTCTGTGGTGAAAACTTAACTTCGATAAGAGTTTCAGGTTCACGGTGGTTGAGGACTAGTGATTGTCCTCCAATCATCAACTGTGTGTCCCTACGAGAACTGTATTTCTCGGGTGTGCGCATAAGTCAACAAATACTTGACCACATATTGACGTCTTGTAGGTTGCTTGCGAAGATAGAGCTAAGAAATTGTTCCAGTTTGGACCTCAAAACCATCAAGGTTAAAAGCCTTCCTTGTCTTAACGAATTAAAAATTACAGAAGAAGGGCGAGTTCGTAGAGTGGAGATCAATAATGTCCCAAATCTTAGCTTCTTTAGCTGCAATCTGCTTGACCAACGGACGCATCATGTTCCATTCAACCCTCATTCAATATCATTAGGAAGCAGTGTGACAGAATTATCGTTAGGTGGTCATGGCCTTGTGACAGACGATGCATCTCTGGACATGATCAAATCAGGGTTACCTTTTCTCGAGAGTTTGACCCTTAATATGACATTCTGGACGTTGGAAAGCTTCCACTTCACATGCGCTTCCATCAGGAGATTTTCCTTGTTGGATTGCAAAAACAGGCTTATCGATATACAGGTCCATGCTTTGAAATTACTTTCTTTTCACCTCAGTGGCTACACAATGCCTAGTCTCTCGTTTCCAATCTCTACTACTCTCGAGGAAATCACATTTCTGCTATATCCTGAAACACGTTTTGGTGCTTCTTTTTTTCTTAAGATGAGGGAAGCACTTGAGTTATCCTTATCAAGCAAGTACTACGTTCATATAAAATTCCATCGGCGGCAGTTTCCATTAGAAAAGGACCTCCTCGATGATTTAAAAACAAGGCTCCAGTTTCCTCCTGCCACAAACGTGGAAACTCTGTCATTTGCAACTTCTCCGGATGATTGCCTGGGGGAGGAGAACTCCTCAGTTTTTGATGCTTTATTTGAGATTTGCCATCCCGAGCTCGTAAATGTAAAATTGATGCTGAGGGAGTTCTTGGAGAAGAAGATGACTAGAACAATGGCCAATTGGCATCGTTACCTGCATAATTTTCAAGTAAGAAAAAAAGTTCAAAAAAAAAGAGAAACCCTTTTAAATCCCCGCTTTTTAGACTGGTCTGGTTCCTATGCCGAGTTCAAACTTGAGTGGTCTTAATCTTGAGGGTTGATTTATTTATTAGACTGGTCTGGTTCCTACGCTGAGTTCAAACTTGAGTGGTCTTAATCTTGAGGGTTGATTTATTTATTTAATTACTATCATAACTCGTCTTCTACTTTTCGTTACAAACATATTTAAACATAAATTACAAACTAGGTAGATGCAATATACATCGAGATATAATTTAGTTTCTAAGGATATATGCTTTGATCCACTTTATTTCTTTTCTTTTTTCAGTTAATCTATATGATATATAGACAGAGAAACTGTAATTGGAAATTGAAAATTTTGGTTTAAAATTATTGATAAGAAAATAAAAATTGTGGGAGTGAATCATAGAATTTGAAACATGTATTACTTGAAAATTATTGTACTTATTGTTTTCTGACTTGTATTACTTAAAACTTATAAGTTTTGATTCATCTAGGTATATTCTTTTGTTGCTTGTATTACTTACAAGTTACAATTTTGATCAACGTGTATTTATGTCTTGTAACTTGAATTACTTATGTTCCTATCCAAATGTATTATGGTACATATAATTATCAATGTAAACGAAATTTTTGTTCTTTTTTATTATAATAAGCTTTTTTAAAACTTCATGTTCTTTGGTTATTGGAAATCCCTTGTATGTTGTGTTTTGGTGGTTTAATAATTATAGTTCATGGCGCACATTAGGTAAGGCTTATTGTTATCAGAGCATTCATAATCCAAGGAGTATAAGAGTTGAATATGATGATGAATAGGATTGAATAAGAGTTGAATGAAGTGCAGATGATGACATGAAATATAGTTGAATGATCATTGAATGGTTCAAAAGAAAGAATAAATTGATGACTATGACTGAGTAAGTGTTTAGCGAGTTATGGGTGGCATTGCATTTAATAAATGATGTGGAATTCATTGAACTTATGCCATCAGGACAAGTACTGCTAGAAAAAGGTATATGTATCGTAGCTAAATATATAAGTCTCTCGTGTAGGTATATATAGTGAAACTTCTATAATTCCAACTATATTTTCTATTTGCTTTTGCACTTTATTTATAACTAGGGTGAGTATGATGCGGATCGGTGTAACGTTTGGCAAAAACGTAACCGCAAACCGCAAATGCGTTTAACCAAACCAAGAAATTGAAAGGTGTGGTTATTTTAGCGGTGCAGTTTTTCAGTTTGTTATGTGGTTTCTCGGTTGCTCAATTTTTATTCGTTTTTTATTCCGTTGCTTTTCGGTTATGTTGAAAATTATCGAAACTCATTCAAAACAAGGTCCAAATAAATCAAAATGAACCAAATTAGTAAAAAGAGTCAAACCAACTCAGTCTAAAATTAGACTCAGTCGGACCAACCTAAACAAATACGCCTATAAAAATGACAACTTAAAGTCCTCGGTCTTTAAAATAAACCGAATTGTTTTTGGCTAAAAAGTATGTCCAACTTAGTGTCCAGTAAAGCAAGGAAGCCTTCACACTCACAAAGATAAAAGCACTAAGAACATCTTCTTTTTGGCTGAAGCCCACAACGCCCTTTTGTAACGTCCGAAAATCCTGATATATTTTTTTTAATTTTTATGCCATCAAATTCATACGTCAATTGTTCCAAAATCAAACACGATATATATATATATATATATATATATATATATATATATATATATATATATATATATATATATATATATATATATCAAGTATGAGAGTAAAACAGTGGTCAACAATGCGGAAAAATCGTAGGGGGGACACTGTGCAGTCAAGTCGAGTCCTTCCTTTTAGATCTAGAAGTACACGAACATGTTAAACCACAAAGTCGTAAGTACAAAACTTAGTGAGTTCCCCAAAATACTAGATACCATACAAATAGGTCTAACACAACATACAAATGGGCTCAACCTAACATACATATAGGTCTAACCCGACATACAATCAAATAGGCCCAACCAAACATGCAAAAAGACCAAAACCAACATCGAAACAAATGGGCCTAACCCAACATACATATAAATGGGGCTAGCCCAACATGCATATAAATCTGCCAAACCCAATCATGTAAATGTAAGAGTCACAAAGGCAGCTAGTATCCTACGCAATATAGTGAAAAGACTCACCTCAATCTGAAGATAGACAAATCTCACACTCAAGCTGTTGATACCATAACTCCTTACACTAATCATATACAAAATAAAACCCTTATCGGAAATTAGGTAATAATCCATACTCAAGGGTCTTGGTTCATTGTTAATATCCTTAAGGTAAAATACCATTCTATGCTTCCAAGATTAGACCACACTACACTTGACCAATAATCCATTTTTTTTAAAATAACCTTCTGGTGCTACGCTAAGCATAACACCATGTTCTACGCTTAGCATAGAACCTCAGATGGAAATACGGGGGAATTTCAGTCTAAGCTAAGTGTAGCTAAGACTATGCCCATCATAATACACTGATTGGCCAACTTAATATTAAGCTCTTAATACACAAAGACTAACCATCCAATCCTCAGATTTGGACCTAATGAACGTCCTAAGGAGTAAAGTCATTGACTTTATACCTTTGCTTGGCTAAAAAAAGGAAAAGCCCAAACCCTATATCCATAAAACATTTTAATGCTCAAGAGCTCATGCATGGATGGATGGGAGTGACCAAGCTCCCATTTTTACACCCTACAAACTCAAAAACGTCTAAAAATGATGCTTAAGAGCTCATGCTCATACCTCTTAAGACCAAGGTTTTCGGACAAAAAGCGTTAAGATCAAGGGATAACTAGATCGACCATGAAGGAACATCAAGATGCAAACTTTATACCTATTAGAGATGTTTGATGTAGTGCAAAGTCGTGAGCTACAAATCTTGGAGCTCCCAAATGCTTCTCTAATGGACTCTTGCTTCAAGAAGGCACGCCAAAATCAATATATTGCTTCTAAAATATTACAAGGTGACTAGGTTTTCAAGATGAATGAAAATGAGCACGGAGCCTGAGCATAGAGAGGCTCTCCAGGAGATAGAACCTTTAAATAGGGATCACAACCCCTTCATTAGTGTTTTGATGTTGCGCTCCTACGCTAGGCGTAAATTGATATATGCTCAACGTAGGGTATTAAGCCCACGCGTGGAATTGGTTGCCTATACTAGGCATAGGAGGCTATCATACGCTCGGCTTAGGGAACCCAAAATCCATAAACGGAAAACTTAAACATTAAAAATTACACCTGAAGATACGGTGGTTACAAATGTCCCCCACTTGAATCAGAATTCGTCCTCAAAGTCCACTACTACAAAAAGCTCTTGGTCATGTTGTTTCATCTCCTCCTAGGTCTCCCATGTCCATTCTGAACCCTTTCGATGCTGCCATTACACATTAAATAAACCTATCACCTTATTGTGCAAGCTCTTTGTATTCCTATCAAGCATCGTGATCATCTCTCCACATTGTTTAGGCATTCATCAACCTAAATATCGTCCAAGTGAACCACTATGGAGTCATCATCCAAACTCTTCCACAACTAAGTGACATGGAATGTGTTGTAGCTTTGGTTGAGCTTATCAGGAAGATCTAACCGGTACGTAACCTTGCCCACCTGGGTGATAATCGTGAAGGGCCCAGTATATCGGGGGCCTAACTTGCCCTGATTCTGGAACCGGATGACAAATTTCCAAGGTGACACTTTCAGAAGCACATAGTCTCCAACCTAGAACTTGAGTTATGATTGTCTTCGGTTGGCATAACTCTTATGGAGAATCTATGCGATCAATGTAACGCTCGTAAGTTCGGGCTAGACATTTAAGGAAGTTAGTTACGACTATTCATTTTATTTAAAAAGATTAGAATCCCCAGATATTCAGTTACTTTATAATATTCATCATACTTTGAATGAGAGTTTATAAGTCCTTGTCTTACCCGTTCGGTTAACGACCCTCCACCAGTCAAGCAAGCGGTGGGTGAGAGTAGACACCCATTAAGTCACCATTTTATAGGCAACAACCTTATACCCACCTTATAGACCGGCTTCGTGAATGAGGCGTACTAGCGGTAAGACGGCTTTATTCTTATACATATATATATAATTATTAAATCATCATATTATAAGTATAAGGGTTGAATTTTAACTTTTAAAATTCTAGGGGTTGGAACTTAAAGTTTTAAGTTAACTTTACTTGTTCCAAAACTTGAGGGCAAGTTTTGTAACTTTCAAAACTTTTCATTTCTTGTAACTTATGAGTTTAATAGAGTAATAAAATGAAGACTCTTCATTTTTCTAACTCTTGTGTTAGTTTTAATGGTTTTTAATTCAAGTGTGACTCTTGGTTTTCCATAACTTGAGGACAAGTTATGGACTCCATTAAAACACATTATGATCAAGAATTAAACTACCACATAGGTTACAAATAATTCCTATGATCATCTAAAACATCATAAGAACAAGAACATGAATATGAACTTATTCATAAATCAAATATTACACTTAAAACTTTGTAATTTTGATAACTAGTTGTTGTAAATGAATTATCAAAGACATTACACCATCTAAAACAAGTTTTTCAAGTACCAAAAAGTTTAGGGTAATGTTTCTAATTCATTTCCAGCAACTAAATTGAAATTCTGCAATCAGTCGACCCTACTCGCCGAGTGCATGAACTTTACTCGCCGAGTTGGTTGAAGATACACATGAACTCGACGAGTCCCCCCTATAGACTCGACGAGTCCATTCGCAGACAGCAAGATTTTCGATTCTTTTTCAACTTTTAAGCACAAATAAGAGCAAACAAGCCTAGGCTCTGATACCACTGATGGGTTTTGAGCATTCTAACACTTCCTAAGTGTACATGTAACCCTAATAACCTTGGATCTATGTTTGTCTAATAATCATGCAAAGTTGAATTCCAAGGTTATATTCCTATCTAGCATACATAGGGAACACTTTTAACTTAAAGTATAGATAGAATAACTTACCTTGTTGTTGTTTGTGTTCCTTGAAACCTTGTGAGCCTAGCAACCCAAGTGTGATGCCTTAAATGCTTCACACAACACCAAATGCTCTTGGAAGAACTTATGGGAGACTACACACTTCTCAAAATCGGCCAAGCCCTTTTGTTTCTTAGTGTCAACCGATTTTGGTGGAGAATATGTTTCTTATATAGTGTTGACACATCTAGGGTTAAACCCTAATGTGTCATGACTCTTCATTTCCATGACCCATGGGTTTGTAACTCCCATGGAGCATCCATGGAGCATCCTATGGGTGGAACCCAACTTGATAATCCATTGAGCCTCTTAGCCCACTATACAAGATATGGATGATTTACATAATCAACCCATATATTTAATTAGTTATCTTTTGATCACATAATTAATTCTAAATTAATTCTTGATCAAACTAATCAAATAATATTATTAATATATTATAACTTATAATATATTAATAATCTCCAAGTGTTATTTCTCTCATTTAGTCTATCCAATTGCATGGTGCCATTCAACCCAAATGGACCATGCCGGGTCGGGTCAAGTACATACCAGAAATAGTTATGGACTTAGACACCTTATCCAACAATATCACCCCCAGACCAACGGCCAAAGTGAGAGGACGATCCAGACACTGGAGGATATGCTACGGGCATGTGTGCTGGATTTCGGAGGGAGATGGAATGCGTACCTCCCACTGGCAGAGTTTTCATACAATAACAACTATCATGCCAGTATTGACCGAGCACCATTCGAGATGTTATATGGACAGAGGTGCGGGACCCCAATATGCTGGGATGAGGACGGACATCAGGTTTTGGGGAGCACGGAGGTGGTACTCGAGACCACCGGATTGATTCAGCAGGTGCGCGATAGATTGAGAGTCGCGCAGAGTCGTCAGAAAAGCTATACGGACCGACGTCGATCAAACCTCGAGTTTCAAGAAGGAGACGTTGTCTTACTGAAGGTGTCACCCTGGAAAGGGATTATCCGGTTCCGCAAAAGGGGCAAATTGTGGCCTCGGTTCATAGGTCCATTCAGGATCATAGCCCGGGTGGGCAAAGTGGCATATCGTTTAGAACTCCCAGAGGAGCTTAGTCGGATTCACAACACCTTCCATGTGTCTCAGCTCCGGAAGTGTGTTGCCGACGAGTCTTCAGTCATATCCTTGGACGACATTCAGTTGGATGGGATCCTGAATTATGTCGAGAGACCAGTTGTGATTCTAAAGACGAAGACGAAAAAGCTCCGTAATAAGGAAGTGAAGTTGGTAAAGGTGCAATGGCAGTACCGAAAGGGTTGTGAATGGACTTCGGAACCGGAAAGTGATATGCGAGGCTTCTATCCGGAGTTGTTTGGACCAGCAGGATTCGAGGACGAAGCCTAATTCAAGTCGGGGAGAGTTGTAACACCTTGATCCTTAGGTATTAATATTAACATTTCGGTTTTGGATTTTGGAAAACGTACTCGGCGAGTTGGCCATCCTACTCGCCGAGTAGTAGCAGGTTTGGACACGGGGTTTAATGATCTACTCACCGAGTCCATTATGGTACTCGACGAGTAGACGCCGGCAGATGAAACCGTAGATTCCAAGGCCTTGCACCCTATTTAAAGGGTCATTAGCCTCCCTTGGCCTCCCCTTTACAGTTCTATACCTCCTTAAAACCCTGATTCGAGTGTGAGTGTGTTCTTGGTGATTTTGAAGCTTGAAGAAGGGATTTGGTGAAGGAATCACTTGACGAATCAAGCTAGAAGGAGCAAGGGCTCGTGGGGATTCTAGATCTACTTATGTGGAGCACTTTCTGAAGGTATTAAGCTGTCTCTTGGTTCATTTCCACCCAAAACCCTCTTGTGCATGGATTCTAAGAAAGGGCTTTTGTGTTTAAGCCAAGATCTGAAGTTGTAACTTCAGATCTAAACTCCTTTTGGCCTTAAGATGCATAAAGTTATCAGTTGAGCTTAGCATGTACCTTCCCTCAAATGTATGACCCCATAGATTATCAATCAAGACTCGGCGAGTCGGTTGAAGGCTACCTAGAACTCGACGAGTTGAAGGAACAACTCGACGAGTCAAGTTAGATTTCCCAATGGTTGGATGTTTGTAGATGTGTCGAGTGTCAAGCAAGGGAACTCGACGAATGACCATAGATTATCAATCAAGACTGTATGAACTCGACGAGTCGCCTCGATGACTCGACGAGTAGACGTTATTCTGGGAAACTTGTCGAGTCACTAGTTGTACTCGGCGAGTTAGGGTCAACAGGGACCGTTGACTTGAACTGGAGTGTAGTTGACTAGGATGGACTTTGGGAAATGAATGGATATTGTATGGCACTTTTTAGGTAGTTGCGTGGAGTAGCCCGTGGGGTATATTTGATCGCAAAGTGTTAGTTTAGCATTTGTGACAGGTGAGTCTTCTCACCATACCTATGGGTCTAAGGCACTAAGGCCGACCCATTATGTGATTATGACATATGTGGTAGACATTATGTGTTCTGTTATGTGATTGCATGTTATAGATGAAGACCTCGGGGGAAGCCCGTAGCATTGGATATAAGACCATGTGGGGTAGCCCATGGCAGTCCTAGTTGAAGACTATGCAGGGTAGCCCATGGCATTGGATGTAAGGCCATGTGGGGGAGCCCATGGCAGTCCTAGGTAAAGACCATGTGGGGTAGCCCATGGCATTTTCACATGTTTCATGTATGCATGGCTTACGTGATATATGTGTAGCTTTAATAGCTAACAATATATATGATATGTGGTTTGTGTGTGTGTGGTATGCTCTGGGAAACTCACTAAGCATTTCGCTTACAGGTTGTTGATTGTTTCAGGTACTTCAGAGCCGAAGGGCAAAGGCAAGACGTGATGACGGGACATGCACTCTACCTCTCTTTTTGTGTGATGGGACTATCTGATGTTTTCAAAAGTACCATGAAATTGTAATAATTGTGATTTGGGAAAACAAATGGTTTGGAAATTATGAATTATGGGAATTTTTTGAGTAATTAAAAATGAAAAAA